>NC_092774.1:20553463-21272137 GCF_047496795.1 Chiloscyllium punctatum | reverse complement strand
AATTGAGTGCAAGAATATAAACTTAACTACAGAACAAATGTTTATACTGTATGAGAAATGAGCAAGAGTACTCTGATGGAGGCATTGCCATGAAGGATGCATCAGCTAACAATGATTGACATCTAACTGCCAGGGGTTGAAATGGGTGGAGTGCATATACATACCCTCTCTGTCCATGATGAACAGAATTAGTGATGTATATGTGGGCACAAATTCAGGTGGACTTATTTGATCGTGCTAATGTTTTAACGCATCTGCATACGTACAGACTGCCCTAGACACAACTAAAGCAGTCTCCTTTTATGTTTTATTTCATTTTTGACCAGCTCTATATCACATAAAGGCACCAAATGTTTGCATGAATTGCTGCAACCAGTTGTCAACAATTTTCAATTCCACAGGGAAAAATTCTTCCCCTTTTTGCAAAGCCCATATGTGATCTCAGTATATCCAGTAATGTAATGACCATGTGCTGAGTTGACATTGTGAGGCTATTCACCAATGAGCCATCGGCATCTGCACTGCAGCACCAGATTGAGGTGATCTCAACACAGCAGCACCGTGAGAATCAGAAGTCATTGAATTTTCAAGCTCTCAAATTGGCAGGACCAATTCTGGGTTTACCCTATCAAACCTCTAAGAACCTGAAATTTTCAGCATGGTCTTCTGTCATTCTTCTAAACTCCAATGAGTACAGGCTCAGCCTGCTCCATCTCCTCTCCAGCGGATATCCTCCCATGTCCAGGATCAATCGCCTGAACATTCTAGGAACTGTCTTTCCTAAAATAAGGAGACTAAAGCTGTTCACAGTATTCCAAGTGTGATCTTGCTAGTACCTTATACAGTTTTAACAACACATTCCTATTTTTTCCCTCATTCTCTTTAAATAAAGGCCAAAAGACCTTCCTGATTACTGCTGAGCTTGGGTGCGAGATTTTTGTCTTTCAAATGCAAAGACCCACAATTTTGTCTGTTCTGCAGTTTCAGTGTCTTTCTTCATTTAAATAATAGTCACCGCCCCTAATCTTACGGTTAAAGTGCAAAATCCTCAATTTTTTCCACATTATAATCCAAGAGCTGAGTTTTTGTCCACTTGCTTACCCTGTCTCTATCCCTCTGTGGTCTCATTGTGCCATCCTTACTACTTGCCTCTATCTACTGTGTGTCATCTGCAAATTAGGCAACAGTACATTCACTTCTGTCATCTAAGTCGTTCATACAGATTGTCGATAACTTGGCCCCAGTACTGACACCTATGGGACTTCACAAGTTACACTGTGTCATTATGACAATGCCCTTTTTATCTCAACTCTTGCCATCAACTCATTACCTAATCCTTGATCAACATTAATATATACCCCGAACAGTGTGGGTTCAAGGGTTCGTATCTTCTGAAGTAGTCTTGTTATACAATACCTTACTAATTACTTCTTGGAAAACTACATATTACATCTTCTGGTTCCCCTTTATCTGTCTTGCTTATTAATATTTTAATAAACTTGTCAGCTATGATTTCCTCTTCACAAAACCACAGTGATTGCTTGATTGTATAATGTATTTGTAAATGCTCTCTTTCAACAAGGAAATATTGAGGAAAGAGATCAAAGTGAGACTGGTACAGTTGAGAAAGGAAGCGAGTCAAACAGTCAGGGCAGGCAGGGACAAAGCAGAGAACAAGGTAGGACTGATGCATTAAATAAATGCAGCTGAATGTAAGAGGCCTGACAGGGAAGGCAGATGAACTCAGGACATGGTTCGTAACATGGGACTGGGATATCATAGCAATTAGAAAAACATGGCTCAAGGATGGGCAGGACTGGCAACTTAATGTTCCAGGATACAAATGCTACAGGAAGGTCAGAAAAGGAGGCAAGGGGGGGGGGGGGGGGGTGGCGGGAAGAGGGGGATGTGGCATTTTTGATAAGGGATAGTATTACAGCTGTAATTAGAGATGATATTCCTGGAAATACATTCAGGGAGGTTACTTGAGTGGAACTGAGAAATAACAAAGTGATGATCACCTTATTGGGATTGTATTATAGACCCCCTAATAGTCAGAGGGAAATTGAGAAACATTTGTAAGGAAATCTCCGTTATCTGTAAGAATAATATGGTTATTATGGTAGGGGATTTTACCTTTCCAAACATAGACTGGGACTGCCATAGTGTTAAGGGTTTAGATGGAGAGGAATTTGTTAAGTGCGTACAAGGAAATTTTCTGATTCAGTATGTGGATATACCTACTTGAGAAGGTGCAAAACCTGACCTGCTCTTGGGAAATAAGGCAAGGCAGGTGACTGAGGTATCAGTGGGGGAGCACTTTGGGGCCAGCGACCATAATTCTATCAGTTTTAAAATAGTGATGGAAAAGGACAGACCAGATCTAAAAGTTGAAGTTTAAAATTGGAGGAAGGCTAATTTTGACAGTATTAGGCAAGAACTATGAAAAGAGAGACTGGGATGACAAGAGAAATTGAGGGTTTGGTTCAGAAAAAAAGAGGAAGCATATGTCAGGTATAGACAGGTGAGATCGAGTGAATCCTTAGAAGAGTATAAAGGCAGTAGGAGTATACTTAAGATGGAAATCAGGGAGGCAAATAGAGTTAAGCAGAATCCAAAGGGTTTTTACAAATACATTAAAGATAAAAGGGCAACTATGGAGAAAACAGGGCCCCTCAAAAATCACCAAGGTAGTCTTTGCATGGAGCTGCAAGAGATACTAAATGAGTATTTTGCATCAGTGTTTACTGTGGAGAATGACATGGAAGATATAGAACATAGGGAAACAGATGGTGACATTTTCAAAATGTCCATACAACAGAGGAGGAAGTGCTGAATCTCTTGAAATGCAGAAAGGTGGATAAATCCTCAGGACCTGATCAGGTGTACCCTAGAACTCTGTGGGAAGCTAGGGAAGTGATTGCTGGGCCTTTTGCTGAGATACTTGTATCATCGATAGTCACAGATGAGGTGCCGGAAGACTGGAGGTTGGCTAATGTGGTGCCACTATTTAAGAAAGGTGGTAAGGACAAGCCAGGGAACTAGAGACCAGTGAGTCTGACATTGGTGGCGGGCAAGTAGTTGGATGTAATCCTGAGAGACAGGATTTACACTTTTTTTTGTGAGGACAAGGAGATAGTCAGCTTTGTGCATAGGAAGTCGTGTCTCATGAACTTGATTGAGTTTTTTGCAGAAGTAACAAAGAGGATTGATGACGGTACAGCGGTGGATATGGACTTCAGTAAAGTGTTCTACAAGGTTCCCCATGGGAAGACAGGTTAGCAAGGTTAGATCTCATGGAATACAGGGAGAACTAGCCATTTGGATACACAACTGGCTTGAAGGTTGAAGACAGAGGATGCTGGTGGAGGGTTTTTTTCAAACTGGTAGACTGTGACCAGTGAAATGCCACAAGGATCGGTGCTGGGTCCACTACTTTTCATCATTTATATAAATGATTTGGATGTCAACATAAGAGGTTTAGTTAGTAAGTTTGCAGATGACACCAAAATCGGAGGTGTAGTGGACAGTGAATATGTTTACCTCAGATTACAACAGGATCTTGATCAGATGGGCCAATAGGCTGAGGAGTGGCAGACAGAGTTTAATTTAGATGAATGCGAGATGCTGCATTTTGGGAAAGCAAATCGCAGCAGGACTTATACACTTAATGGTAAGGTCCTAGGGAGCACTGTTAAACAAAGAGACCTTGGAGTGTAGTTTCATAGCTCCTTGAAATGTAGAGTCATAGGTAAATAGGATAGGGAAAAAGGCGTTTGGTATGCTTTCCTTTATTGGTCAGAGTATTGAGTACAGGAGTTAGGAGGTCATGTTGCAGCTGGACAGGACATTGGTTAGGCCACGTTTGAAATATTGCGTGCAATTCTGGCCTCCTTCCTATCGAAAGAACTTGAAAGGGTTCAGAAAAAAATTAACAAGGATTTTGCCAGTGTTGGAGGATTTATGCTTTCGGGAGAGGTATAAGTTTCTAGTTTTTTTTCCAATAGTCTCTTTGGGAATTCAGAACAATGGGAATGAACGTTAAGGTAGTTGCATGCTCCTTAGACAATAGACAATAGATGCAGGAGTAGGCCATTCTGCCCTTCGAGCCTGCACCGCCATTCAATATGATCATGGCTGATCATTCCTAATCAGTATCCTGTTCCAGCCTTATCTCCATACCCCTTGACTCCACTATCTTTAAGAGCTCTATCCAATTCTTTCTTAAAAGAATCCAGAGACTGGGCCTCCACTGCCCTCTAGGGCAGAGCATTCCACACAGCCACCACTCTCTGGGTGAAGTAGTTTCTCCTCATCTCTGTCCTAAATGGTCTACCCCGTATTTTTAAGTTGTGTCCTCTGGTTCGGCACTCCCCCATCAACGGAAATATGTTCCCTCCTGCCAGAGTGTCCAGTCCTTTCATAATCCTATACGTTTCAATCAGATCCCCTCTCAGTCTTCTAAACTCAAGGGTATACAAGCCCAGTCACTTCAGTCTTTCCGTGTAAGGCAATCCTGCCATTCCAGGAATTGACCTCGTGAACCTACGCTGCACTCCCTCAATAGCCAGAATGTCTTTCCTCAAATTTGGAGACCAGAACTGTACACAGTACTCCAGGTGTGGTCTCACCAGGGCCCTGTACAGCTGCAGAAGAACCTCTTTGCTTCTATACTCAATCCCTCTTGTTATGAAGGCCAGCATGCTATTAGCCTTCTTCACGACCTGCTGTACCTGCATGCTAGCCTTCATTGACTGGTGGACAAGAACACCCAGATCTCTCTGAACAGCCCCTTTACCTAATTTGATACCATTGAGGTAGTAATCTGCCTTCCTGTTCTTGCCACCAAAGTGGATAACCAGGCATTTATCCACATTAAACTGCATCTGCCATACATCTGCCCACTCACCTAACTTGTCCAGGTCACCCTGTAATCCCCTAACATCCTCATCACATTTGACCCTACCACCTAGCTTTGTGTCATCAGCAAATTTGCTAATGTTATTGCTGATACCATCTTCTATATCATTTACATATATTGTAAAAAGCTGCGGTCCCAGCACGGATCCCTGCGGTACCCCACTGGTCACTGCCTGCCATTTCGAAATGGAGCCGTTAATCACTACCCTTTGTTTCCTATTAGCCAACCAATTCTCTATCCAATCTAGTACTTTGCCCCCAATCCCATGCGCCCTAATTTTACTCACTAACCTCTTGTGTGGGACTTTATCAAAAGCTTTCTGAAAGTCCAGGTACACTACATCCACTGGATCTCCCTCGTCCATCTTCCGAGTTACATCCTCAAAAAATTCAAGAAGATTAGTCAAGCATGATTTCCCCTTCGTAAATCCATGCTGACTCTGTCCTATCCTGTTACTATTATCCAGATGTGCCGTAATTTCATCCTTTATAATAGACTCCAGCATCTTTCCCACCACTGAGGTCAGACTAACTGGTCTATAATTTCCTGCTTTCTCCCGCCCACCCTTCTTAAAAAGTGGCACAACATTAGCCGCCCTCCAATCCTCAGGAACCAACCCCGATTCCATTGAACTCTGGAAAATAATCACCAGCGCATCCACGATTTCCCGAGCCACCTCCTTCAGTACCCTGGGATGCAGGCCATCAGGTCCCGGAGACTTATCAACCTTCAGACCTAACAGTCTCTCCAACACCAAATCCTGGCAAATAGAAATTCCCTTAAGTTCAGGTCCTTCAGCCACTGTTACCTCAGGGAGATTGCTTGTGTCTTCCCCAGTGAACACAGATCTGAAGTACCCATTTAATTCCTCTGCCATTTCTTCGTTCCCAGTAATATATTCCCCTGCTTCTGTCTTCAAGGGCCCAATTTTTGTCCTAACCATTTTTTTGCCTTGGACATACCTAAAAAAGCTTTTACTATCCTCCTTTATATTCTTGGCCAGTTTACCTTCGTACCTCATTTCTTCTCTGCGTATTTCCTTCTTACTAATCCTCTGTTGTTCTTTAAAAGCTTCCCAGTCCTCAGTTTTCCCGCTTATCTTCGCTAAGTTATACTTTTTCTCTTTTAACCTTATATGTTTCTTTACTTCCCTTGTCAGCCACGGCCGCCCATGTCTCCTCCTGGGATCTTTCTTCCTTTTAGGAATGAACTGATCCTGCATCTTCTGCATTATACACAGAAATATCCGCCATTGTTCCTCCACGGTCTTCCCTGTTAAGGTATTGAACCATTGAACTTTGGCCAGTTGCTCCCTCATAGCTCCATATTTCCCTTTATTCAACTGAAATATTGTCACTTCAGATTGTACCCACTCCCTCTCAAATTGCAGATTGAAGCTTATTGTATTATGGTCACTACTTCCCAATGGCTCCTTCACTTCGAGGTCACTGACCAATTCTGGTTCGTTACACAATACCAGATCCAGAATCGCCTTATCCCTGGTCGGCTCCAGCACCAGCTGCTCTAAAAATCCATCTCTGAGGCACTCCACAAAGTCTCTTTCTTGAGGCCCGATACCATCCTGATTCTCCCAGTCTACCTGCATGTTAAAATCCCCCATAACATCTTTGCGACAAGCCAATTTCAGCTCCTGATTCAACTTACCTCCAACATCCAGACTACTGTTTGGGGGCCTGTAGAATGTGAGCATTAAGTGTCACCACTGGTATGACACTGTCTTCATCTGTGGGAAGTGCACCCAACTCTAGATTCTCAGAAGCCATGTGAGGGAACTGGAGCTGAATGAACTTCGGATCATTTGAGAGGTTGAGGGGGTAATTGAGAGCACACCTTAGGTACAGGATGAAGGTAGATGGATTACAGTCAGAATACGGAAAGGGAACAGGCAGACAATGCAAGGATCCCCTAGATTTTGGATACTGTTGAAGAGGGACAACCTACCAGGGAAAAGCCAAAGTGGCCAGGTCTGTGAGACTGAGCCTGGTTCTGTGGCTCTGAAGGGAAGCGGGGAAGAACAGAAAAGTGCTAGTGGAGACTCCATAATTAGAGGAACTGAAGGGAGATTCTGTGGTCGCAGATGGCACTCCCAGAAGGTATGCTGCCTCCTAGGTGCCAGGGTCCGAGATGTCTCTGATCCAGTCTACGAGATTCTGAAGGGAGGATGGTGAGCAGCCAGAAGTCGTGGTGCACATTGGTATCTATGAAATAGCTAGGAAAAGGGGTGCAATTCTAAAAAGTGATTTCAGGGAGTTAAAGTTCGACGCTAAAATGCAGGACACTCAGAGTAGTACTGATTACTACTGGTGTCACATGCAAATGAGGTGAGGAACAGGGAGCAAGTGCAGCTAAACACATGGCTGCAGGGCTGGCGCAGGAAGGAGGACTTCAGATAGGTAAATCACTAGGGTACCTTCTGAGTAAGGTAGGACCTGTACACAAAGGATGGGTTGCACTTAAACTGGAGGGGCACCAATGTCCTGGGTGGGAGTTTCGCTAGAGCACTTCGGAGGGTTTGAACTAGTTTGGTAGGGGAATGGGAACCAGAGCAACAGATCAAATGAAAGTGTAGTTGTTGAACAGGCAGAAATAAAATGCAGAGAGTCTGTCAAGAAGGATACACAGTTGATAGGGCAAAGGGATGGCTTAATATGTGTCAGTTTCAATGCAAGGAGTGTGAGGAATAAGAGTAATGAACTTCAAGCAAGGAGGATCAGTACGTTGTGGCTATAACGAAGAGTGCATCACAGATGCAGAAAAGAAGGTTGTTGAGGAGAATTTGTCGAGGAGAGTTTGTCTACTCAATCAGTATGGGTGGACGTCAGGAAAAGGAAGGGAGCAGTCATTTGAGAGGGAGCGGGGAAGGAGAGCTCCCCCTCGATCTTGGAAAGGTGTAGATGTAACAGAATTGTTGTTATGGGTGACTTCAACATCCTCATTGATTGGAACCTCTTTAGTGCAGATGGTCTGGATGGAGCTGATTTTGTCAGGTGTGTCCAGGAAGGGTTCCTGACCCAATATGTAGATAGGCCGAGTGGGGGGAGGCCATATTGGATTTGGTGCTAGGCAACGAGCCAGGCCAGGTGTCAGATATCTCGGTGGGACAGCATTTCAGCAACAGTGACGGCTTTACCAGAGCCATGGAGAGGGACAGGAGCAGACAGTATGGGAAGGTATTTAATTGGGGGAAGGGATATTATACTGCTGTTAGACTGGAGCTGTGGAATATAAATTGGGAACAATTATTCTACAGGAAAGGTTCAACAGATATGTGGAGGCGAGTGTTGGATAACTTTGTCCCACTTAGTCCCACTTAGCCAGGCAAGGAATGGAAAGGTGAAGGAGCCTTGGATGACAAGAGCAGAGGAGTTTCTCATCAAAAGGAATAAAGGAAGCTTACTCAAGGATGAGGAAGCAAGGATCTAGCACAGTTTTAGGGGATTACACGGCAGCTAAGAAAGAACTTAAAAAATGGACTGAGAAGAGCTAGAAAAGCCTTGGCAGGAAGGATTAAGGAAAATCCAAAGGCGCTCTAAACTTATGTGAGGAATAAGCGAATGATCAGAGAGAGAGTAGAGCCAATCAGGGATAGTGGAGGGAACTTGTGCCTGGAACCTGAAGAGGTTGGGGCAGCCCTAAATTAGTTTTTTGCTTCAGTATTCATGAGAGAGGGGGACCTTGTTGATAGCAAGAACACCTTGGACTGGGTTAATAGGCTTGAACAGATTAATATTATGGAAGTGGATGCGCTGAAAATTCTGGGAAGCATCAAGATAGATAAGATCCCAGGCCGGATATATCCAAGGTTACAGGGGAAGTGAGGAAAGAGATTGCTGCACCTCTGGTGATGATCATTGTAACCTCACTCTCCATGAGAGTAGTACTGGCTAACTGGAGGGGGATGAATGTTGTTCAGGTGTTCATGAGGGTGAATAGGGAAATCCCTGGGAATTACAGACCAATATGTCTTACATCTGTGGTAAGCAAGGTACTGGAAAGGATTGAGATAGGATTTATGACCATTTGGAAAACACAGTTTGATTGAAGAGAATCAGCATGGCTTTGAGGGGGGGGCAAGTCATGCCTCACAAGCTATATTGCATTCACTGGGGATGTGACGAAACAAGTTGACAAAGGTTGAGCAGTGGATGTGGTGTATATGGATTTCAGTGAGGTATTTAGGATTCAGTAAGGCCCCATGTTGGGCGATGCCAAATTGGGGAATGAACTCAGCCAGTGATAGATTTGGAGGTAGCTGAGTACTTTAGTGAATGTGACCATAATCCGGTTAAGTTTACAATAGCAGTGAGCAGGGACAGGTATATAATGCAGGGAAAGAAGTATAATTAGCGGAAAGGCAATTACGATGCGATAAGGCAAGATTTAGGAAGCGTAGGATGGGGAAGGAAACTGTAGGGGGTGGACAAACTTGAAATGTGCAGCTCATTCACGGACCAGCTACTGCGGGTCCTTAATTAGTAAACACCTATAAAGGTAGGGAAGTAGTTGTTGAAAGGGGGAGCCATGGTTTACTCAAGACGTTGAAGCTCTTGTCGAGAGAAGAAGGAGGCTTATGTGAGGATAAGGCGGCAGGGTCAAATGGGGGGTTGAGTGTAATAGGTTAGCCAGAAAAAGATCTAAAGAGGGCTGAGAAGAGCCAGGAGGGGACATGAGAAGTTGTTGGCAGATAGGATTAAGGATAACCCTAACACTGAAATATTTGTATCATCGATAGTCACAGGTGAGGTGCCGCAAGACTGGAGGTTGGCTAATATGGTGCCACTGTTTAAGAAAGGTGGTAAGGACAAGCCAGGGAACTATAGACCAGTGAGCCTGACATCGGTGGTGGGCAAGTAGTTGGATGGAATCCTGAGGGGCAGGATGTACATGCATTTGGAAAGGCAAGGACTGATTAGAGATAGTCAACATGGCTTTGTACGTGGGAAATCATGTCTCACAAACTTGATTGAGTTTTTTAAAGTAACAAAGAGGATTGATAAGGCCAGAGCGGTAGATGTGACTTATATGGATTTCAGTAAGGCATTCGACAAGGTTCTCCATGGGAGACTAGTTAGCAAGGTTAAAGCTCACAGGATACAGGGAGAACGAGTCATTTGGATACAGAACTGGCTCAAAAGTAGAAGACAGAGGGTGGTGGTGGAGGGTTGCTTTTTTCAGACTGGAGGCTTATGACCAGTGGAGTGCCACAAGGATCTGTGCTTGGTCCACTACTTTTCTTCATTTATATAAATGATTTGGCTGTGAGCATAAGAGGTATAGTTAGTAAGTTTGCAGATGACACCAAAATTGGAGGGGAGGTGGATAGTGAAGAAGGTTATCTCAGATTACAACGGGACCTTGATCAGATGGAGTTTAATTCAGATAAATGCGAGGTGCTGCATTTTGGGAAAGCAAATCTTAGCAGGACTTATACACTTAATGGTAAGGCACTGGGGAGTGTTGCTGAACAAAGAGACCTTGGAGTGCAGGTTCATAGCTCCTTGAAAGTGGAGTCACAGGTAGATAAAGATAGTGAAGAAGGCATTTGATATGTTTTCCGTTATTGGTCAGAGTAATGAGTACAGGAGTTGAGAGGTCATGTTGCAGTTGTACAGGGCATTAGATGGGCCACTGTTGGAATATTGCGTGCAATTCTGGTCTCCTTCCTTTCAAAAAGATATTGTCAAACTTGAAAAGGTTCAGAAAAGATTTACAAGAATGTTACCAGGGTTGGAGAATTTGAGCTGTAGGGAGAGGCTAAACAGGCTGGGGCTTTTTTCCCTGGAGCGACGGAGGCTGAGGGGTGACCTCAGACATTTATAAAATCATGAGGGGCATGGATAGGGTAAATAAAGTTTTTTTTAAGCAAGATTTGAGAAGATTTGTAGCTCAGGTTGAGGTTTTGAATGTAGGTTTCTCGCTTAGTAGGAAGGTTCATTTCCGACATTTCGTTACCCTACTAGGTAACATTTTCAGTGCACCTCAAGCGAAACACTGCTGAAAATCCCTGCTTTCTATGAATATGTTTGGATTGGTGATGTTATTCCTTGTGGTGAAGTCACTTCCTGTCCTTATTCTCAGGAGGTGGTAGATAGGGGCTAACTTGCTGTGTTTGTTGATAGAGTTCCAGTTGGAATGCCATGCTTCCAGTAATTCTCATGCATGTCTTTGTTTGGCTTGTCATGGATGGGATGTATTGTCCCAGTCGAAGCAGTGTCCTTCCTCATCCGTATGTGAGGATACTAGTGAGAGATGGTCATGTCTTTTTGTGGCTAATTGGTGTTCATGTATCCTGGTGGATAGTTTTCTGCCTGTTTGTCCAATGCAGTGTTTGTTACAGTCCTAGCACGGTATTTCGTTAGTGACATTAGTTTTGCTTGTTGTCTGTACAGGATCTTTCAAGTGCATTAGCTGCTGTTTTAGTGTGTTGGTAGGTTTGTGGGCTACCATGATGTCTGAGTAGTCTGGCAATCATTTCCGAGATGTCTTTGATGTTGGGGAGTGTGGCTACGGTTTCTGGACGTGTTTTGTCTGCTTGTTTAGGTTAGTTGCCAATAAATCGGCGGACTGTGTTCATTGGGGACCCATTCTTTTTAAGTATTCAGTGTAGGTGATTTTCCTCTGCTCTGCATAGTTTCTCTGTGCTGCAGTGTGTGTTGGCTCATTGAAATAATGTTATGATGCAGCTTCATTTGTGGGTGTTGGAATGATTGCTTCTGTAGTTCAATATTTGGTCCATATGTGTTGTTTTCCTGTAGACGCTGGTTTGAAGTTCCCCATTGGCTGTTCGCTCTGCTGTGACATCTAGGAATAGCAGTTTATTGTTGTTTTCCTCCTCTTTAGTGAATTTTATGCCAGTAAGGGTATTATTGATGGTCTTGAAGGCTTCCTCTAATTCGTTTCATTTAGTGATGACAAAGGTGTCATCCAGGTAGCAGACTCAACGTTTGGGTTGGATGGTTTGCAGAGCTGTCTCTCATAGTATTCTCACATACAGATGAAGAAGGATACCACTTCGACTAGGACAACACATCCCTCCTAGACAAGCTAAACAAAGACACGCACAAGAATTCCTAGAAGCATGGCATTCCACTGGAACTCTACCAAAAACACATCGAGTTAGACTCCATCTACCACCCTGAGAAAAGGAACAGGATGTGACTTCACCACAGGAAATGACATTATCAACCCAACGAAATGCAAACGTATAAATAAAAAGTAGGAATTTTCAGCAGTGCTTCACCTGAGGCCCACTGAAGATGTTACCTAACAGGGTAACGAAACATCTGGAAATGAACCTTCCCATTCAGCAAGCAAATCTACATCCAAAGCCTCAAACTGAGCTACAAATCTTCTCAAAATTCACTAAGACCTATGGGCATAATACGCTAAACTGGCCCAAAAATGGGAAATGAATGCCATTCGACACAGTGCCACCTGTACTTCCTGCACGAATGCCTAAGGAAATAGGTACTACCGAAATGTCTTCAATACAAACCTCCCATTAACACGCCGCTAGCCATAAGAATAGCAGAACAAAATGGCTGCAGAGCGCTGAGAGAAATAATTAATGATGCCCACAACAGACTTCGTAAGTACAACTGGGAAATTTTGCATCAAAAATCTTTACTGTCATGCAACAGACCGTGAATGGATAAACACAGTACAACAAGCCACAGATATCAGGCAGTGACAAACACAGAAAATGAAAAAACTAGACCTGCAGAAAAAACTAGACAAACCTACACAACGTAACAACACTGACAACACAGACGCATGGATTTTAAAAAAAACTTATCTGACCGACCCTTAACAGACACTGAAAAATGTGTCTTAGTAAGAGGATTAAATTACAACTGTCAGGATGCGGACAAGAGATATTTCTTAGCAACATTAGAAACAACACTAAAAGACAACCAACTCACAGAAGAAACCCAGCAAACCATCAGACAGGTAAGTCGCACCAACATTAAGCAGAAAAAAGGAAGGGAACACTCAATACACAAGAAAGGAAAGCACTAGAAAGACTAAAAAAAGCATTGTTATCCTACCTGCAGACAAAGGACAGTCATTCTAAATCAAAGAGACTACATTGAAAAAGTGAACGCACTACTTACAGATACCAACACTTACCAACAAGTGGCGATAGACCCAACCCCGCAACTAGGGAACTGAATCATAGCCCTACTCAAAAAACTTAAGAAATCTGGAGAAATAAATAAGACCGACTTCCAAAAAATGAAACCAGACAGATCCAACACACCACATTTTTATGGATTACCCAAAATTCACAAACTAGGACCCCCCCCTCAGACCCATAGTCTCACCACCTGGAACACCAACTTACAGATTGGCCAAGGAGCTACACCAAAGACTAAAACATTTTAGGAGAAGACGCATGCCACTCCACCCAAGAATTCCTGAAGACCAAAGACATTAAGATAGAAGAGGATGAAATAATGGTCTCCTTTGATGGAACAGCCCTGTTTACATCAATCAACATTAACCTGGCCATGGAAACACTGACTACACTATTAGAAGACCCAAAAGACACATAGATCAAACACCACTAACTTCATCAACAAGGACAGTATCACCAAGCTAGTGGACCTATGCCATACCACACACTTCACCTTCAACAACAAAACCTACAGACAAACCAACGGAACACCCATGGGATCTTCAATATTAGGGTTCTTAGCAGAGGCAGTAATGCAGAGACTCGAACAAACAGCTCTGCCAACCATCCAACCCAAACTTTGGGTCTGCTACGTGGATGACAGCTTTATCATCACTAAACAAAACAAATTAGATGAAACCTTCAAGACCATCAATAATACCCTTACTGGCATAAAATTCACTAAAGAGGAGGAAAACAACAATAAACTGCTATTCCTAGATGTCACAGCAGAGCCAATGGGGAACTTCAAACCAGCGTCTACAGGAAAACAACACATATGGACCAAATATTGAACTACAGAAGAAATCATTCCAACATCCACAAATGAAGCTGCATCATAACATTATTTCAATGAGTCAACACACACTGCAGCACAGAGGAACTGTGCAGAGCAGAGGAAAATCACCTACACTGAATACTTAAAAAGAATGGGTCCCCAATGAACACAGTCCGCCAATTTATCGGCAACTAACCCAAACAAGCAGACAAAACACGTCCAGAAACCCGAGCCACTCTCCCCAACATCAAAGACATCTTGGAAATGACTGCCAGACTACTCAGACTCCTTGGCATCATGGTAGCCCACAAACCCACCAACATACTAAAACAGCAGCTATTGGAGTCAGATGTACAGCATGGAAACAGACCCTTCAGTCCAACCCGTCCATGCCGACCAGATATCTCAACCCAATCTAGTCTCACCTGCCAGCACCCGGCCCATATCCCTCCAAACCTTTCCTATTCATATACCCATCCAAATGCCTCTTAAATGTTGCAACTGTACCAGTCTCCACCACTTCCTCTGGCAGCTCATTCCATACACATACCACCCTCTGTAAGAAAAAGCTGCCCCTTAGATCTCTTTTATATCTTTCCCTCTCACCCTAAACCTATGCCCTCTAATTCCGGACTCCCCGACCCCAGGGAAAAGACTTTGCCTATTTACCCTATCCATGCCCCTCATAATTTTGGCAACCTCTAAGGTCAAAACAGCCTCTCCCTGTAGCTCAAATCCTCCAACCCTGGCAACATCCGCGTTAAATCTTTTCTGAACCCTTTCACGTTTCACAACATGTTTCAGATAGGAAGGAGACCAGAAACGCACGCTATATTCCAACAGTGGCCTAATCAATGTCCTGTACAGCCGCAACATGACCTCCCAACTCCTGTACTCAACACTCTTGACCAATAAAGGAAAGCATACCAAACACCTTTTTCACTATCCTATCTACCTGCGATTCCACTTTCAAGGAGTTATGAAACTGCACTCCAAGGTCTCTTTGTTCAGCAACACTCCCCAGGACCTTACCATTAAGTGTATAAGTCCTGCTAAGATTTGCTTTCCCAAAATGCAGCACCTCGCATTTATGTGAATTAAACTCCATCTACCACTTCTCAACCCATTGGCCCATCTGGTCAAGATCCTGTTGTAGTCTGAGGTAACCCTCTTCGCTGTCCACTACACCTCCAATTTTGGTGTCATCTGCAACTTACGAAGTGTACCTCTTATGCTTGCATCCAAATCATTTATGTAAATGACAAAAAGTAGAAGACCCAGCACCGATCCTTGTGGTACTCTACTGGTCACAGGCCTCCAGTCTGAAAAACAACCCACCACCAGCACCACCCTCTGTCTTCTACCTTTGAGCCAGTTCTGGATCCAAATGCCTAATCCTCCCTGTATTCCGTGAGATCTAACCTTGCTCATCAGTCTCCCATGGGGAACCTTGTCGAACGCCTTCCAGCACTCTGCCCTCATCAATCCTCTTTGAGTTTTTTGAGGAAGTAACAATCAAGTTTGTCAGACATGATTTCCCACGCACAAAGCCATGTTAACTATCCCTAATCAGTCCTTGCCTTTCCAAATACATGTACATCCTGCCCCTCAGGATTCCCTCCAACCACTTGACCACCACCAACATCAGGCTCACTGGTGTATAATTCCCTGGTTTGTCTTTACCACCCTCCTTAAACAGTGGCACCATGTTATCCAACCTCCAGTGTTCCGACACCTCACCTGTGTCTATCAATGATACAAGTATCTCAGCAAGAGGCCCAGCAATCACTTCTCTAGCTTCCCACAGAGTTCTCGGGTACACGTCTACAGGTCCTGAGGATGTATCCACCTTTACCCGTTTCAAGACATCCAGCACTTCCTCCTCTTTAATATGGACATTTTGCAAGATGTCACCATCTATTTCCCTACAGTCTCTATCTTCCATATCCTTTTCCCCAGTAAATACTGATGCAAAATACTCATTTAGTATCTCCCCCATTTTCTGCGGCTCCACACAAAGGCCACCTTGCTGATCTTTGAGGGGCCCTATTCTCTCCCTAGTTACTCTTTCATCCTTAAATGTATTTGTATAAACTCTTTGGATTCTCCTTAATTGTATTTGCCAAAGCTAGCTCATGTCCCCTTTTTGCCCCCATGATTTCCCTTTTACATATACTCCTACTTCCTTTATACTCTAAGGATTCAATCGATCTATCCTGTCTATACCTTACATATGCTTAGTTCTTTTTCTTAACCAAACCCTCAATTTCTTCAGTCATCCAGCATTCCCTATACTTACCAGCCTTTCCTTTCATCCTAAAAGGAATATACTTTGTCTGGATTCTCATTATCTGATTTCTGAAGGCTTCCCATTTTCCAGCTGTCCCTTTACCTGCGAAAATCTGCCCCCAATCAGCTTTCAAAAGTCCTTGCCTAATACCATCAAAATTGACCTCTCTCCAATTCAAAACTTCAACTTTTAGATCTCGTCTACCCTTTTCCGTCACGATTTTAAATCTAATCGAATTATGGTCGCTGGCTCCAAAGTGCTCCCCCACCTCAGTCACCTGCCCTGCCTTACTTCCTAAGAGCAAGTCAAGTTTTACACCTTCTCTAGTAGGTACATCCACATACTGAATCAGAAAATTGTCTTGTACACACTTAAATTCCTCTCCATCAAAACCCTTAACACTATGTCAGTCCCAGTCTAAGTTAAAATCCCTAACCATAACCACCTTATTATTCTTACATATAGCTGAGATCTCCTTACAAGTTTGTTTCTCAATTTCCCTCTGACTATTAAGGGGTCTATAATACAAGCCCAATAAGGTGATCACCCCTTTTTTTATTTTGCAGTTCCACCCAAATAACTTCCCTGTATTTCTGGGAATATCCTCCCTCAGCATAGCTGTAATGCTATCCCTCATCAAAAATGTCACTCACCCTCCTCTCTTGCCTCCCTTTCTGTCATTTGTATCCTGGAACATTAATCTGCCAGTCCTGCCCATCCCTGAGCCATGTTTCCATAATTGCTATGATATCCCAGTCCCATGTTCCTAACCATGCCCTGAGTTCATCTGCCTTCCCTGTTAGGCCCCTTGCATTGAAATAAATGCAGTTTAATTTATTAGTCCTACCTTGTCCCTGCCTGCCCTGTTTGACTCGCTTCTGTTCTCAGCTGTACCCATCTCAGATTGATCTCTTTCCTCACTATCTCCCTTGGTCTCACCTCCCTCCCCTTACTAGTTTTAATTCTCCCAAGCAGCTCTAGCAAATTTCCCTGCCAGTATATTAGTCCCCTTCCAATTTAGGTGAAATCCATCCTTCTTGTACAGGTCACTTCTACCCCAAAAGAGATGCCAATGATCCAAAAATGTGAATCCTTTCCCCATACACCAGCTCCTCAGCCATGCATTCATCTGCTCTATCCTCCTATTCCTGCCCTCAATAGCTATTAGCATTGAGAATAATCCAGATATTACTACTCTAGAGGACCTCCTTTTTAAATTTCTGCCGAGCTCTCTGTAATCTCCCTTCAGAATCTCAACCTTTTCCCTTCCTATATCGTTGGTTCCAACATGGACAATGACCTCTTGCTGGCCCCTCTCCCCCGTGAGAACATTCTGCACCCTCTCTGAGGCATCCTTGATCCTGACACCAGGGAAGCAACACACCATTCTGCTTTTTCATTGCTGGCCACAGAAACGTCTGTCTGTACCTTGAACTAGAGAATCCCCTAACACAATTGATCTCTTGGAGCCCGACGTACCCCTCATTGCATTAGAGCAAGTCTCCATACCAGAAACTTGGCTGTTCGTGCTACGTTCCCCCGAGAATCCATCACCCCCTACATTTTCCAAAATAGCATACCTGTTTGAAGTGGGTATATCCACAAAAGACTCCTGCACTAGCTGCCTAACCCATCTATATGACTGTATCTGAGACCTCCCCCCTTCCAATAACTGCCATCCATCACATACTGTTGCTGTTGCAAACACCTCATTGCTTCTAACGGTCTCTCCAACTGATCCATTCGATCTGATAAAATTCGCAGCCAGCTGCATATTTATGGCAGATATAATCCGCAGTAACCCTTAAACTCTCTTTAAACTCCCACATCTGACAAGAAGTGTGTGTGTGGGGGGGGTGGGCTGCTAGAGGAGGTGGTGGATGCTGGTGCAGTTGCAGCGTTTGGAGGGCATCTGGATGGGAATGTGAATGGGAGGAGTTTGGAGGGATCTGAGCCGAGTGCTGGCAAATGGGACTGGATTGGGTTGGGATGTCTGGTCAGCAAGTTGGACTGGGGGGTCTGTTCCCTGTGCTGGATATCTCTATGATTCTATGATAGGACATTGACATGGTATTTTAATTTACTGTTTTCTTTCTGCACCGATGCTGATAAGTATTTATAGAATTTTTGTTTTTAGTTCCACATAAGTTCTCTACTTTTAAGTTCTGAATAAGTGAAAATATTTGCGTGACCCATGTTTAAATTTGTTAACCTGTTTCACATCATCTCTTTGCTCTTCTACCCCATTCAGTTTCTTTCTTCCCATACCATGAAACTGCTTCACATCAATTTCTCTCAAGTTTGTTTTAATTGTTTAATTGGCACCTTTTCTCATTTCTTTCCCTATTATGTTGCAGTTATCACACTTTTTGATAGACATAGCACCCCCTCCCCTTCTCAAAGCCCTGACCCTCTGAAGAATCACTGGATCTGAAATCCTAACTCTGCTTTCTCTCCACAGTTTCTTCAGCAATTCTGCTTTTGTTTAACTATCAACATTTTTAACTTCCAACTTTGATTATCTGGATTTGAACTGGATAAGTAGGCACCAGCATAAACTGTGAATTGATTATGACAAACACTGGAAGTGGGTCTACGAGAGGAATGCCATTGCAAGACCACAATCTCAAATGAGAGAAAGAAAGAGAATTTCTTCCTGATTTAGGTTGTGGATCTATGCTGAATGAATGCAGTGAAGTTGAGGTTAATGGCATTATCATGGATGGGAAAAGCATTGACATGGGAGCATTTGCTACTGTTAGAAACATAGCCAATCGAACCAAGCTTGCTCAACTGGTAATGGAACAGTTAGTTTACTCCTACAGTACAGTTATTACACACCTTTCCAACCGAGAACACAGGGCTGGCGATGCTTATTACCTCGTTGTAGGAGAAAATAATTATCCCTGAAAATTTGTGCACTTTAGCTGTTGTATAAAACATGGCTCTGTAGACTGTGGTGAGACATCAGAACTCTCCTCATATTTCCAACCACACTGGAGTTCAGTCTTAAACTGTAGGCTTGGCTTTATTTGATTACATTGTAATAGTAACAACATTTCAACAGTATTTCAATGACATTGGTTAGGCCACTGTTGGAATATTGCATGCAATTCTGGTCTCCTTCCTATCGGAAAGACGTTGTGAAACTTGAAAGGGTTCAGAAAATATTTACAAGGGCGTTGTCAGGGTTGGAGGATTTGAGCTATAGGGAGAGGCTGAACATGCTGGGGCTATTTTCCCTGGAATGTCGGAGGCTGAGGGTAACCTTATAGAGGTTTACAAAATTATGAGGGGCATGGATAGGGTAACTCGGCAAAGTCTTCTCCCTGGGGTCGGGGAGTTCAGAACTAGAGGGCATAGGTTTAGGGTGAGAGGGGAAAGATATAAAAGAGACCCAAGGGGCAACTTTTTCATGCAGAGGGTGGTACGTGTATGGAATGAGCTGCCAGAGGATGTGGTGGAGGCTGGTACAATTGCAACATTTAGGAGGCATTTGGATGGGTATATGAATAGGAAGGGTTTGGAGGGATATAGGCCGGGTACTGGCAGGTGGGAATAGATTGGGTTCGGATATCTGGTCGGCATAGATAGGTGGGACCGATGGGTCTGTTTCCATGCTGTACATTTCTATGACTCTAAGTACGTATCACTCTATTAAACGCCATTTTTGCTCTTTCACAATCCACACACCCAGAAAATAACACAGTTTTATTCCTCTACAAACACTGCCCCAGGTTAAATGAATAGTTATAGCTTATATTTTAAGTTTAATCAAGAGACATATTCCAAAAACATCTAATCAAGAAAGAACCTACGCTACTCACTACTGCAGATTTTCTTTAGGCTACACTTAAAACAACAATTAACTTATCTGCTTCTGTGTTGTGAACTTCACCCAACAGTTCCTCCAAGATCAGTTGTGAAATTCACTGTTTGTTAATTTTCCCAGATGCTCTCCGATGTCCAGTGATACACAAATTCAAACATCAAAGGCAGTAACAATGCAGTTTCTCTCACACTCCCTCTACTGCAATGACCTCACCATGTGCTTCCTTTGTCTGCTCTTCTCACTTTTAAAACTGCTGTTGTTTTGACTTTTTTTTTCCAAAGTTCCAAAACAATGCACCAACATCTAAAACATTAATTGCTGCTCCTGCAATTCGAGGAAATCACCTCAAAAAAAAAGCAGCTGTTACAGCCAGAAATTATTCCTGTCTTCCATCTTAATGAACTTAAAAGATCCTGTACAGACAACGAGCAAAACTAATGTCACTTACAGAATACCGTGCAAGGACTTTAACAAACACTACATTGGACAAACAGGCAGAAAACTAGCCACCAGGATACATGAACACCAACTAGCCAGAAAAAGACATGACCCTCTCTCACTAGTATCCTCACATATGGATGAGGAAGGACACCACTTCGACCAAGACAACATATCCATCCATGATAAACCAAACAACGACACGCATGAGAAGCGTGTCCAATGTAGTGTTTGTTAAAGTCCTTGCACGGTATTCTGTAAGTGACATTAGTTTTGCTCGTTGTCTGTACAGGATCTTTTAAGTTCATTAAGATGGAAGACAGGAATAATTTCTGGCTGTAACAGCTGCTTTTTTTTTTGAGGTGATTTCCTCGAATTGCAGGAGCAGCAATTACTGGAAGCATAGCATTCCAACCGGAACTCTATCAACAAACACATCGAGTCAGACCCCATCTACCATCCCTGAGAAAAGGATCAGGGAATGACATCACCAAACCAAAGAAACCCAAACATATAATTTTCAGCAGTGTTTCGCCTGAGGCCCACTGACGATGTTACCTAGTAGTACGAAACGTCTGGAAACGAACCTTCCAGCTCAGCGAGCAAACCTACATCCAAAGTATTTTTTTCCCTGGGGTGGGGGAGTCCAGAACAAGAGGACGGAGGTTTAGGGTGAGAGAGGAAAGGTATAAAAGAGACCTATGGGGCGAGTTTTTCTCACAGAGGGTAGTACGTGTATGGAATGAGCTGCCAGAGGAAGTGGTGGAGGCTGGTACAATTGCAACATTTAAAAGGCATTTGGATGGGTGTACGAATAGGAAGGGTTTGGAGGGATATGGGCCAGGTGCTGGCAGGTGGGACTAGTTTGGGTTGGGATATCTGGTTGGCACGGATGGGTTGGACCGAAGGATCTGTTTCCATGCTGTACACCTCTATGATTCTGTGACTCTAAGGCCTTCTATAGGTATATCAGGAATAAAAGAATGACTAGAGTAAGATTAGGGCCAATCAGAGATAGTCGTGGAAAGTTGTGTGTGGAATCTGAGGACATAGAGAAAGCACTTAGTGAATACTTTTCATCAGTATTCACATTGCCTTTTTCCAATGTTAGTGAGAATAAAGAGATACAGTCTACAAGATTAGATGGGATTGAGGTTGACAAAGAGGATGATTTAGCAATTTTGGAAGATCTGAAAATAGATAGAACACCTGGGCCAGATGGGACCTATCCTTGGATTCTCTGGGATGCCAGGGAGGGGATTGCAGAGCCTTTGGCTTCGATCTTTATGTCATCATTGTTGACAGGAGTAGTGCCAGAAGACTGGAGGATAGCAAATGTTGTTCCCTTGTTTAAGAAGTGGAGTCAGGACAACCCTGGTAATTATAGGCCAGTGAGCTTTACTTCAGTTGTGGGTAGGGTGTTGGAAAAGGTTATAAGAGATAGGATTTATAATCATCTGGAAAGGAATAATTTGATTAGGGATAGTCAACACTGTTTGTGAAGGGTAGGTCACGCCTCACTAACCTTAATGAGTTCTTCGAGAAGGTGATAAAACAGGTGGATGAAGATAAAGCTGTTGATGTGGTGGATATGGACTTTGTAAGGCATTTAATAAGGTTCCACACGGTAGGCCTTTGCACAAAATACGGTGTTTCGGGATTGAACATGATTTAACTGCTTGGATCAGAAATTGGCTAGCTGAAAGAAGACAGAGGGTATTGGTTGCTGGGAAATGTTCATCCTGGAGCTCAGTTACCAGTGGTGTGCCACAAGGATCTGTTTTGGGACCACTGCTGTTGGTCATTTTTATAAATAATCTGGATGTGGGTATAGAAGGATGGGTTAGTTAAATTGCGGGTGACATTAAGGTAGGCAGAGTTTGGATACTGCCGAATGATGTTGTGGGTTACAGAGGGACATAGATAAGATGCAGAGCTGGGCTGAGAAGTGGCAAATGGAATTTAATGGAGAAAAATGTGAGGTAGTTCACCTTGGAAGTAGTAACAGGAATGCAGAGTACTGGGCTCATGGTAAAACTCTTGATAGCGTAGATAAACACAGAGATCTCAGTCTCCTGGTGCATCGACCCCAAGAAAGTTGTCACCCAGGTTGGTAGGGTTGTTAAGGCGGCATATGGTGTGTTATTGGTAGGAGGATTGAGTTTTGGAGCCACGAGGTCATGCTTCAGCTGTACAAAACACTGGTAAGGCCGCACCTGAAGTATTGCATTCAGTTCTGGTCACCGCATTACAGGAAAGATGTGGAAGCTTTGGAAAGAGTTCAGAGGAGATTTACCAGGATGTTGCCTGGTATGGAGGGAAGGTTTTACAATGAAAGGTTGAGGGAGCTGAAGCTGTTTTCATTGGAGAGGAGGAGGTTAAAAGGTGACTTAATTGAGACTTATAAGATAATCACAGGGTTAGATAGGGTGGACAGTGAGAGCCTTTTTCCTTGGATGGCAAAGGCTTACACAAGGGGACATAGCTTCAAATTGAGGGGTGATAATTGAGGACAGATGGTAGGGGTGGTTTCTTCACTCGGTAGTAGGGGCCTGGTACAGCCTGCCTGCAGCAGTAGTAAACCTGCCAATGTTAAGAGCATTGGACGTACATATGGATAATAATGGAACACTGCAAATTAGATGGACATAAGATTATTTTCACAGATCGGCTCAACAGAGGGCCGAAGGGTCTGTACTGCGCTGTAATGTTCCATGATCTATTTGTTAAGGTTCCCCATGGTTGGGCTCATTCAGAAAGTTTGGAGGAATGGGATACAGGGAAATTTAGCAGTCTAGATAGAGAATTGGCTGGCCAAAAGCTGGTAGTGGATGAAAAGTATTCTGCCTGGAGGTTGGTGACCAGTGCTGGCCCACAGGGATCTGTTCTTGGGCCTCTGCTCTTTGCCGTTCTTATAAATAACTTGGATGAAGAGGTGGAGTGGTCAATAGATTTGCCAATGACACAAAGGTTGGCAGTGTTGTGGATAGTACTGAGGGCTGGTGCAGGTGACAACATGATATTGACAGGATGCAGAGCTGGGCTGAGAAGTGGCACATGGACAAATGCCAAGTGACTAATTTTGGAACGTTGAATTTGAATGCTGAATACAGGGTTAAAGACAGTGTAGAGGAACAGCTGGATCTTAACAGTTCTTGCACATCGATCCGTCAAAGTTGCCACCCAAGTTGATAGGGTTATTAAGAAGACGTATGATGTTTTGGCTTTCATTAAAAGGGGACTGAGTTTAAGAGCCAAGGGGTTTTGCTGCAACTCTACAAAACCCTGGTGAGACCACACTTGGAATACTGCATCCAGTTCTCGTCGCCTTGTTATAGAAAGGATGTAATTGCTTTAGCGAGGGTGTGCAGAGGAGGTTTACCAGGGTGCTGCCTGAATTGAAGGGCTTGTCTTAGAGGTTGAGGGAGCTCAGGCTTTTCACACTGGAGAGAAGGAGGAAGAGAGGTGACTTGACAGAGGTGTATAAAGGTAATGAGAAGCATAGATAGAGTAGGCAGTCAAGGACTTTTTCCCAGGGCAGAAATGTCATGAGGGGTCATAATTTCAAAGTGATTGGAGGAAAATATGGGGAGATGTCGGAGGTAGGTTCTTTATGCAGAGAGTTGCAGGTGGAGTAATAGGGTCAAAGACATTAGGGATATTTCAGGATGTTGGGATAAGCACATGGATGGCAGTAAATTGAGGGGTGTGTAGGTCAGGTTGATCTTAGATTAAGATAGATGCTCAGCACACCATCACAGGCCAAGGGGCCTGTACTGTGCCGTACTGTTCTACGTTCTGAGACTGAGTGACCCATCACACTTCTGATCCACCTTCCAATTTCAACTTCCCCATAATTTTGAGCAGATCCAACACTCTGCTGCCTATGTGCTGACTCACACTAATTCTTGTTCACCTCACCCTGATGTAAAAAAAGTACCAGTTCCCCTCCCATTTATCTCTCCATCCCCAAGGCTCTCAGCCTCATTCCTGATGTATTCCTCCTTAGATACTGCCTGACCTGCTGTGCTTTTCCAGCACCACACTCTTGACTCTAATCTCCAGCATCTGCAATACTCACCTTCGCCTAAAAAAACCTACTAGTCGAGAAACTTTCTAATACTTGTTTTCAAGTCCCTCCATGATAGTGATCATTCCCATCTATGTAATTTCTGCTAGCCACACAATCCATCATACTCACCCAATTCTTGACACTCAAGCACGCTCAATACATCTCCACCAATCTCTGATGTTCTTTCAGTTTCCTGGGCCTCAGAATGTGCACATCTGACCCTAGCTCTCTTCAACCCTTTCTCACTTTCCTCTTGAAAGCTTAAATTGTCCTTTCCCTAATACCTCATGATGTGAGTCAGCGTCAAACACTGTTTTGTAAGATTTTAATGAACTGCCTTGCAATGTACATTAAACTGGAAATTATAGACATAAGCAATAAAGATGCACCCGTTATTGTGGCTAACTTCAATCTGAATATAGATTGGAAAAATCAAATCAGTAACAATACCGTAGAGGAGGAATTTGTGCAACGTATAGGAGATGGTTTTTTGGGGGTCATTCAGGACCCAAATGGAGGACAGGCCTTCCTAGACTGTATTCTATCCATTGGCGGGGATGGGCTAGCTCAGTTGGCTGGACTGTGTTGCAGAGAGATGCAAAAAAATCACATGCTTATTTCCTGTACTTGCTGAAGTCACTATGAAGGTGCCACATTCTCAACCTTGCCACTTGCTTGAGGGATGGTGACCTTCAGTTTAAAGCACCAGTCGTCAGCTCTCTTTAATGAGAGAGGAACCATATTGTTCTGTTGGACAATGGCAATTTAATTCCAAAATTTCAATTCCTTCATTGGAAGGGAATAATTGGCAATGTAGCTGTGAGAGGCCCCTTGTGGAGGAGTGAACAACTGAGTGAGAAAACTTTCCATTAAGATAGAGAGTAACAGAGTGATTTGGAAACTGGGGGACTTAAATCTAAAGTGATGAAATTACAACAGCAGAGGCACAAACAGGGCACAACAAATTAGGGAACACTATTGAAAGAAATGACAAACATTTAAATACCCCCAAATATCCTCCAGGGGCTATGTGGCTCCCCCTGCCTCCCCGAGGATGCTTGGAGGTGGTTTGCGATGTTGCTTAGACCAGTTTTGTGTTTGGTTCTCAGAGAAAGGGAGATGGATGTTGGTTGGTGCCTTGCATTGGGACTCATGCCAGATCTGTCATGGTCCAGTGGTGGGGTGATAGTGCTTGCTGCTGCTTGCAGAACAGGTGGGTGAAGGTGGCAGAGTGTCAGCATCTGGTGGTGGGGCAGCAGTTCTTGGCTCAGACAATTGGGCAGAATTCTTGACTTTTATTGGCTTCGCAGGGGCAGGGTGCTGGAGGTCTGAGATGTGGGGCAGAGCATGGGAGCTGCATCTATGGGCCAGGGGATCATACTGACGCATTTTGGGGGATCGGGGCAGTCGGATGTGGGACATGCGGGCAGAGGCAGTGGGGGAGGAGCAGGCATCGGGGTAGGGGATAGAGTGAAATGCCAGAGGAAGTGGTGGAGGCTGCTACAATTACACATTTAAAAGGCATCTGGATGGGTATATGAACAGGAAGGGCTTAGAGGGATATGGGCCAAGTGCTGGCAAAGGTTAGGATATCTGGTCGGCATGAATTGAAGCGTATGTTTCCGTGCTGCACATCTCTATGACTCGATAACTGCAATTACTTTTCCTTCCTGTCTGAAAAAAAAACACAAAAGGCAGCCCAGCTATGGATATTATGGACTGTACTAAATCCAAAGAGGTGGTGTACAAATTCACAAAAAAAAAGCAGATCTGAAGACTGGGAGCAGTTCAGGTTTCCACTAAAAGATAGTCTAAAAGGGGAAAATGGGATATATCAGATTAAAAAAAGATTAGTGAAAACAGTTACAATTAGAAACAGGCAAAGTTCTAAATGTGGAACTAAAAGATGGCAGAACAATTAACCACATATTTTGCTTCTATCCTCACAAAGGGGGACACAAGTAACATCCCCAAAATGTGGGGAACACATGGTCCATTGAGAGCAGAACTGAAGGAAATGTGTAGTGATGGGGAAATTGATGGGAGTTAAAGGTTTACAAATCCCCAGCACCTGGTAATCCAAACCCCAGACTATGGCCTGAGATAAGCCATGCAATTGTCAAATCTCAAAACTTGTGACATCCTATAACAGAAATGTACAAAAGACAAAACGGGGAGTACAAGGTTGAAAACTCAGTAAAAGGTAAAAACAATGACTGCAGATGCTGGAAATCAGATTCTGGATTAGTGGTGCTGGAAGAGCACAGCAGGTTCAGGCAGCATCCAAGTAGCTTCGAAATCAACGTTTCGGGCAAAAGCCCTTCATCAGGAATGATGAATCCTGATGAAGGGCTTTTGCCCGAAACGTCGATTTCGAAGCTACTTGGATGCTGCCTGAACTGCTGTGCTCTTCCAGCACCACTAATCCAGAATAAAAGAAAGTAGAAATGTCTACTGAGTTATGGAACGTTTTTCCTATCTGTGAGCTGAAAGTATTAACGTTTGAATCCTACACATTATCCCTCCTCCTGCAATGAAGTTCAAATCCATCTTCGTCATATCTTTTCCCCCTCTCCCGGTGTTCTCCCTTTTTTTCCTGTCTACAAAGTGAGAATAACATCAACACCTCAATGATTTTGCTCTCCTGGTCACTGCGATCTTGAAACCACCCAATTCCTGTTCCAGCGCCCACACATTGATCAGATTCAGTCACTTCAAAAATCACAGCCTGCCTTTGGTATTTTTCCGGATCTCTCTCTCTCTCTCACTTCCTTTTCCTGTTTTAAAGGACACACACAGACCCAGCTCAGAAGCCAGGTCTCTTCAGAGTGAAATGAGGAAATCCTAGTTGACACAAAGGCTGCCACGAGGTTGGAATTCTCTCCCAGAAACGACAGGGGCTGGTGCCTTCACCAAGATGGCCGCCCGCGCTCACCGCCCCAGAAACGACATGCGCCTTACCCTCACAAAGATGGCGGCCGGTTGTCCAGGCAACCCGAGAGGTCCTTCTCCATTTAAATAAACACTGGGCCCCTGTGGGAGCTGTATTCGAGGCTTCAGGCCTCCCCCTAAGGAGTCTCCCTCCTCCCGCGGTTTCCAATTCAACCCTGTCTCCTCTCCCTGGGGGGGGGGGGGGGCGGGAGCAGGATCATGGCGCTGGGGCCTAGCCCGGGATGTTTGTTCTTGCTCCTTCAGCCTGCGGCATCGTTCCTCTCCCACCCTCAACAACACTGCCTTTGTCCCGCCGCAGGACCCACACTGCACATGCGCTAATCCGCAAGGGGGGGCGGGGACCCCCGCGTGACGTCACCAAGGGAGGCGGTGCGATTGGGGGAGCCATCCGACCAATCGGAGACAAGAGGGGGCGGGGCTGTCGTTCCCCCCGCCCCCAATACTTGCAAGAAACTTGAAAGGTAGTTTTTAAAAACTTTTTCAGCCTGTTCAGCAATGTTACTCCCAAACATTGGAAGGCTGAAACATTGGGAAACTTTCAGACATAAACAAAGAGGCACTAAGAAAAAAAGAATTAAAAATACGTAAAAGAAACCTAGCACGAAAAAGAACAGCAAAAAGCTTCTGCTGGTATGTTAAAGGGAACTGAGTCGCTAAGGTTAAGTGTTGGTCCCTTGGAAGATGAAACCGGTGAGTTAATAAGGGGAACACTGAAACGGCAGAGATGCTAAATCAATACTTTTCCTCGGTTTTCGAGTTCGAGGACAACAGTACCATTCAGAGAGTCAGCGAGATATACAGCACAGAAAGAGATACTTCTGTCCAACTCGTCCATGCCGACCAGATATCCCAACCCAATCTAGTCCCACCTTGTCAGCACCCGGCACATACACCTCCAAACCCTTCCTATTCATGTACCCATCCAGATGCCTGTTAAATGTTGCAATTGTACCAGCCTCCACCACTTCCTCTGGCAGCTCATTCTATATAAGCACCAACCTCTGCATGAAAAAGTTGCCACTTAGGTGTCATATCTTTCCCCTCTCATCCTAAACCTATGCCCCACACCAGGGAAAATACTTTGTCTATTTATCCTATCCATGCCCCTCATGATTTTATAAACCTCTATAAGGTCACCCCCTCAGCCTCCGATGCTCCAAGGAAAACAGTCCTAGCCTATTCAACTGCCCCGATATCTCAAATCCTCCAACCCTGGCAACATCCTTGTAAATCATTTCTGAACCCTTTCAGGTTTCACAACCTCTTTCCGATAGGAAGGAGACCAGAATTGCACACATTATTCCAAAAGTGGCCTAACCAATGTCCTGTACAGTCGCAACATGACCTCCCAACTCCTGTAATACTCTGACCAACAAAGGAAAGCATATGAAACACCTTCTTCATAATCCTGTCTACCTGTGACTCCACTTTCAAGGAGCTATGAACCTGCACTCCAAGGTCTCTTTGTTCAGCAACATACCCAAGGACCGTACCATTAAGTGTATAAGTCCAGCTAAGATTTGCTTTCCCAAAATGCAGCACCTTGCATTTATCTGAATTAAACTCCGTCTGCCACTCCTCAGCCCATTGGTCCATCTGATCAAGATCCCGTTGTAATCTGAGGTAACCCTCTTCACTGTCCACTGCACCTCCAATGTTGGTGTCATCTGTAAACTTCCTAACTATACCTCTTGTGCACACATTCAATCATTTATACAAATGATGAAAAGTAGTGGACCCAGCACCAATCCTTGTGGCACTCCACTGGTCACGGGCCTCCAGTCTGAAAAACAATCCTCCACCACCATCCTGTGATTTCTACTTTTGAGCCAGTTCTGTATCTAAATGGCACGTGCCTCCTGTGTTCCATGAAATCTAACCTTGCTAACCAGTCTCCCATGAGGAACCTTGTCGAACATCTTGTTGAAGTCACATCTACCACTCTGCCCTCATCAATCCACTTTGTTACTTCTTCAAAAAACTCAATCAAGTTTGTGAGACATGATTTCCCACACACAAAACCATGTTGACTATCTCTAATCAGTCCTTGCCTTTCCAAATACATGTACATCCTGTCCCTCCGGATTCTCTCCAACAACTTTGCCCATCACTGACATCAGGCTCACTGGTCTATAATTCCCTGGCTTGTCCTTACCACCTTTCTTAAAAGGTGGCACCCACGTTAGCCAACCTCCAGTCTTCTGGCACCTCACTTGTGACTATCGATGGTACAAATATCTCAGTAAGAGGCCCAGCAATCACTTCCCGAGCTTCCCACATTGTTCTAGGGTCCTTTTGGAACAGGCAAGTCAGAGGCTTTAGAAAGGGCAGACCATAAACAATCAATATCAATATGGAAAAGCAACTATTAGGATTGAGGGCAGACAAGTCCCCTGGGCGTCATGGCTTACATCCCAGGGTACTAAAGGAAGTGATGGCTGAGATAGTGGATTCATTAGTTACAATATTCCAAAATTCCCTGGACATGGGAAATATTCATTGAGTCTATTTAAGACTGCGATAGATAGGTTCTTGGTCATCAAGGGGATCAAAGACTATGGGGTGAAAGCGGGAGAAAGGATTTGAGAAACTCATCAGCCATGATTGAATGGGAGAGTAGATTCAATTGATGGAATGGTCTGCTCCTATGTGTCATGATCTTATGGTTACAGGGGACTGGAAAAATACTGACGTAACACCTGTATTCAAAAAAGGAGTGAGGCAACATTTCAGAAATTGCGGACGAGTTAGTTTAACATCTGTGGTTGGGAAGGTGTTAGAATCTGTAAAATCAAGGAAGCAATATCAGGATGTTTGGAAAGTCAAAGCATCAGAGTCAGCATAGTTTTATGAAGGCCAATCATATTTGCCAAATTTGCCAGAGTTCTTTGAAGATGTAACAAGCAAACTGGATAATGGGCATCCTATAGATCCAGAAGGCATTTGCTAAAGTGCCACACAAAATGTTAGTTAATAAGGTTGGATCAAATAGGATTAGGGGTGATTTATCAGCTTGGAAAGGTGACTAGCTGATGGGCAGAAGACAGACAGTCCGAATCAACGGCTTTTTTCTTCTGGATGGCAAGATGTAACAAGTGAGGTGCCACAGGATTCTGTCCTTGGACCCTCAGCCATTTACAATCTACATTCGTGACTTGGACACAAGGATAAAAGACTCTATATCCAAATTTGCGAATGACACAAAAATAGGTAAATTGCAATGAGGAAATAGGAACTTTATAAATGGATATAGATAGTTAAGGAGAGCAGGCAAAAATGTGGCAGATGAAGTTTACAGCAGGTAAGTGTGAGGTCATGCATTTTGGTCGAAAAAGCAGGAAGGTGACCTTTTTTTTCGAAATGGGGAGAGAATTTGGGGTGCTCTGGTGCAGAGGGATCTGGGTATCCTCATTCATGAGTCACAGAAAACTAGCATGGTACAGCAGGTAATAAAGAAAGTGAATGGAACATTGGGTTTTATAACAAAAGGAAGAGAATATAAAGGTAACAAAGTGTTGCTACAAATACACATGGCAGTGCTGCGACTGCACCTGGAGGATTGTGCACAGTTTTAATCCCATTTTTTGAGAAAAGATGTAGTAACATTGAAGGCAGTTCACAGGAGTTTCACTCGATTGATCCCAGAGATGAGGGGCTTGTTGTACAAAGATAGATTGAACAGTTTAGGCCTAAACTCTCTAGAATTTAGAAGAATTGGGAGCAGATCAAACTGAGGCGTTCCAGATGATAAAAGTTATGGATAAAATAAACATGGAGTGGATGCTTCATCTTGTGGGGCATTATGGGATGAGGGGTCATAGATTTAGAATAAGCTGTAGCAGATTTAAAACAGAGTTGATGGGAAATTACTTCTCCCAAAGGGTTGTGAGTCTGTGGGATTCGCTACCACAAAGTGGTACATGCTGGGACAGTGAGTAAATTTAAAGAGGAGATAGACAGATTTTTCATTAATGATGGGTTGAAGGGTTATGGGGAGAAGGAAGGAAAATGGGGGTGATGAGCATATCGAATGGCAGAACAGACTCGATGGGCGGAATGGCCTAATTCTGGTCCTATATCTTATGAACTCCGGAGCAGGCAGGAATTGAACCCGTTCCAGGTTTAGGTCACTACCTCTGGGCTACAAGACATCTGTAAAAATATCAAATCCTTCCCCAGCGGGGAATTCTCCCCCCAGTCTCATGAGTCGCAGGTGGGGATAGTAGCTACTACACTATCGAGGACGCTGGACAGTTGCAAAATGATGGAGATAAGGGTGGAGAATGGGTGGGTGTTTCAGGAACTATTATAGACACAACAGGCTGAATGGCCTTCTCATATATAGTAACATTCTAATTCAGCCAATGATCTGAACACAAGTACAGTCCCCTTGGGGAGATACCAGAGATATGTATGGGCTGTAGCAAGGGATCCAATCCCCTGTTTGACCTGGAAAGTAATCTCCACATGCAGGCCAGGGAGAGGTGATTCACTTGCTCCGCATGTGGGAAGGGATTCACTTCGTCATCCAATCCCAAATACATCAGCGACTTCCTACTGGACAGAAAGGATTGAACTTCTCAGTAACAACTGCTTCATAAAAAGTTCAATTTTTATAGTTGTAGCAAGAATCACACTTTCCCAAAGGTGGGATGGCTCTAGTGATGTTGAGAGACCAGGTTTTGAATGGATGCTGTGCGGCTCAGCGTGATGACTGAGGGGCCATCCCTTTAGATGCTCGGTTGTTTCTTTGTTGTTGCTGGGCTTGGCCTAGTTGACTGCTCTCTGAGGCTGGATTGTTTCTGCAAAACAAAATGCCAGTGACAGGAAGGTTTGTTTTGTTTCTTTTTCAGAAGAGTTGATTTCTTCAATAATTTGGATTATCTTGCAGCAATAACCAGCATTCACTGTAATGTTCAGTCGCAGCAGTGTGTACCACATACAATATACTTTACCAAGCCTCTTTAGATAACTCCTTTCAAACTACTACCATTAATAAGGGCAAGATCAGCAATTACCTGCAAGTTCTCTTCCAAGCCATTCACCATCCAGACTTGAAAATAGTTTGCTGTTTATGTGTTGGACCAGATCCTGGAATAGCAGAGTAGGTGTACTTATGGCACATGGACTGCAGCATTTCCAGGAGGTAACTCACAGGGAAGGAATTCCAGGCCTTATGGCTGAGCCACCAATGATGAAGCAATCAAAACTGGGAATCTGTAAAAGGCCAGCATTGGAGCAGCCCAAACATCTCAGCACAGGGAGATGACAGAGATAAAGATGGGAGAAGCCATTGGAGGGATTTGAAGACTAAAATGAGAATATTAAAATTTCGATATTGCTAGTAAACAGCAGCAATGTGTTAGGTGATTTCAAGTTGACAGAGGGCAGAATTGAGTACAGCATTGAAGTAGTCGAGCCAGGAGGTAAGGAAGGGACTGAAAAGATTGGGAAAGGCTCAAATGAGATGACAGGGATGGATACAAGTATCTTTGTACTGGCACAGATCAGAAGTTCCTCTCAGAATCAAATGCAGCAACTTGTGAACAGTTTGGCTGAATCTCAGTGAGTTACAAGTGAGAGAGAAAGAGATGGAGGCTGGAGCTCAGGAATGAAGATTGGTGCAGAAACTGGAAACAGCAGCTTGATTCTTCCCCAATGTTTAATTGGAGCGGATCCATCAATATGAAGAGTATCAGGAACTAGAATGGACCACGAAACTATTGAAGGTTCAAATTAGTTTCAGCTGGAGGGAAGGAACATTGGGAGGTTTAGGGAAACCACCTTCACATGAACAGTTCCAACAGTGAGAAATTTCAGCCATGACTTTAAATTGGAGAAGGCTGACAGAAGATTTAAAAGAAGTTGTGAAAATCATAAGGGGTCTACCTGGAACAGACAGTGAGATACTGTTCACCGTGATCAAACCATTGAGAATAAGAACACAGATTTCAAATGAATTACAAGGAAGCAAATGTGATGTGAGAAAGAAATTTCATACAGTGAGTAAATAGATCTGGAACACATTGCATGGAACAACAGTTTAAGCTGGTTCAGTTAAGGTCATTGGATAATTATTTGATGACAAGCAATGTACAACTTTAAAAGGAAAAATCAGGACAATGGCACAAGGTGAGAAAGTTCATTTAGAGCACTGCACAGATACAATGGCCTGCTTCTGTGCTTTAGTAATTCAATGTTTGATAATTACTCATCGGATCTCAGTCAGTTATGATCATCAGGCTGACATCTGCTATTTTGTATGGTCAGTCAGGGAGGATCAGTCAGATCAATGTTTTACAATGATTCATGATTGGGGAACTGCAGGGATTGGGACTGGGACCCCAGGTATTCACAATATATGTCAATGATTCAGATGAGAGAACTAAATGGAATATTTCACAATCTGCAGATGACACAAAGCTGGGTGGAAAGATGAGCTGCGAGGAGGATGCAGTGATATTTGGACAGGCTGAGTGAGTGAACAAATGTATGGCAGGTTGCAGTTTAGTGTGGATAACTGTGAGGTTTGGCAGCACAAAGGGAAAGACAGATTATTTGAATAACTGTAACCTGGGAGATAAGAATGTTCACCAAGAACTAATCCAAGATGGAGGATGGGGAAAAAAATATGGCTGTCAGAGCTGCTCCTTTTTTGATGTATTTTAGGTGTTGGTGGTGATTTCCTCAAGTTCCAGGAGCAGCAATTACTCTTTTATATGCTGCTGCATTGTTTTGGAACCTTGCAGTAAAAAAAGTCAAAACAAGAGCATTTTTAACATGGAGAAAGACAACCAAAGGCAGTGAGTACATGGTCTGTAAGGGAGAGAGAGAGAAAGAAACCTACACTGCTAACTGACACAGCAGTGAATCTGTGTCGTCACTGCCTTTCCTGTTTCAATTCGTGTATCTGTGGACATCGGAGTGCATCCAGGAAAAAAAAATACAGCAAAATTCACAGCTGACCTCAGAGGAACCTTTGTGGGAGAGCTCATGGCACAGGAACAAATAAGTGCATAGTTTTTAAACTTGCTGTAAGTCTACAGTAGTGAACAGAGTGGGTTCTTTCTTCAGCATGAAGTTAGCCTGGAGCACATTTATTTAAGAGCAAACAGACGGTGCTATTTTCTGAGTCTGTAGATTGTGAAGGAGCAAAAATGGCCTTTCGTAGAGTGATATGCTCTTCTCGTCAGATGGGGGATTGTCAGGAGAGTTTCCATGTTACTGTGTATTATGTCTGCAGGAAGTGTCTTTGGTTGTGAATCCAGATTGAATGGATCTGTTCGAGCGAAAGTTAGTGGCAATGAGGAATTTACAAGAGCTCGGGTGTGTGATCGATGGCCCTTAAAGGAAGGGAGAAAAGTCGCAGATACAATCAGAAAGGTGAAAGACTCCAGGAAGGTAGTGACCCACAAAAAGTGATCCACACAGAGGCCAGGGAGTGACTTCCACATCCAGCTGCCACCCTGATGTAAAGCACATCTTTAACTAATCCGTCTGTGGTTCTAGACTGGGTTGTGGGATTCCACTCACTGACCTTCCCTCTTCAATAACCAGCCGCTCCAAGGTGCTCCTCACCTCCGGGACTCTACCCACTTGTCTCCCGCTGGAGGCCGTTCTGACTTGGGCTCTGGGACCTACCGCGACTCGATGTCACTGAGGCTGTCTGATGCTTCCAGGACCCGCACTGCGCATGTGCTGCAGGGACAGTCGATCTCCAGAGACAAGGCGATATTGCCTGAAACGTCAATTTTCCTGCTCCTCGGATGCTGCCTGACCTGCTGTGTTTTTCCAGCACCACTCTAATCTAGACTCTGATCTCCAGCATCTGCAGTCCTCACTTTCATCAAGGCAATATTGCGTTTGCACTGCACCACCTCTTAGCGGAGATAGACCGTATTGATTTCCGTGGAGGATTTTAGGTTATCCATGTACCATCCCACTCAGTAAACATGCATACCTATTTGCCAAAGCTATCTCATGTCCCCTTTTTACTCTCCTGATTTCCCTCTTAAGTATACTCCTACTTCCTTTATACTCTTCTAAGGATTCACTCGATCTATCCTGTCTTTCTTTTTTTACCTTTCTTAACCAAACCCTCAATTTCTTTAGTCATCCTGCATTCCCTGTACCTACCAGCCTTTCCTTTCACCCTGACAGGAATATACTTTCTCTGGATTCTCGTTATCTCATTTCTGAAGGCTTCCCATTTTCCAGCCGTCCCTTTACCTGCGAACACCAACCCCCAGTCAGCTTTTGAAGGTTCTTGCCTAATACTGTCAAAATTGGCCTTTCTCCAATTTAGAACTTCAACTTTTAGATCTGGTTTATCCTTTTCCATCATTATTTTAAATATAATAGAATTATGGTCGCTGGCCCCAAAAGTGATCCCCCACTGACACCTCAGTTACCTGCTATCGGAAAGATGTTGTGAAACTTGAAAGGGTTCAGAAAAGATTCACAAGGATGTTGCCAGGGTTGGAGGAGTTGAGCTATAGGGAGAGGCTGAACAGGCTGGGGCTGTTTTCCCTGGAGCATCAGAGGCTGAGGGGTGACCTTATAGAGGTTTATAAAATTATTAGTGGCATGGATAGGGTAAATAGGCAAAGTCTTTTCCCTGGAGTTGGGGAGTCTAGAGGGCATAGGTTTAGGGTGAGAGAGGAATGACATAAAAGAGACCCACAGGGCAACTTTTTCACACAGAGAGTGGTACGTGTATGGAATGAGTTGCCAGAGGAAGTGGTGGAGGCTGGTACAATTGTGACATTTAAGAGGCATTTGGATGGATATATGAATAGGAAGGGTTTGGAGGGATGTGGGATAGCTGCTGGCAGGTGGGACTGGATTGAGTTGGGATATCTGGTCAGAATGGACGGGTTGGACCGAAGGGTCTGCTTTCATGCTGTACATCTCTGTGACTCTATGACTCTATCTGCAGCAGCTCTTCTGCAGAGAAACATTCCAATCATAGAACTGTTGTATGGACAGAAACTGGTTTGTTCAGGACTATATTCACCGGAGGTTCAGAGAATGATGGGGATTGCAGAATAATGTCAATAATGACAGGGTATTGCAGGAATGTGTTCCGGATGACTGGGGTGTCCAGAACCAGACATTGCAGTCTAATGCATGCAATGACAATGAAAGATTGAGATTAGCAGAAATTTATTCAGCCAGAGATTAGTGAACCTGTGGAACTTTCTATCACAGTAAGTATTTGAAGCTATTACATTGAATGTTTTCAAGAAGATTTACATGCAGGCTAAAGGTTTAAGGCTAAAGGGTCAAAACATATGGAAAAAAAATCAGAAATAGGGCACTGACTTCGCATAACAGGCATCATAAGATTACAATGGCAAGGGACCTCAGACTCTTGGCATGTGCCTCTTCCTTGATGTGGGAGCTCAGGAACGTGGCTGAGGTTCCTGATTCTTACACTTGCAAGAAGTGTGTCCAGTTGCAACTCTTGTTTGACCGCATGACGGCTCTGGTGCTGCAGATGGTCCCACTGTGGAGCGTGTAAGGCAGATGAACTTGGGGCTTGGATTAGTGCCTGGGAGTATATCGTTATTGCAGTCACAGAGAATTGGCTGAAGGAAGGGCATGATTGGCAACTAAATGTTCCAGGATATAGACACTTCAGACAGGACAGGGAGGGAAGTAAAAGGGGGTGGGTGGGGGTGGAGTTGCATTGCTGGTCAGGGATGATATCATGGCTGTGCTAAAGGAGGACACTATGGAGGGCTTGGGTAGTAAGGCATTATGGGTGGAGCTGAGAAATAAGAAGGGTGCAGTCACATTGTTGGGGCAGTATTACAGGCCTCCCAACAGTGAGCATGAGGCAGAAGAACAAATAGGTAAACAGATTATAGAAAGATGTAGAGGGCAATAGGGAGTAGTGGTGATGGGAGATTTTAATTTTCCCAATATTGACTGGGATACACTTAGCATCAGAGGTCTGGATGGGGTAGAATTTGTAAGAAGCATCCAGGAGAGTTTTCTAGAGCAGTTTGTCAATAGTCCAACAAGGGAAAGGGCCATATTGGACCTGGTATTGGGGAATTAGCCAGGCCAGGTGGTAGAAGTTGCGGTCGAGGATTTCTTTGAGAACAGTGACCACAATTCCGTAAGTTTTAGAATACTCATAGACAAAGATGAGGGAAGAGTTCTAAGCTTGGCCAAGGCCAATTCTATCAAAATTAGGCAGGAGCTGGGAAATGTGGATTACACACAGCTATTTGAAGGGAAGTCGACATTTGATATGTGGAATGCTTTCAGAGATAGGTTAAAGATAGTGCAGGATAGGCATGTCCTGTTGAAGTCAAAGGATAGGAAAGGTAAGATTCGTGAACTGTGGATAACAGTAGAAATCATACGACTTGCCAAGAGGAAAAGGTAAGCGTACACAAGGTCTAGGCAGCTAAGAACAGAATGGGCCCTGGAGGAATATCGCAAGAGTAGGACCAGTCTTAAATGAGGAATCAAGTGGGCCAAAAGATGTCATGAAACAGCTTTAGCGAGCAGAATTAAGGAAATCCCCAAAGCATTTTGTTCTTATGTAAGAATCAAGAGGGTAACTCGAGAAAGGATTGGTCCACTAAAAGATAATGAAGGAAGGCTGTGTGTCGAACCTGAGAGAATGGGTGAGACTCTGAGTGATTACTTTACATCAGTGTTCACTGAGGAGAGGAACATGGTGAATCTTAAGATTAGAGATAGAAGTTTGATTAGTCTGGATCACATTGACATAAGTAGGGAAGACGTGTTGGGTAGGCTAGAGGTTATTAAGGTAGACAAATCTCCAGGACCGGATGGGATCTATCCCAGATTGCTGAGGGAGGTGAGAGGAAATAGCTGGGGCCCTGACAGATATATTTGTGGCATCCTTTAACACAAGTGAGGTGCCGGAGGACTGGAAGGTTGCTCATTTTGTCCCCCTGTACAAGAAGGGTAGTAGGGATATTCCGGGAAACTATAGACCAGTGAGCCTGACATCAGTGGTGGGAAAGTTGCTGGAGAAAGTACTGAGGGATAGGATCTATTTATATTTGGAAAAGAATGGGCTTATCAGTGATAGGCAACATGGTTTTGTGTGGGAGAGATCGTGCCTTACCAACTGAATAGAGTTCTTTGAGGAAGTGACCAAGTTGATAGATAAAGGAAGGGCTGTTGATGTCATATACATGGACTTTAGTAAGGGTTTGATAAGGTTTCCCATGATAAACTAATAGAGAAAGAGAAGTCACATGGTGTGCAGGGTGTTCCAGCTAAGTGGATAAAGAACTGGTTGAGCAACAGGAGACAGAGAGTAGTAGTTGAAGGGAGTTTCTTTAAATATCTTTGAAATGGAGAAAGGTGACCAGTGGGGCCACTGTTGTTTGTAATATACATAAATGATCTGTTGGTATGATCAGCAAGTTTGCAGATGACACAGAGATTAGTGGAGTAGCAGAAGCATAAGGGACTGTCAGAGAATACAGGAGAATATAGATAGATTGGAGAGTTGGGCAGAAACGTGGCAGGTAGAGTTCAATCCAGACAAATGTGAGGTGATGCATTTAGACAAGTCTAATTCTAGAGTGAATTATACTGTAAAAGGAAAAGCCTTGGGAAACATTGGTGAGCAGAGAGATCTGGGAGTGCAGGTTCATTGTACCCTGAAGGTTGCTGCACAGGTGGATAGAGTGGTCAAGGAGGCTTGCATTCATTGGAAAGGGTATTGAGTATAAGAGCTGGCAGGTCATGTTAAAATTGTACAAGACTTTAATTTGGCTGCATTTAGCATACTTATACAGTTCTGGTCACCACATTACCAAAAGGAGGTGGACACTTTGGAGACGGTACAGAGAAGGTTTACGAGGATGTTGCCTGGTATGGAAGGTGCTAGCTATGAAGACAGGTTGAGTAGGTTAGGTTTGTTTGCATTAGAAAAAAGAAGATTGAGGGGAGACTTTCAAGGTGAGAGGTGGAAAGTTTAAGGGGGATACACACTGTAAATACTTCACACAGAGGGTGGTGAGTGTCTGGAACACGTTGCCAGCAGAGGTGGTAGAGGCAGGCATGATAGATTCATTTAAGATGCGTCTGGACAGATGCATGAGTCGGTGGATACAGATGCTTAGGAATTGTGCGACAGATTTACACAGTAGGTTTGGATCGGCTCAGGCTTGGAGGGCTGAAGGGCCTGTTCCTGGGCTGTAAATTTTCTTTGTTCTCTTTGTTCTTTATAATACTAAATAGTGGAGCAGGTTTGAAATGCCCAAATTACCTATTCCTGCTCCTAGTTTCTACGTTTTCCCTCAACGTCAATGCGGAAACAAACTACTCTGAAGCTGGAAAACAGAAATAAAGACAGAAGGTGCTGGAAATACTGAGTACAGCAACAACTCTGGAGAGAAGCAGACTTAAATGTTAAGGTCAGCATCTTTTCATCAGAACTGGTAGAAGTTTTTAAGTAAGCGAGGAAGTAGATGGAAAAAGTTACAAAAGTTCTGTGACCACTCCACTGCCTGTTGAAGATCCTTTGAGACAAATATTCATCGCCATAGAAACACAGGTCACTCTGCTCTTGCACATCGTTTGGCGGAGCACCTTCGATTTTATACTGTCCCATCCATATAAAGCCCTGCAGTAATCCCCCACATTGTTTCAAACAGCAATGTCCTCCGGGAGACATGAAAAGTCATGAATGATGAGATTGTTGTTTATAATTTCCTGCACAAGACTGATTCTGTCCAATCTACTCCTTCCCTCTTCCAATGTTTAAGAGGGAATTGCAGAGCCTATGCCATCTGCCAGCACTGCCTGCAGTGGATGGAAAAAGTTTAATCCATCTGCCAATGGAAAGAGCCGAATCCCGGGGGGAAGGGACAAACAACACCGTCCCGGGAGCAGGGAGACAGAATAGAAAGAGGCTGGTCATTGCTGCTTTCACTGCCCCAGGCAACGGGATTTAATTTTCTAATCAATCCGTTCAGAGATGTTATTAACCACCACTGGAGCAGACAGAACTTGAACACGGTCTCCCACTCCTGAGTAAGGGAGACTACCTCTGAGTATGTGCCATCTGGTTTAGTGATAAGTAGCGCTCCCTGATGGAGACTGGTTGGTCTAGCGGTATGATTCATGCTTCGGGTGAATATCGAGAATGCAAGAGGTCGCGGTTCAAGCCCTTGTTTGTTCAACTCTGCCCTTTATTCATCTTTTAAAATAAATCTTTGAGACTGTGTGAAGGTGGCTTTTTAAAAATATGTCGTTCAGCCCCTCTGATTCTAGAGCCCGAGCGAGAAATTACCAGGGATTTCTCGCTGATTGTGTTCAGAGTCTTAGTCTCGAAGAGACCATGACTCATAATTTGAAAGTCCTTTTCACTGGAATGGGTCATTAGACAGTGCAGTGACTGTGAGTAAAACATGGGAAGTTCCAGCAGAGAAGGAGGGGACACTGAAGCAGGAACCTGAGGACAAATGTATTTCCTTTGCCAGTGAAAGGCACTGCTTCACAAAATGGGGACTATTGAAGTGAAGCAGTGACGGTGATTATCTTTGCTGGCTGTTCACCTTGTGAATGTTGCCATTGCTGTGTTAACATCAGAACTCTGCAGCGAGGCGGCCTGAACTGTGCATGGGGCCAGTGTCTGACCACACATCAGCAGATCGTAGGGTCAATTCCTACTTCACCCGAGTGCAGGTCACGGCTCCGTTATATATCCAAACTCATCTGTCTCATTGTCCTGAAGCCGAGATGCAGTTTGAATTCCTGATGGGTCGGAAGGAGAATCCTTTCACTGTCTCACATCAGTAAATGTCTCCGAGAACATCAGAGTCAATCTCACAGCGCTGTTAGAGGAGGGGAAGCTGAAATACTCCCACATGATGCTCATGGGCACCATTCCATTTCCCAAACCCACCGACCCAACCGCTGCAGCTCCTGGGAATGGAAAGAAAATAAAACAGCAAACCCAGTCTCCAACTTTGTGAGTGTTTAGAAACTCTTTGGGAAGCGGATTCAGAGGGGAATGACGGATGAACTGAGCAGATGGAGCCAAGGCAGCTTCCCTTCACTTCAGAGGCTGCGACATTGTCTCTGATGTTGTGGGGGAAGTTCCTGTCACAGCTGGTCCTCTACTGCTCCCGTTAGGAACAATAAACCCAGATTCCTTGGGCAGGGATTGAACCCAGACCGCAGTGGTCCAATGCCGAAGCCTAACCACTAGACCAACAAGAATAAAATTGATAGCACACGCATCATTTTTTAATGTCACAGCTTTTGAACTTGTGTTGACTGGAGATAAGTTTCTCCTCCAAAATGCTGGAGGCATGGAGCTTTTCCAGCACGGAAAGGGGCCCATCATCCCAGTTTGCCAGCACTTGTCCTTTAGCGAGCATACTCTGACGTTTCAAGTGTTCATCTCAATGAGAAGTTACAAGTCATGTTTTAATCTCAACCGACACAACGAATGGGACTGAAGTTTGAGATGGGAAAGCGCCCCCTCGGGGAATTGCACCTCGTTTTCACCCACAGGATGAAACACACTGACACATTCCCCTGAGACTGACAGGGGCCTCAGGAGAGACCAACCCGCACTAAGGTAGGATTTCACCAACTTGGCTTATACTGCTCCATTTCAGACTTCAAAACCAAAGGCTGGTTACAGCAAAGAAGGGAAGCATTCAGCCATTCCCCTGTCCGTATTCCTGCTCTGTATAATGACTGAGCTACCGAGGCAGTACTGTGTGTTTCTCGTGCACTGGAGGCTGCAATGATTGGACAGTTTGTATGTTTAAAACATGTTCCAACAAAACGGAAACAGAGTCGAGGGGATCATGTGCAGAAGGATGGGAGACTGCAATGCCGAATCAGACAGTGTCCAGAGTGATATAAACAGAGATCATCCCGGGCAGTCTCGTCATTCGGATTCAGTCCTTTCACTGCCATTGTCTGTAAATGGGTAACATTTATAGTAATCAATCTGAAATACCGCCTGATCTTTCGAAGCAGTATTATGTTGCGGACATACACACATAGGTTGTGAAATTGAGAAAAAAATAATCTGATCCTTTGTAGATCCAATACTTGGGCTGAAACATTACCATCTAAACTCTTGGCTTATCATTCAAATCCAATATTAAAGACAGTCACTGTTTTCACAAAACTACAAAAACTACGGGCAGGAGCTGGGAGATACAGGACTGAAGGGGACAACTGATCCTGTTTTCTCCCCACACCCTCTGATCTCTTCTGCCCTAAGAACAAGGTGGAAACCTGATGCAAAAAAACCCCCCAGAAAATGCTGGGAATCCCCATCAGGTCTGACAGCTCCTGAAAGTGTGGTAGAGGTCAACACCAACACAACCCGATTATCTTGACTTTGCACCCACGATATCTAATGCCCTATTCACAACTCATTCAGACACATCACGATGCCTTTACAACTCCATTACTACATAATTTTATTTTGCCATGGGAAACCTTGTGTTAATTAATTCGGCACTGACTGGACAGTCAGTTAAACCTGAGAAACATGTTCGAAAGGGTCACAATGGAGAAAATGAGAAGCCAGTTCAAGAAATTTGGGGTTCATTCAGGAAAGCTAAATTGTTCACAGAAAATTGTGATGTAAGGTCTCTCGAGTTTTTTTGTTTGATAAGAAGTGTTGATTATGCTAATCTAATCGACAGGATGAGCATAGATTAGTAAATGTATTTGGGTAACAGTTCTGTTCTATCCCTGTGAGCGAAATCTGGATCTGAAGGAGTATAAGGGACATTAACAACATCGATCTGAATTTGGCTGCATGACAGGAAACAGATCATTAACAGTTGTCCTTTGAACTAGGGGAGATTTCTAGTGAAATTAGTTTGAGTTTTGAGGTATGCAAGATCAAGATAATTTACGTAATCCAAAGAAATGCTGTTCTCGTTAGCAGACAGTGAAAGGATTACAAGACAGATTAAACATTTTCAGCAAGTGATACAGGGGACTGGGATGATGAGTATTATAAAGTGTGAACAACACAGTTCTGGAGTACAACACATACATTCAAAGGCCGAAAACATCCAGGTCCTGATTAATCAAGTGTCACTGTCAGATTGTATTGTGGTTTGTTTTGCAAAACATCCACTTGCGAAATCCTGCAAAATGAATAGCAAAAATCCTCCCTGTCAGGATAGAAAATCCGAAAGGATGAACAGTTTCCTTATTTTCTGAAGATTCTCAAAGCTGAGACTGGGTTTTGGTGTTTGTTTCCTTTCCACTCCCAGGAGCCGCAGTGTCCCAGGGCGGTGACAGTAATGCGAGACAGTGAAAGGATTCTCGTTCCTGCAGATCAGGAATTCAAACCGCATCCTGGCTTCAGGGCAATGAGAAAGATTCGTTGGGATGTGTGCAGACTGTGAGCTGCATTTCAAACAGGGAGGTGGACTCAGATGGGTCATCCCTAGCGGCCCTGGCCCTGTGAATCCCCAACCCCGTCTCGCTGCAGAGTTCTGATGTTAACACGGACATGCGCAGCAATAGCAACATTCACAAGGTGAACAACCAGCAAAGAAAATCACCGTCACTGCTTCACTTCAATAGTCCCCATTTTGTGAAGCAGTGCCTTTCACTGGCAAAGGAAACACATTTGTCCTCAGGTTCCTGCTTCTGGGTCGCCTCCTTCTGTGCTGGAAGTTTCCCTGTTTTACTCACAGTCACTGCACTGTCTCATGAGCCACTCCAGTGAAATGTACTTTCATTTTGTGAGTTATGGTCTGTTCAAATCAAGGCCCTGAACCAAATTCAGCGAGAAACCTCTGGTCATTTCTAGCTCGGACTATAGTTTCATGCGAGTTGAACGATGGTGCCCCCCCTCCACCGCAGCTCAGCGCCTCAAAACGCGCCCCTGTTAGCATCATCCTCTTCTGTACCTTCCTGCAGTACATCTGCTGAACAACATCAAATTATCACAGCTCCGCTTTCTTCACACTGAAACCCAAGGCGATAATATGAACTGTTTGCAAACTTGGGGAGAGAATCATTGCTGCTGAAGGTGGTTATGAAGAACAGACACAAGAGTGTGTCCAAGTCAGGTCACTGTCAGCATCATTGGGGTTCCCTGCTTGGGAGCCCGAGTTTACATCACCCAGACCTGGATACAATTCCCAGTCAGGAAATGAAGATTTATTTCTCTTCTTGTGATTTATCCGGATGAAACGATTTCCTTGTTACACACAGACTCCTGCCGGAGTCACTCCAGTGATTGTTAGCATCCATCCATCCCACTTTAAATCCCCCTCCAATCATCTCACCAATCTGAGTTGGAAATATATCACTGTTCCTTCAGTGTCGTTGGGTCTAAATCCTGCAACTCCCTCCCTGGCGACATCATGGCTGTACCTCCGTGCTAAAGGAGTTCAAGGGTTCAGGAAAGTAACTCATGTTCTCCATCTCTGGGGTAATTAGGGATGGGCAGTGAATCCTATCCCACTGAACGGGGTCCATATCCCAGGAATCCATTTCTGAAAGTTGCAGTTTCTAACCAAACACCCGCAATCGGTCAGGAACGAGTTGAGAAGCGGAGTGGGAGAGTGAAATAAAAGTGAAAGGGGCAATGATGGCTGGGCGACATGGCGCAGGAAATGAGTGTGGAGCTGGTGGTGCAAGGCTCAGTGACGATTCCTTTACTGCCCACTGTTTACAGTGACTCACACACCACGCCTGGTCAATTCACCACATTGACCCACAGTTCCTCTTGGTGGGAGGTTCCCTCTGGGTGTATTAATGTGGTTCATGGGCCCCAGGAGGACGCACGCATGTTCAGTTTAAAATATGAGTTTGAAACCAATGCAAGAGGAGATTATCTATCCGCGCATTTTCAGTGGAGAGTATTCAACGGAGAACTGTCTGTTTTTTTCCAAAAGCGAGGGTTGATTGCAATTCTCACTGAGCAACATTGTTACAGAAATAATATCTTCGAGTTACTGTGATTGATTCATTAAGGAAAATCACATATCGATGAGATAAGCCACATGTACTGTGGTGCCATAGGTCAGTTGGATAAAGTGCCTGTCTAGGAGATGCTGGATTCAAATCCTGGTGGAGCCAGATCCAACTGTAAGAAGCGAAGTGTTTTCAGTTGTCGCACATACTGTATTGTTGATCCAGCCTTTCAAAGGAAATGACTCTGTGTGCTTCCTGTGGTTGAACTCAGCCTGTTATCATTTGGTGTGACTCACCCCTGTCGCCTGCTTTGGTCCCATCAGTGAATGTTCTTTCTTGCTCACCATTAATTCAAACAGGAGTTTCTTTCCTCTGCTTCCCCTCCTCTTTTATTCTCCCTCCTTCATTCCCAGTTTGTTGGGGATAATGAGGTGACGCAGGAGACACTGCAGACTTGCTGCGGAATGTTGTGGTAACGCCACAGACATCACAAGCTGATCCCCCTCGTTCTTTAGGGTGGCACGGTGGCTCAGTGGGTTCGCACTGCTGCCTCACAGCGCCAACGGCCTGCCTGTTCCGGTTTCCTCCCACAGTCCAGAGATGTGCAGACTCGCTGACTTTCCCATAGTGTTCAGGGATGTGTAGGTTAGGTGCATCAGGTGGGGTAATGGGGGAGGGGGAGGGGGGTGGAATACACCTCGGAAGGGTTGGTGTGGGCTTGATGGCCCGAAGGGCCTGTTTCCACACCGCAGGAATTCTAATTCTCTGCTGTCACCATTCATTCATTTCACACCAACAGTAAAGGGATCATTGGAATCCGATCATTGTGGTGGAATTGCGGTTTTTTTTCCCTAATGGATCATGATTTCTATTTAGAATTCTAAACGCTCATACTATTTTGATGGAAGAAATGTCTCCTTACCGCAGGCCTCAGTGACAGGCAGATTATCCAGAGAATGTTCCACACACTCCAGCCAGGGGGAAGAAAGCCTGTCAGCAGCTCTACTCTCAGACTGTCTCCAAACTGTTCAAAGAGCAGAAATGGGAAATGAGGGATATGGACGGACAGAGACTGGGAGAATGGGAAAGAGGGTCAGGTGGATACACAGAGACAAAGATAGACAAATGGTGACATATATTGAGGGAGATACTGAAAGGACGAATTCTCCATTCGACATGGATGCTAACTGACAGAAAGGAAAATAAAAAAGGCAACCATTTCAGCACAGCCTTGCACCAGCTCAGGGCAAAAGTTAACAGCATTAGACCCAATAATTTCCTTTAAATTTGTGAAGGTGAAGCTTGTCAGCAAGTTAGAGATTTTGATAAATGTGCTGATTTGACAGATAAAACTGAGAATTTCCCCCGGTATTAACATAAAAAATGCATAACTCACCTGGTTAAGTCAATCTGAAACACTAACTCTGTTTCTCTCCACAGATGCTGCCATACCTGCTGAGTTTCTCGATCAGATTTCCAACATCTGCAGTTCTTTGATATTAACCTGAACAGTTTTTTGGGACAAAATCAATCCCTGCTAGTTCCACATCGTATGTTATGCTTCTGGAAAAAAAAATCAGAAATACTGCCACCACGATAAAGGAGCAGAGCAGAATTCCCATTCTTTAGCCCGGAATAGGACTTGCAGGACACTGGGAAAAAGCACAGCATCCTAACCACTTGATTACCAGTGGAGCCAGCCAATGTATATTTGTTCAATTGCACTGCTTTTGCCTTTCAATTTGTGATCATGTTCGCTGCAGATCAGCTTCTCCCTATCTTCCAGTTTTACAGCGTGGAGAAAGACCATTCGGCCCAACGTGCAGTGCGAATTCTAGTCCCAGTTTCCACCATTTGGCCCATAGCTTTGTCTTCTGATGTTTCCAGGACTAATGTCAATGAAAGTCTCCCTGTGATCTCACAATGACACAACAATGGGCCTGAAGTCTGACGTGGTCACACTGTGTTGAAACCCCCTTGAGGAGATGATCCTCATTTTCACCCACAGAGGGAGACACACAGACACATCCCCGAGAGGGGCAGAGGTGTCAGGATTATACCCACTCCATGTGCTACATGTCCCCAAAGAGCGCTGACAAAAGACAGCTTCAGACAAGCCACTTCTCCGGACAATGAGAGCCGTTGCGGTGAGCTGGGGTATGAAATGGACAGTGAGTTGAAATAGTCCCACACGCGGCTCATGTGCAACTTTCAATTTCCCAAAACCTACCAACCCAATCCTTGCAGCTCCGAAATGTGACAGGACAGCACCAGGCAGACGCTCCACACCAAAAACAACGGACCTACGGATCCAACATCTGCAGTTCTTTGATATTAACCTGAACAGTTTTGGGGACAAAATCAATCCCTGCTAGTTTCACATCGTATGTTATGCTTCTAAAAAAAAATCAGAAATACTGCCACCACGATAAAGGAGCAGAGCAGAATTCCCATTCTTTAGCCCGGAATAGGACTTGCAGGACACTGGGAAAAAGCACAGCATCCTAACCACTTGATTACCAGTAGAGCTGGTACTTTCACATCGCGTCTGTCCCTGTCTCACCTCCAGCATCCTCTGACCGCCCAGCTCCGAGATCGGTGAGCTGCTTGATACAAGCACAGGCAGATGGTGAAAATAATATTTCCCTGGAAAGGAGGGCCAGTGAATGCAAGACACAAGGTATTGGGAAGCGATAAGCTTGCACACGGCTGAGTAAGAAGACGTCAGCATCTCATCGCCCTGATTATCCCAGAGACTGATTCCAGGAATGTGCACAGTGCCAGTTCTCCCCAATCCCAATGTCCCAGTGGATCCCGTGTACAGACAGATTAAGGGAGAGTCGGTCCAACATCTTCCAGGCTCGGGTACATTGTGCAAATATTGTCCTGTCATTTCACAAACTGAGCTCATCACAGCTGGACATGGAGGTCTCCAGCACAGAAAAGGTCATTTGGCCCATCAAGTCTGTGCTGGTCGAAGACAAGCCCCCCCCCCCCCCCACCACACACACACACACACACACTGTTCTAGTCTCATTTCCAAACACTTGGCTCATAGCCTCCAAAGAAGTTGGCGATGGAAGTGTGCATCCCAATGTGTCTTAACTGCTCTGGGGGTTCCACCCAGACAGGCAGTGGGTTGCAGATTCCCACCTGTCCCAATGTGGGTGAAATGTTTTTTTTCTCTCCCTGCATTGATTTGAATCTTAAAGAAGAAACTGGGAGCAATCTCCCTTTCACACCTGCGTGGGGAAATCCCAATGGATTTCATGTCCATCGCATTAACCACTCGGCCCACAACTACACTGACAGCTTCATTTCCCAGGTCTCTCCTCATCAGATGGAGCTGAGAAAGAGTGAATCATTGCTGGGTTTGTTTGGATCTAATCACTTCACAGGCTTCGAAAGGTTTAAATGTCTGTACATGGTGGATTCAAGTGTTTCATCCCGAAAGATTCAGTTAAAAAGAAAAAAAAAACAGAATTTGCCAGGGGGATCTCAGCAGACCTGGAAGAATCTGTGGAAAAAGAATCAGAGACAACATTTCAGAACTTTAACAGAACTCTGTTTTCTCCCACAGGTACTGCCACGACCTGCTGAGTTTCTCCAGCAGTTTCTCTTTTTGTTTCAGACTCCCTACACCCGCAATCCTTTGCGTTAACCATTCAAACAAAACAGAAACCCTTTTGCGGCACCTCACTGGATTAAGCCTTCCGATGTAGGGACATTTTCCTGACCCCATTAAAAATACGGAACTGTGCAGCAAACAAAGCGGCTGGAGTGAGAACAGCAATCACTCCGTCCCAGGGTGGTCTCGAACCACCGACCTTTTAGTTAACAGCCGAAGGCGCTGACCAATTGCGCCACAGAGCTAAAAACAATGACTGTCGATGCTGGCAACCAGATTTTGGATTAGTGGTGTTGGGAGAGCACAGCAGTTCAGGCTAGTTCCAAACTTTCAGCTCAGCACTGTCCCCATGACTTGTCCTACCTGCCTATCTCCTTTTCCACCTATCCACTCCACCCTGACCTATCACCTTCATCCCCTCCCCCACTCACCTATTGTACTCTATGCTACTCTCTCCCCACCCCCACCCTCCTCTAGCTTATCTCTCCACCCTTCAGGCTCTCTGCCTGTATTCCTGATGAAGGGCTTTTGCCCGAAACGTCGATTTTACTGCTCCTCGGGTGCTGCCTGAACTGCTGTGCTCTTCCAGCGCCACTAATCTAAAAATTGCGCCACAGAGACTAGTGAGTCAGACCCTTGCACGATCCCATAAAGCAGGCTGTTAATGAATTCATCATTCACTCTGCCCCTTCCCGAATGACAATTATCCTCGATCGGTTTTACTTTTCCAAAATAAAGCCTGGGCCATTCATTATGGAGGCAAAAACCACGGTGGCACAGTGGTTAGCACTGCTGCCTCACAGCACCAGTAGACCTGGGTTCAATTCCCGACTCAGGCTGACTGTGTGGAGTTTGCACATTCTCCCCGTGTCTGCGTGGGTTTCCACCCACAGTCCAAAGATGTGCAGGTCAGGTGAATTGGTCATACTAAATTGCCCGTAGTGTTAGGTAAAGGGGTAAATGTAGGGGAATGGGTGGGTTGCGCTTCTGCGGGTCGGTGTGGACTTGTTGGACCGAAGAGCCTGTTTACACGCTGTAATGTAATCTAAAAAAAATGACTGCAGATGCTGGAAACCAGATTCTGGATTAGTGGTGCTGGAAAAGCACTTCCTGCCCGAAACGTCGATTTCGAAGCTGGTGCTTTTCCAGCACCACTAATCCAGAATCCATTCATTATGGAGACATGGGAACAGTCTGCACACACAACCATGTCACCGGGAACCAGCTCTCCTGCACCGGGGCTGTCTCCCTTTCGGTGTCTTGTCTGTTCCCGAGTTTTCTCATTGTCCCGGAGCCGAGATGAGGTTTGGATTCCTGACGTGCAGGAATGAAAGACCTTTCAATGTTCTCAGATCAGTTCGTGTCCCGACAATATCAGAGTCAATGTTCCAGGCCTGTCTTTGTGCAGTCAGACAGTTCACCCTCCATTCTCCTCCGATTCCGCTTCCCAAAGAGTTTCTAAAGATGCAAAATATCGGAGACTGGGATTTCTGCTTTGCCTCCTGAACATTTTTCCACACGCCCGATGACAATATTGTTCAAAAATCTCTGCACCATGTCCTGGAATGAATAATTTCCATTTTGTGGAGAGATTCCCAAAGTTGGGAATGTTTTCATTGGAGCAAAGAAGGTTAACTGGAGATTTCCTGGGGCTGTTGACAATGACGGGAGAAGGAGCGGTGGGAATGGGCAGGTTAATGGTCTGGAGAACCGGTTGCCACTGACCAGGGTCAGTTACCAGAGGACAGGGATTGAAGATATTTAGTGAAAAGCAGCATTTGTGCAGAATAAACACAGAAAATACTGCAGCAAGTCAACGGGTCCAGCAGCATCTGTGGGAAGGTAAACAGAGCTGACGTTTAGAGTCTGGTACTTTTTATGTTCAGATCAGAACTCGAGTTTCCTGCATGGCAACAAATTGCCAGACATGAGAATAGATAGGCCGATTGAGAGGGGTCTTGTGAGGTTTGAGCGAGAACGCAAGCAACCGGAAGTCATTTAAAATCGCCAGCGAAGGCAACATAGTCGGCAGGATTCAAACCTGCTCGGAAAAAAAACCCCAAAGAGGTTCTCACCCATCACCTTAAGCATTCAGCCACGACGCAAAACAGCAAAATTCAGCTTAACATTTCTCATGGAATGGTTTCAACAGGAAAGGGGAGTGTTCAAACTGTCCTGTCCACGCCATGACCCCCATGTTTCCTGTTCTCCTGGATGTGATCAGAACAGAGCAGGTTGATGGGAGATTGAATTGAACTGCACACATTTATGACAGATAGAGTGGGTGGGAAAGGGTCCATTTCCATGTGTGTGAGATTCATAATCAGGGCCATGAACCGAGAAAGAAAGATGTTTTTTTGTACTTTTATAGCACCTTTCGCCAAGTCCTGAAATACAGTCAATGGAGTACTTTTCAAGCAGATTTGTCATTTGGCAAATGTAATGTGCGAATCAGGGCACTTTATTTAACCAGAGGTCAAAAAAGAAAATGCTTGAAATTCTCAAACTGGCACGAGAGACACCAGTGAGTTCATACCGTTATGAAGTTGAAAGCGTGTACTGTACATTTGAGAGTGAAAGCTGTTTTGCATTGAGAGCTTGCAGGCATCTGTCAGAGTAGTCTCAGAGTGTCTGTAGTCTCACTCTAGCAGTCTCAGTGTACCGGAAAATTGAAAATATGGAACATTTGGCTGTGGAACATATACCTGAGTTTTAGTTGCTATGCTGCAACCATTCGAATTTAATCAATCAGTTTAAATTATGCCTCAGGATACTAAAACCCAATCCATTTTGAATTTATTATTTTGCTAATATCGAACCAATGACATTATCCAATGTTTGGGGCATAAAGAAGCAGGCATTTTGAGAGTTAGCTCGAGAGACTAACTGTCATCAAGAGAGACTGCCAGACAAAACACTCTTGATCAAAGGTATCTTTTCATATGAAACATCTTTGTGATAAAAGATAGAAAATGACCCGGGGAAATGTTCAGCTGAGAGATGCAGGATACTATAGACAACAGCCACTGTGTGGTTTTGAAATTAAGTTGTTATAATTTTAATATGGATGGTTATTGGAACAGTCTATTGTTATAAAGTTGGAGGCAGATAACAAGCAGTTAAGAGAAAGGAGGCTTAAAGTTGTAAATAGTTGTTGTTTAATGTTCACTTTTTGAGTTAAAGAATAAATTAATATTTTTTCTTTTAAGTAGTGGAATTTGGGAGTTCTCCGTTACTCATACTTTAACAGATTACGAGGCAAGATGAGCTTTTCTGGGTGTTTGGTTTAATTAGCAGAAGGATTCACTGCTGTGTCATCATAATACCCAACCTTAGAGGTTTGTTCTGCTCTGATATACACTGTTTGTTCTGCTCTGATATATACAGTGTCGACCAGAGGGCCTAATTTCAGGGTTGCCCATTCAAGAAACAGACCAGGAGGATGTTCTCTCTTTCAGCAGGTAGCAAATCTGTGGATTTCTTTATAACAGAGGGCTGTCAAGGCTGGGTATGTTCAACGCTGAGATAGACAGACATTTAGTCACTTAGGGAATTGAGGGCCATGTGGGATAAGGCAGAAAAGTGGAGTTGAGGATTAACCAAATCAGTCATGATCTCAGTAAAAGGTGTAGCTGACCTGATGGGCCAAATGGCTTCCATCTGCTCCAATGTCTCATCTGTCATTTGGAAAAAGCCATACACCATTGTAATGTAAAAAAAAAAGCTGGATCTTTCAAAAAGATGGTTGTAGTCAAACTAAGTTGAAAAGTGTGGTGCTGGAAAAGCGCAGCAACCCAGGCAGCATCCGAGGAGCAGGAGAATCGACATTTCGGGCATAATCCCTTCTTCAGGATTCCTGAAGACGGGCTCCTGCTCCTCGGATGCTGCCTGACCTGCTGCGCTTTTCCAGCACCACACTTTCCAACTCTGGTCTCCAGCATCTGCAGTCCTCACTTTCTCCTGCAGTCAAACTGAGTCAACATCATTTGTTGAAAGTAAAATCACGCTGGACAATTTTGCCAGAGTTCTTTGCTTAATATTACAAGCAGAGTTCATAAAGGGAGCCGGTAGGTGAAGTGTATTTGAATTTTTGGTGGGCAGTCAATGAGGGTCATATCAAATGTCACAGTGTTGGATAGTAAATGAGCATGGACTACCCGTTGTTTACTTAGCAGAAGACACAGACTCAGGCTTATTGGGTATTTTTCAAGTTGAAAAGATTTATTTAGTGAAGTGCTGGAATGATCAGTGATCGAACTTCAATGATTTATCTCTGTATTAATGACTTGGAGGAAGTGGCAGAGTGAAATGTGTCCAATTTTGCTGACAATACACATTAAGCGGGAAGGCATGTTGTGATGAGGAAGTGGGAATCTGCAAAGGGATATCAATGAGTTAAGTGAGTGGGCAAAAACTTGACAGATGCAATTTCATCGCAGGCCAGGCAGCATCCGAGGATCAGGAAAATCGACGTTTCAGGCTGGCGCCCTTCATCAGGAATTGGGCTCCGGCCTGAATCGTCCATTTTCCTGTTCCTCGGATGCTGCCTGACCTGCTGTGGTTTTCCAGCAGCACACTCTCAACTCTGATCTCCAGCATCTGCAAACCTCACTGTCTCTTAGATGCAATTTCATGTCAGGAGTGTGAGGTCTTGCACTTTGGTCGGAAGAGTCAGAAGGCAGATTACTATTAAAATCAGAGAAACTCCAAAACAGTACAATGATCAAATGTGGGTGTTCTTATGCATGAAATAAACAAAGGTTAGTGACACAGCTATTTTTCTGGCAAAAAGCATGGCCTTCTGTCCCAATGCTCATAATTAAAGAGATGGTTTCCCAGGAAAAGACAGATACTACGTAGACTGTAAATTAATTGAAAACCAAGACATGTCTCGTGTTCTTTTATGGGGCATACTTGATGGATTGTTTATGGTTCTCTGAACTTTCTTTACAATGGAGCCGGGAATGGGAGTGGGGTTGGGGAAGGGAAGGGAGTGGAATTAAAGTCACCCATGTTTATTGCTATTATGGCCCGCGCCCATTTCCCGTTTGGTCAGACACGCCCCCCCCACCCAATTCTCTCTGATTGGTTGGAGGACCAGCATTTCCAGCGAGGTCCTCCAGCCCCGCCTCTTGTTTGAAATGGGCCGTGTGACGTCATCGTGCGGACGGGCTGGATGCTGGAGCATGCGCATAGTTAATGTGGATTGTGAGCCAGGTGTGGTTCCTCCTTTCCCCCAGTATCAGCAAACTTTCAAAGATATTTTCTTATTTCCGGTATATTATGTTGCTTTTCTCAGAACATTCAACAATTTGAAAACTGATTTGAAAACAAGAGACAGAGAAGACAGTCTAGAATCTTCCAAAGTTGCTCTGCAACTTGTCAAACTGCTGCGTCCATGTGATGAAGATGCTCCCAGATTGCTGTTGGTAAGGAGTTGGAGGATGTTCATTCATTAGTGATAAGGTAGTGCTGATATCTGTGTCAGTTACAATCATTTTGTTTTTATATCCCACTTTGAACAGAGCAGAAATGTAGAGAATAGCAACAGGAGAAGGTTGTTGTGGTGTTTGATCCTGCTGCACTATTCAGTGGTGATCATTCCACTTAGTGGCCTGTTCCCTTTGATTTCTTTAGCCCTCAGAACCATATCCGTCTTCACCTTGGAATCATCCCACGTTCTGGCCTTTACTGCTTTCTGTGGCAGCAAATGTCTCAGGATCCCCAGTGTCTGAGTTAAAAAAAAGTTCTCATCTCAGTACTAAATGGCTTACCTCATATCTGTAAACTGTGACCCCCCTCCCCCTGGGTTCTGGACTCCCTGATCATTGAGAGCATCCTTCCTGCATTTACCTTGTTGGTCCTTTTCGAATTTTGTTAGTCTCTGTGACATCCTATTTCATTCTCCTAAACTCCAGTGAATTTCATTCTAACCAATCCATTGTGCCCTCATTTGGCAGTCCTGCCATCCTAGGAATCAGTGTGTCAAATCTTTGATGTGCAGCCTCCATAGGCAGAACATCCTTCATCAGATAAGGATTCCAAAACTGCACATAACATTCCAGGTCTGGTCTCACCAAAACCCTGTACAATTTCAGCAAGATATCCCTGCTCCTATAAACAATTCCTCTCACTACAACGGCCAACATACCATTTGCCTCCCTCACCTCCTGCTACACCAGCATGCTTACTTTCAGCGACTTGTCTCGTTCCTCACTTCAGCTTTGTAAATCCATGCTCAATGACTCTATCCAATCCTGTCACTGTTTTTCAGTGTTGGGTTAATTGGTCTATCATTCCATGTTTTCTCTCCACCTCCTTTTTAAAATCACTTCCAATTCAGGGAAAGTTTTCCAGAGTCTATAGACAACCAATTTACTCAATGTAGATTCAATACTCAATTTTCCAAATGCATTCACTGCATCAAGGATGAGTTTAAATAATCTGAAGTATAGATTAACAGGTGCTGGGATTTGTTGTTTTTAACCCTATCAATGTTCCCAGCCCCATTTCCCTGCTCATATGATTTCCTTCAGTTTCTCCCTCTCATGTGTTCCCCAGCATTGGAGATATTATTTATCATCCTGTGTGATGAAAAAACGCAAATATTTAGTTAATTGATCTGCCATCTCTTTCTTCCGCATTATAACTTGCTCTGTTTCTCATTGTACAGGATCTTTTTTAACTTCTTTTTCCAAATGACATACCTTTAGGAGCACTTGCAATTAGTTTGTATGTCCCCTCAAATTTCTTCTTCGACTTGATATTTCCCTCTTAATCAATCAGTTAGTCCTCTTGTGCTGAAATATGAACTGCTCCCAGTCTTCAGGTCTGCTGCTCTTTTTAGCCAATTTGTCCTCCTCCTTGGATCCAGTCCTATCCCTGGCAGGGCCACCTTTTTATTTTGTGCCAGACAGGAATGAACAACAGTCACTGTTCCTCGAAGTTCTCTTTCAATGTTTGTCATCCCTTTAAAAGTTATGTTCTCTAAATTATTGCGGTCTGCTTACCTTTCATAGCATCGTAATTTTCTCGATTTAGATTTGACCCCTTGTCTCAGAATCAAATCTGTCAGTCTCCATCATTCAGAGTTCTTCACTCTTCCACAAGGGGCCTCTCACAGCTGGATTGCCAGTTATTCCCTTCTGCTTTCACAACATAAAAAATTGAAATTAAATTTGCCATAGTCCCAAAAGATTAGAGGACTGCTCTCTCACTACTTTAACCTGAGGGTCACTGTGCCTCAGGCAAGGGGCAAGGTTAAGAATATGGGACCTCCATGGTGACCTCAGCCAGTACAGGGACTGAGCATGTGTTGTTGGTGTCACTCTGCATCACAAACCAGCAGTGCACCCAACTGAGCTAACCCACCCCCAGCCATTATACAGTATGTACTTGAGGATGACCTGTCCTCCATTTGGGTTGGTATTCTATCGATCCAAAAACCATCTCATCAATACTCCAGGGATGTCTCCTATGGTGTTATTACGGATTTGATTTACTCAATCTATGTGCAGATTGAAGTCACCCATAAGATCATCAGATGCAGTAGCAGTATTAGGTAATTTGGCCCATTGAGACTTCTCCTCCATTTGATCATGACTGATATGTTTCTCAGCCCCATTCCCCTGCCTTCTACTTTCTCCCATAACCATTCAAGAACCTCTCTATTTCTGTCATATATATATATATATGCACTGACTTGGTGACCACAGCCACTTACAGCAACGAGTTGCACAGAATCACCACCCACTCACTGGAGAAATTCCTCCTCACCTCAGTTCAAAAGAGCCATCCCTTCACTCTGAGGCTGTGCCCTCAGTTGCCAGTATCTCGTACACTTTGAAACATCTTCTCCACATTTGACTCTATCCAGGCCTCTCAGTATTATGTATATTTCAATTGCATAGAGGCATGGAGTCAGACAGCATGGAAACAGACCCCTCAATTCCAACCAGTCCATACTGACCATGTTCCAAATGAAAAGTAGTTCCATCAGCCTGCAATTGCCCATATCTCTCTAAACCTATCCTATTCATGTACACATCCAAATGTATTTGAAATGTTGTAACTTGGACCCACATTCACCACTTTTTCTGGAACTTCATTCCACACTCGAAACTCTGTGTAGAAAAAAAACAAGTTGCCCTTCATGTCTTTTCAACATCTGTTTTAAATCTTTGTCCTCTCAGCTCAGATATTTCCCCTAATTTTGAAATCCTTCACCCGAGAGAAAGGACACTTGCAGTTGTCCTTATCTATATCCCTCAGGATTTTATAAAACTGTGTAACGTCAAAATGCAACCTCCTATGCTCCTGTGAAAGAAATCCCAGCCTATCCAGCCTCTCCTTAGAACTCAATCCTTCCATTCCTAGTAACATCCTGGTAAATCCCCTCTGAACTCTCTCCAGCTTAATAGCATCCTTACTATAAACAGGATGCAGTACTCCAGAACCTCATGTACTGTACAACCTCATCATAATGTCCCAAAACCAACACAAAAGGTCTGAGTAATGAAGGTAGACATACTAAAAGCCTTCTTAACCATCCGGTCTACATATGGCGCAAACTTCAAAGAATTAGGTCACTGAACCCCTCAGACTCTCTGTTCTACAACACGATCCAAGGCCGTACCTTGAATTGTACAATTCCTACATGCTTTGTTTGTTTTCCAGTTAATCTCCATCTGCCACTTTTCAGCCCGTAGACCCAATTGGTAGTATATCTTTGTAATCTTAGATAACCTTCTTCACCGTCAAATGTACCACCAATTTTGGTGTCATCCACATACTGACTAACCAAGTCTTCTATATTCTCATCTAAGTCATTTGTATAAATGACAAAGAAAAGTATACCCAGCACCAATACCTGTGGAACACCGCTGGTCCCAGGTCTCCAGTCTGAAATGTAACCCTCTATCACCACACCCCGTCCCATGTTGTTAAGTGAATTTTGTATCCAGTTGGAAAGCTCATGTGATCCCATGTGATCTAACTTTACTCATTAGTCTATTCACCTTACCTATATCCCTCATGATTTTATAAACCTCTATAAAGTCACCCCTCGCCCCTCTTTCACGCTGCAGTGAAAGAAGTCCCAGCCTATTCAGTCTCTCCTCATAACTCAAACTCTCCTGTCCTGGGAACACAAAGCCTCTAAGTGTAGCCTGAATCCACACAGTTGAAAGCCAACCCAGCCATCAGAAACATCACTTAGTTTCTGCTTCTTTGGCACTTTGTCAAATAGGAACTGTCCAGCTTCATACATGGCTATCTTCACAATAAAAGCTGCCATGAAATATTCATTTTATATCTCTCCCATCTGCCAAGTTTCAACACAGAAGTAACCTCCTTAATCTTTAAGGTGCCTAACTCTCTCCCTCGTTGCTCTCTTGCTCCATATGTACTTGGAGAATCTCTTTGGATTATCCTTAGCCTTTGTAGATCAGGCTATCTCATATCATCTTTTGCCTTCCTGATCTCCCTCTGAAGAAACTCCCCCATAAGAAATTCATTTGAATCCAAAAATATATTATTCTTTTCCATTCTTCACTAGCACCTCAATATCTTTATTCATCCACAGTTCTTCAATCATACCAGCCTTACCTTTCACTCTAACTCATCGTGTACTTGGGTAGGAGGAATAGAGGCATGGACTATTTTCTGAATTTCTCCCCATTTGGAATCCTGAAGTGCCAATGCATTTGCAAATCCCAGTCCAGGTTTCTCTCTCAGAGGAAACTTGCAGGTTGAGTCGGTAATTAGGAAGGCAGACACAATGTTGTCATTCATCTCTAGAGGACTGGAATATAAATGCAGGGATGTACTTTTGAGGGTCTATTAAAGCTCTGTTCAGACCACATTTAAAATAGTGAGCAAATTTGGGCCCCATACCTCAGGAAGGATGTCCTGGCCTGGAGAAGGTCTAGAGGAGGTTCAGGATGAAAGACTTAACAGATGAGGAATGATTGAGGTCTCTGGGACGGTGCTGGACAGAGTGGCCGTTGGGAAGATGTCTCAATTGGCAGGACAAGCGAGGACCCAAAGGCACAGCCTTCGAGTAAAGGGAAGACCTTTTGGAACAGAGGTAAGGAGAAACTTCTGCAGCCAGAGAGCAGTAAATCTGTGGAATTCATTATCACAGAAGTGGTGTAGGCCAGGTCATTGAGTATATTTAAAACCGAGATAGTTCTTGATTGTCAAGGGGATCAAGCAGGAGAATGGAGTTGAAAAATGTGTCAGCCATGATTGAATGGCAGAGCAGACTTGATGGGCCGAATGGCCTACTTTATGCTGCTAAATCTCATGGTATTGTAATGGCTCTGATTTCTTGTTATCACACTTCCAAAAGCATCTCACTTATCAGACGTCCGTTTACCTGTTAACAGTCTACGCCAGTCAACTTTTGGAAGTTCTTGTCTCACCATTTAAAATTTGCCTTACTTCAATTAAAACTTTAACTTTTATGGAAGGCTTATCCTTTTTCATAACTGTTAAAAATTGATACAATTGTGATCACTGAACCCAAAGTGTTCTCCTACTATCACTTCAGTCACTCACTCTGCCTTATTGTCTAAGAGAAGGTCAGGTTTTGCTCCTTCTCAAGTAGGAATGTTTACATGGTGATTAAAAAATTTTCTTGAACGTATTTTACAATTCTTCTCCATCTAAGCCTTTATCACAAAGTTGTCCCTGTCACTGATTGAAAAATGAAAGTCACTCAATATTACAACCTTATTATCCTAACATATATCTGAAATCTCTCTGCATATTTGTTCCTCAGTTTCCCTCCTACTTTTGGGGGGTGGGGGGGGACTGTGGTACAATCCCCTCAAGGTGATCATTCCTTTCTTATGTCAACCCAGATATTTTCTCTACTTGCAGCAGCAATGTTTTCCTTAATCAAAAACATTACTCCTCATCCACTTTAACCTCCCTTTCTTTCCTTCCTATATTCCCTCATCATTCTAAACACTATCAAATACAGACACAGAGTCCTCAACTGCTATTTTTATGAAAAGCCCTTCATCTTGGGATCATTCTTGTAAACTTACTCTGAGCTTCGTCCAATGCCTCACAATATTGCAAATGCAGTCTGACCCGTTCTGGTATAGTCTCGGCAGTACATCTCTGCTCTTGTATTCTGGCCCACTTGAAATAAATGTTCAAATGGCATTTTCCTTCCAAACTGCCAAATTGCATCTTAACCTTAAGAGAATTGCTGAACTAGGACTCCCAAAGTTCCTTTTGCCCTTCAGGTTTTTGAATATTTTCTTGTTCAGGGATCCATGCCTTTATTCTATCTCCTGAAGTGATAACCTCAGTTTCCCAAACTGTATTCCATCTGCCATTTCTTTGTCCACTCTATGGCCTGTCAAATCGTTCTGCTCCCTGCTCCCTTCCTCAACACTGCCTGTCCCTCCAGTCACTTCTGTGTCATCTGCAAACGTGACAACAATGCCCTCTGTTCCTTTGTCTGGATCGTTAATGCATAATGTGGATAGTTGTGGTCCCAACCCTGACCCCTGTGGAAGTCACCGGCTGCCATTTTGTAAAAGACTCCTTTATCCTGATTCTCTGCCTTCTGCCAGGCAGCCAATCCTCTGCCTTGCCACTAACACCTTATTTAGTAGCCTGCTGTGCAGTACCTTAACAAAGGCCTTCTGGAAACCCAAGTAGATCACATCCACTGGGTCTCCTTTGTCGAACTTGTTTGTTACCGCCTCAAAGAAATCAAACAGATTTGTCAGGCAAGAGCTCCCCTTGATGAAGCCGTGCTGACTCTGTCCTATTTTACCATGCACTTCCAAGTACTCTGCAGTCTCATTCTCAATAAGGGAGTCTAAAACCTTACCAGCAACTGACCTCGAACTATCTTGCCAACAGTTTCCTGCCTCTACCTCCCTTCTTTCTTAAACGGGGGTGTTGCATTAGCCATTTTCCAGTCATCTGGGACCCTCCCTGACTCTGCTGATTCTACAGATCATTCCCAATGCCTCTCCAATCTCCTCAGCTACCTCCTTTAGAACTCTGGGATAGAGTTTATGCGGTCTTGGTGATTTATCCAGTATCAGCTGCCCAGCACCTTCACCTTACTGATGGCCAGTGCACTCATTACTGCTCCATGTCTCTCCTGAAGTTCTGGGATACTGCTGGTGTCTTCCACGGTGAGAACTTATGGAAAGCACCTCTTCAGACCTTCCACCATTTCATTGCTCCTCATTACTACTTCACCAGCCTTATTTTCCTGCTGTCCAATGTGCACTCTTGCCTCTCTGTAACCTTTTAGATATCCAAGGAAATCTCCTACCGTCTTCTTTCATATTAGTGGCTAGCTTACTCTTGTATTTCATCTTTCCCTCTTATTGTTGTTGTTTCTTTTTTGAAGCTATCCTCTGGGAAGCCTTCAGAAAACAGCAATCTTCTGGCTTCCACTAATCTTCACTATATTTTATGCCTTTTCTTTTGATTTTGTGCTCTCCTCTGCCATCCTCTGTCAGCCAAGGTTGCCTTATCCTCCCCTTGGAATATTTTTTCTTCCTTGGGATGACTGTCTGCAGTGTCTTCTGAATTACCCCAGAAACTTCTGCCATTGCTGCTCTACTGTCTTCCCTGCCAGGCTCCCCCTTGCAGTCAACTCTGACCAGCTCCACCCAGTCTTTGTATTTACCTTTACAATTGTGATGCTGTTATATCTGATTCAATCTTCTCCCTCTCAAACTGCAGGGTGAACTCTATTATATTATTGGTTACTGCCTCCCTGGGGGTTCCTTCACCTTGAGCTCCCTAATAAAGTCATTACATATCGCTACATCCAGGATTGCCTGTTCCTTAGTCTGCTACAATCTGCTACAAAACAAAATTGTGCTGACATTTCACGAGTTTCTTTCTTGAAATCCGCTGTTAACTGCCTTTGCTGTTTTTGAATTCATGTGTCGCTGGACATCGAAGTGCATGTGGGAAAATTAACAAACAGTGAATTTCACAACTAATCTTGGAGGAACCAGTTTGGGCAAAGTTCACAACACAGAATCAGATAAGTTAATTGTTGTTTAAAGTCTGTCCAAGAGAAAGGCTGTATTAGTAAGTACAGTGGGTTCTTTCTTGATTATAATGCTTTTGGAGATTAAACTTAAAATATAAGCCATACCGCTTAATTTAACCTGGTGCAGTGTTTTGTAGAGGAATAATATGGTGTTATTTTCTGGGTCTGTAGATTATGAAGCAGAAAAAATGGCCTTTAGTACAGTGATATGTGCTTTTTTTTTTAGATTAGATTAGATTACTTACAATGTGGAAACAGGCCCTTAAACAACAAGTCCACACTGACCTTTCGATGAGCAACCCACCTGGACCCATTCCCCTAACACCATGGGCAATTTAGCATGGCCAATTCACCTAACCTGCACGTTTTTGGACTGTGGGAGGAAACCCACGCAGACACGGGGAGAATGTGCAAACTCCACACAGACAGGTGGGGATTGAACCCAGGTCTCTGGCGCTGTAAGGCAGCAGTGCTAACCACTGTGCCACCGTGCCGCCCACTTCTTGTCAGATGTGGGAGTTTAAAAAGAGTTTAAGGGTTACTGTGCCATAAATGCTGTTGGATGCAAGTCTTATCAGATCGAGTGGATCGGTTGGAGAGACAGATAGAAGCGATGAGGAATTTGCAACAGCAATAGTATGTGATGGATGGTAGTTATAGGAAGCGGGGGGGGGGGGGAATGTCTCAGATACAGTCACATAGATGGGTTAAATCCAAAAGGGTAAGAGAGGTAGGCACCAAGGGCAGGACTCTTTTGTGGATATACCCATTTCAAGCAGGTATGCTGTTTTGGAAAATGTAGGGGGTGATGGATTCTCAGGGGAATGTAGCGCGGACAGCCAAGTTTCTGGGATTGAGACTGACTCTAATGCAATGAGGGGTACGTCAGCTTTTCCATTTTCATCCTTTGTTTCTCCAATGCCCTTAAAATCGGCGAGTCTACTACTGTTGCAGGCAGGGCATAACAAGCCTTCACTATTCTCTGAGTAAAGAAACTACCTCTGACATCTGTCCGACATCTATCACCCCTCAATTTGAAGCTATGTCCCCTCATGGTAGCCATCGCCATCTGATGAAAAAGGCTCTCACTTTCCAACCTATCTAACCCAATGATTATCTTCTATGTCTGAATTAAGTCACCTCTCAAGCTTCTTCTCTCTACTGAAAACAGCCTCAAGTCCCTCAGCCTTGCCTCATAAGATCTTCCCTCCATCCCAGGCAACATCCTAGTAAATCTCCTCTGAACCCTTTCTAAAACTTCCCAAGCTTTCTGTCCTATTACTTGTTATGGAAACTTTAATCCGTGCTGAGATCTCCCCCCGCTTTAAGACTTCCCATAATTTTCTGTGCACTTGACCCCAACACCCACGATTTAGTTTAAAGTCCTATCTGCAGGCCCCGGTTCTGATGTTCTCCAGGATATTGTTCCCAATATCATTCATTCATGTGAAGCCCAACCCATTAGAACAACTCCGTTCTTCCCCAGTACTGAAGTCAATATCCAATGAAATTGAAGCCATTTCTCCCACATGAACCTTTCAGCCACATGTTTACCTCATTAATCTTGCTGACACTATACCAATTTCTTATGGATCAGCGAGTAATCCAGAGATTATTACCTATTTTGTTACAGTGGTTAGCACTGCTGCCTCACAGCGCCAGAGACCCGGGTTCAATTCCCACCTCAGGCGACACTCTGTGTGGAGTTTGCACATTCTCCCCATGTCTGCGTGGGTTTCCTCCGGGTGCTCCGGTTTCCTCCCACACTCCAAAAGATGTGCAGGTCAGGTGAATTGGCCATGCTAAATTGCCCGTAGTGTTAGGTAAGGGGTAGATGTAGGGGTATGGGTGGGTTGCGCTTCGGCGGGGCGGTGTGGACTTGTTGGGCCGAAGGGCCTGTTTCCACACTGTAATGTAATGTAATCTAATCTAATCTAATCTTCTAATTTAGCCCCAAGCTGTTCATATTCCGTCAGCAGGACCTTTTTCCTCTTTCTGATTGGATCGTCCCTCTCCCATGCAGAGTTTCCCTGCATCCCAGATGAATATCCTGAAGCCAAGCACCAGGCAGGCAGCACAGCCTCTTGGTTCCGGCAACAGGGAAGAGTCTCTATTTCCCAGACTACATTATGCTTAGTAGCACCGACACTTCTCTTTTCTCCCGCCTCATGAATGCCTCCCTTGACCACTTGCTCATCCTCCCTACAGCCCCAATCTCATCCACACAGGAAGCAAGAATCTCAATCTGCTGGACAAGCTCCTTCAGCACTACCCTCTGGTTCTCTCTCCCTGCCTCACTCAAAGTGATAACATTCTGTCCCTAACCACTGACTGAATTTAGGTCATTAATCGCAGAGATTTGACTCCCTCCTGAAATGGAGCATCCAGGTAACTCTTCCCCATCCCTGATGTGTGGCAGTGTTCAGAGCTGAAACTCCAGCTCATCAATGTGAGTCAGAATTCCTCAAGCAACTAACACTTGCTGTGTATGTGGTCACTATGAACCACAATGCGGTCCACGAGCTCCCACATACTGCAGGTACAACACATTGCCTGGCCCAGCATCTCGATTTGAATGATTTAATAATTTGATTTTAAAATGTTTTGGATTCAAAGAATGTCCACCGTTGGTGGGGAGATTAATTGACCACACTGAAGAGGTTGAAATTAGGCGAGTACACATCTCGCTGGATTGTGTGGCTGGCAGAGATGGGAATGATTGGTATCAGAAAGGGATTTGCAAACAAGGACAACAGGTTTGTTTAAATGTTGCTTTTTCTCAACTGGCGAGCTCTCCAGGTCACTGAGCTCACAGTGAGGAGCATAAGTGTCAGTATGAGTGAGCACCCCGGTAGCGGAGTGTTGGATGAGCTGAAGATTGCAGTGAGGTTGACATTGGGAGGAGGTTCAGGAGTGCGGTGGGGTCATTCAATCTCAAGGTTAAAAAGGCCATTTCCTTTTGGCCAATATCCCTGAATAACTTTGCTTAACAAAATCTTTTCTATCTCAGAAAACTAACAACTAGTGATTGACCATCAGCTGCCACTTTTGAAACATATGTTTACCACCCTTTTTGTATAGAAATAATTACTAACACCTCTCCTGCACAGACTATGCTCCCAAATTCAAGAATAAATTGGAGGAAATTTCTCTTCACCAGGACGTCAAAGCTTTGTGACTTAGAAGCAAGTATGAGGTGGCGATGGTCGCATCCGTCTGCTCCCCTAGTCTTTCATGGTGGTAGAAGTGGCTGGTTTGGGAGGTTTGGCTCAATTATGGTTTACCTGTTGGTTATTAATGCCACTCTCATTCAGCATCTCCACCTTCTAGACCTCTGTCCTCTCCCTGACACCCCAAAACCACCATCTCAATATTTTCAGCCAAGTTTCTGGTATTGAGATTGGCTCTAATGCAACGAGGGGTACGTCGGCTTCCAAGAGATCAATTGTGTTAGGGGATTCTCTCATCCAAGGTACAGACAGACGTTTCTGAGGCCAGCAGAGAAAAAGCAGAAGGGTGTGTTGTTTCCATGGTGCCAAGATCAAGGATGTCTCAGAGAGGGTGTGGAATGTTCTCGGGGGGAGAGGGGCCAGCAAGAGGTTATTGTCCACATTGGAACCAATGACATAGGAAGGGAAAAGGTTGAGATTCTGAAGGGAGATTACAGACGGTTAGGCAGAAGTTTAACAAGGAGGTCTTTGAGAGTAGTAATATCTGGATTACTCCCAGTGCTACAAGCTAATGAGGGCAGGAATAGGAGGATAGAGCAGATGAATGCATGGCTGAGGAGCTGGTGTATGGAAGAAGGATTCACATTTTGGATCATTGGAATCTCTTTCAGGGTAAAAGTGACGTGTACAAGAAGGACGGATTGCACCTAAATTGGAAGGGGACTAATATACTGGCAGGGAAATTTGCTAGAGCTGCTCGGGAGGATTACAACTAGTAAGGGGAGGGGGGGACCCAGGGAGATAGTGAGGAAAGAGATCAATCTGAGACGGGTACAGTTGAGAACAGAAGCGAGTCAAACAGTCAGGGCAGGCAGAGACAAGGTAAGATTAATAAATTTAACTGCATTTATTTCAGTGCAAGGGGCCTAACAGGGAAGGATTCTGGATTAGTGGTGCTGGAAGAGCACAGCAGTTCAGGCAGCATTCAATGAGCTTCGAAATCGACGTTTCAGGCAAAAGCCCTGTTACCTCGTTGATTTTAACCCTGCCTAACAGGGAAGGCAGATGAACTCAGGGCATGATTAGGAACATGGGACTGGGATATCATAGTAATTACAGAAACATGGCTCAGGGATTGGCAGGACTGGCAGCTTAATGTTCCAGGATACAAATGCTACAGGAAGGATAGAAAGGGAGGCAAGAGAGGAGGGGGGGTGACATTTTTGAAAAGGGATAGCATTACAGCTGTGCCTGAAATTCTTCCAGGGAAATTATTTGGGTGAAACTGAGAAATAAGAAAGGAATGATCACCTTTTTGGGATTGTATTATAGACCCCCTGATAGTCAGCGGGAAATTGAGAAACAAACTTGTTCGGAGATCTCTGCTATCTGTAAGAACAATAGGGTGGTTATGGTCGGGGATTTTAACTTTCCAAACATCGACTGGGACTGCCATAGTGTTAAAGGTTTAGATGGAGGGCAATTTGTTAAGTGCTAACAAGACAATTTTCTGATTCAGTATGTGGATGTAGAGAAGATGCAAAACATGACCTACTCTTGGGAAATAAGGCAGGGCAGGTGACTGAGATGTCAGTGGGGGAGCACTTTGGGGCCAACGACTATAATTATTTTAGATTTAAAATAGTGATGGAAACGGATAGACTAGATCTAAAAGTTGAAGTTTTAAATTGGAGAAAGGCCAATTTTGACGGTATTAGGCAAGAACTTTTGAAAGCTGATTGGGGGCAGATGTTCGCAGGTAAAGGGACGACTGGAAAATGGGAACCATTCAGAAATGAGATAACGAGAATCCAGAGAAAGTATAGTCCTGTTGGGGTGAAAGGAAAGGTATACGGAATACTGGGTGACTAAAGAAGTTGAGGGTTTGGTTAAGAAAAAGAAGGAAGCATATATAAGGCATATACAGGATAGATCGAGTGAATCCTTAGAAGAGTATAAAGGAAGTAGGACTATACTTGAGGGAAATCAGGAGGGCAAAAAGAGGACATGAGTTAGCTTTGGGAAATAGAATTAAGGAGAATCCAAAGAGTTTTTACAAATCTATTCAGGACAAAAGGATAACTAGGGAGAGAATAGGGCCCCTCAAAGATCAGCAAGGCAGCCTTTGTGTGGAGCCGCAGAAAATGGGGGAGATACTAAATGAATATTTTGCATCAGTATTTACTGTGGAAAAGGATATGGAAGATATAGACTGTAGGGAAATAGATGGTGACATCTTGCAAAATATCCAGATTACAGAGGAGGAAGTGCTGGATGTCTTGAAACGGTTAAAGGTGGATAATTCCCCAGGACCTAATCAGGTGTACCCTAAAACTCTGTAGGAAGTGAGAGAAGTGATTGCTGGGCCTCTTGTTGAGATACTTGTATCATTGATAGTCACAGGTGAGGTGTCGGAAGACTGGTGGTTGGTGAATGTGGTCCCACTGTTTAAGAAGGGTGGTAAGGACAAGCCAGGGAACTATAGACCAGTGAGCCTGATGTTGGTGATGGGCAAGTTAGAGGGAATCCTGAGGGAGAGGATGTACATGTATTTGGAAAGGCAAGGACTGATTAGGGATAGTCAACATAATTTTGTGCATGGGAATTCATGTCTGACAAACTTGATTGAGTTTTTTGAAGAAGTAACAAAGAGGATTGCTGAGGGCAGAGCAGTAGATATGATCTATTCGGACTTCAGTAAGGCGTTCGACAAGGTTCCCCATGGGAGACTGATTAACAAGGTTAGATCTCATGGAATACAGGGAGAACTAGTCATTTGGATACAGAACTGGCTCAAAGGTAGAAGACAGAGGGTGGTGGTGGAGCGTTGTTTTTCAGACTGGAGGCCTGTGACCAGTGGAATGGCACAAGAATCGGTGTTGGGTCCTGTACTTTTTGTCATTTACATAAATGATTTGGATGCGATAAGAGGTACAGTTAGTAAGTTTGCAGATGACACCAAACTTGGAGGTGTAGTGGACAGTGAAGAGGGTTACCTCAGATTAAACAGGATCTTGACCAGATGGGCTAATGAGCTGAGAAGTGGCAGATGGAGTTTAATTCAGATAAAACGAGGTGCTGCATTTTGGGAAAGCAAATCTTGGCAGGACTTATACACTTAATGGTAAGGTCCTGGGGAGTGTTGCTGAACAAAGAGACCTTGGAGTGCAGGTTCATAGCTCCTTGAAAGTGGAGTCGCAGGTAGATAGGATAGTGAAGGAGGCGTTTGGTATGCTTTCCTTTATTGGTCAGAGTATTGAGTACAGGAGTTGGGAGGTCATATAGCGGCTGTACAGGACATTGGTTAGGCTCCTGTTGGAATATAGCGTGCATTTCTGGTCTCCTTCCTATCGGAAAAATGTTGTTAAATTTGAAATGATACAGAAAAGATTTACAAGGATATTGCCAGGATTGGAGGAATTGAGCTATAGGGAGAGGCTGAACAGGCTGGGGCTGTTTTCCCTGGAGTGCCGGAGGCTGAGGGGTGAGCTTATAAAGGTTTACAAAATTATGAGGGGCATGGATAGGGTAAATAGACAAAGTCTTTTCCCTGGGGTCAGGGAGTCCAGAACTAGAGGAATAGGTTTAGGGTGAGGGGGAAACAAATTAAAGAGACCTAAGAGGCGACCTTTTCACGCAGAGGGTGGTACGTGTATGGAATGAGCTGCCAGACAAAATGATGGAGACTGGTACAATTGCAACATTTAAGAGACATTTGCATGAGTATATGAATAGGAAGGGTTTGGAGGGATATGGTCCGGGTGCTGGCAGGTGGGACTAGATTGGATTGGGATATCTGGTCGGCATGGACGGGTTGGACCGAAGGGTCTGTTTCCATGCTGTACATCTCTATGTCTCTAATAGAGATAAAGAAGGCATTTTAATGATGGTAAATTGTAACTTGTGGAGTCCCAGAGGCAGCAATACTGAGGCCACAATTATTAACTATAGATATACTAATCGCCTGGATGATGGAAATGAATGAAATGTTGCCAAGTTTGGAGATGACACAAAATAGATGATGAAGCAAGTAGTGAGGGTGACAGAACGAAATGAGATGGATACAAACAGGATAAGCAAGTGGACAAAATCACAGCGGATTGAATAGAATGGGGGACAAAATTGAGGTTTATGCATTTTGGCATGAAAACGAGGAGAAGTGAATATTATTTAACTGGGGAAAACCACTGCAGAAAGCTGCAGCACAGAGAGAATTGTGGGTCCTTGTGCTTGGAAGATGAAAAGCTAGCATCCAGGTTCAGCAGGTAATCTGGAAGGGAACTAGTCTGTTGGCCTTTAAATAAAGGAATTGGGGATATGTTGTTAAAACTACGTACAACATTAGTCAGATCACACTTGATGTACCAGGAACAATTTTTGTTCCCCTATTTTAGGAAAGGCAGGCCAGAGGACTTTAACAAGATTGATTCCGGAAATGGGAGAATTCTCTTGGGAGATGAGATTGAGCAGACTGGGCCTATATTCACTGGAGTTTAGCAGAATGAGACAAGACCTTACTGAAAGGCATAAGAATCTGAGAGGCTTGATCGGATAGATTCAGAGAGCAATATTGTCCTGGTTTGAGTTGAGAGCCAGAGGACATAATCTCAGTAAGGAGTAACCTATTTAAGACAGATGTGGAGGAATTCCTTCTCTTGCGGTGGACTGAATCTGTGGAATTCTTTACTGCAGAGACTGGCTGCTCAGTGTATCCAAGGTTGGAATAAACAGAATAAACGGGTGGCACGGTGGCACAGTGTTTATCAGTGCTGCCTCACAGCGCCAGAGACCTGGGTTCAAGTTCCGCCTCAGGCAACTATCTGTGTGGAGTTTGCACATTCTCCCTGTGTCTGCGTGGGTTTCCTCAGGGTGCTCCAGTTTCCTCCCACAGTCCAAAAGTGTGCAGGTTAGGTGAATTGGCCATGCTTAAATTACCCGTAGTGTTAGGTGAAAGGGCAAATGTAGGGGAATGGGTCTGGGTGGGTTGCTCTTCAGAGGGTGGACTTGTTGGGCCGAAGTGCCTGTTTCCACACTGTAAGTAATCTAATTTAAGCAGTAAGGGGATTAAGGGGTAGGGGATAAGACAAGAAAGTGTCCATCATCGGATCAGCCCTGATCTCATTCAATGGTGAGAGCAAGCTCAATGATCTTATCATCTTTTTCTGGGTTCTCACTTACTTCTGTTTCACTTTTCTCAACTAATTTCACAGGACATTAGATGAAGAAGATTTGCAGTGAGGAGACCGAAAATCAAGCAACACCTCCAGGATCTGACAGAGTTGCCCAGTTGACTGTAGCCTGGATATCATTGGATTGCAAACATGGAAGGAAAGAGCACCGTTCACTGAAGGGAGAAACCGTACACGGGTTGTACGTGTGGACAAGGCTTCAGCAGATCATCTGCCCTGTGTCAGAACATAGTCACACTGGGAGAGGCCATTCATTTGTTCTGAGTATGGGAAAGCATTCACCCGATCATCCACCCTCCTGAAACACCAATTTCACACAGAGTACAGACCTTTTAAATGCCCAGAATGTGGCAAGTGCTTTAAAAGCTCTGGGGCACTGATATCCCATCAATGTGCTCACAGTGACAAGAGACGCTTCATGTGCTCTCACTGGGGCTGGATTCAAGCAATCATCTGACCTTATTGAACATCAATGGATTTCACTGGGAAGAGACCGTTCACCTGCTCACAGTTTGGGAAGGAATGTGCTCAGAAATCCACCCCACTCAAACACCAGTGAAGTCACACAGAGGACAGACCTTATAAATGCCCTTGCTACGCCAAGTGCTAAAAAAGCTCTGGGGGCCCTGATATCCCATCAATGAGCTCACACTGATGAGAGACCATTTAGATTCTCTCACTGTGGGATTGGGTTCAAGTGATCATCCCATTTCACTGTACACCAGCAATCTCATACTGGGGAAAGGCTGTACACCTGCACAGACTGTGGGAAGGGATTTGCTTTGAAATCCAACCTTCTGAAACACCAACAAATTCATGACTGGTCTTTACTGTGAGCATCTCCTTGCTTCATCGTATTCATACCTCTCAGCCAGAAGATCTGGTTTCAAGTCCCACCTGCTATGGAGCTATGTCAATGAGTTTATTTTTTAAAACAGTGATGGTTGAATGATGTCCATTGGGATCTGTTTCTGCTGAAGTTAGTGAACTCCAGCTCAGTTAAAGGATTACCATTCAGGGTGACAATGCAATAAATGCACTTTGTGTTAAATGCATTGTATCCAGCTGTTTTAATCTCCGTAATCTCTAAAATTTGTAAATCTATGGAATTCCCTGCCCAGTGAATTAATTGACGCTACTTCAGTAAATATTTTTAAGGCTAAGATTTCTTTTGAACGGTAAGTGAATTAACAGTTACAATGACAGGGTGGGTAAGTGGGGCTGAGGCCACAAAAAGATCAGCTATAATTTTATTGAATGGTGGAGCAGGCTCGAAGGGCCAAATGGTCTACTCCTGTTTCTAGTTCTCATGTTCTCAGTGCTCTTTGAAGTGATCTACCTCTGGCTGAAGGAGTTGGAATTTGCTGTTAATCACATCCAGCACATAATATGATTAATTATGGACTTTTTGATAAAATCATGGAATCCCTACACTGTGGAAACAGGTCATGAGGCCCAACAAGTCCACACTGACCTTCTAAAGCGTATACCATCCAGATGCATTCCCCTACCTTATTACTGTACATTTCTGCAGACTAATGCACCCAACCTACATGATCTGACCACTATGAGCAATTTAGCTTGGTCATTTCACCTTGACCTGTACATCTTTGGTCTGTGGGAGGAAACCAGAGCACCTGGAGGAAACCCACACAGACATGGGGAGAAATTCCACACACAGTCGCTGGGAGGCTGGAATTGATTTTCAATAGACCTTTATAAATTCCAACCCAGTTATGAGTGTTTATGAAGTGTGTTCCCTTTTTATCTCCTCCACCTTGTGAGGAACTCATGCAGCTTCTTTGTCATTCACATCTGAACAGCCGTCTCTTGCATGTCCTGTCTTTCCCTGAAATTCTCTCCGAAGTTGACTGAGTCCATCCCTCTCCAGGGGACCTGAGGTTGAACCCGTCTCACCCAATTCACACCCTGGGTCTCCTGTTTAACCATATAATTGAGCTCCTGACCACATTTCCACACTGATCCAAACTCCAGATATTTCAAACTTCAAAACATCACGTGCTTCGATCCATCCCAGGTCAGCTGCCTCTGAGACCCTTGTTTTAGATTACTTACAGTGTGGAAACAGGCCCTTCGGCCCAACAATTCCACACCGACCCGCCGAAGCGCAACCCACCTAGACCCATTCCCCTACACCTAACACTACAGACAATTTAGCATGGCCAATTCACCTAACCTGCACATTTTTAAATTGTGGGAGGAAACCGGAGCACCCGGAGGAAACCCACACAGACACGGGGAGAATGTGCAAACTCCACACGGGCCGAGACTGGAATTGAATTGAATTGAACCCGGTTCTCTGACGCTGTGAGGCAGCAGTGCTAAACCGCCTGGCCACGACTGTGTTACCTTTAATTTGATTATTCCAATATATTCCTGTCCAGACTCTGATATTCACCCTACTCCCCACCCCCAGAATGATAAGATCACCTTAAACTCTGCTGCTTGTGTACTTGCCCCGTTCAATCACCAATTGCACATTCACTGATCACATTTTCTCTTGGTCGGACGAAGAACGAACATGAAAACCTACATTTGATTTACAAGTCCCTCCATGGCTTCATCCCTCCTGATCATTGTAGTCTCTAATCCCTGACTCTCTGTAATGTCTGTACATTTGTCTGTGTTGCTCCCTTGCCTCTGTCATCTCCACTTTGATATGCCTGCATTTCACTACTCCCTGATGGAGCATAGATTATCAGGATGATAATTAGTAAGGTTAGATTTGTTCGGCCTTTGTGGACTCGACGTAGCTGGGCGGTTTCAAAAACAAACAATAAGGTGCTTCAATCTAAGTATTTAGTTACACTGCACCAGCCTGGCTGGGGCAAGAGTGGGAGCAAGGCCGTGTGCATGATGATCATCCATCATCGTGTTGAATAGCAGAGCAGGCATGAGCAGTCCTCACCTTCAGCAAACTGGTCAACCCGGATGAAGAACCCACTGGAACAGAGTTCTCTGGGAAATCGACGAGTGGTTGTAAAACGGGAGGCCACGGGTGCAGTCAGCAACAAGTTCCATCTATATACCAGCCATTGATATATTGCATCATCCCAGTGCACTTCACAGGAAGGGGGTAAAATACATTCTTCCACAGAGCCACATGTCACGATATCGGGGTAGATGAACAAGTACTTGGGCGAAGAACTAGGTATTAAGGAGTAAAGTGAGTTGCAGCGAGAGAGGGAATTCCAGACCTGGGGGATGAGGCAACTGAAGGTGCAGCTCCCAATGATAGGGCAGCAAAAGCTGGGAATGTGCAGACGACTCGAATGACAGCAGCTCAGATATCCCGGAGGCCTGAGCATTTAGAGTATTATAGAGGTAATGAGGGTTGAAGCTATCAGGAAATTTTAAGAAAAGGATGAGAATTTTAAAATCCAGACCTTGCTTGAATGGGAGTTAGCGGAAGCCAGTGAACACTTGACAACAAAGTTTTAGATGGATTCACATTTACAGAGACAAGATTACTGAGCACAGCATTGAAAGTAAAGGATGAGTGAGAGTTGCAGAAATAGCTACTCTGAGATAGGATCAGGCTGGAATAAGATGACAGGGATGGATTAAACCATTCTAAGTGATGGCACTGATATAAGGTGAGAAGCTCCTCTCAATAAAAAATGTGACACCAAATTGTGAACAGCCTGGCTGAATCTTCATGAGTTACAAGTGAGAAAGATGGGGGCAGTAGCTCAGGAATGAAAATTGGAGTGAGGACTGGAAAGTGTTTTCATTCTTTCCAATCTTTATTAGAATTCATTAATCAGCACGAATAGGATTTTAAAAAAAACTAGACCACAGACTGATTCAAGATTTATTTGAGTTTAAACTGGAGAAAAGGAACAAAGGGAAAACTGGGAGGTTTGAAGGAACTATCTTGACATGAATACCTCCAGCCATGATAAATTTCATCCTGAAATTAGATTGGAGGAGGCTGACAGGAAATTTAAAAGACATTTTCAAAATCATGGGGTATCTATACAGAGCAGATAGTGAGAAACTTCCCATTGATCAAAACATTGAGAAAAAGTGTGCAAGAAAAAAAATACATTACAAGGAAATGTGATGTCAGAAAGAAACTTCACACAGTTGGTAATTAGACCTGGAATACATTGCACTGAACTGCAGTATAGGCAGGTTCAGTCAAGAGCATTAGATGATTATTTGACTACAAACAATTTGTAATATTACAGGGAGAATCAGGGAAATGACACAATGTCAGGAAGTTTATTCCAAGAACCGTGCTGACACATTGGGTTGACTGGCCTCCTTCTTTGCCATATCATTTCTGTAAATCACAATTGCTTATTGAATCTCCACACAGTCAGTTATGAACATGAACATGAACATATCTGCTATTTTGTCTGGTTGCTCAAGCATGATCACATAAATGTTTTGTGATGATGAATGGCAAATGTTAATTTTGAAACGTATCACTACCTCTAGTTCATATTTTAAAATAAAACAGTTTCAGACAGAATTATCCAAAGCTTAATTTGAATTTTGGCAGAAGGAAGGAGAGAGAATGTGGGACACAGATTTATAACATTGAAGGAAGAAGGAAGGAAAAACATTCGAGAGAAACTTGATTTGTTTCGACAGAATTTTATAAGTTACCTTCCCAGTGCATTGTCGAGAACGAGAGGATTTGCTGACAGGAAACTCAAATCATCCATCATCCCAAGATCTGAGACAGCCACATCAGGACCTGAATGTCCTTTCAAAGTGTTCCTTGATCTATTAGTGGAAAAAGATTTCAAATATCAGGGTAACTGGTGTAACTGACACACGGACACCTAGTGATAGTGTTCCGGTGAACAAACTGTGGAAAGTTCTTGAGTCTCATGTCCATTGTAGGTTGCCCCTCAAGCCAATTTTTGTGAAACTTTGATATTTGCTTTAACAGTGAATTGAGTTGGATTTTCTCAGTTTCTTCATGGCCCTCCTTCTTACAGTCAGGGTTAGGATCATGAATGTTGCTGGTGGACAGGGCAGAGTCAACTAATAATATTTGCAGATGCTCTCCATCAATACCATTCTTGCTTTCCAGTCTTAGGTCTCTCAGAAACAGCTCTGAAATCTGTCCATGAACATACTTGAATTCTTCTTGGGAGCTCTTTGATTTTTCATGAGGCCGTAACTGACATTAAAATTATCTTTGCCCAGAGCCTTAATGTTAGTGGGGGCAGGGACCTGGGAGAGGTTGTGAGCTCCTCTCTGACCATGGTGTGCAGACCATGGTGTTCCGACCTTTCCATTGAATGCCTGACTTTGCCCATCCTGTCGTTTAATCTCCTGTGACTGCACACGTCAATACTTCTTTAACACAAAGGGGAGACAAGTGCAAAATTGTTTCGCTGGAACCCTGCAGCAAGCCTGAGACAGAGATGCTGGACCAGGAACAGGGTGGTGTGCTGAAGTGGCAGGCAACTGGAAGCTTTGTAGGCAGAACTGAGATGCTCTGCGAAGCAATCACCCAGTCTACTCTTCGTTTCTCCAATGTAGACAAGAGCACATGGTGAGCAGCGAATGCAGTATAGACTCGGTTGTGGAAAGTGCTGCTTCACCTGGAAGGAATGTTTGGGCCCTTGGATACTGAGGAGGGAGAGGGAAATGGCCCAGGTGTTACACCTTTTGCGGTTGCAGGGCAAAGTGCCAAAGGGCTTTGGGCGGGTGATGGGAGTGAAGGAAGAGTCGACCTCAGGTGTAACTCCTGCCCATTTACCCCCTCCCTCAAATAAGTCCCTGGAGATGGAATGATTCAGTACCACGTGACCCGAGGCTAATTCATATTCATGTTCCGGGGCCCAGCATCATTATTGTGTCACAATGGCTGCAGGCCGTCACCGGGCATGTCCTATGACGTGTGGCTGATAGGCTTGGGCACAGTTTATGAAAGAAACCTCCCTGAGGGTCAGACAGCCCTGCATTGGGAAGCATTGAGATGGCCAGCCACTATCAGTTTACATGGAAATACAAAGTTCCCTTTGCTCCACTTAAAGTTCAAGACCCATCAAACCGAAATTCCTCAGGTACGTCTGGAAGCACTTGTTCCAGATGTTGGCTAATTATTTCTGTGGACACTTGGGTAACGTTTGAACACGGTGAGAAACATCGGTTTCTCAAACTAGTGGCTGAACTGCTCAAACGATACTTAAAACAATGGGAGTAGTGCTATAAAACCGTAGCCTGATTCCGGCCGAGAACGACTCTATTCGGCTCGGTCTGTTCATGTTTCAAAAGAGAGTCACAAGTGACAATGCAAGTGAAACTGAGGAAATGACAGACAGGCTGCCGTATCACTTTGTATGTATCCATACACAAGGATAGTTCCGAGTGACATGGGTGTGTCTGTGATCAGATGTTTACATGTCTCCACAATGACTGTCCCAGTCTTTATTTTGGTAAAGTCTCACTGACAGAGGGCAATTGCTACTTCAGTAACTGTAGTCTGAAGCTGGAGTTCGATGACACTCGGGTATCGGGATCTTACTGTTTTTTTTTACATCCCAGACTTTGTGGTGCATTTAGTCAGCACGTCCGGTTGTTCACCAAAATAGTCGTGAGTTGAAATGGAGCAAAATTACAGAATTAGGGCCAGAGTATTCAGGGGACATGTTCAGAAGCACTTCTGCACATTGAGTTTGTCAAATGTTTGGAACTATCCTACACAAACGACAGTGGATGCAGGATCATTTGTCAACTATAATTCTTAAATAGATTTTTTTTTGTTGAGGAAAGCTATTCGGGGATATGGGCCAAAGGCAGGTAAATGGAATTAGGCCTCAGATCAGCCATGATTTCTTTGAATGTTGGAACACGCTTGAGGGGCTAAATGGCCTACTCCTGTTCTTGTGTTCCAATCATCTTCACTGTTTCCGTATTGCATATTTCCGCCCTGTCGATGGGGTCACAACCTGCAAGAAAATACTCTCCAATTATTGGTTGTTCTGGAAATGTCAAACATAGATATGCGCAGGCAACTTATACCGATAATTGGACAGACACAGTCACAGAAGAGTTAACTGACTGAATTCCTACACTTGAATCTTTAGAAACTTAATGCTCTTGGTTTCAAACAATCCTGTTAATGATTCGCTTTCATCAGCTCCATGTGGAACAACACAAGGAAAAAATAGAAAAGCAGCAATATTCCAGTCCTATTATCTCCAATCCTCTGCTGCCAGTGAAAAGCAACAATGCAGCTTCAGTCGGTGTCCTCTGCAAATCCTTGGGATGTGAGATTCTGCAACCCGGGCCTAATCTCCCAATGCACCGAGCACAGGCTCAGCGAAACTGAGGGAGATTATGTCCTGATCTCGAAACCCGCGGGCAGGATTGGCAAAGACACAATAAAGTTACCCATGAAAGTCACTCAACAACTTTCTAAACGTTCTCAACTGCTTACTTTCTTTATTGATTTACCTTTGCAAATCTGATCGTAAGAACTGGGGATATGAGCTAGCGAGTGGCTGTTTGTGTGTCAGGTTTGTCTATCGGGTTTGTTGCTACCTGAAGCGAATTTACTTTCAAAATAAAGGCAAAAAACAAACAACTTTACATCCCGGAAAATAAACTGAAGAAACTGGATGTCAATGTTGAGAAAGAAGCACAGTGGTTAGCACTTCTGCCTCACAGCGCCAGAGACCTGGGTTCAATTCCCACCTCAGGCGACTGACTGTGTGGAGTTTGCACATTCTCCCGTGTCTGTGTGGGTTTCCTCCGGGTGCTCCGGTTTCCTCCCACACTCCAAAGATGTGCAGGTCAGGTGAATTGGCCTTGCTAAATTGCTCATAGTGTTAGGTAAGGGGTAAATGTAGGGGTATGGGTGGGTTGCGCTTCGGCGGGGCGGTGTGGACTTGTTGGGCCGAAGGGCCTGTTCCACACTGTAAGTAATCTAATCTAATCTAAAGTGGAATCTCAATGATTTTGCTGATTTTTGAACAGAAAGCATTGGAGCCGCGGTCTTCTGGTGATCAACTTATTTAATTGCGTGGATTTTAAGAAGTTATTTTTGCCTTGATATGAGAAGTGGTTATACCCTGATTATATGTCCGGCTACCTCAGTTAATAGAGCGAAAGACTTCTATTCTGAGGTCGTGGGTTTGACACCCACATTGTACAATGTTCCTTTGAAACTTTGATTTTTCTGCTGAACATTCGCTTTCTCTTGCACTGGCAATCTAATCATATGTGAAGCGTGTTTTACTCCCGTTCGTTTTAATACTGTCCCAGTTGCTCGTCTATGACGAAAAGCTGAGAGTGAATGGGAGACAAGTTTGTAGGTGTGGCACTTGTAAGTGGCTCAATCACAGAATTAGAACGGTCAAGTGCTATGGGAACCAATACCTGTCCATATTAAAGAACACTGACATGAGTAGGATGTGATTCATTTCGAGGAAAGAAAGTAGAAAACTTTTTCACACAGATTATCTTAGAGGAATCATTGGCTATGGAGCTTTTAATTTTACTTGGAAAGCTCATGGAACCACTTGGCTGCGTCTTGATCCGGAACTCAAGTCTTACTTAGTGACTTTGACGTATTTTGTTACCGAGTTCCTATATAGACTGGAGAGCAACTCCTGTACATAGGGAGGAGAAGTGTTGAATCAATTAGACAAGATGACTGGATACAGCAACAACAGCCTGAAGGATACAGTGATGACATATGAAGGAGTACTAAAGGATAGGGGAGAGGTCAGGAGGTCTCCTGAGGTGGAGGGGGTGGGCGCGGCAAGAGCAACTTACAAAAGCGCTTCATGTCAGTGGACTCCACGGAAATGCTCATAGGCCAGAGATGACCTGTCAGACAGCTTTTGGGTCTCAGAAAAAAAAGAATATATTTCCTTGTCCAAAATGGGAGCAATATTTAATGTTTCAAATGGGAATCCTGAAGAAAAAAAAATCATTCCTGTATGTAATAGGCTGAGTGAACTAACACCCACCACCAGAAGTAACGTTCCATCTCATTTTACATGACATACCCTAAACCGTTATCAGATTTGCTAAGAAGATGGGAATTGTTGGGTGGACACAGACAGGTACTGAACTTCATAAAGGAAATGAAATAACATCGTGAGCTAAAATCAAGGCCAGAGGTAAGAATGGCTATAGGAGCAGGAGACCCAAAACTTGAAAACGAAAAGCAATGATTTATTAACGTTGTTCAAATAAATTAGCCTGGCAGATGATCAGCCTCAAAATATTGGATAGACAGATATGTGTTGTAAAAACTAAAATACATGAATAAACCTCGTTTGTGTTCTACGTCCAGCAATCTGCCAAGACACAATTGATGCTGACAGAGATGATCTGCCATTTCACATTAATGGGGAAGAAGTGAACAGAGGCAATAGTTAACGTTGGCCAGATGTGTGTTTTCCAATTTAATGCTAGCACTGTCACGTTGCAGCTACGTAGAAGAAAGTCAATGCAAGCAATTCGAACCTCCAATGGCGGTGAACTGGCCCAATAGACGCCGCGGTGTTGAATGTCTACGACCGACATAACAGGAAAGCAATGCGCAGGCGCAGTGTCGAGGAGGGTACGGAGCCTGCGCTGAATGAGTAATTGCGGTGGGGGTGGCAAGGTCAATTGTTGGATCCACAAACAGGTTAAGGGAATGGCGTGGAAAACAGCGATGAATCAGTGAATGCTCGGGCAGGCACAACTTGTCAATCCAGGTGATGTGGCAAAGAAGGAAGCAAGGAAGGAACAGGCCACACGTTCTGCAACAAAAACAAAAATTGCTGGAGGAACTCTGCAGGCCTGGCACCGTCGATGGAGAAAAACAGAGTTAATGCTTCGAGTCTGGTGCACATTCTTCTCAAATCATGCACTCTGATTCTCTCTACTGTCCAGTCCCATGTGTCCAAAGACATGCGTCTCTGTTCAGTCACGTGGAGAACGGCAGCAGAAACTAAGGACCCTGAGTAAACACCATCTTCAAATAGAGGATCAGGCAATGGCAAGGAGGGAGAATGTTTAACAGGCTGATTGGTATGGTCATCATGAACCAGGTCACAGGAGGAGAGAATGTTGTGAAGTCTTCATTGACTGTAACTCTCCCCAGGAGAGCTTGCCTATTGTGTCCTGTACTTGTTTTCCAATCAGCTAATGAGAAGAATTTCTGATCTGTATTATCCAAACTATCAAAAGCATATACAACTCTCACATTTTGTATGATTGTGCACTGTGTAGTTCAGCCTCAGATGATGATCAGGAAGAGAGATGAAATCAGTGGCTTGAGAGTGAAGTTAGTAGCTGACTTCAGGCTTCCCAGTATTCAGCAGTTAAATGGAGGAAATTTCTGTTCACTTGGAAATGAATGTCACACAGGATCAGCACAGTGTGGGACTTGGAGGTGAATTTGGTGATAAAGTTGTTAACATACACCTGTTGCCTGGACTCTTATTAGGGGGTTCAGGATTTTGATTATAAAATACCTCTTGTTGAACCATTATCTATCCACTAATCCAGGCCAGATTATATTGTGGGTCCAGAACAGTTGACATCTTTCCTTCCCTGAAAGATATTTGTGGAACAGTTGACTTAAGACTCACCAATTTATCTTCATTCAGTTTAACTTTCTGTTTTTGTGAGACCCATGTCATTCATTTCTTAGATTGTAATTAAACTCATTTCTGAGTTGGAGGAGTGGGCAGGTGAGGGTTATTGCAGGGAAATGTGAGGTAATATACTTTCGTGACAAGAATACTGAAAGACGATCTAAAACAGAAGGTACAATTTTTAAAATGGTGCACCAGCAGAGGGCTGTTGGTGTATATGTGCATCACTGAAGGTGGCAGGACATGTTGAGAGTGACAAGTTCATTGAACATCCAGTATTTTCAGCTTCATTTATACTGGTATAGAATACAACAGCAGGGAGGTGATGTTGAACTTGTACAAGACCTCAGATGGAGTATTGTGTAGTTGGGGACATTGGTTGATTATTTGGACCGAAATGATGTAGAGATATGCTGTAAAGGCAAAAGGTGGGCAAGAGAGATTCGAAGTAGTGCGGGCATGATGGGCCAAATGGCCACTTTGTGTGCTGAAATAATTCTATGATTCTGTGAAATGAACTTGGAAGTTCGACATTGTGCTGTGTTGGAATGAAACTGACAGACAGTTTGATGGAGCATCAGGAGTGGGAATTTATTGAAACTGGTAGAATAGTGCAATAGAGATTGTCAGTCCTGAGAGATTCAGAAAGGAACAGTTGAGTTGGGAACAGTCTGGAATAAGTGAGTCTAGGTTTGTGTGCTTCACAGCTGAATAAAGACAGTTATGGCAGTTAGTATGTCAGTTGTAAAGGAGGAGTGGTGCTCAGGAAGAAATTGCTGTTTTGTACTATGCAGTAGATTGTATTACACAAGGAAAAGAACCCTGTCATGAAACGGATCACACAAAGTGGAAACTAACTGAGAGAGAAAATAGCAAAATAAGTGAGGAAATGTAACAGACCATTCTGATTTCAGCTAATCATAGAGAGAGTATGTACAATACAGCACCTCAATGAACAATGAGCAGCTGTGGCTACTGTGTCCAAAACCAGGAAAGGTGACCGTGGACTCTGCTGGACTAATGTAGTTCAGAGTTCTGCTGTCTCTGCTCTGCCTCCCATATGTGATAAAGGAGCGTTCACATGTGCAGTCACAGGAAATAAAACCAGAGGGCTGGCAAAGTCACGGATTCAATGGAAAGGAGAAGATCTGCCCACCATGGTGGGAGAAGAGCTCACAACCTCTCCTAGATCCCTTCCCCCACTGACATTAAGGCTCTGGGCGAAGGTCAGTTACGGCCTCATGAAAAATCAAAGAGCTCCCAAGAAGGACCCATGTATGTTCATGGTCAGATTTCAGAGCTGTTTCTGAGAGACCTAAGTCTGGAAAGCAAAGACGATATTGATGGAGAGCATCTGCAAATATTATTAGTGGATTCCGTCCTGTCCAGCAGCAACATTCACGATCTTTATCCTGACTGGAAGAAGGAGGCCGATGAAGGAGCTGAGAAAATCCCAATCAATTCACTGTTAAAGCAGGCTGTTATTTGCAAACACCAAAGATACACAAAAATTGGCTTGAGGGGTAACCTACAAAGTTTGGAAACATTTGACATTAAGGCTGTGTAACTGGCTCAAGTTCTTTCCACAGTCTGTTCACTGGAACACTCTCACTAGGTATCTGTGTGTCGATGCTTTTCCAGTTATGCTGGTGTTTGAAATCTTTTCCCACGAACAGATCAAGGAACACATTGAAAGAACATTCAGATCCTGATGAATTGAGTGACTGTCTCAGATCTCGGTATGATGGATGATTTGAGTTTCCCGTCAGCAAATCCTCTTGTTCTAATGCGCTGGAAAAGTAACTTATAAGATTCAGCTCTGTACATACAAAACAGAAATTCTGTACAAACAAATCAAGTTTCTCTCAAATGTTTTTCCTTCCTTCCTTCCTTCAATGTTATAAATCTGTGTCCCACATTCTCTCTCCTTCCTTCTGTCAAAATTCAAATTAAGCTTTGGATAATTCTGTCTGAAACTGTTTTTTTAAAATATGAACTAGAGACAGCAATGCATTTGATAATTCACTTTCGTCATTCATCATCACAAAACATTTATGTGATCATGTTTGAGTAAGCAGATAAAATAGCAGACATTAGCTTCATGTTTATAACCGATTGTGTGGAGATTCAATAAGCAATTGTGATTTACAGAAATGATATGGCAAAGAAGGAGGCCAGTCAACCCAATGTGTCAGCACGGTTCTTGGAATAAACTTCCTGACATTGTGTCATTTCCCTGATTCTCCCTGTAATATTACAAATTGTAGTCAAATAATCATCTAATGCTCTTGACTGAACCTGCCTAAACCCCAGTTCAGTGCAATGTATTCCAGGTCTAATTACCAACTGTGTGAAGTTTCTTTCTGACATCACATTTCCTTGTAATGTATTTTTGTCTTGCACACTTTTTCTCAATGTTTTGATCAATGGGAAGTTTCTCACTATCTGCTCTGTGTAGATACCCCATGATTTTGAAAATGTCTTTTAAATTTCCTGTCAGCCTCCTCCAATCTAATTTCAGGCTGAAATTTATTTTATTTATCTAATTTATCAGGCTGGAGGTATTCATGTCAAGATAGTTCCTTCAAACCTCCCAGTTTTCCCTTTGTGCCTTTTCTCCAGTTTAAACTCAACTAAATCTTGAATCAGTCTGTGGTCTAGTCTGGTTTTTTATTCTGTTCATGCTGATTAATTGACTCTAATAAAGATTGGAAAGAATGAAAACACTGTTTCTAGTCCTCGCTCCAATCTTCATTCCTGAGCTACTGCCCCCATCCTTCTCATTTGTAACTCACCAAGATTTGGCCAGGCTGTTGACAATTTGGTGTCACATTTTTGATTGAGAGGAGCTTCTCATATCCGTGTCATCACTAAGAATTGCTGAATCCATCTATATAATCTCATTCGAGCCTGTCCCTATCTCAGAGCAGCTACGTCTGCAACTCTCACTCATTCTTTACTTACATCCAATGCTGTGCTCAGTAATCTTGCCTCTGTAAACCTGAAGCCATCCAAAACATTGCTGTCAAGTGTCATTCCTCTGTCACTCCTGTGTTCACTGACTTGCATTGACTAGCAAGGCCTGGATTTTAAAATTTTCATCCTTATCTAAACATTTTCTGATGACTTCACCCCTCGTTATCTCTGTAATCCTCCAAATGCTCAAGCCTCTAGGATATTTGAGCTGCTCTCATTCCAGTCTTCTGCAAATTCCCAACTTTCACCGCTCTATCATTGGGAACTGCACCTTCATAACCTCGTACCCCAGGTCTGGAATTCTCTTTCTCACTGCAACTCACTTTTCTCCTTAATACCTACTTCTTTGCCCAAGTATTTGGTTATCTACCCCATATCACAACAGGGAACTCTGTGGAAGAATGTATTTTACCCCCTTCCTGTGAAGTGCACTGGGATGATGCATTATATCAATGGCTGCATAGAGATGGAACTTGTTGCTGACTGCACCTGGAATAGGATCAAAGCATGTGATGTTTTGGAGTTTGAAATATCTGGAGTTTGGATTGGTGTGAAGATGTGGTCAGGAGCTCATTGTGTGGTTAAACAGGAGACCCAGAGGAGAGTGGTTCAACCTCAGTTTCCCTGGAGAGGGATGGACTCAGTCGTTACGGAGCAGAGTTAAGTGGTGATTTTCACAATTTTTAATTGGAGCAAATATCTGCTCATGGAGGCGAAGGCTTCATGAGATTACCAGCAGACTATTAATCCAGAGATCCAGGTAGTGTTCTGGGACAAGGTTTCAAATCCCACTGTTGCAGATGGTGGAATTTGAATTCAACAAAAATCTGGAATTAAAAGTCCAATGATGACCATGAAATCATAGTTCACTGTTGGGAAAATTCACCTGGTACACTAATGTCCTTTAGGGAAGAAAACATCATCCATACCAAGTCTGGTCTCCATGTGACTCCAGATCCACAACAATGAGATTGACTGCTAACTGGCCTGAATGTGAAATTAACACTGAATGAGCCAGTGATGCACACATCCTGTGAATTAATGAATAAAACATCCAGGGATGTGAATACACTGCCTGATAATTTAGCAGCAGTGGAGTCATGGAGACGTTGGTTGTGTGATGAGGTCGAGCTGAGTGGACGGACAAAAACTAATGCAATGCCTTTGGATGAGGTCAACTGCTGACGGTGTGCAGATAGAAATAGGAGGAGCAGGGGGTTGGGGGTCACCAAGTTCCTTGTCTTTGAAGAGGAAAGGGCGTTTGGAGATGACGCCAAGTTGATTTTCATTGGGTGAACGATGATGGTGGATATAAAGGGAAAAGGACCATACCAGATGAGAGCAAAAACTGTTAACAATATCAGAAAATGGGGTGGAGGGATTGGATGCTCAGTGATTGAGTGGAAAAAGGAGTCAAGTGACTCTAGGAGGTAGGTGTCAATATGAGGAGCTCTGGAGAGGAACTGGAAAAAGTTGAGTTCAGACAAGGTGGAACTTCAGAGACAGCTTCAGGGAAAGAAGGGACATTGAAGAGGCAGTTGCTCGGATTGTCTTAATCTGAATGAGAAAGTAGCTCCATGAGCTCCTCACAAGATGAAGGAGATAAACACCCATAACTAGGCTGGAATTTATAAAGGTAAAAACAATGACTGCAGATGCTGAAAACCAAATACTGGATTAGTGGTGCTGGAAGAGCACAGCAGTTCAGGCAGCATCCAATGAGCAGCGAAATCGACGTTTCGGGCAAAAGCCCTTCATCAGGAATAAAGGCAGTGAGCCTGAAGCGTGGAGAGATAAGGTAGAGGAGGGTGGGGATGGGGAGAGAGTAGCATAGAGTACAATGGGTGAGTGGGGGAAGGGATGAAGGTGATAGGTCAAGGAGGAGAGGGTGGAGTGGATGGGTGGAAAAGAAGATAGGCAGGTCGGACAAGTCAAGGAGACAGTAACTGAGCTTTCCCCTGCCACCGCAGGAACTGTAAAACCTGTGCCCACACCTCCTCCCTCACCTCTATCCAAGGCCCTAAAGGAGCCTTCCACATCCATCAAAGTTTCACCTGCACATCCACCAATATCATTTATTGTATCCATTGCTCCTGATATGGTCTCCTCTACATTGGGGAGACTGGGCGCCTCCTAGCAGAGCGCTTTAGGGAACATCTCCGAGACACCCGCACCAATCAACCAAACCGCCCCGTGGCCCAACATTTCAACTCCCCCTCCCACTCTGCCGAGGACATGGAGGTCCTGGGCCTCCTTCACTGCCGCTCCCTCACCACCAGACGCCAGGAGGAAGAACGCCTCATCTTCCGCCTCGGAGCACTTCAACCCCAGGGCATCAATGTGGATTTCAACAGCTTCCTCATTTCCCCTTCCCCCACCTCATCCTAGTTTCAAACTTCCAGCTCAGTTACTGTCTCCTTGACTTGTCCGACCTGCCTATCTTCTTTTCCACCTATCCACTCCACCCTCTCCTCCTTGACCTATCACCTTCATCTCCTACCCCACTCACCCATTGTACTCTATGCTACTCTCTCCCCACCCCCACCCTCCTCTAGCTTATCTCTCCATGCTTCAGGCTCACTGCCTTTATTCCTGATGAAGTGCTTTTGCCCGAAACGTCGATTTCGCTGCTCCTCTGATGCTGCCTGAACTGCTGTGCTCTTCCAGCACCACTAATCCAGTATTTGGAATTTATAAAGGTCAATTGAAAATCGACTCCAGCCTCCGTCTATGCAGAAATTGAACATTCTCCCCATCTCTGCATGAGTTTGCTCCAGGTGCTGCGGTTTCCTCCCACAGACCAAAGATATGCAGATTAGGATGAATTAGCCAAGCTAAATCACCCATAGTATTCAGGGGTGTGTAGATTCGGTACATCAATCAGCAGAACTGTGGAGTAATAAGGTAGGGCAATGGGTCTGGATGGATTACTCTTCGGAGGGTTGTGGTGGACTTGTTGGGCCTAATGGCCTGTTTCTACACTGTAGGAATTCCATGATTGTATGAAAAAGGCCACAATTCATCTATGTGTGATGGATGTGATTAACCCCAACTCCTTCAGTCAGAGGGACATCACCTCAAAGAACACTGAGAACATAAGAACTTGGAGCAGGTGTCAGTCACCTCGCTCATCTTTTGGTGGCCTCAGCTCCACTTACGTGCCATGTCACCATAGCTATCAATTCCTTTATTGTTCAAAAGAAAAATCTCCTGGCCTTAAAAACATTGACTTAAGTACTGAAGTAGGCAGGGAATTCCATAGATTCGCATAATGGAGAGATTAAAATAGTTTGATACAATGCATTTAACACAAAGATGATTTATTTCACTGTCGTCCAGAATGTTAATCCTTTAACTGAGCTGGAGTTCATTAACTTCAGCAGAAACAGATCCCAATTGACATCAATTGACCATCAATTTTTTAAAAAATAAACTTGTTAACATATCGCCATAGCAGGTGGGACTTGAAACCAGATCTTCTGGCTGAGAGGCAGGTACACTATGAACTAGGGAGATATTCACAGTAACAACCAGTCTCTGTCATTAATCATGAACTTGCTGGTGTTTCAGGAGGTTGGATTTGAAAGCAAACTCCCACACTCGGTGCAGGTGTACGGCCTCTCCCCAGAGTGAGCTCACTGGTGTACAGTGAATTGGGATGACCACTTGAACCCAGTCCACAGTGAGAGCATCTAAACGGTCTCTTATCAGTGTGAACTCGTTGATAGGACATCAGGGCACCAGAACTTTTATAGCACTTGGCATAGTATGGGCATTTAAAAGGTCTGTCCCCTGTGTGAATTTGCTGGTATTTGAGTGGGGTGGATTTCTAGGCAAATTCCTTCCCACTTTGTGAGCAGGTGAATGGTCTCTCTCCCGTGTGAATCTGCTGGTGATTAACTTGGTCACATGACTGTCTGAACTCAGCGCCACAGTGAGAATACATGAAGGTCTCTCATCACCGTGAACACGCTGATGGAATGTAAGGGCCTTAAAACTTTTATCGCACTTGGCAGAGTCTGGACATTTATAAGGTCTGTCCTTTGTGTGAACTTGCTGGTGACTCAGCATAGAGTCACAGAGATGTACAGCATGGAAACAGACCCTTTGGTCCAACCCATCCATGCCGACCAGATATCCCAACCCCATCTAGTCCCACCTGCCAGCACCCAGCCCATACCCCTCCAAACCCTTCCTATTCATATTCCCATCCTAATGCCTCATAAATGTTGCAATTGTACCAGCCTCCACCACTTCCTCTGGCAGCTCATTCCATTGATTTCCGAGTGAATGTCTTCCCACATTGTGAGCAGGTGAATGCTCTTTCCCCAGTGTGAATCCACCTGGTGTTCAATGAGATCAAACGATTGCATGAACTCAACCCCAGTGAGATGTCATGAAGCGTCTCTCATCACTGTGAGCACATTGATGGGATATCAGTGCCCCAGAGCTTTTAAAGCACTTGCCACATTCTGGGCATTTAAAAAGTCTGTCCTCTGTGTGAACATGGTGTTCCACCAGGGCAGATGATCAAGAGAATGCTTTCCCATTATCAGAACAACTGAATGGCCTCTCCCCAGTGTGACTATGTTCTGATACAGGGCAGATGATCTGGTGAAGCCTTGTACCTGTGTACGGTTTCTCCCTTCAGTGAACGGTGCTCTTTCCTTCCATGTTCACAATCCAATGATATCCAGGCTACAGTCAACTGGGCAACTCTGTCAGATCCTGGAGGTGTTTTTTGGTTTTTGGTCTCCTCATTGCAAATCTTCTTCATCTAATGTCCTGTGAAATTAGTTGAAGGAAGTAAAACAAATAAGTGAGAACGCAGAAAAAGAAAAAGACGACAAGATGTAGAAGTAGGTAATTCAACCCATTGAGTCTGCTCTCACCAGTCAGTGAGATCAGGGCTGGCCTGATAATCGACAGAATCACTTTCTTGTCTTATCCCTTAACTCTTGATCCCCTTCCTGATTAAAATCTGTTTATCTCAGCCTTGGATACATTGAACAGCCAGTCTCTGCAGATCTCTGCAGTAAGGATTTCCACAGATTCAGTACACTTCAAGAGAAGGAATTCCTCCACATCTGTCTTAAATAGGTGACTCCTTACTCTGAGATTATGTCCTCTGGCCCTCGACTCAAACAAGGAGAATAATGCTCCCTGCATCTATCCTATCAGGTGCCGCAGAATGTTATGTCTTTCCGTAAGGTCTTGTCTCATTCTTCTAAACTCCAATGAGGACAGGCCCAGTCTGCTCAATCTCATCTCCTGAGAAAATTCTCCAATTTCTGGGATCAATCTTGTTAAAACTCTCTGGACTGCCTTTCCTAAAATAGGGGGAACTAAAACATCTCACGGTATTCCCAGTGTGATCTGACTAGTGTCGTGTAGTTTTAACAACGATCCCCATTCCCTTTAAATAAAGGCCAACAGACCATCTCCTGCCAGATTACCTGCTAAACCTGGATGCTAGCTTTTCATCTTCCAAGCACAAGGACCCACAATTCTCTCTGTGCTGCAGCTTTCTGCAGTGGTTTTCCCCAGTTAAATAATATTCACTTTTCCAAGTCTTCCCGCCAAATGCATAAACCTCAATTTCTCCCTCATTATATTCCATCCGCTGAGATTTTTTCCACTTGCTTATCCTGTTTCTCACCCTCTGTAGTTTCGTTTTGCCACCCTCACGACTTGCTTTGCCATGTATTTTGTGCCATCTTCAAACTCGGCAACAGAACATTCATTTCCATCATCCGGATGATTAGTACGTACAGTTAATAATTGTTGCCCCAGTATTGATGCCTCTGGGACTCCACAAGTTACAATTTACCATCATGAAAATGCCCACTTTATCTCTATTCTCTGCCCTCAATTCATAACTCAAACCTTGATCATTAAGCTTGACTAATATATACCCTCAACAGTGTGGCTTCATGGGTTCTTACTTTATGAAGTAGTCGCATAAAATACTGTACTCAATACTTTGTGGAAATTCAACTATTTCATCTATTGGTTTCCCCTTTATCTTGCTTGTTACTGTCTGAAAATATTTTAACAAACTTGTCAGCTCTGATTTCCCCCTTCACAAAACATGCTGACTCCGCTTGATTGTATAATGTATTTCTAAATGCTCTGTGTTCCAACTTTAATAACAGACTCTAACATTTTCCCAATAATGGTAGGTCGGGAAATTGAGCTGCATTTGTGGGGCTGGGCACTCAGGAAAGGAGACTATGAAAGCTACCAGTCATTACAAGAACCCAAATTGTTCACAAACGTCCTTCAAGGAGGGAACCCCAGTCTGGTCCGAGAGACTCTGGCCTGCATGAGGTGGTGGGGTTGGAGCATCAGGGGGAAGGGAAAAGGTCTAGAAGGAGGAGGTGCTAAATGAGAGGGGTATTATCAACCAACAGGTAAACTATAATGAGCAAACCCTTCCAAACCAGCCACTTCCACCACCATGCAGGACCAGAGGAGCGGGTGTATGTGACCATCGCCACCTCAAACTTCCTTCTGAGTCACAATGCCCCGACATCCATTGCTGGATGAAGAGAAATTTCCTCCAATTTATTCTCAAACTTGGGAGCATATTCTGTGCAGAAGAGGTGTTAGCAATCACTCCCATGCAAAAACGGTGATAAATGTTCCAAAAGTGACAGCTGATGCTCAATCACTAGTTGTTAGTTTTCAGACTGAGATAGATAAGCTTTGTCAAGCAAAGCTACTCAGGGATATGGGCCAAAGGTTGAGTTAGGCCTTTGTAACCTCGAGATTGAATGACCCCACCGCACTCCTGATCCACCTCCCACTGTCAACCTCCCTGCAATCTTCAGCTCATCCAACACTCCGCTACCGGGGTGCTCACTTACACTGAGTCTTATTCTCCTCACTGTGAGCTCTCTGACCTGAAGAGCTCGCCAGTTGAGAAAACGTAAAATTTAAACAAGCTTCTCGTCCTTGTTTGCAAATTCTTCTCTGGTAGCAATCATTCCCATCTCTGTGAACTCTGCCGGCCACACAATCCCTCCGGATAAGTGTACTCGTCTAATTCCTACCTCTTCAGTGTGGTCAATTCATCTCTCCATCAATGGTGGACATTCTTTCAATAAAGAATGTTTTTAAAAATCAATTTATTAAATAATTCAAAAACATACCTGCAGTATGTGGGAGCTGGTGGATCCCATTGTGGTTCATAGTGACCACACTCTCAGCAATTGTTAGTTGCGAGGGGAATTTTGGCTCAGGTTGATGAGCTGGAGTCTAAGCTCCAAACACTGCCGCACATCAGTGATGGGGAAGAGTTACCTGGATGCTCCATTTCAGGAGGGAGTCAGAACCCTGAGATTAATGACATAAATTCAGTCAGTGGTCAGGGACAGAAGTATGTCACTTTGAGTGAAGCAGGTAGACGGAAGCAGAGGGTAGTGCTGAACAAGCCACAGCCCTTCAGCTTGTCTAACAGTTTGAGATTTATTGCTCCCTGTGTGGTTGAGAGTGGAGGCTGCAGGGAAGATGAGCAAACTGACCACAGCACTGTGGTCCAGGGAGCTAATCAAGAGGGGGGAGAAAACAGAAGTGTAGGTGTAAACAAGGATAATGTAGTCAGGGATAAAGACTCTTGCCTGTTGCCAGAATCAAGAGTCCCAAAGGCTGTGCTGCCTGCCTGGAGCCTGGCTTCAGGATATTTACCTGGGCTGCAGGGGATCTTGGAATGGGAGAGGAACGACCCAGTTGTTGATACAGGCGGAAAGAGGAAAGAGGTTCTGCTAAAAAGAATATGAGCAGCTCAGGGCTAAGATTGAAAATAGAACAAAATAGGTAATAACCTCTAGATTACTCCCTGATCCATAAGGAATTTGTATCAGGTCAGCAAGATTAACGACGTAAATGTGTGGCTAAAAGGTTCATGTGGGAGAAATTTGGGTGGCACGGTGGCTCAGTGGTTAGAACTGCTGCCTCACTGCGCCAGGGTCCTGGTTCGATTCCCGCCTGTCTGTGTGAAGTTTGCATGTTCTCCCTGTGTCTGCGCGGGTTTCCTCCGGATGCTCCGGTTTCCTCCTACAATCCAAAGATGTGCAGGTCAGGTGAATTGGCCATGCTAAATTGCCCACAGTGTTAAGTGCATTAGTCAGGGGTAAATATAGGTTAGGGGAATGGATTTGGGTGGGTTTCTCTTCCGAGGGGCGGTGTGGACCTGTTGGGCCGAAGGGCCTGTTTCCACACTGTAGGGAATCTAATCTAAATCTAAATGGTTTGGATTTCATAGGATATTGACGTCAGTACTGGGGAAGGATGGAGTTGTTCCAATGGGATGGGTTTTTACCTGAATGATGCTAGGACCAGGGTCCTGGAGAATCTCATAACTGGGGCCTGTAGATAGGAGTTTCAACTAAACTCATGGGTGTTGGCTTCAAGTGCTCAGAAAAATATGGAAAGTCTTAAAGTGGGAGTTGGTGGGGTGGGGAGGTCTCAGCATGGGGTTAAAGTTTCCAAAACAAGTAATAGGACAGAAAGTATGGAACCTCACTTCAGGCACAGAGGATAAGGCGACAACTGTGAGAAAAGGGGCAGTCAACTCAGAACTGAGGGTGTTGTACCTAAATACCTAAATATGAAACCAGGTCAATGAGTTGCCGCAGAGATTAAAATTGGCGTGTACAATGATGTGGGTATCAGAGACATGGCTGCAGGGGGATCAAGGCTGGGAATTAAATATCGAAGAATAGATATTGTATGAGAAGACAGGCAGATGGGGGCGAGGCTGCCTTGTTAGCAAGAAATAAAACTAAATTGACAGCAAGAAGTGAAATGGAGTCGTGAGGTGGACAATCCGTGTGGATAGTATTAAAGAAGCACAAAGGAGAAAGACCATGATGAACATTGTTAACAGGTCTTGTATCAGTCGTCAGAATGTGGGAAAGAAAATATAGCAGGAAGTTGAAATGCACTACTGCAATAACTATTGGGGAAGTCGATATGCAGGTGGACTGGAAAAATCAGGTTAGCAGTGGATTTCAAATAAAAAGGTTGTGGAAAGTCTACACATTTTTTTGCAGCAGATTGTGGTAGGGGCCCGCTAAGGAACAGGCAATCCTGGATTTGGTAATGTGTCATGACTTGATTAGGGAGCTCAAGGTGAAGGGACCCCTAGGGAGGCAGTAACCATAACATAATAAAGTTCACCCTTCAGTTTGAGAAGGAGATTTGATCAGATGTAACAGTATTACTATTGTGGAAAGGTGAAAACAATGACATGGATGGAACTGGCCAAGGTCGGTTGCAAGGGGAGGCTAGCAGGGAAGACAGTGGAGCAGCAATGGCAGGGGTTTCTGGGGTAATTCAGGAGACGCTGCAGACAGACATCCCAGGGAAGAAGAAATATACCAAGGGGAGGATAAGACAACCATAACTGACAGGGGAAGGCAGGGAGAGCAGAAAACCAAAAGAAAAGACATAAAATGTGGTGAAGATTAGTGGAAGCCAGAAGATTGCTGTTCTTTAAAGGCTTCCCAGAGGATAGCTTCAAAAAACAAGCACAACAATAAGAGGAAAAGATGAAATATGAGAGTAAGCTAGCTACTAATGTGAAAGAAGACTACAGGAGATTTTCTTGGATATCTGAAAGGTTACAGAGAGGCAAGGGTGCACACTGGACAGCAGGAAAATAAGGCTAGTGAAGTAGTAATGGGGAACAAAGGAATGGTGACAGGTTTGAAGAGGTACCTTCCATACGTTTTCACTGCAGAAGACACTAGCAGTATACCAGAACGTCAGGAGAGACATGAAGCAGAAGTGAGTGCACTGGCCATCAGTAAGGTGAAGGTAATGGTCAAAGGATAAATTACCAATGCCGGAAGGGACTATACCCCAGAGTTCTGAAGGAGGTAGCTGAGGAGATTGGAATGGCACTGGTGATGATCTTTAGAAATCAGCAGAGTCAGGGAGGGTCCCAAATGACTGGAAAATAACCAATGCAAAACCCCTATTTAAGAAAGGAGGGAGGCAGAGGCAGGAAGCTGTAGGCAGGGTAGTTCGAGGTCAGTTGCTGGTAAGGTTTTAGACTCCCTTATTGAGAAGGAGACTGCAGAGTACTTGGAAGTGCATGGTAAAATAGGACAGAGTCAGCACGGCTTCATCAAGGGGAGCTCTTGCCTGACAAATCTGTTTGATTTCTTTGAGGCGGTAACAAACAAGTTCGACAAAGGAGACCCAGTGGATGTGATCTACTTGGGTTTCCAGAAGGCCTTTGTTAAGGTACTGCACAGCAGGCTGCTATATAAGGTGTTAGTGGCAAGGCAGAGGATTGGCTGCCTGGCAGAAGGCAGAGAATCAGGATAAAGGGGTCTTTTACAAAACGGCAGCAGTGACTCATGAACTTCCACAGGGGTCAGGGTTGGGACCACAACTATCCACATTATGCATTAACGATCCAGACAAAGGAACAGAGGGCATTGTTGTCACGTTTGCAGATGACACAGAAGTGAGTGGAGGGACAGGCAGTGTTGAGGAAGGGAGCAGGGAGCAGAAGGATTTGACAGGCCATAGAGTGGACAAAGAAATGGCAGATGGAATACAGTTTGGGAAACTGAGGTTACGCACTTTGGTAGAATAAAGGCGTTGATAATTTTCTGAATGGGGAAAGGCTTCAGAAACCTGAAAGGCAACGGAACTTGGAGAGTCCTAGTTCAGGTATTCTCTTAAGGTTAAGATGCAGGCTCAGTTGGCAGTTCAGAAGGCAAATGCCATTTGAACATTTATTTCAAGTGGGCCAGAATACAAGAGCAGAGATGTACTGCCGAGACTGTACCAGAACGGGTCAGACTGCATTTGCAATATTGTGAGGCGTTGGACGAAGCTCAGAGTAAGTTTACAAGAATGATCCCAAGATGAAGGGCTTTTCATAAAAATAGCAGTTGAGGACTCTGGGTCTGTATTTGACGGTGTATAGAATGATGAGGGAATATAGGAAGGATATAAAGGGAGGTTAAAGTGGATGAGGAGTAGTGTTTTTGATTAAGGAAAACATTGCTGCTGCAAGTAGAGAAAATATCTGGGTTGAAATAAGAAAGGAATGATCACCTTGAGGGGATTGTACCTTCTCCCTAACGCCCCCGTCTCCCCACCTCCACCACCCCCCAATAGTCAGAGGGAAACTGAGGAACAAATATGCGGAAAGATTTCAGGTATATGTAAGGATAATATGGTTGTAATATTGGGCGAGTATAATTTTTCAAACATTGAGACTACCATTGTGTTAAAGGCTTAGATGGAGAAGAGCTATCAAATATGTTCAAGAGAAATTCTTAATCAATATGTGAATGTTCCTACTTGAGAAGGAGCAAAACCTGACCTTCTCTTAGACAATAAGGCAGGGTGAGTGACTGAAGTGATATTAGGAGAACACTTTGGGTTCAGTGATCACAATTGTATCAATTTTTAACAGTTATGAAAAAGGATAAACCTTCCATAAAAGTTGAAGTTTTAATTGAAGTAAGGCAAATTTTAAATGGTGAGACAAGAACTTCCAAAAGTTGACTGGTGTAGACTTTTAACAGGTTAATGGACATTCTGATAAGTGAGAAGCTTTTGGAAGTGTGATAACAAGAAATCAGAGCCATTATAACACCATGAGATTTAGCAGCATAAAGTAGGCCATTCGGTCCATCAAGTCTGCTCCGCCATTCAATTATGGCTAACACATTTTTCAACTCCATTCTCCTGCTTGATCCCCTTGACAATCAAGAACTATCTCTGTTTTAAATATACTCAATGACCTGGCCTCCAACACCTTCTGTGGTAATGAATTCCACAGATTTACCGCTCTCTGGCTGCAGACGTTTCTCCTTACTTCTGTTCCAAAAGTGTTCCCTTTACTCTAAGGCTGTGCCCGTAAGTCCTAGTCTTTCCTGCCAATTGAGACATCTTCCCAATGGCCATTCTGTCCAGTAGTCTGCAAGTTTTAATTATATTCCTCCCTCTTCCTTCACTGAGCATAGTTCCAGAGTCATCAAATATTCTGCATTTGTTCATCCCTGGGAACATTCTCGTGAACCTCCTCTAGACCTTCTCCAGGCTAGGACATCCTTCCTGAGGTATGGGGCCCAAACTTGCTCACAATATTTTAAATGTGGTCTGAACAGAGCTTTAATAGACCCTCAAAAGTACATCCCTGCTTTTATATTCCAGTCCTCTCGAGATGAATGACAACATTGTGTCTGCCTTCCTAATCACCGACTGAACCTACAAGCCTGCTCTGAGAGAGAAACATGGACTGGGATTTGCAAATCCATTGGCACTTCAGGATTCCAAATGGGAAGAAATTCAGAAAATAGAGCATGCCTCTATTCCTCCTACCCGAGTGCACGACGAGTTAGAGTGAAAGGTAAGGCTGGTATGATTAAAGAACTGTGGATGAATAAAGATATTGAGGTGCTAGTGAAGAATGGAAAAGAATCATATATTCTTGGATTCAAATGGATTTCTTCAGAGGGAGATCAGGAAGGCAAACTTCAAAGGCTAAGGTTAATCCAAAGAGATTCTCAGAGTACATATGGAGCAAGAGAGCAACAAGAGAGAGAGTTAGGCACCTTAAAAATTAAGGAGGTTATCTCTGTGTTGAAACTCAGCAGATGGGAGAGATATTAAATGAATATTTAATGTCAGCTTTTATTGTGAAGATAGCCATGTGAAGCTGGACAGTTCCTATTTGACCATACACCAAAGAAGCAGAAACTCGGTGATGTTTCTGATGGCTGGGTTGACTTTGTACTGTGTGTGGCTTCATGCTACACTTAGAGTCTTTCTGTTCCCAAGACCGGAGTGTTTGAGTTATGAGGAGAGACTGAATAGGCTGGGACTTCTTTCACTGCAGCGTGAAAGAGGGGCGAGGGGTGACTTTATAGCGGTTTATAAAATCATGAGGGATATAGGTAAGGTGAATAGACTAATGAGTAAACTTAGATCACATGGAATTCAGGGTGAGCTTTCCACTGGATACAAAATTCGCTTAACAACACGAGACGGGGTGTGGTGATAGAGGGTTACATTTCAGATTGGAGACCTGGGACCAGCGGTGTTCCACAGGTATTGGTGCTGGATATACTTTTCTTTGTCATTTATACAAATGATTTAGATGAGAATATAGAAGACTTGGTTAGTCAGTGTGCGGATGAAACCAAAATTGGTGGTACATTTGAAAGTGAAGGTTACCTAAGTTTACTTAAAGAAACTGATCAATTGGGTCTACGGGCTGAAGAGTGGCAGATCGAGTTTAATTGGAAAACAAACAAAGCATGTAGGAATTGTACAATTCAAAGTATGGCCGTGGATCGTGTTGTAGAACAGAGAGACTGAGGGGTTCGGTGACCTTATTCTTTGAAGTTTGTATCATATGTAGACAGGATGGTTAAGGTGGCTTTTAGTATGTTTACCTTCATTACTCAGACCTTTTGTGTTGGTTTTGGGATATTGTCATGAGGTTGTACAGTACATGTCGTTCTGGAGTACTGCGTCCAGTTCTGGTCGCCCTGTTATAGTAAGGATGTTATTAAGTTGGAGAGAGTTCAGAGGGGATTTACCAGGATGTTACTAGGAATGGAAGGATTGAGTTCTAAGGAGAGGCTGGGATTTCTTTCACAGGAGCATAGGAGGTTGGATTTTAACATTATACAGTTTTATAAAATCCTGAGGGTTATAGATAAGGTCAACTGCAAATGTTCTTGCTCTCGGGTGAAGGATTTCAAAACTAGGGGAAATATTTGAGGTGTGAAGAGAAAGAATTAAAACAGATGTTGAAAAGACATGAAGGACAACTTTTTTTTTCTACACAGAGTTTCGTGTGTGGATTGAAGTTCCAGAAAAAGTGGTGAATGTGGGTCCAAGTTACAACATTTAAAATACATTTGGATGTGTACATGAAAGAGATATGGGCAATTGCAGGCAGATGGAATTACTTTCCATTTGGAACATGGTCGGTATGGACTGATTGGGACCGAGAGGTCTGTTTCCATGCTGTCTGACTCCATGTCTTGATGCAATTGAAATATACATAATACTGAGAGGCCTTCATAGAGTCAATGTGGAGAAGATGTTTCAAAGAGTATGAGATAATAGCAACTGAGGGCACAGCCTCAGAGTGAAGGGATGGCTCTTTTGAACTGAGGTGAGGAGGAATTTCTCCAGTGAGTGGGTGGTGATTCTGTGCAACTCTGTTTAAGTGTAAGTGGCTGTGGTCACCAAGTCAGTGCATATATATACATGACAGAAATAGAGAGGTTCTTGAATGGTTACGGGAGAAAGTAGAAGGCAGGGGAATGGGGCTGAGAAACATATCAGTCATGATCAAATGGAGGAGAAGACTCAATGGGCCAAATTACCTAATACTGATACTGCATCTGATGATCTTATGGGTGACTTCAATCTGCACATAGAGTGAGCAAATCAAATCCGTAATAATACCATAGAAGACATTCCTGGAGTATTGATGAGATGGTTTTTGGATCGATAGAATACCAACCCAAATGGAGGACAGGTCATTCTCAAGTACATACTGTATAATGGCTGGGGGTGGGTTAGCTCAGTTGGGTGGACTGCTGGTTTGTGATGCAGAGTGACACCAACAACACGTGCTCAGTCCCTGTACTGGCTGAGCTCACCATGGAGGTCCTTAACCTTGCTCCTTGCCTGAGGCACAGTGACCCTCAGGTAAAAGCACCATCAGTCATCTATCACTCACTCACTCTCCCTCTAGTGAGACAGCGATCCTATGATCGCTTGGGACTACAGCAACTTTACTTTCAAATTTCAAAATAACTGGCAATCTAGCTGTGAGAGGCCCCTTGTGGAAGAGTGAAGAACTCTGAATGATGGAGACTGACAGATTTGATTCTGAGACGAGGGGTCAAATCTGAATAGAGAAAATTACGATGCTATGAAAGGTAAGCAGACCACAATAATTTGGAGAACATAACTTTTAAAGGGATGACAAACATTGAAAGAGAACTTCGAGGAACAGTGACTGTTGTTCATTCCTGTCTGGCCCAAAATAAAATAGAAAAAGGTGGCCCTGCCAGGGATAGGACTGGATCCAAGGAGGAGGAGGACAAATTGGCTAAAAAGAGCAGCAGACCTGAAGACTGGGAGCAGTTCATATTTCAGCACAAGAGGACTAACTGATTGATTGAGAGGGAAATATCAAATCTAAGAGGAAACTTGAGCAGAACATACAAACTGATTGTAAACGCTCCTAAAGGTACATCATGAGAAAAAAATTAATGAAAATTAATCACTTACAAAGAGAAACAGGGCAAGTTATAATGTGGAAGAAAGAAATGGCACATGAATTAACTAAATATTTTGGTTTTATCATCTCACAGGATGACATAAATAATATCTCCAAACTGCTGGGCAACACATGAGAAGGAGAAACTAAGGAAATCAGTATTAGAAGGGAAATGGGGTTGGAGAAATTGATGGGGTTAAAAGCCAACAAATCCCAGCACTTGTTAATCTATACCCCAGGTTATTTAAACTCACCCTTGATATAGTGAATGCATTTGAAAAACTGACTTTTGAATCTACATTGAGTAAATTGATTTGTCTATAGACTGTGGAAAAATTTCCCTGGATTGGAAGCGATTTAAAAAAGGGGGTGGAGAGAAAACATGGAACGATAGACCAGTTAGCCTAACACTGAAAAGCAGTGACAGGATTGGATAGAGTCAGTCAGCATGGATTTACAAAGCTGAAATGAGGAACGAGACAAGTTGCTGAAAGTAAGCATGCCGGTGTAGCAGGAGGTGAGGAAGGCAAATGGCATGTTTGAAGATTTGAATACAGGAGCAGCGATGTCTTGCTGAAATTGTACAGGGTCTTGGCGAGACCACACTTGGAGTGCTATGTGCAGTTTTGGAATCCTTATCTGATGAAGGATGCGCTGTCTACGAAGGCAGCACAATCAAAGATTTGACACACTGATTCCTGGGATGGCAGGACTGACATATGAGGGGAGAATGGATTGGTTAGAATGAAATTCACTGGAGTTTAGGAGAATGAAATAGGATGTCACAGAGACGAATAAAATTCGAAAAGGACTAACAGGAAGTAAGGTCTCAATGATCAGGGAGTCCAGAACCCGGGGTGATCGGGGGCAGGGGGATGGGGAGTCACAGTTTACAGTTATGAGGTTACTGAAATGAGGACTTTTTAAAACTCAGACACTGGTGACCCTGAGACATTTGCTGCCACAGAAAACAATTTAGACCAGAACGTAGGATGATTCCAAGGTGAAGATGGATATAGTTCTGAGGGCTAAAGAAATCAAAGGGAACAGGCCACTAAGTGGAATGATCATCACTGAATAGTGGAGCAGGATCAAACACCACAACAACCTTCTCCTGTTGCTATTCTCTACATTTCTGCTCTGTTCAAGGTGGGATATAAAAACAAAATGATTGTAACTGACACAGATATCAGCACTACCTTATCACTAATGAATGAACATCCTCCAACTCCTTACCAACAGCAATCTGGGAGCATCTTCATCACATGGACGCAGCAGTTTGACAAGTTGCAGAGCAATTTTGGAAGATTCTAGTCTGTCTTCTCTGTCTCTTGTTTTCAATTCAGTTTTTCAAATTGTTGAATGTTCTGAGAAAAGCAACATAATATACTGGAAATAAGAAAATATCTTTGAAAGTTTGCTGATACTGGGGGGAATGGAAGAACCACACCTGGCTCACAATCCACATTAACTGTGCGCATGCTCCAGCATCCAGCCCGTCCGCACGATGACGTCACACGGCCCATTGCAAACAAGTGGCGGGGCTGGAGGACCTCGCTGGAACTGCTGGTCCTCCAACCAATCAGAGAGAATTGGGTGGGGGGGGGCGTGTCTGACCAAACAGGAAATGGGTGAAGGCCATAATAGCAATAAACATGGGTGACCTTAATTCCACTCCCATTCCAGGCTCCATTGTAAAGAAAGTTCAGAGAACGTAGAACAATACAGAGCAGAACAGGCCCTTCGGCCCGAGCCGTTGCGCCGACCTGTGAACTATTCTCAGCTCGTCCCCCTACACTATCCCAAAATCATCCATGTGCTTATCTAAGGATTGTTTAAATCTCCCTAATATGGATGAGTTGACTACATTAGCAGGTAGGGCATTCCATGCCCTTACCACTCTCTGCATAAAGAACCTGCCTCTGACATCTGTCTTAAATCAATCACCCCCTCAATTTGTAGTTACAAGCTGATGTCATCATCCTAGGAAAATGTCTTTTTCTGTCTACCCTATCTAATCCTCTGATTATCTTGTATGTCTCTATGAAATCCCCTCTTAGCCTTCTTTCCAATGAGAACAGACCCAAGTCTCTCAGCCTTTCCTGCTAAGACCTTTCCTCCAAACCAGGCAACATTCGAGTAAATCTCCTCTGCACCTTTTCCAATGCTTCCACATCCTTCCTGTAAAGGGGCGACCAGAACGGTACACAATATTCCAAGTGTGGCCGCACCAGCATTTTGTATAGTTGCAGTATGATATTGCAGTTCTGGAACTCAATCCCTCTACCAATGAAACCTAACACACCGTATGCTTTCTTAACAGCACTATCAACCTGGGTGGCAACTTTCAGAGACCTATACACATGGACTCCAAGATCCATCTGCACATCCACACTACCATGAATCTTTCCATTGACCTAGTACTCTGCCTTCCTGTTATTCTTCCCAAAGTGCATCACCTCACATTTAGCTGCATTGAACTCCATTTGCCATTTCTCAGTCCAATTCTGCAGTTTATCCAAGTCCCACTGCAACCTGTAACATTCTTCCAAACTGTCCACTACTCCACTGACTTTAGTGTCATCTGCAAATTTACTAATCCATCCATCTATGCCTGCATCTAAGTCATTTATAAAAATGACAAACAGCAGTGGTCCCAAAGCAGACCCTTGTGGCACTCCACTAGTAACCGGACTCCAGACTGAATATTTTCCATCAACCACCACTCGCTGCCTTCTTCCAGAAAGCCAGTTTCTAATCCAAACTGCTAAATCACCCCCACTTCTGCATTTCCTCCATCAGCCTACCATGTGGAACCTTATCAAAGGCTTTACTGAAGTCCATGTACACCATGTCAACTGTCCTACCCTCATCTACATGCTTGCTCACCTTCTCAAAAAACTCAATGAGGTTTGTGAGAGAGGACCTGCCCTTGACAAAACCATGTTGACTATCTGAAATCAAAATGATGCTTGCTAGATGATTATAAATCTTATCTCTTATAATCCTTTCCAAAACCTTTCCTACAACAGAAGTAAGGCTCACTGGTCAATAATTACCTGGGTTATCTCTACTGCCCTTCTTGAACAAAGGCACAACATTTGCAATCCTCCAGTCCTAAGGCACTAAACTTGTAGACAATGACGACTCAAATATCAAAGCCAAAGGCTCTGCTATATCCTCCCTAGCTTCCCAGAGAATCCTTGGATAAATCCCATCCGACCCAGGGGACTTGTCTACTTTCAGTCCTTCTAGAATTGATAACACCTGTGCATAACTAAACTTGATCATTTCCTGTCTAATATCTCATATCTCATTCTTCTCCTCTACAATATTCTCCTTCTCCTGACTGAACACTGATAAGAAATGTTCATTTAGCGCCTCTCCAATCTCTCCAGGGTCCACACTCAACTTGCCACTTCTGTCTGTGATTGGACCTATTCCTACCCTAATCATCCTTTTATTCCTCACATACCTATAGAAAGCTTTAGGGTTCTCCTTTATTCTATTTGCTAAAGACTGCTCGTGTCCTCTTTTTGCTCCTCTTTACTGTCTCTTTAAATCCTTCCGAGCTGATCTGTAACTCTCCATCACCTCATCTGAACCATCTTGTCTCATCAACACATAAGCCTCCTCCTTCTTCTTAACAAGAGATGCAATTTCTGTTGTAAACCACGGTACCATTACCTTATCACTTCCTCCCTGCCTGACAGAGACATACCTATCAAGTACACGCAATATCTGTTCCTTAAATCAGCTCCACATTTCAATTGTCTGCATCCCCTGCATTTGCTACCCCATTCTAATTCTTGCCTAACAGCATTCTAATTGCCCTTGCCCTATTGATAGCTCTTGACTTGTGGCATGTACCTATCCCTTTCCATCACTAAATTAAACATAACTAAATTATGGTCACTCTCTCCAAAGAGCTCATCTACAACTAAATCTGATCTGGTTCATTACCAAGCACCAGATGCAATGTGGCCTCCCCTCTTGTCGGCCCTTTGACATACTGTGTCAGGAAACCCTCCTGTACACATTGGACAAAAACTGATCCATCGATGTACTAGAGCTATAGCATTTCCAGTCAATGTTGGGGAAGTTAAAGTCCCCCATAATGACCACCCTGCTCTTTTCACTCCTACCCAGAATAATTTTGCTAATCCTCTCTTCCACCTCCCTGGAACTCTGCGGAGGCTGATAAAAAGCTCCAAGCAGTGTGACCTCTCCTCTCCTGTTTCTAACCTCAGCCCTCACTACTTCAGTAGATGAGTCCTTATCAAAAGTTATGTCAGCCACCGTTAAACTATCTTTGACTAACAAGGCCACACCTCCCCCTCTTTTACCGCCTTGCCTGTTTTTAATGAAAGATCTAAACCCTGGTACCTGCAACATCCATTCCTCACCCTGCTCTATCCAGCTCTCCAAAATGTCCACAACATTGAAGTCCCAGGTACCTATCCATGCTGCAAGCTCACCTACCTTATTTTGGATACTTCTGGCATTGAAGTTGACACACTTCAAACCAGTTTGCTGTCTGCCAGCACATTCCTGTAACCCTGAAATCCTGTCCCTGTCCTTCATACTCTCATCCTCCTGTGCACTGCAACTACACCTCTGGTTCCCATCCCCCTGCTGAGCTCGTTTAAACCCACCCAAATAGCACCAGAAAATTTCCCACCCAGGATATTAGTACCCTTCTGGTTCAAGTGAAGACCGTCCTGTTTGTACAAGTTCCACCTTCCCCAGAATGAGTCCCAATTATCCAAAAACCTGAGACCCTCCATCCCACACCATCCTTGCAGCCATGTGTTCAGCTGATATCTCTCCCTATGCCTTGCCTCGCTGGCACGGGTAACAAACCAGAGATAACAATTCTGTTTGTTCTAGCTCTCAGCTTCCACCCTTGCTCCCTAAAATCCTGCCTTACATCCCTACCCCTCTTTCTACCTACGTCATGGACAACGACTTGAGGCTGGTCACCCTCTCCCTTCAGGACCCCAAAGATACGATCTGAGACATCGAGGCAACACACTAACCATGAGTCTCGTTCATTCCCAATCAGCCTTCTATCTGAGCCTCTAAATATTGAGTGCCCAATGACTAACACTCTCCTCCTTTCCCTCCTTCTCTTCTGTGCAACAGGGACAGGTTCTGTGTCAGAGACCTGGGCCCCACTGCTTGCCCCAGTAAGTCGACCCCCTCAACAGTATCCAAAACAGAATACATGTTTTGTAACCATAAACAATACATCAAATATGCCCCATAGAAGACCACGAGACATATCTTGGCCTTCAATTAATTTACAGTCTACATAGTTCCTGTATTTTCCTGGGAAACCATCTCTTTAATTATGAGCATTAAGATAATAGGCCATCCAGAAAAATAACTATGCCACTAACTTTTGTTTGTTTCATGCATAAGAATACCCAGATTTCTGTACATCGCACTCTTTTGGAGTTTCTCTGATTTTAATAGTAATCTGCCTTCTGACTCTTCTGACCAAAGTGCAAGACCTCACACTCCTGACATGAAATTGCATCTAGGAGACAGTGAGGTTTGCAGATGCTGGAGATCAGAGTTGAGAGTGTGGTGCTGGAAAACCACAGCAGGTCAGGCAGCATCTGAGGAACAGGAAAATCGACGTTTCGGGCCGGAGCCCTTCATCAGGAATTAATGATTTTTCAATGAAATTGCATCTGTCAAGTTTTTGCCCACTCACTCAACCCATTGATATCCTTTTGCAGATTCCCCCATCCACATCACAACATGCCTTCCCGCTGATTGTGTTTTGTCAGCAAAACTGGAAACTTTTCACTCTGCCACTTCCTCCAAGTAATAAATATAGAGATAAATATAGTGAAGTCCTATCACTGATCATTCCAGCACTTCACAAAACATATCTTGAACTTGAAAAATACCCAATATTCCCGAGTCTGTGCCTTCTGTTCAATAAACAATGGGCAGTCCATGCTCATGTATTACCCAACACTGTGACCTTCTACCTTGTGCAATGACACTTGATATGACCCTCATTGAGTACCCACCAAAAATTCAAATACACTTCATCTACCAGCTCTGTTTGTAATATTAGCAAAGAACTCTGGCAAAATTGTCCAGTGTGAGTTTACTCCCAACAAATAATTTTGACTCAGTTTGATTGCAAACATTTTTTTTTAAAACGTCCTGCAATTTAGAACATAGAAAAATACAGCGCAGTACAGGCCCTTCGGCCCTCGATGTTGTGCCGACCGAAGCCTATCTAACCTACACTAGCCCAATAACCTCCATATGCTTGTCCAATGCCCGCTTAAATGACCATAAAGAGGGAGAGTCCACCACTGCTACTGGCAGGGCATTCCATGAACTCACAACTCGCTGAGTAAAATATCTACCCCTAACATCTGTCCTATACCAACCACCCCTGAATTTAAAGCAGTGTCCCCTAGTAAAAGCTGACTCCATACGCGGAAAAAGGTTCTCACTGTCAACCCTATCTAACCCCCTAATCATCTTCCTTTACAATGGTGTCTAGCTTTTTCCAAATGACAGATGAGATATTGGAGCAGATGGAAGCCATTTGGCCCATCAGGTCAGCTACACCTTTTAATGAGAACATGGCTGATTTGGTTAATCCTCAACTCCACTTTTCTGCCTTATCCCATATGGCCCTCAATTCCCGAAGTGACTAAATGTCTGTCTATCTCAGCGTTGAACATACCCAGCCTTGACAGCCCTCTGTTATAAAGAAATCCACAGATTTGCTACCTGCTGAAAGAGAGAACATCCTCCTGGTCTGTTTCTTGAATGGGCAACCCTGAAATTAGGCCCTCTGGTCGACACTGTATATATCAGAGCAGAACAAACAGTGTATATCAGAGCAGAACAAACCCCTAAGGTTGGGTATTATGATGACACAGCAGTGAATCCTTCTGCTAATTAAACCAAACACCCAGACAAGCTCATCTTGCCTCGTAATCTGTTAAAGTATGAGTAACGGAGAACTCCTAAATTCCACTACTTAAAGAAAAAATATCAATTTATTCTTTAACTCAAAAAGTGAATATTAGTCAACAACTATTTACAACTTTAAGCCTCCCTTAGCTGCTTGTTATCTGCCTCCAACTTCATATCAATAAAATGTTCGAATATTAAAATTATTAAAACCTGTATTAAAATTATATCAATTAAATTTCAAAACCATACAGTGGCTGCTGTGTGTCGTATCCTGCAATGACGACTCTGCCTCAAAAGTACTTCACGGATTGCATTTCAGGTCTAAGTGAAAGGCGCTATAAAAGTTGAAAAACATCTTTCTTTCTCGATTCATGGCCCTGATTATGAATCTCACACACATGGAAATGGACCCTTTCCCACCCACTCTATCTGTCATAAATGTGTGCAGTTCAATTCAATCTCCCATCAACCTGCTCTGTTCTGATCACATCCAGGAGAACAGGAAACATGGGGGTCATGGCGTGGACAGGACAGTTTGAACACTCCCCTTTCCTGTTGAAACCATTCCATGAGAAATGTTAAGCTGAATTTTGCTGTTTTACGTCGTGGCTGAATGCTTAAGGTGATGGGTGAGAACCTCTTTGGGGTTTTTTTCCGAGCAGGTTTGAATCCTGCCGACTATGTTGCCTTCGCTGGCGATTTTAAATGACTTCCGGTTGCTTGCGTTCTCGCTCAAACCTCACAAGACCCCTCTCAATCGGCCTATCTATTCTCATGTCTGGCAATTTGTTGCCATGCAGGAAACTCGAGTTCTGATCTGAACATAAAAAGCACCAGACTCTAAACGTCAGCTCTGTTTACCTTCCCACAGATGCTGCTGGACCCGTTGACTTGCTGCAGTATTTTCTGTGTTTATTCTGCACAAATGCTGCTTTTCACTAAATATCTTCAATCCCTGTCCTCTGGTAACTGCCTGGTCAGTGGCAACCGGTTCTCCAGACCATTAACCTGCCCATTCCCACCGCTCCTTCTCCCGTCATTGTCAACAGCCCCAGGAAATCTCCGGTTAAACTTCTTTGCTCCAATGAAAACATTCCCAACTTTAGGAATCTCTGCACAAAACGCAAATTCCTCATTCTTGGATATGGTGCAAGATTGTGAAGAGATTTTGGGAAAGTATTGGCATGTGGAAAAATGTTCAGGAGGCAAAACAGAAATCCCAGACTCCAGCTTTGTGAATCTTTAGAAACTCTTTGGGAAGCGGAATCAGAGGAGAACGAAGGACAAACTGTCCGACCGAGCAGAGACAGTCTGGGTACCTTCCCCTTCTTTCAGGCCTGGAACACTGATAATGGACAAGCACTTAAAAACAAAAACATAAACTGCTGGAGAAACTCAGCAGGTCGTGGCAGTACCTGTGGGAGAAAACAGAGTTCTGATGAAGTTCTGAAATGTTGTCTCTGATTCTTTTTCCACAGATTCTTCCAGAACGGTGGCACGGTGGCACAGTGGTTAGCACTGCTGCCTCACAGCGCCAGAGACCCGGGTTCAATTCCCGCCTCAGGCGACTGTCTGTGTGGAGTTTGCACATTCTCCCCGTGTCTGCGTGGGTTTCCTCCGGGTGCTCCGGTTTCCTCCCACAGTCCAAAGATGTGCAGGTCAGGTGAATTGGCCATGCTAAATTGCCCGTAGTGTTAGGTAAGGGGTAGATGTAGGGGTATGGGTGGGTTGCGCTTTGGCGGGGCGGTGTGGACTTGTTGGGCCGAAGGGCCTGTTTCCACACTGTAAGTAATCTAATCTAATCTAAAAAAAAAACCTGCTGAGTTTCTCCTGGCAATTTCTGTTTTTGTTCTTAACTGAATGTCCATTTCATTTTTCAGGATGAAACACCCAAACCCACCATGCACAGACATTTAAACCTTTTGAAACCTGTGAAGTGATCGGATTCAAACAAACCCAGCAATGATTCACTCTTTCTCAGCTCCACCTGATGAGGAGAGACCTGGGAAATGAAGCTGTCAGTGTAGTTGTGGGCCGAGTGGTTAATGCGATGGATTTGAAATTTATTGGGGTTTCCTTACGCAGGTGTGAACCCTGCCGATTATAGTTGAGAAATGTCTTCAAAAAGAAAGGGAAATTGCTCCCCAGTTTCTTCTCTAAGATTCAAATCAATGCAGGGAGAGAAAAAAAACATTTCACCCACATTGGGACAGGTGGGAATCTGCAACCCACTGCCTGTCTGGGTGGAACCCCCAGAGCAGTTAAGACACATTGAGATGCACACTTCCATCACCAACTTCTTTGGAGGCTATGAGCCAAGTGTTTGGAAATGAGACTAGAACAGTGTGTGTGTGTGTGTGGGGGGGGGGGGGGGGGGGGGGGGTTTGTCTTTGACCAGCACAGATTTGATGGGCCAAATGACCTTTTCTGTGCTGGAGACCTCCATGTCCAGCTGTGATGAGCTCAGTTTGTGAAATGACATGACAATATTTGCAGAATGTACCCGAGCCTGGAAGGGGTTGAACCGACTCTCCCCTGATCTGCCTGTACACGGTATCCACTGGGACATTGGGATTGGGGATAACTGGCACTGTGCAGTTATTCCTGGAATCAGTCTCTGGGATAATCAGGGCGATGAGATGCTGGTGTCTTCTTACTCAGGCGTGTGCAAGCTTATCGCTTCCCAATATCTTATGTCTTACATTCACTGGCCCTCCTTTCCAGGGAAATATTATTTTTACCATCTGCCTGTGCTTGTATCAAGCAGCTCACTGATCTCGGAGCTGGGCGGTCAGAGGGTGCTGGAGGTGAGACAGGGACAGAAGCAGAAAGAGACGCGATGTGAAAGTGTTCCGAGTTTGCCGTGGGTCAGCTGTTTTTAGTGAGGGGTGTCTGCCTGGCGCTGTCTTGTCAGATTCCCAGGAGCCGCACAGGGATTGAGTCAATGGGTTTTGGGAAATTGAAAGTTGCACATGAGCCGCGTGTGGGACTATTTCAACTCACTGTCCATTTCATACCCCAGCTCACCGCAACGGCTCTCATCGTCCGGAGAAGTGGCTTGTCTGAAGCTGTCTTTTGTCAGCGCTCTTTGGGGACACGTAGCACATGGAGTGGGTATAATCCTGACACCTCTGCCCCTCTCAGGGATGTGTCTGTGTGTCTCCCTCTGTGGGTGAAAATGAGGATCATCTCCTCAAGGGGGTTTCAACACAGTGTGACCACGTCAGACTTCAGGCCCATTGTTGTGTCATTGTGAGATCACAGGGAGACTCTCATTGACATTAGTCCTGGAAACATCAGAAGACACAAAGCTATGGGCCAAATGGTGGAAACTGGGACTAGAATAGATAATTCGCACTGCCTGATCAGCGGATCCAGACACTCTATACAGTCAACACAGGAATTCTTGGACATCATCAGAAATATACACATAGACAAGGAAGAAACTATGGTCTCATTCGATGTAACGGCACTGTTCACCTCTGTCGACAAAACCCTAGCCAGAGAAACAATAGCCAACCTACTGCATATACAGAACAGACAACAGGACATTGAACCTATCAACAAAGACGGCATACTCAAACTACTGGACCTGTGCCTCACAACACACTTCACATTCAACAACCAAATATATGAACAAATCAACGGCACACCCATGGGCTCACCCATCTCTGGACTCATAGCAGAAGCGGTAATGCAAAGGTTAGAACAAACAGCCTTACTGCAAATTCATCCCAAACTCTGGGTCAGATATGTAGATGATACCTTTGTAATCATTAAAAACACAGAAATAGAGAACACACACCGGATCATCAACGCCACACTCATAGGAATCCGATTCACTAGAGAGGAAGAAAAGGACAACCAACTCCCATTCCTAGATGGTACAGAGAACACCTAAAGGAGATTTCACCACAAAGGTATACAGGAAAGCCGTACACACAGACCAAGTCCTAAACTATGAAAGCAACCACCCCAACACACACAAAAGAAGTTGCATCAAGACGCTGTTCAAAAGGGCCACAACACACTGCAGTACACCAGAACTGCAAAAAGAGGAAGAACAACACTTATACAATGTATTCGCCAAAAACGGATACTCGCGCAATTTCATCAACAGATGCCTAAGGGAAAGACAACGAATGAGGACATGCCACAACCCAAAGGACTAGCCACACTACCATACATCTGGAGCATTTCCGAACTGACAGCCAGACTACTACGACCATTAGGACTCATAACAGCACACAAACAACAGCCACTCTCAGACAACAACTCACCAGGACGAAGGACCCGATAACCAGCATGAACAAAACCAATGTAGTGTATAAAATCCCATGCAAGGACTGCACAAAACACCTCATAGGACAAACAGGAAGAGAGCTAACGATCCACATCCATGAACACCAACTATATATTATATATATATAATATATATAATAGGACAAGCCAAACAGAGGACAGCCAGGGAATTCCTAGAGGCATAGCACTCATCCACAGATTCAATCAATAAGCACATCGACCTGGACCCAATATACCGACCACTGCAGCTGGAACTGACAACCGGAAGCGGCAGAGACAAACCACTATAAATACCGGAGGAAACATCACAGAAGCGTTTCACAGGAAGCTCCCAAACACTGAGGATGTCACCTAGACAGGGGACAAAATGTCTGCAACACAAATTCCCAGCTCGGCGAACAGAACCACAACATTATTGGGTCTAATGCTGTTACTTTTGCCCTGAGCTGGTGCAAGGCTGTGCTTAAATGGTTATCTTTATTATTTTCCTTTCTGTCAGTTAGCATCCATGTCGAATGGAGAATTCGTCCTTTCAGTATCTCCCTCAATATATGTCACCATTTGTCTATCTTTGTCTCTGTGTATCCACCTGACCGTCTTTCCCATTCTCCCACTCTCTGTCCGTCCATATCCCTCATTTCCCATTTCTGCTCTTTGAACAGTTTGGAGACAGTCTGAGAGTAGAGCTGCTGACAGGCTTTCTTCCCCCTGGCTGGAGTGTGTGGAACATTCTCTGGATAATCTGCCTGTCACTGAGGCCTGCGGTAAGGAGACATTTCTTCCATCAAAATAGTATGAGCGTTTAGAATTCTAAATAGAAATCATGATCCATCAGGAAAAAAAACCGCAATTCCACCACAATGATCGGATTCCAATGATCCCTTTACTGTTGGTGTGAAATGAATGAATGGTGACAGCAGAGCATTAGAATTCCTGCAGTGTGGAAACAGGCCCTTCGGGGTGTATTCCGCCCCCCTCCCCCATTACCCCACCTGATGCACCTAACCTACACATCCCTGAACACTATGGGAAAGTCAGCGAGTCTGCACATCTCTGGACTGTGGGAGGGAACCGGAACAGGCAGGCCGCTGGCGCTGTGAGGCAGCAGTGCGAACCCACTGAGCCACCGTGCCACCCTAAAGAACGAGGGGGATCAGCTTGTGATGTCTGTGGCGTTACCACAACATTCCGCAGCAAGTCTGCAGTGTCTCCTGCGTCACCTCATTATCCCCAACAAACTGGGAATGAAGGAGGGAGAATAAAAGAGGAGGGGAAGCAGAGGAAAGAAACTCCTGTTTGAATTAGTGGTGAGCAAGAAAGAACATTCACTGATGGGACCAAAGCAGGCGACAGGGGTGGGTCACACCAAATGATAACAGGCTGAGTTCAACCACAGGACTAACGCTATGTTATTTCCTTTGAAAGGAAGGCTGGATCAACAACACAGTATGTGCGAGAACTGAAAACACTTCGCTTCTTACAGTAGGATCTGGCGCCACCAGGATTTGAATCCAGCATCTCCGAGACAGGCACTTTATCCAACTGACCTATGGCACCACAGTACATGTGGCTTATCTCATCGATATATGCTTTTCCTTCATGAATCAATCACAGTAACTCGAAGATATTATTTCTGTAACAATGTTGTTCAGTGAGAATTGCAATCAACCCTCGCTTTTGCAAAAAACAGACAGTTCTCCGTTGAATACTCTCCACTGAAAATGCGCGGATAGATAATCTCCTCTTGCATTGGTTTCAAACTCATATTTTAAACTGAACATGCGTGCGTCCTCCTGGGGCCCATGAACCACATTAATACACCCAGAGGGAACCTCCCACCAAGAGGAACTGGGGGTCAATGTGGTGAATTGACCAGGCGTGGTGTCTGAGTCACTGTAAACAGTGGGCAGTAAAGGAATCGTCACTGAGCCTTGCACCACCGGCTCCACACTCACTTCCTGCGCCGTGTCGCCCAGACATCATTGCCCCTTTCACTTTTATTTCACTCTCCCACTCCGCTTCTCAACTTGTTCCTGAGCGATTGCAGGTGTTTGGTTAGAAACTGCAACTTTCAGAAATGGATTCCTGGGATATGGACCCCATTCAGTGGGATAGGATTCACTGCCCGTCCCTAGTTACCCCAGAGATGGAGGGCATGATGGAGTTACTTTCCTGAACCCTTGAACTCCTTTAGCACGGAGGTAAAGCCATGATGTCGCCAGGGAGGGAGTTGCAGGATTTAGACCCAACGACACAGAAGGAACAGTGATATATTTCCAACTCAGATTGGTGAGATGATTGGAGGGGGATTTAAAGTGGGATGGATGGATGCTAACAATCACTGCAGTGACTCCGGCAGGAGTCTGTGTGTAACAAGGAATTCGTTTCATTCGGATAAATCACAAGAAGAGAAATTTATCTTCATTTCCTGACTGGGAATTGTATCCAGGTCTGGGTGATGTAAACTCGGGCTCCCAAGCAGGGAACCCCAATGATGCTGACAGTGACCTGACTTGGACACACTCTTCATAACCACCTTCAGCAGCAATGATTCTCTCCCCAGGTTTGCGAACAGTTCATATTATCGCCTTGGGTTTCAGTGTGAAGAAAGCGGAGCTGTGATAATTTGATGTTGTTCAGCAGATGTACTGCAGGAAGGTACAGAATAGGATGATGCTGACAGGGGCTCGTTTTGAGGCGCTGAGCTGCGGTGGAGGGGCGGCACCAATAAAGGCATCGTTCAACTCGTCTGAAACTATAGTCCGAGCAAGAAATGACCAGAGGTTTCTCGCTGAATTTGGTTCAGGGCCTTGATTTGAACAGACCATAACTCACAACATGAAAGTACATTTCACTGGAGTGGTTCATGAGACAGTGCAGTGACTATGAGTAAAACATGGAAACTTCCAGCACAGAAGGAGGAGACCCTGAAGCAGGAACCTGAGGACAAATGTGTTTCCTTTGCCAGTGAAAGGCACTGCTTCACAAAATGGGGACTATTGAAGTGAAGCAGTGACGGTGATTTTCTTTGCTGGTTGTTCACCTTGTGAATGTTGCTCTTGCTGCGCATGTCCGTGTTAACGTCAGAACTCTGCAGCGAGACGGGGTTGGGGATTCACAGGGCCAGGGCCGCTAGGGATGACCCATCTGAGTCCACCTCCCTGTTTGAAATGCAGCTCACAGTCTGCACACATCCCAACGAATCTTTCTCATTGCCCTGAAGCCAGGATGCGGTTTGAATTCCTGATCTGCAGGAACGAGAATCCTTTCACTGTCTCGCATTACTGTCACCGCCCTGGGACACTGCGGCTCCCGGGAGTGGAAAGGAAACAAACACCAAAACCCAGTCTCAGCTTTGAGAATCTTCAGAAAATAAGGAAACTGTTCATCCCTTCGGATTTTCTATGCTGGGCTGACAGGGAGGATTTTTGCTATTCCTTTTGCAGGATTTTGCAAGTGGATGTTTTGCAAAAAGTACCACAATACAATCTGATAGTGACACTTGATTAAGTGGACCTGGATATTATCGGCATTTGTGCTCCAGAACTGTGTTGTTCACAGTTTATAATACTCATCATCCCAGTCCCCTGTATCACTTGCTGAAAGTGTTTAATCTGTGTCTTGTAATCCTTTCACTGTCTGCTAACGAGAACAGCATTTCTTTGTTTTACGTAAATTATCTTGATCTTGCATACCTCAAACTAATTTCATTAGAAACATTCCTCCTGTTCAGAAGCCAACTGTTAATGATGCCTCTGTTTCCAGAGCCAGTTTCAGATTGATGTTGATACTGTCCCTTTTATTCCTTCAGATCTAGATTTCGCTCACAGTGCTATTACAGAACAGTTACGGAATACTGTTACCAATCTATGTTCATCCTGTCGATTGGATTAGCATCGTCAACACTTCTTATCAAACAAAAAACTCGAGAGACGTTTTATCACAACTTTCTGTGAACAATTCTACTTTAGCTTTCCTGAATGAACCCCAAATATCTTGAAGTGGCTCCTCATTTTCTCCAGTGTGACCCTTTCTAACATGTTTCTCAGGGTTAACTGACTGTCCAGTCAGTGCCGAATTAATTAACACAAGGTTTCCCATGGCAAAATAAAATGATAAAAACAATGACTGCAGATGCTGGAAACCAGGGTCTAGATTAGAGTGGTGCTGGAAAAGCACAACAGGTCAGGCAGCATCCGAGGAGCAGTGTAGTAATGGAGATTTAAAGCCAGCGTGATGTGTCTGAATGAGTTGTGAATAGGGCATGAGATATCGTGGGTGCAAAGTGAAGATAATCGGGTTGTGTTGGTGTTGACTTCTATCACACTGATGGGGATTCCCAGCAATTTTTTTTGCATCAGGTTTCCACCTTGTTCTTAGGGCAGAAGAGATCAGAGGGTGTGGGGAGAAAACAGGATCAGTTGTCCCCTTCAGTCCTGTATCTCCCAGCTCCTGCCCGTAGTTTTTGTAGATTTGTGAAAACAGTGACGGTCTTTAATATTGGATTTGAATGATAATCCAAGAGTTTAGATGGTAATGTTTCAGCCCAAGTATTGGATCTACAAAGGATCAGATTATTTTTTCTCAATTTCACAACCTATGTGTGTATGTCCGCAACATAATACTGCTTCGAAAGATCAGGCGGTATTTCAGATTGATTACTATAAATGTTACCCATTTACAGACCATGGCAGTGAAAGGACTGAATCCGAATGACGAGACTACCCGGGATGATCTCTGTTTATATCACTCTGGACACTGTCTGATTCGGCATTGCAGTCTCCCATCCTTCTACACAAGATCCCCTCGACTCTGTTTCCGTTTTGTTGGAACATGTTTTAAACATACAAACTGTCCAATCATTGCAGCCTCCAGTGCATGAGAACCCCTCTCTCAAAACACACAGTACTGCCTCGGTAGCTCAGTCATTATACAGAGCAGGAATACGGACAGGGGAATGGCTGAATGCTTCCCTTCTTTGCTGTAACCAGCCTTTGGTTTTGAAGTCTGAAATGGAGCAGTATAAGCCAAGTTAGTGAAATCCTACCTTAGTGCGGGTTGGTCTCTCCTGAGGCCCCTGTCAGTCTCAGGGGAATGTGTCAGTGTGTTTCATCCTGTGGGTGAAAACGAGGTGCAATTCCCCGAGGGGGCGCTTTCCCATCTCAAACTTCAGTCCCATTCGTTGTGTCGGTTGAGATTAAAACATTACTTGGAACTTCTCATTGAGATGAACACTTGAAACGTCAGAGTATGCTCGCTATAGGACAAGTGCTGGCAAACTGGGATGATGGGCCCCTTTCCGTGCTGGAAAAGCTCCATGCCTCCAGCATTTTGGAGGAGAAACTTATCTCCAGTCAACACAAGTTCAAAAGCTGTGACATTAAAAAAATGATGCGTGTGCTATCAATTTTATTCTTGTTGGTCTAGTGGTTAGGCTTCGGCATTGGACCACTGCGGTCTGGGTTCAATCCCTGCCCAAGGAATCTGGGTTTATTGTTCCTAACGGGAGCAGTAGCGGACCAGCTGTGACAGGAACTTCCCCCACAACATCAGAGACAATGTCGCAGCCTCTGAAGTGAAGGGAAGCTGCCTTGGCTCCATCTGCTCAGTTCATCTCTCATTCCCCTCTGAATCCGCTTCCCAAAGAGTTTCTAAACACTCACAAAGTTGGAGACTGGGTTTGCTGTTTTATTTTCTTTCCATTCCCAGGAGCTGCAGCGGTTGGGTCGGTGGCTTTGGGAAATGGAATGGTGCCCATGAGCATCATGTGGGAGTATTTCAGCTTCCCCTCCTCTAACAGCGCTGTGAGATTGACTCTGATGTTCTCGGAGACATTTACTGATGTGAGACAGTGAAAGGATTCTCCTTCCGACCCATCAGGAATTCAAACTGCATCTCGGCTTCAGGACAACGAGAAAGATGAGTTTGGATATATAACGGAGCCGTGACCTGCACTCGGGTGAAGTAGGAATTGACCCTACGATCTGCTGATGTGTGGTCAGACACTGGCCCCATGCACACTTCAGGCCGCCTCGCTGCAGAGTTCTGATGTTAACACAGCAATGGCAACATTCACAAGGTGAACAGCCAGCAAAGATGATCACCGTCACTGCTTCACTTCAATAGTCCCCATTTTGTGAAGCAGTGCCTTTCACTGGCAAAGGAAACACATTTGTCCTCAGATTCCTGCTTCAGTGTCCCCTCCTTCTCTGCTGGAACTTCCCATGTTTTACTCACAGTCACTGCACTGTCTCGTGACCCATTCCAGTGAAAAGGACTTTCAAATTATGAGTCATGGTCTCTTCGAGACTAAGACTCTGAACACAATCAGCGAGAAACCCCTGGTAATTTCTAACTCGGGCTCTAGAATCAGAGGGGCTGAACGACATATTTTTAAAAAGCCACCTTCACGCAGACTCAAAGATTTGTTTTAAAAGATGAATGAAGGGCCGAGTTGAACAAACAAGGGCTTGAACCGCGACCTCTTGCATTCTCGACATTCACCCGAAGCATGAATCATACCGCTAGACCAACCAGTCTCCATCAGGGAGCGCTACTTATCACTAAACCAGATGGCACATACTCAGAGGTAGTCTCCCTTACTCAGGAGTGGGAGACCGTGTTCAAGTTCTGTCTGCTCCAGTGGTGGTTAATAACATCTCTGAACGGATTGATTAGAAAATTAAATCCCTTTGCCTGGGGCAGTGAAAGCAGCAATGACCAGCCTCTTTCTATTCTGTCTCCCTGCTCCCGGGACGGTGTTGTTTGTCCCTTCCCCCCGGGATTCGGCTCTTTCCATTGGCAGATGGATTAAACTTTTTCCGTCCACTGCAGGCAGTGCTGGGAGAAGGCATACGGTCTGCAATTCCCTCTTAAACATTGGAAGAGGGAAGGAGTAAATTGGACAGAATCAGTCTTGTGCAGGAAATTATAACCAACAATCTCATCATTCATGACTTTTCATGTCTCCCGGCGGACATTGCTGTTTGAAACAATGTGGGAGATTACTGCAGGGCTTTATATGGATGGGACAGTATAAAATCGAAGGTGCTCCGCCAAACGATGTGCAAGCGTGCAGTGACCTTTGTTTCTATAGTGATGAATACTTGTTTCAAATTATCCCCAACAGTGGAGAGCTTTCGTAACCTTTTCCATCTACTTCCTCGCTTACTTGCTGAAAAAACTTCTCTCAGTTCCCTGGAAAAGATGATGACCTTTATATTTAACTCTGCGTCTCTCCAGAGTTCTCAGTATTTCCAGCATCTTCTGCATTTATTTCTAGTTTCTAGTTTCAGGGTAGTTTGTTTCTACCTTGAGGTTGAGAGGAAACGTAGAAACTAGGAGCAGGAGTAGGGCATTTGGGCATTTTAAGCCTGCTCCACTGTTTAATATTATCATGCCTGTTCCGCGAATTCAGTGCCCTATTCCCGATTTTTCCATATCTTTTGACCCTTTAGCGTTAACAACTGCATGTGAAACTTTCAATGTAATAGCTTCAACCGCTTACTACGACAGAAAATTCCACAGGTTCACTCATCTCCGTCTGAATAAGGTTCTTCAGGACACCCCAATCATCTGGAACACATTCCTGCAACACCCTGTCCAGACCTGTCAGAATTATTGAAATTATTCTGCGATCCCCATCACTCTCCGAACTTCCGGTGAATATAGTCCTGAACAAACCAGTTTCTGTCCATACGTCAGTGCGATCACTGGAATGTTTCTCTGCAGAAGAGCCGCTGCAGATTTCACGTGTCACCTTCACGTGCATGTTTACTGAGGAGTCTGGGTACATGGAGAACCCAGAATCCTCCGCGGAAATGAATACGGTCTATCTCCGCTAAGGGGCGCTACTGCGCAAACGCAATGTTGCCTTGTCTCCGAAGAGCGACTGTCCCTGCAGCACATGCGCAGTGCGGCTCCTGGAAGCATCAAGACAGCCTCAGTGACACCGAGTCTCGGGAGCTCCCAGAGCCCCGAGTCAGAACGGCCTCAGCCCCGGAGGTGAGGAGCATCTTGGAGCGACTGGTTATTGGAATATGAAGGTCAGTGAGTGGAATCCCACAACCCAGTCTAGAACCACAGACGGATTAGTTAAAGAGCTGCTTTACATCAGGGTGGCAGCTGGATGTGGAAGTCGCTCCCTGGCCTTTGTGTAGGTCACTTTTTGTGGGTCACTACCTGTCTACCCTTCCTACCTTTCCTGGAGTCTTCCATCTATCTGCGACTTTTCTCCCTTCCTTTAACAGCCATCGATCACACACCCCCACCCCTCGCTCTTGTAAATTCCTCGTTGCCTCTAATTGTGGCTCTAACAGATCCATTCAATCTGGATTCACAACCAAAGACACTTCCTGCAGACATAATACACAGTAACATGGAAACTCTCCTGACAATCCCCCATTTGACGAGAAGAGCATATCACTCTACGAAAGGCCATTTTTGCTCCTTCACAATCTACAGACTCAGAAAATAGCACCGTCTGTTTGCTCTTAAATAAATGTGCTCCAGGCTAACTTCATGCTGAAGAAAGAACCCACTCTGTTCACTACTGTAGACTTACAGCAAGTTTAAAAACTATGCACTTATTTGTTCCTGTGCCATGAGCTCTCCCACAAAGGTTCCTCTGAGGTCAGCTGTGAATTTTGCTGTATTTTTTTTTCCTGGATGCACTCCGATGTCCACAGACACACGAGTTGAAACAGGAAAGGCAGTGATGACGCAGATTCACTGCTGTGTCAGTTAGCAGTGTAGGTTTCTTTCTCTCTGTCCTTTACAGACCATGTACTCACTGCCTTTGGTTGTCTTTCTCCATGTTAAAAATGCTCTTGTTTTGACTTTTTTTACTGCAAGGTTCCAAAACAATGCAACAGCATATAAAAGAGTAATTGCTGCTCCTGGAATGTAACAAAATCATCACCAACACCTAAAATATATCAAGAAAGGAACAGCTCTTACAGCCACATTTTTTCCCATCCTCCATCTTGGATTAGTTCTTGGTGAACATTCCCATCTCCCAGGTTACAGTTATTCAAATAATCTGTCTTTCCCTTTGTGCTGCCAAACCTCACAGTTATCCACACTAAACTGCAACCTGCCATACATTTGTTCACTCACTCAGCCTGTCCAAATATCACTGCATCCTCCTCGCAGCTCATCTTTCCACCCAGCTTTGTGTCATCTGCAGATTGTGAAATATTCCATTTAGTTCTCTCATCTGAATCATTGACATATATTGTGAATACCTGGGGTCCCAGTCCCAATCCTTGCAGTTCCCCAATCATGAATCATTGTAAAACATTGATCTGACTGATCCTCCCTGACTGACCATACAAAATAGCAGATGTCAGCCTGATGTTCATAAGTGACTGAGATCTGATGAGTAATTATCAAACATTGAATTACTAAAGCACAGAAGCAGGCCATTGTGTCCGTGCAGTGCTCTAAATGAACTTTCTCACCTTGTGCCATTGTCCTGATTTTTCCTTTTAAAGTTGTATATTGCTTGTCATCAAATAATTATCCAATGACCTTAATTGAACCTGCTTAAACTGTTGTTCCATGCAATGTGTTCCAGATCTATTTACTCACTGTATGAAATTTCTTTCTCACATCACATTTTCTTCCTTGTAATTCATTTGAAATCTGCGTTCTTATTCTCAATGGTTTGATCACGGTGAACTGTATCTCACTGTCTGTTCCAGGTAGACCCCTCATGATTTTCACAACTTCTTTTAAACCTTCTGTCAGCCTTCTCCAATCTAAAGTCATGGCTGAAATTTCTCACTGTTGGAACTGTTCATGTGAAGGTGGTTTCCCTAAACCTCCCAATGTTCCTTCCCTCCAGCTGAAACTAATTTGAACCTTCAATAGTTTCATGGTCTATTCTAGTTCCTGATATTCTTCATATTGATGGATCCACTCCAATTAAACATTGGGGAAGAATCAAGCTGCTGTTTCCAGTCTCTGCACCAATCTTCATTCTGCCTCCATCTCTCTCTCTCCCTTGTAACTCACTGAGATTCAGCCAGGCTGTTCATAACTTGCTGCATTTGATTCTGAGAGGAGCTTCTGATCTGTGCCAGTACGAAGACTTCTGTAACCGTCTCTGTTATCTCATTTGGGTCTTTCCCTATCTCAGAATAGCTGCTGCTGCTGGAACCCTCTTTGATCCCTCCCTTCCTTACCTCCAGGCTCGACTACTTCAATGCCGTACTCAATGAATATACACATTCTGCCCTCTGTCAACTTGAAATCATCTAAGACATTGTTGTTGTTTACTAGCAACATTTAAATTTTAATATTCTTATCTTAGTCTTCAAATCCCTCCAATGGCTTCTCCCATCTTTATCTCTGTAATCTCCCTGTGCTGAGATGTATGGGCTGCTCCAATGCTGGCCTTTTACAGATTCCCAGTTTTGATTGCTTCATCATTGGTGGCTCAGCCATAAGGCCTGGAATCCCTTCCCTGTGAGTTACCTCCTGGAAATGCTGCAGTCCATGTGCCATAAGTACACCCACTCTGCTATTCCAGGATCTGCACCTACGTTTGGGACACCACCCACGCCCTCCACCTCCTCCATGATTTTCGCTTCCCCGGTCCCCAACGCCTTATCTTCACCATGGATATCCAGTCCCTCTACACCTCCATCCCCGGTCACGAAGGACTCAAAGCCCTCTGCTTCTTCCTTTCACGCCGTACCACCCAGTACCCTTCACTGACGCCCTCCTTCGACTGACTGAACTGGTCCTCACCCTCAACAGCTTCTCTTTCCAATCCTCCCACTTCCTCCAAACCAAAGGAGTAGCCATGGGCACCCGCATGGGCCACAGCTATGCCTGCCTCTTCGTAGGATATGTGGAACAGTCCATCTTCCGCAGCTACACTGGCACCACCTTTTCCTCCGCTACATCAATGACTGTATCGGCGCTGCCTCGTGCTCCCACGAGGAGGTTGAACAGTTCATCCACTTTACCAACACCTTCCACCCCGACCTCAAATTCACCTGGACTGTCTCAGACTCCTCTCTCCCCTTCCTAGACCTTTCCATTTCTATCTCGGGTGACCGAATCAACACAGACATTTGCTATAAACCGACCGATTCCCACAGCTGCCTAGACTACACTTCTTCCCACCCTGCCCCCTGTAAAAACACCATCCCATATTCCCAATTCCTTCATCTCCGCTGTATCTGCTCCCAGGAGGACCAGTTCCAATACCGTACAACCCAGATGGCCTCCTTCTTCAAGGACCGCAATTTCCCCTCAGACGTGATCGACGATGCCCTCCACCGCATCTCCTCCACTTCCCGCTCCTCCGCCCTTGAGCCCCGCCCCTCCAATCGCCACCAGGACAGAACCCCACTGGTCCTCACCTACCACCCCACCAACCTCCAGATACATCGTATCATCCTTTGTTATTTCCGCCACCTCCAAATGGAACCCACCACCAGGGATATATTTCCCTCCCCTCCCCTATCAGCGTTCCAAAAAGACCACTCCCTCTGTGACTCCCTCATCAGGTCCAAACCCCCCACCAACCCCCACTCCTGGCACCTTTCCCTGCAACCGCAAGATATGCAAAACTTGCTCCCACACCTCCGCCCTTACTTCCCTCCAAGGCCCCGAGGGATCCTTCCATATCCGCCACAAATTCACCTGCACTTCCACACACATCATCCGCTGCACCCGAGACAGGCCGCCTACTTGCGGAACGTTTCAGAGAACACCTCTGGGACACTCAGACCAACCAACCCAACCACCCGTGGCTCAACACTTCAACTCCCCCTCCCACTCTACCAAGGACACGCAGGTCCTTGTACTCCTCCATCGCCAGACCCTAGCAACACAACGGTTGGAGGAAGAGCGCCTCATCTTCCGCCTAGAAACCCTCCAACCACAAGGGAAGAACTCAGATTTCTCCAGTTTCCTCATTTCCCCTCCCCCCCCCACCTTGTCTCAGTCAAATCCCTTGAACTCAGCACCGCCTTCCTAACCTGCAATCTTCTTTCTGACCTCTCCGCCCCCACCCCCACTCCGGCCTATCACCCTCACCCTGACCTCCTTCCACCTATCGCATTTCCAATGCCCCTCCCCCAAGTCCCTCCTCCCTACCTTTTATCTTAGCCTGCTGGACACACCTTCCTCATTCCTGAAGAAGGGCTCATGCCCAAAACGTCGATTCTCCTGGTCCTTGGATGCTGCCTGACCTGCTGCACTTTTCCAGCAACACATTTTCTGCTATTCCAGGATCTGGCCCAACACATAAACAGCAAACTATTTCCAAGTCTGGATGGTGAGTGGCTTGGAAGAGAACTTGCAGGTAATTGCTGATCTTGCCCTTCTTAATGGCAGTAGTTTGAAAGGAGTTATCTAAAGAGGCTTGGTAAATTTCTGCAAAGCATATTGAATGTGGTACACAATGCTGCGACTGAACATGCTGGTTGTTGCTGCAAGATAATCCTAATTACTGAAGAAATCAATTCTTTTCAACAAGACACCTTCCTCTCGCTGGCATTTTGTTTCGCAGAAACAATCCAGCCTCAGAGAGCAGTCAACTAGGCCAAGCCCAGCAACAACAAAGAAACAACTGAGCATCTGAAGGGATGGCCCCTCAGTCATCACTGAGCCCCACAGCAACCCGTGTTACCTGAGCGGTTGTCCGTTCAAAACCTGGTCTCTCAACATCACTAGAACCGCCCCACCATTGGGAAAACTGTGATTCTCACTACAACTATAAAAATTGAATTTTTTATAAAGCTGAGAAGTTCAATCCTTTCTGTGCAGTAGGAAGTCGCTGATGTATTTGGGATTGGATGACGAGGTGAATCCCTTCCCACATGTGGAGGAGCAAGTGGATCACTTCTCCCTGGCCTGCATGTGGGAATTACTTTCCAGGGAATTGGATCCCTTCCTACAACCTATACATACCTCTGGTATCTCCCCAAGGGGACTGTACTTGTGTTCAGATCATTGGCTGAATTAGAATGTTACTATATATGAGAAGGCCATTCAGCCTGTTGTGTCTATAATAGTTCCTGAAACACCCACCCATTCTCCACCCTTATCTCCATCATTTTGCAACTGACCAGCGTCCTCGATAGTGTAGTGGCTACTATCCCCACCTGCGACTCATGAGACTGGGGGTTCAATTCCCCGCTGGGGAAGGATTTGATATTTTTACAGATGTCTTGTAGCCCAGAGGTAGTGACCTAAACCTGGAACGGGTTCAATTCCTGCCTGCTCCGGAGTTCATAAGATATAGGAGCAGAATTATGCCATTCTGCCCATCGAGTCTGTTCTGCCATTCGATATGCTCGTCACCCCCATTTTCCTTCCTTCTCCCCATAACCCTTCAACCCATCATTAATTAAAAATCTGTCTATCTCCTCTTTAAATTTACTCACTGTCCCAGCATGTACCACTTTGTGGTAGCGAATCCCACAGACTCACAACCCTTTGGGAGAAGTAATTTCCCATCAACTCTGTTTTAAATCTGCTACCACTTATTCTAAATCTATGACCCCTCATCCCATAATGCCCCACAAGAAGAAGCATCCACTCCATGTTTATTTTATCCATAACTTTTATCATCTGGAACGCCTCAGTTTGATCTGCTCCCAATTCTTCTAAATTGTAGAGCGTATTTTCCTAAACTGTTCAATCTATCTTTGTACAACAAGCCCCTCATCTCTGAGATCAATCTAGTGAAACCTCCGTGAACTCCCTCCAATATCACTACATCCTTTTCAAAACATGGGATTAAAGGTGCAGTCAGCACTGCCATGTACAGTTACCTTTATATTCTCTTCCTTTTGTTATAAAACCCAATGTTCCATTCACTTTCTTTATTACCTGCTGTACCATGCTAGTTTTCTGTGACTCATGAATGAGGATACCCAGATCCCTCTGCACCAGAGCACCCCAAAGTCTCTCCCCATTTAGACAAGAGGTTGCCTTATGTTTTTTCAGCCAAAATGCATGACCTCACACTTATCCACATTAAACTCCAACTGCCACATTTTGGCCTACTCTCCTAAACTATCTTTATCCATATCTAAAGTTCTTATTTCCTCATTGCAATTTACCATCCCGCCTATTTTTGTGTCATCCACAAATTTGGATATCGAGCCGTTTATCCTTGTGTCCAAGTCGCAAATGTAGATTGTAAAAAGCTGGGGTCCAAGGACTGAACCCCATGGCACCTCACTCGTTACATCTTGCCACCCAGAAAAAAAAAGCCATTGATTCAGACTGCCTGTCTTCTGCCCATCAGCTAGTCACCTTTCCAAGCTGATAAATCACCCCTAATCCCATATGATCCAACCTTGTCAACTAACCTTTTGTGTGACACTTTAGCAAATGCCTTCTGGAAGTCCAGGTACATTATATCTGCAGGATCCACAGTATCCACTTTGGTTGTTAAATCTTCAAAGAACTCTAGCAAATTAGTTAATTATGATTTGTCCTTCATAAAACTATATCAGTATTATTCCAATCCACTGGAATCATTAGATTAGATTACATTACTTACAGTGTGGAAACAGGCCCTTCGGCCCAACAAGTCCACACCGCCCCGCCGAAGCGCAACCCACCCATACCCCTACATCTACTCCTTACCTAATACTACGGGCAATTTAGCATGCCCAATTCACCTGACCTGCACATCTTTGGAGTGTGGGAGGAAACTGGACCGCCCGGAGGAAACCCACGCAGACACAGGGAGAACGTGCAAACTCCACACAGAGAGTCGCCTGAGGCAGGAATTGAACCCGGGAATCTGGCGCTGGGAGGCAGCAGTGCTAACCATTGTGCCACCGTGCTGCCCATCATGAGATATAGGAGCAGAAATTAGACCAATCAGCCCATTGAATCTGCTCCATCATTCGATCATGGCGGAGAAGTTTCTCAAATCCATTTTACCGCTTTTTCCCCATAATCATTGATCCCCTTGACAATCAAGAACCTATCTACCTCAGTCTTAAATAAACTCAATTAATCTTTCCCATGTCCATGGGTTTTTGGAATATTCTAAGTAATGAATCCACTATCTTTAGTAATCCAGGATGTAGGCCATTAGGCCCAGGGGACATGTCTGCCCTCAATCCTCATAGTTTGCTTTTCCTTTTCGACGTTGATTATGTTCTACCCTTTCTGTAGCCTCTGACTTGCCCGTTCCAATAGGAATGGCACTATTGTCCTCCAACCTGAAAACCGAGGAAAAGTATTGATTTAGCATCTCTGCCATTTCAGTGTTCCCCTTATGAACTCACCGGTTTCATCTTCGAAGGGACCAACACTTAACCTTAGCGACCCAGTTCCCTTTAACATACCAGCAGAAGCTTTTTGCTGTACTTTTTGATATTTTGTGCTAGGTTTCTTTTGTGATTTGCCTTACGTATTTTTATTCTTTTTTTTTAGTATCCCTTTGTTAGTGTCTGAAAGTTTCCCAACGTTTCCGCCTTCCCAGGTGCGGGAGTAACATTTCTGAACAGGCTGAAAAATTTCTTTACAACTACGTTCTAACTTTAAACACTTTCTGAGGTTTCTTGCAAGAGTGGCGGGAGCGATCGCCCCGCCCCGTTGTTTGATTGGTTGGATATCTCCACCAATCACGCTACCCTCATTGGTGACGCGACGCCGGCGCCCCGCCCCTTGCGGACTCGCGCATGTGCAGTGTGGGTGCTGCAGCGGGACAAAGGCAGTGTGACTGAGTGTGGGCGGGGAATGGCGCCGGCGGCTGAAGGAGCAAGAAGACGACCCGCTGGAGAAGATGAGCAAGTCCGACATGTTTTATAAGCATCCCGGGGAGCTCGCCAGGCCCCCGGGGAGAGGAGACAGGGTAGGATTGGACACCGCGGGGGATGCTGGGGAGGTTATAAACGCCTAGGGGGAGGCCTGAGGCCTTGAATACAAGCCCCGGTGATTACGTCACTGGGGGAGGACCTCTTGGATAACTGGCCGCCATCTTTGTGATGGTAAGGAGCGTGTCGCCATCTTGGTGAAGGCACCAGCCCCTGTCGTTTCTGGGAGAGAATTCCAACCTCGTGGCAGCCTTTGTGTCAACTAGGATTTCCTCATTTCACTCTGAAGAGACCTGGCTTCTGAGCTGGGTCTGTGTGTGTCCTTTAAAACAGGAAAAGGGAGTGTGTGTGAGAGAGAAATCCGGAAAAATACCAAAGGCAGGCTGTGATTTTTGAAGTGACTGAATCTGATAAATGTGTGGGCGCTGGAACAGGAAATGGGTGGTTTCAAGATCGCAGTGACCAGGAGAGCAAAATCATTGAGGTGTTGATGTTATTCTCACTTTGTAGACAGGAAAAAAAGGGAGAACACCGGGAGAGGGGGAAAGATATGACGAAGATGGATTTGAACTTCATTGCAGGAGGAGGGATAATGTGTAGGATTTGAATTTAATACTTTCAGTTCGTAGATAAGGAAAAGCGTTCCATAGAAAGTAGAACTGTCTACTGAGCTTTTAGCCTTGTATCCCAGTAATGTCTTTTGTACATTTCTTTTATAGGATGTCACAAGTTTGAAACTTAACAATTGCATGACTAATCTCAGGCCATAGACTGGGATTTGGATTACCAGGTGCTGGGGATTTGTAAACTTTTAATCCAATCAATTTCCTGACACCATTTCCTCATAACTACTCACTTCCTTCAGTTCTGCTCTCAATGGACCATGTGTTCCCCAACATTTTGGGCATGTTACTTGTGTCCTCTTTTGTGATAGAAGCAAAATATGTGGTTAATTGGTCTGCCATTTTTTTGTTCCACATTAGAACTTTGCCTGTTTCTAACTGTAATTGTTTTCACTAATCCTTTTTTTTCTTCATATCCCCCATTTTCCCCTTTTAGTCAATACTTTGGTTGAAGCCTGAACTGCTCCCAGTCTTCAGATCTACTGCTACTACTTAGCCAATTTGTATGCCACTTCTTTGGATCCAGTACTATCAATAATATCCTTTTGTTAGCCGTGGCTGGGCCACCTTTTTCCTTCAGACAGGAAGGAACAACTATTGCAGTTAGTCACAGTCATAGAGATGTACAGCATGGAAACGGAACCTTCGGTCCAACCCGTCCATGCCGACCAGATATCCCAACCTGCCCACCTGCCAGTGCCCGGCACATTTCCCTCCAAACCCTTCCTATTCATATACCCATCCAAATGCCTCTTAAATATTGCAATTGTACCAGCCTCCACCACTTCCTCTGCCAGCTCATTCCATAGACGAACCACCCTCTGCGTGACGAAGTTGCCCCTTTGGTCTCTTTTATGTCTTTCCCCTCTCACCCTAAACCTATGCCCTATAGTTCTGGACTCCCTGACCCCAAGGAAAAGACTTTGTCTATTTATCCTATCCATGCCCCTCATAATTTTGTAAACCTCGATAAGGTCACCCCTCAGCCTCCGACGCTCCAGGAAAAACAGCCCCAGCCTGTTCAGCCTCTCCCTGTAGCTCCGATCCTCCAACCCTGGCAACATCCTTGTAAATCTTTTCTGAATCCTTTCAAGTTTCACAACATCCTTCCAATACGAAGGAGACCAGAATTGCATGCAATATTCCAACAGTGGCCTAACCAATGTCCTGTACAACTGCAACAATGACCTCCCAACTCCTGTACTCAATACTCTGACAGATAAAGGACAGCATACCAAACACCTTCACTATCCTATCTACCTGCGACTCCACTTTCAAGGAGCTATGAACCTGCACTCCAAGGTCTCTTTGTTCAGCAACACTCCCAAGGACCTTACCATTAAATGTATAAGTCCTGCTAAGATTTGCTTTCCCAAAATGCAGCATCTCACATTTATCTGAATTAAACTCCATCTGCCACTTCAGCCCATTGGCCCATCTGGTCCAGATCCTGTTGTAATCTGACGTAACCCTCTTCACTGTCCACTACACCTCCAATTTTGGTGTCATCTGCAAACTTACTAACTGTACCTCTTATGCTCCCATCCAAATCATTTATACAAGTGACAAAAATTAGAAGACCCAGCACCAATCCTTGTGGCACTCCACTGTTCACAGGCCTCCAGTCTGAAAAACAACCCTCCATCACCACCCTCTGTCTTCTACCTTTGAACCAGTTCTGTATCCAAATGGCTAGTTCTCCCTGTATTCCATGAGATCTAACCTTGCTAATCAGTCTCCCATGGGAACCTTGTCAAACGCCTTACTGAAGTCTATATAGATCACGTCTACTGCTCTGCCCTCATCAATCTTCTTTGTTACTTCTTCAAAAAACTCAATCAGGTTCGTGAGACATGATTTCCCACGCACAAAGCCATGTTGACTATCCCTAATCTGGGAGGTAAAAACAATGACTGCAGATGCTGAAAATCAAATACTGGATTAGTGGTGCTGGAAGAGCTCAGCAGTTCAGGCAGCATCGAACGAGCAGCGAAATCAACGTTTCGGGCAAAAGCCCTTGCCCGAAACGTTGATTTCGCTGCTCGTTCGATGCTGCCTGAACTGCTGTGCTCTTCCAGCACCACTAATCCAGTATCCCTAATCTGTCCTTGCCTTTCCAAATACATGTACATCCTGTCCCTCAGGATTCCCTCCAACAACTTGCCCAACACAGAGGTCAGGCTCACCGGTCTATAGTTCCCTGGCTTGTCTTTACTGCCCTTCTTAAACAGTGGCACCACGTTTGCCAACCTCCAGTCTTCCGGCACCTCATCTGTGACTATCGATGATACAAATATCTCAGCAAGAGGTCCAGCAATCACTTCTCTAGCTTCCCACAAAGTTCTCGGATACACCTGATTAGGTCCTGGGGAATTATCCACCTTTAACCGTTTCAAGACATCCAGCACTTCCTCCTCTGTAATCTGGATATTTTGCAAGATGTCACCATCTATTTCCCTACAGTCTATATCTTCCATATCCTTTTCCACAGTAAATACTGATGCAAAATATTCATTTAGTATCTCCCCCATTTTCTGTGGCTCCACACAAAGGCCGCCTTGTGATCTTTGAGGGGCCCTATTCTTTCCCTAGTTACCCTTTTGTCCTAAAGATATTTGTAAAACCCCTTTGGATTCTCCTTAATTCTATTTGCCAAAGCCATCTCATGTCCCTGTTAAGTATACTCCTACTTCCTTTATACTCTTCTAAGGATTCACTTGATCTATCCTGTCTATACCTGACACATACTTCCTCCTTTTTCTGAACCAAACCTTCAATTTCTTTAGTCATCCAGCATTCCCTACACCTACCAGCCTTTCCTTTCACCTTGACAGGAATATACCTTCTCTGGATTCTTGTTATCTCATTTCTGAAGACTTCCCACTTTCCAGCCGTCCCTTTACCTGTGAACATCTGCCTCCAATCAGCTTTCGAACGTTCTTGCCTAATACCGTCAAAATTGGCCTTTCTCCAATTTAGAACTTCAACTTTTAGATCTGGTCTATCCTTTTCCATCACTTTTAAAATAAATAGAATTATGGTCACTGGACCCAAAGTGCTCCCCCACTGACCCCTCCGTCACCTGCCCTGCCTTATTTCCCAAGAGTAGGTCAGGTTTTGCACCTTCTCTCGTAGGTACATCCATATACTGAATCAGAAAATTGTCTTGTACCCAATTAAGAAATTCCTCTCCATCTAAACCTTTAACACTATGGCAGTCCCAGTCGATGTTTGGAAAGTTGAAATCCCCTACCATAACTACCCTATTATTCTTATAGATAGCTGAGATCTCCTTACAAGTTTGTTTCTCAATTTCCCTCTGACTATTGGGGGTCTATAATACAGTCCCAATAAGGTGATCATCCCTGTCTTATTTCTCAGTTCCACCCAAATAACTTCCCTGTGTGTATTTCCGGGAATATCCTCCCTCAGCATAGCTGTAATGCTATCCCTTATCAAAAATGTCACTCACCCTCTTTTGCCTCCCTTTCTGTCCTTCCTGTAGCATTTGTATCCTGGAACATTCATCTGCCAGTCCCACCCATCCCTGAGCCATGTTTCCATAATTGCTATGATATCCCAGTCCCATGTTCCTAACCATGCCCTGAGTTCATCTGCCTTCCCTGTTAGGCCACTTCATTGAAATAAATGCAGCTTAATGTATTCGGGAATGTATTATATTAATTTATTGCCTTGTCCCTGATTGCCCTGGCTGTTTGACTCACTTCCGTTCTCAGCTGTACCTGTCTCAGATCGAAGTTATGGAATCATAAGAGATGTACAGCATGGAACCTGACCCTTTGGTCCATGCCGATCAGATATTCTAACCTAATCTCGTCCCATTTGACAGCACTTGGCGCATATCCCTCTAAGCCCTTACTTTGTTCGCATACCCATCCAGGTGACTTTTAAATGCTGTAATTGTACCAGCCTCCCCCACTTCCTCTGGCAGCTCACTCTATTCCCCGCACTGCCTTGGCCCGCATGACTTACATCCGATTGTCTCACACCCCCAAGCCGTATCAGTATGGTCCCCTGCCCCACAGATGCAACCCCCATGTTCTGCCCCACATCTCAGACATCTGCCACCAATCTCGCTTTTGAAAGTTCTTGCCTAATACCGTCAAAATTAGCCTTCCTCCAATTTCGAACTTCAATGTTTAGATCTGGTCTATCCTTTTCCATCACTACTTTAAAACTGATAGAGTTATGGTCACTGGCCCCAAAGTGCTCCCCCACTCAGTCACCTGCCCTGCCATATTTCCCAAGAGTAGGTCATGTTTTGCACCTTTTCTCGTTGGTACATTCACACAATGAATCAGAAAATTTTCTTGTACACACTTAACAAATTTCTCTCCATCTAAATCCTTAACACTATGGCAGTATCAGTCAATGTTTGGAAAGTTAAAATCCTTTACCATAACCACTCTATTATTCTTACAGATAACTGAAATCTCCTTGCAAATTTGTATCTCAATTTTCTGCTGACTATTAGGGAGTCTATATTACATTCCCAATAAGGTGATCATCCCTTTCTTATTTCTCAGTTCCACCTAAGTAACCTCCCTGGATGTATTTCCAGGAATATTGTCTCTAATTACAGCTGTAATGCTATCCCTTATCAAAAATACCACTCTGCACTCCTCTCTTCCCTCCCTTTCTGTCCTTCCTGTAGCATTTGTATCCTGCAACATTAAGCTGCCAGTCCTGTCCCTCCTTGAGCCATGTTTTTGTAATTGCTACGATATCCCAGTCCCATGGTCCTAACCATGCCCTGAGTTCGTCTGCCTTCCCTGTTAGGCCTCTTACATTCAACTGCATTTATATCAATGCATCAGTCCTACCTGGTTCTCTGCTTTGTCCCTGACTGTTTGACTCTCTTCTTTTCTCAGCTGTAAGAGTCTAAAATTGATCTCTTTCCTCACTATTTCCCTAGGTTGCCTCTCCTCACTCCCTCCCTCCCTCACCTTACTAGTTTAAATCCTCCTGAGCAGCTCTCTCAAATCTCCCTGCCTGTATATTAGTCCCCTTCCAATTTAAGTGCAATGCGTCCGTCTTGTACAGATCACTTCTACCCCAGAAGAGATTCCAAATATCCAAAAATGTGAAACCTTCTCCCCTGCACCAGCTCCTCGGCCACACATTTGTCTGCTCTATCCTCACTAGCTCAGAGCACTGGGAGCAATCCAGATATTACTACCCTTGAGGGCCTCCTTTTTAAATTCCTGCCTAACTTTCCAGTCCCTTGAGCCTGTCCCACTATTTAATAAAATCACGGTTCATCTGTGGCCTAACTGGATATAGCCACCTTTTGGCCCATATCCCTGAAAACCTTTTACTGAATAAAAGTTTATCTATCTCACATTTAAAACAAGCAACTGAGTATCAACTGCAATTTTTCTTGGAGGAAAGATCCAAACCAACACCACCCTTTTGTGAGTGACATTGCTTCCTAACATCTCCTGAACAGTCCAGCCCTAATTTTCAGACAAAGCCCCCTAGTTCTAGACTGGATTGGAGGAAATTTCTATTAATCCAGCATTAGATGGCAGGACGTTGTGTGACTTGGAGGGAGTGTCGAAGTGGTCATAGTCACATTCGCCTGCTCCCTAGTCATTTGTGGTGGTGGAAGTGGCAGTTTTGGGAAGGTTAGTGAAAGTTACGATTGAGTTATTGGTGAATACCTGTCCCATCCACAACCTCCTCACAGTCCTCTCTCTTTCCCCCTGCACCCACCCCAATCCCCACCATTCCATGGAGGTCAGAGTGTCTATGACCAGACCGGGTGGCAGGTTCCATCCCTGAAGGGTGCAAATAAACCAGTTGGGTTTTTAGTGACAATTGGTAGCTTTCATATTCACATTTTGAGTGCCCAGCCCCAGAAACTATCAAATTAACTCAACTCAATTTCACAACTTGCTCTGTCATTGGGAAAATGTTAGAGATCTGTTATAGAAATTGAAATAACAGAGCATTTACAAATACATTTATACAATCAAGCAGAGTCACTGTGGTTTTGTGAAGAGGAAATCATAGCTGACAAGTTTGTTAAAATATTTTGAGGTAACAAGCAAGACAGATAAAGGGGAACCAGAAGATGAAATATGTAGTTTTCCAAGAAGTGATCAGTAAGGTATTATATAACAAGACTACTTCAGAAGATACGAACCCTTGAACCCACACTGTTCGGGGTATATATTAACGTTGATCAAGGATTAGGTAATGAGTTGATGGCAAGAGTTGAGATAAAAAGGGCATTTTCATGATGACACATTGTAACTTGTGAAGTCCCATAGGTGCCAAGTTATCGACAATCTGTATGAACGACTTAGATGACAGAAGTGAATGTACTGTTGCCTAATTTGCAGATAACACACAAAAATGGAGGCAAGTAGTAAGGATGGCACAATGAGACCACAGAGGGATAGAGACTGGATAAGCAAGTGGACAAAAACTCAGCTCTTGGATTATAATGTGGGGAAAAAACTGGAGCTTATGCACTTTAACCGTAAGATTAGAAGCGGAGACTATTATTTAAATGAAGAAAAACACTGAAGCTGCAGAACAGACAAAATTGTGGGTCTTTGTGCTTAAAAGACAAAAATCTCGCACCCAAGCTCAGCAGGTAATCAGGAAGGTCTTTTGGCCTTTATTTAAAGAGAATGAGGGAAAAAATAGGAATGTGTTAAAACTGTATAAGGTACTAGCAAGATCACTCTTGGAATACTGTGAACAGCTTTAGTCTCCTTATTTTAGGAAAGACAGTTCCTAGAATGTTCAGGCGATTGATCCTGGACATGGGAGGATATCCTCTGGAGAGGAGATGGAGCAAGCTGAGCCTGTACTCATTGGAGTTTAGAAGAATGACAGAAGACCATGCTGAAAATTTCAGGTTCTTAGAGGTTTGATAGGGTAAACCCAGAATTGGTCCTGCCAATTTGAGAGCTTGTAAATTCAATGACTTCTGATTCTCACGGTGCTGCTGTATCGAGATCACCTCAATCTGGTGCTGCAGTGCAGATGCCGATGGCTCATTGGTGAATAGCCTCACAATGTCAACTCAGCACATGGTCATTACATTACTGGATATACTGACATCACATATGGGCTTTGCAAAAGGGGAAGAATTTTTCCCTGTGGAAATGGAAAAATTGTTGACAACTGGTTGCAGCAATTCATGCAAACATTTGGTGCCTTTATGTGTGATAGAACTGGTCAAAAATGAAATAGAACATAAAAGTAGACTGCTTTAGTTGTGTCTAGGGCAGTCTGTACGTATGCAGATGTGTTAAAACATTAGCACGATCAAATTGGGCAACCTTAATTTGTGCCCACATATACATCACTAATTCTGTTCATCATGGACAGAGAGGGTATGTATATGCACTCCACCCATTTCAACCCTGGCAGTTAGATGTCAATCATTGTTAGCTGATGCATCCTTCATGGCAATGCCTCCACCAAAGTACTCTTGCTCATTTCTCATACAGTATAAACATTGGTTCTGTAGTTAAGTTTATATTCTTACAAATTCTCCCAATGAGTGTAAGAGAAAATATCTGCAACATATGTCTGTTTACAGCAATACCAAAGGTGCCTGATTTCAGTGATTAACGACTATAACTGGGTTGGGGTTCATTAACATTAATACAGACGTTGTGAACAGGGGTCCAACTTGTATGAGATTAACAGCAAAATCCAAACACTCTAATTACTGATGAAATCACTGATGGTTCAGCATGTTGAATAACAGAATGAATCCCTTCCCTCAGACATATTTAGTTCAATGGCCTCTCCCCAATGTGTATGACTGTGTGACTACAGTCCCGCAGTAAGATCACCTTAACAGTCTCTCATAAGTGTGAACAGATTGAAGGGACATCAATGCCCTGGAATCTTTGACACTTTCCACAGTCTGGGCATTTAAATAATCGCTCGTCAGTATGAACTCCCTGCAGTTTCAGCAGCCTGGATAACTGAGTAAACCCTCTCCATAGTCAGAGCAAGTAAAATCTGTTTCCCCAGGGTGTGATCCCTGGTGTCTCAGTGGGCTGGATAACCAGGTGAACTGCTTCCCACACTAAGGGCAGGTGAATGGTCTCTCCCTAGTGTTAGTCTGCTGGTGGCTGGTGAGTTCAAATAAACAGTTGAAGCGAGACCCACAGTGGGAGCATCTGAATGGTCTCTCATTACTGGGAACTTGCTGATGAGTTGGATCAATCAGTGAATCCTTTCCCACACTTACAGCAGGTGAATGGCCTCTGGCGTGTGAATTCGCCGATGTCAGCAGGCCAGATGACTGACAGAGTGAATCCATTCCCATACTCTTGGCAGGTCTCTCCGGTGTGTGGGTCCACTTGTGTCTGCTGAGGTCAGTAAAACGCCTGAACCTCATGCCAAAGTGGGAGCACGTGAATGGTCCCCTATGAGTGTGAACACATTGATGGGACATAAGATGGAGGAATCTCTGAATCCCTTCCCATGTTGAGAGCAAATGAATAGTCTCTCCCCACTGTCAACCCGCGAATGCATCTGCAGGTCGAAGGAATCGGTGAATCCCTTCCCACAGACAGAGCAGGTGAAAGGTCTCCAGTATGACGGCGATGATGAGTTTCCAATTCAGATGGGAATCTAAATCCCTTTCCACAGTCCTGAACATTTCCAGCATTTCTCCTTGTGATTCCATTTGTGTCTTGACAGGCCTGTTGTCACAACATGTATAGAGTTTCTCTCCACTTTGAATGGTATTTTTTTCCTTTCATGTTCAAAACGTCATGATGTTCAGATTGCGATAAAATGAACTGATTCCATCAGACCTTGCTGTGATCTTTGATCCAGATCTCCTGATTGCAGATCAATCCTTCTAATCGCCTGTAAAATTGATTTAAAATATAAAATAAGTAATTGAGAGAGAACTGCAAAAACATGCTTGGTCATCTGCCCAAACACCTCTTTAAGTGGCTCAGTGTCAAATGTCCTGTCAATCATCTTGGGACATTCTATTATAATGAAGATGCCGTACAAATACAATTTGTTGTTGTTGATTTGGACATACTTTACAGTTCCTTCATTATTGCGAGGTGAATAACCTCACCGAACAGTAACCTGGGACCAGCTTCACTACGTGGACTGCAGCAGTTCAAGAAGATCAAACTTCATCATCTCCACAGGCAACTGGAGATTGACAATATCTGCCAGTATTGTTCGTGAAAGGGCTGGGGAGTGGGGTGAGCTGATCTACCCTTATAGAGCATGATGGGCTAAATTATCCAAACTCCATTTAAAAGTGGACTTATGCTGGAGGCTAGGGATCACCATCTGTATCTAACACTTCCCCCTGGTATAAAGCAGCTCATTTTTGGTGCATCTGTGCTTCCAGACTCGGTGATGTGAGAAATGCCAACAACAAAATAATAGCAAAATACTGGAGCAGCTGAAATCTGAAAAAACAGGACATGCTCAAATAATTCAGCAGGTTAAGCTGAGTCTGTAGTGAGAGAATGTAAGTGAATGTTTTAGTCAGCTTTAAGTACTGACAATTCATTCATTATCACTTCTGATACGTTTTGGCTTATTTTCCATCTTTATCACAATGGCCTGGGTTACACCTGCTTCTTGGTGTTGTGCCTGTGTGTTTAAACTCATACTTCGAGCAAAGAACTAAGAGTTGACTCTGATAAGCAATAATATTCATTTATTGATCACAATTAATAATTGAATAGTAAAGTACGCTGTCAACTAACAATAAACTACATTATGCTTTAACTCCACTCTGTATGATCGGATACCACCACACTAGACCTTAGCCGAGCTCCAGGTGTTGATGATGTTTTCTTGTTCCGATGGTCTTGGGGGTGGGTATTCCCAAGTCACCGCGCTGAGTGGGGTTTTGTGACGATTCTTCTCCTTCTGAGTCTTTGTGCCCTTTTGGGAGGGTCCTGAGGATCTGAGGTTTGATTACCCTGATCGATCAGACTTGGTCAGGTGTTGGCACACTGATGGCAGGTGGCTCTTAGGTGTCCATTATGTTGGTGCTGGATGCACATAGCCTGCTCGAAATAAGGGTACTCAGTGCCTCAGTGTCTAGTGAATAACTCGATGCTCCCGATTGTCCTGAGGTCGATACTCCATTGTCCCATTCAAGTCCAACTTCAGGTGTGTATTGCAGGGTCTGCAGCTGTCCAGTTTGTTTGCAAACCATCTGAGGGCAGCTGCAGCCTGTCTAAATTCTGCAGCACGTGGATTGACAGTTTAGACAAGGTTGGGTTCTGTTTCCCAGCACGCTCTGATCATTGTCCATTTTTTGGCACTCCCTGGTAAGTTTATCATTGTGCATTATTAGTTCATTATTTTGGGTGGCCTGTCCAGCCACATTGGAAAAGATAGATGCATTTAATTGTCACATTAACCAAACCATAATACATTATTAACGCGTGAGTTTCCTCTAGTTTCCCCTCTCAATCCAAAACTAGAACATTACAGCACAGTACAGGCCCTTTCGGCCCTTGATGTTGCGCCGACCTTGATGTGGAACCAGTCTGAAGCCTGCCTATCCTACACTATTCCATTTTCATCCATATAGTTATCCAATGACCATTTAAATGCCCTTAAAGTTGGTGAGTTCCATGCCCCCTACTACTGAGTAAAGAAACTACCTCTGTCCTATATCTATCACCCCTCAATTTAAAGCTATATTCCCTCATGCTAGTCATCAGCATCTGAGGAAAAAAGCTCTCAATGTCCACCTTATCTTGATTATCTTGTATGTCTCAATTAGGTCATCTCTCAACCTTCTTCTCTCTAATGAAAAGAGCATCAAGTCCCTCAGCCTTTTCTCATAAGACCTTCCCTCAATACCAGGCAACATCCTGGTAAATCTCCTCTGAACCCTTTCCAAAGCTTCCACATCCTTCCTATAATGCGGTGACCAGAACTGTATGCAATACTCCATGTACTGCCGCACCAGAGTTTTCTCCAGCTGCAGCATAACCTCGTAGCTCCGAAACTCAATCCCTCAACCAATAAAAGCTAACCTACCCTCTACCTTAACAACCCGATCAACCTGGGTGGCAACTTTCAGGGATCTATATAGGTGGACACTCCGATCTCTCTGCTCATATACACCACCAAGAATCTTAACATTAGCCCAGTACTCTTCCTGTTGCTGCTTCCAAAGTGAATCACCTCACATTTTTCCGCATTAAACTCCATTTGTCACCTCTCAGCCCAGTTCGACAGCTTATCTATGTCTCTCTGTAACCTGTAACATCCTTCAGCACTTTCCACAATTTCACCGACCTTAATGTAATCTGCAAATTTACTAACCTTCTATGCTCTCATAGACAAACAGCAGTGGCCTCAAAACAGATCCTTGGTGTACCCCATTAGTAAGTGAACTCCAGGATGAACATTACCCATCAACCACCACCAATTTCTGATCCAAACTGCTAAATCACGCTCAATCCCATGCCTCTGTATTTTGTGCAATAGCCTACCCTGGGGAACATTATCAAATGTCTGACTGAAATCCAAATACACCACATCAACCGCTTTATCCTCATCCACCTGTTCAGTCACAATCTTAAACAACTCAATAAGGTTTGTGAGGCATAACCTACCCTTCACAAAATCATGTTGACTATCCCTAATCAACTTATTCCTCTCTAGGTGATTACAAGTCCTATCACTTTACCTCCCAACACTTAACCCACAACCAAAGTAAGGCTCACTGGTCTGTAATTACCAGGATTGTCTCTACTCCTCATCTTGAACAAGGGGACAACATTTGCTATCCTCCTGGCACTACTCCTGTAGACAATGATGACACAAAGATCAAAGCCAAAGGTTGTGCAATCTCCTCCCTGGCTTCCCAGAGAATCCCAGAATAAATCCCATCCGGCCCAGGGGACATACCTATTTTCAGAAGTGCAGGTTAGGGTGGGTTGGCCATGCTAAATTGCCCCATTGTGTCTAGGGATGTGTCGGTTAGGGTGAATTGGCTGTGCTGAATTATCCCATGCTTTCCAGGTATACGTAGATTAGGGGTGAATTGACTGTGCTAAATTGCCCCATGGTGCCCAGGGATGTGTGGATTGGCAGTGCTAATTTACCCACAGTGTCCAGGGATGTGCAGGTTAGGTTCATGAGTCAGGGGTAAATGTAGAGCAATAGGGGTAGGAGAATGGAGGGACCCATTGGGCCGAGTTGTCTGCTTCCACATTGCAGGGATTCTATGAAGGGAAAGGATGTTTGCAAACTGTGCTCTCCTCCCTTACTGCTGCAGGGCAGTGCAAGCACCATGTGGGCCAGCCCGCTGATCATCCAGAGCAGGTGCAGTGTAGGGGCCAGAAAGCTGATGTGAAATATTCATTTAATATCTCTCCCATGTGCTGAGTTTCAACACAGATAACCTCCTTAATCTTTAAGGTCTCTCTCTCTCTCTCTCTCTCTCTCTCGCTCCATATGTACTTGGAGAATCTCTTTGGATTATCCTTAGCCGTTGTAGATCAGGCTATCTCATATCGTCTTTTGCCTTCCTGATCTCCCTCTGAAGAAATCCATTTGAATCCAAGAATATGATTCTCTTCCATTCTTCACTAGCACCTCAATATCTTTATTCATCCACAGTTCTTTAATCATACCAGCCTTACCTTTCACTCTAACTCGTCGTGCACTTGGGTAGGAGGAATAGAGGCATGCTCTATTTTCTGAATTTCTTCCCATTTGGAATCCTGAAGTGCCAATGGATTTGCAAATCCCAGTCCATGTTTCTCTCTCAGAGCAGGCTTGCAGGTTGAGTCGGTGATTAGGAAGGCAGACACAATGTTGTCATTCATCTCGAGAGGACTGGAATATAAACGCAGGGATGTACTTTTGAGGGTCTATTAAAGCTCTGTTCAGACCACATTTAAAATATTGTGAGCAAGTTTGGGCCCCATACCTCAGGAAGGATGTCCTAGCCTGGAGAAGGTCTAGAGGAGGTTCACGAGAATGTTCCCAGGGATGAAGAGTTGTGGAATGTTTGAGGATTCTGGGACTATGCTCAATGAAGGGAGAGGGAGGAATATAATTAAAACTTGCAGACTACTGGACAGAATGGCCATTGGGAAGATGTCTCAATTGGCAGGAAAGACTAGGACTTACGGGCACAGCCTTAGAGTAAAGGGAACACTTTTGGAACAGAAGTAAGGAGAAACGTCTGTAGCCAGAGAGCGGTAAATCTGTGGAATTCATTACCACAGAAGGTGTTGGAGGCCAGGTCATTGAGTATATTTAAAACAGAGATAGTTCTTAATTGTCAAGGGGATCAAGCAGGAGAATGGAGTTGAAAAATGTGTTAGCCATAATTGAATGGCGGAGCAGACTTGATGGACCGAATGGCCTATTTTATGCTGCTAAATCTCATGGTGTTATAATGGCTCTGATTTCTTGTCATAATAGAGATTGGGGAGGGGGAGAAATCTTTTGTTTTTATTTTTAAAATGCACCCGATTCCCATAAATAAATGCAATAGGTACCAGTACAGCACATGCAATATTCCTCATCGCAGCTTCAAGTCGGCTCCAAAGCTTTTGCATCTTCTGTTCTTCCTCCACCTTGGCTCCAGAACATTTGGCTTCCTACCCCCCTCCCACTCCCGCCCCGCGATGTTGACGCTTCCAAGCTGACACTCAAAAATTCGGTTTGTCCCTCCATTCTTTCCTGGTTGCCTTTTGAGGGTTGTAGAAAACATTCCCTATCCTCTGAGTATACAGAACATTGGTTAGGCCACTTTTGGAATATTGTGTGCAATTCTGGCCTTCCTCCTATGGGAAGGATGTTGTGAAAATTGAAAATGTTCAGAAAAGGTTTACAAGCATGTTGCCAGGGTTTGAGCAGAATAAGCTGGAGTAGTTTTCCCGAGCATACCGGAGGCCGAGGGGCGACCTTTATAAAATTGTTTATAAAATTATGAGAGGGACATGTAGGGTAAACAGATAAGGTCTTTTTGTTGGGATGGGGAGTCCAGAACTAGAAGGTAATAGGAGAAAGTGAGGACTGTAGATGCTGGAGCTTAAAAATCTGTGGCTGGAAAAGCGCAGCAGGTCAGGCAGCATCAAAGGAACAGGAGAATCGACGTTTCGGGCATAGAAGGTTTAGGGTGATGCCGGGGAAAGGGTAAAAGGGAACTAAGGAACAGCTTTTTCACGCAGAGGGTGGTGTACGTAAGGAATGAGCTGCCAGAGGAAGTGGTGGATTAGATTACTTACAGTGTAGAAACAGGCCCTTCGGCCCAACAAGTCCACACCGACTCTCCGAAGAGTAACCCACCCAGACCCATTCCTCTACCCTTTTACATACCCTGGAATAATGCACCTAACACTATTGGCAATTTAGCACATCTTTGGAATGTGGGAGGAAACTGGAGCACCCGGAGGAAACCCATGCATATGCTGGGTGGAGGCTGGTAAAAGTGACATTTAAAAGATATCCGGATGGGTTTAGAGGCATATGGGCCAAGTACTGGCAAATGGGAATAGATTAGTTAGGCAATCTAATCGGCACGTATGAGTTGAACTGTTTCTGTGCTGTATATTTCTGACTCTGGCCTGCCACTAACATTTGTCACGTCTGTATGTTCAGTTTCTCTCTGGTGCCAGTGCCTTGATGTCTCATTTCCACTTTGTTGTCTGGTTGATTTTGAAGAAGTTGCGTTGCAGGTTTAGCCTGAATTGACAGTTTTTGCTTCCCAAAATCAGACCTGCTCACTCTCAGCAGTATCCCAAATGTCGTGAAAGATATTAACTCGCAGGTGGAGTTATCCAAAATTCAAAAGATGTCAGTTTGTCATTTTTGCCTTTCTGTCCCTACAAGACCCTGAATCAGCACCTTCAGCAGAATTAGTTAAGAGTGGAGTGAGAATAAAGGGATTGAGTGGGATGTTGCTTTTAATTTTGTGGAATAACAAAAGAAAAGAATGTTCCGCAGAAAATAGAATTGCTTGTTCTGAATTTCTATCCTGGACTGACAGTGACATTTTTAACCTCCTTCTTACAGAATATTTGAAGATCTGAAGACGCAAGTTTCAAAATCAACAGATGAAGGGCTCATACCCAAAATGTTGACTCTCTTCCTCGGATGCTGCCTGACCTGCTGTGCTTTTCCAGCACCGCATTTTTCGGCTGTGACTCTCCAACGTCTGCAGTCCTCATTTTCACGTCAATGTCTGACAGTCACTCAATCCATCGGGACTGCAACGATTTTCATCTGATTCTGTGAGAAAAGGAGCAAGGATTTTTGGCTCCTGTTTCAGTGCGTTCCCAGCATCAGTGGGACTAGATGAGAGACCCTACCATTGCAGTGCCCTGAGTGTGGAGCCTGAAACAGTTATACAGTCTGGAAAGAGGAATTCGCACCGGGGAGGGGCCGCACACACGTTTGTGCGCGGCTGAAGCTTCGGCCATGGAGAAACCCGAGGAATCCCGCCCCGTGGAGAAACCGTGGAAGTGTGGTGACTGTGGGAAAGGCTTCTGTGTGCCATCTGCCCTGGAGACTCATCGGCGCAGTCACACCGGGGAGAGGCCGTTCTCTTGTCCTGAGTGCGGGAAGGGCTTCACTCGCTCCTCCCACCTGCTGGACCACCAGCGGGTCCACACCGGGGAGAGGCCCTTCAGCTGTCCCGAGTGCAGGAAGGCCTTCAGCGATTCCTCCAACCTGCTGAGGCACATGCGGGTCCACACGGGGGAGAGGCCGTTCTCTTGCCCCAAGTGCAAGAAGGCCTTCAGCAATTCCTCCGACCTACTAGCCCACCGGCGGATCCACACGGGGGAGAGGCCCTTCCACTGTCCTGAGTGCAGGAAGGCCTTCAACAATTCCTCCAATCTACTGAGACACCAGCAGGTCCACACAGGCAAGAAGCCATTCTCCCGCCCTAAATGCGGGAAGGCCTTGAGTGATTCCTCCGTCCTGCTGACCCACCGGCGGATCCACACTGGAGAGAGCCCGTTCTCCTGTCCCAAGTGCGGGAAGGCCTTCAGCAAGTCCTCAGGCCTGCTCAGGCACTGGCGGGTCCACACGGGGGAGAGGCCCTTCCATTGCCCTGAGTGTGGGAAGGGGTTTACCCAAGCCTCCACCCTTGTAGCGCACGGGCGGGTCCACACCAGGGTGATGCTGTTCTCATGCCCCGAGTGCAGCAAGGGCTTCAGCCAGGCCTCCCACCTCCAGACCCACTGGCGGGTCCACACAGGCAAGAAGCCATTCCCCTGTCTCGAGTGTGGGAAGGGCTTTGCTGTCTCCTCCCACCTGCTGCGACACCGGCGGGTCCACACGGGGGAGAGGCCCTTCAGCTGCCCCGAGTGCGGGAAGGCCTTCACCCAGTCCTCCCACCTCCACACCCACCAGCGGGTCCACACGGGGGAGAGGCCCTTCAGCTGTTCAGTGTGCGGGAAGGCGTTTAGCAATTCCTCCAGCATGCTGAGGCACCAGCACGTCCACACCGGGGAGAGGCCGTTCTCCTGCCCTGAGTGCGGGAAGGGCTTTACCCGCTTCTCTAACCTACTGACCCACCGGCGGGTCCACACGGGTGAGAAGCCCTTCAGCTGCCCCAAGTGCAGGAAGGGCTTCACCCAGGCCTCAGCCCTCCTGGCCCACCAGCGGGTCCATACTGGCGAGCGGCCCTTCCCCTGCCCGGAGTGCGGGAAGGCCTTCAGCAATTCCTCTGACCTGCTGAGGCACCAGCGGGTCCACACTGGGGAGAGGCCGTTTGCCTGCCCCGAGTGTGGGCGGAGGTTCACATTGTCCTGCAACTTGCGGAAACACCAGCAGGGACACCAGCGCTCCCAAAGATCAGATTCTGCCAGTGACAATGCTCTGGATCACACCCCAGACTGAACCTCCTGCCCGTTCTGACAGTGGGTGTGGTGGCAGAGTTGGTGGGGTTTTTTTTGTTTCTGCTGGACTGCACCCAGCCCACGCCCCCCCCCACAGTGGCTCACAGCTGGCATACCTGGGTTCTATTCCACTCTGGGTGCGACTGTGTGGAGTTTGCATATTCTCACCCCTTATTTGCATGGGTTTCCTCTGGGTGCTCTGCTTTCCTCCCACAGTTCAAGGCTGTACAGGTTAGTGTTAATTGGTCAAGCTAAATTGTTGCATAGTGGATGTGTAGGTGTGATGCATTAGTCAGGGGTAAATATAGATTAATAGTGTAGGAGAATGGGTCTGGATGTGTTATATCTACCACTTCCTCTGGCAGCTCATTCAATATACACACTACCCTCTGCATGAAAAAGCTGCCCCTTAGGTCCCTCTTAAATCTTTCCCCACTCATATTAAACCTCTAGTTTTGGATTCCTCCACCCATCTGTGCCCCTCTCATGATTTTATAAATCTCTATAAGGTTATCCCTCAACCTCCGATGCTCCAGGGAAAATACCTGCAACTTACGCAGCCTCTATAACTTAAAACTCTCCAACCCCAGCAACATCCTTGTAAATCTTTCGTGAACCTTTTCAAGTTTCACAACATCCTTCCTGGAGACACAATTTGCAGGTTTACAGTGATATGAACCAGGCCTGACCTCCTCAAAACAGGTAGCCCAGACCCAAATAGTTGGTCAAGCCACTTGGCTTCCAGGAAAACCAATATTTATTTACATGCCACCGAGAAAGGAGCTGTTCCAATTTCTGCAACATTCCCATAAACACAACCCTCTGGCAAAAAAAAAGATCAGTTCAAACACAGGTTTTTACAGGAGAATTAGCCAAAAACACCTGTTGAATCAGGGAACCTTTCTTCCCCCCACCCAGCAGCTTCGGACAGATTGCTTGCTAAAACCCAAACCAAACGAGGGGAGAAAAGGGAGAACTGTCCTTTCATTGTACAAGTCTTTTTAGAAAAGAAACCTCCAAACCTTTTCCCTGATTATTGCCCCAGCCATTACCTGTTAGCCATTTGTGAAGTCCTCAATCCCAGATGAATTGGAACCTCTATCTTTTACAGCTCCCCCCCCCTCCCCCATTGGAAACAAAATAGACATATCAATGTAGAAAAGAAGGGGGCATTTGTACAGAGCCCCAAATCTAATCCCCCTTCACTAGAGCTAAGAGTCCTCAGCTCTAGAGAAAGAAGTTGGCTTTAACGGTCATCTGCATATTAGAGAAAGCATCGTTTTTAAAAAAAAAACAGACAACAGCATTCCTGACAGAATACTCCATTGAAGAAGGCGCTGAATATTCCAGAACTCATGTAACATGGCTGTAATCCGAGAGACTAAATTCTATTTTTTTGTTGTATCGTTGGGACTCTTATTTATTGGAATAACATACCACAAGAATCTTATTTCATTCAGGTATAGTCAGTAGTTAGAAGGGATTTGTTTGGTTTGTAAATAATTTAGTCCATTTGTTCACCATTTATAGTTGGATAAATAAATTGCTTTTTGTTGATTTTAAAGTGTCGACAATTTTTTTAATCACTAGAGCAGGTTACACTATTTTTCATGCTAATTTTAGAGATTATAGAGCAATGCGCTTCTCTTTGGGTGTTTCGCATTGAGATCTTGGTGGTTGGGGAGGGGGAGGTGGCAGGGGATGGAGGTCAGCCTTTGCTTTATAACATGACATCCTGCTGAATGCAATGGAGTCGATATTAATCCCAGCCTCTCGCTCTGGTTGTGGGTGAGTCGCTTTTATTTGGCTACTGTCTCAGAAACTACACAGAGACTCAACTGCTGAAACTATGATTTACACTTTATTTGCACATAGCAATCAAAACTAAAACCTCTGAGGTAAACAAGTTTAACCTCACGCACCAACTTGGCTATCACCCAATTGATGGCAGAATTTAGGTGGGTTTCCACCAAAAGTGCCCGTTTCTGGAAGTGCAGAACTTGGAAATACTACTTCCAAGTGCTGCTGCTGCTGCATTGTTGTTGGAGTTGAATTCTGGTGGAGTTTCCTCGCTTTCACATTTGTGATGTGATGTTTCTTTAGATTCTAACACTACCTCCCAATACTTCTGGAGACCTTGGGTCTGTAGCTTACCTTTTTATCCTTGAGGGTTAGCTGTGTGTTTGAAACAGCCTGTCCTGCAATTAACCCCTTTATGTTAGGACCTTCCTTCTACAGGCAGACTTATTTGTCCTTCTTTCATGGGGTTATTAAACACAGATATCTCATCTCTCCCAAGAAACAGCTTGTTTTGCCTCCTCCTTCCCAGGGATGGTTAACTAGCGTGTTGTTTTGTAACTCCTTTTGTAGCAGTTTCTCATTGGCCTTTTCATTTCTTGGCCCAGGAAGAGTTATTGCTGACTCATGAAGTTAGGAAAGTTCTGGAGTTTACAGGACCACACCACATTCCTCTCCGCCTCCTCCAAGAATAACGATTCTTCCTGAGATACTGGCAGTTCCTCAGATCCCTTGGTATCCCCAAATACAATCTGTGTGTCGGGAAATCTCTGGTGCTGCCCTGACACCAGATCGTCACCCTTGGAACAGAAGGATTATGGGGAGAAAATTAAGAAATCCAAACCGCAAAGAGACTTGGGAGTTCCAGTCCAGGATTGTCTCAAGGTAAACATGCAGGTTGAGTCAGGAGTTTAAAAAATGTGTTACTGGAAAAGCTCTGATCTCCAGCATCTGCAGTCCTCACTTTCTCCTGAGTCAGGAGTTAGGAAGGCAAATACAACAATGGCATTTATTTTGACAAGACAAATATAAAAGCAGGGATGTTCTTCTGAGGCTCTGGTCAGGCCACATTTGGAGTATTGTGCACAGTTTTGGGCCCTATATCTCAGTAAGGATGTACTGGCCCTGGAACACATTCAGAGGAGGTTCAGGAGGATGCTCCCAGGAATGAAAAGCTTAACATATGAGGAACGTATGAGGACTCTGGGCCTATACCCGATGGAGTTTAGAAGGATGAGAGGAGATACAATTGAAATCAACAAGATACTGAACGGCCCAGATAGAATTCATGTTGGAAAGTTGTTTCCATTGGTAGGAGAGACTTGGACCCAAGGGCACAGCCTTAGACTAAAGGACCCTTTGGAACAGAGATAAGGAGAAACTTCTTCAGCCAGAGAGTGATGAATCTATGGAATTCACTACCACAGAAGGCTGTGGAGGCCAGGTCATTGAGCATATTTAAGACGGAGATAGATACGTCCTTGAGTATCAAGGGTTACGAGGAGAATGGGGTTGAGAAACTTAACAGCCATGATGGAATGGCAGAGTAGACTCAGTCGGCTGAATGGCCTACTTTCGCCTCCTATGGTCTTCTGATTCGCCGATGCATGGAGGGATGAACAGGGGAGTAGAATTAAAGAGAAGTTGGATACAGACATGAGGGAGAAAGGAAAGGAATAGAAGGAAACACAAGAATTGTACAATAAATTGCAGAGTTCTTAGAAGCACTGGCATGCAGAGGGATCTGGGCACATAGATCCCTGAAAGTGGCAACAGAGGTCAAGAAGGCACACAGCACACCTGCCTTCTTTGAGTGTAAGAGTTGGCAAGTTATGTTATAGCTGTTTATTCCATTCCCATTTGAAATGTGTGCAGTTCTGGTCGACACGCTACTGGAAGGACATGGATACTGGGAGAGGGCACAGAGAAGGTTCACTAGGACATTGCCTGGTCTGGAGGACTCTCACAACAAACAGAGGTGGGATAAACCCAGATTGTTTTCACTGAAAAGATCGAGGCTGAGGGGCAGCCTCGTCAAAATGATGAGAGACACAGATCAGCCAGATAGGGGTGGCACGGTGGCCTACAGTACTAGGGACCTGAGTTTGATTCCAGCCACAGGGCGACTGCCTGTGTGGAGTTTGTTCATTCTCCCCCCATGTCTGTGTGGGTTTCCTCCGGGTGCTCTGGTTTCCTCCCACAGTCCAAAGTTGTGTAGGTGGATTGGCCATGGTAACTTACCCATAGTGTCCAGGGATGCACAGCTTAGGGTGCATTAGTCATGAGTCAATGTTGTGTAATAAGAGTAGGGGAAATGGGTCTGGGTGGGTTACTCTTCGGAGGGTTGGTGCGTATATGTTGCACTGAATGGTCTTTTCCACACTGTTGGGATTCTATGATCGTCAAAGGCTTTTTTCTTTTCCCCTGGGTGGAATGGTCAACTACAAGAGGGCACAGGTTCAAGGCAAGAGGGGTCAGTCTAGGGGAGAAGTGGAAGGGAAGGTTTTTCACAGAGGGATGGTGGGTGCCTGGAACACCCTACCAGTGCTGTACAAAGTTAAAAATCACAACACCAGGTTATAGTCGAACAGGTTTAATTGGAATCACACTAGCTTTCGGAGCGCCGCTCCTTCATCAGATGATTGTGGAGGACACAATTGTAAGACACAGAATTTATAGCAAAAGTTTACAGTGTGATGTAACTGAAATAATATATTGAAAAATATTTTGATTGTTTGTTGAGTCTCTCATCTGTTAGAATGACCATGATAGTTTCACTTCTTTCTTATGTAAATCACAAAACTTTTTTTTAAAAAGTTACATTCTAAGGTTAACTGTAACAATTGGAGTCAGCCCGATAACATGTTGATGGTGTTAGCCCCCTGTATTCCCTGTCTGTGCCATAATGTTTAGACTGATTCTAATCTAAAAAGTGAGCTAACAAAGTCTTACATGGATTCATGACTATAACCTGGTATTGTATGATTTTTAACTGTACACCCCAGTCCAACACCAGCATCTCCAAATCATGACTACCAAGCGTATCTTGATTGATACACGAATGGGAAGCGAACAGAAACTGTGCATGGTCAATAAGTAGTGGGTCTAAGGATTAGGAATTGGCACAAACTTGGTGGTGGGGGTGCCTAAACCTAATAAGGGCCTGTGACTGTGCTGTATTGTATTGATACAGGTTTCCCCCACTATCCATAAATAGTGCTTTCCCATGAAACCTTTCATAATTCATAATAGTGTAAAGCAAAGAAGCAATTAACATTAATTAATTAATCCTGTATATACTCCAGTAATAGTAATTTTTTGACTACTTTTTTAAGGTAAAATTAAGGGGGTCGACTATTACATGGATACTACTTTTGAGGGGCAGAAATTCGTGCCTGTCAAAATTCATACCCTGTCATGAGCAGAAGCCCAACTGAATAATTTAAAAAAAACAATTATGGTAATTCTGAAAACCCAGAGTGGAACTAACAGCCAGCGGACTGGAAGATAGGTGCAGAGTTGAAAAATGTGGTGCTGGAAAAACACAGCAGGCCAGGCAGCATCCGAGGAGCAGGAGAATCGACGTTTCGGGCATAAGCCCTTCTTCAGATGGGTGCTGAGCCAAACAACCTGCAGACTGCAAAGCTGGAGCAGGACATGATGGCCAGCAGTCTGACTCACAAACATTGATCTGTTATCTATGAAGAACTTACGTTTCACAACACTTGCAAGAGAAGAAAAATCAAACGTGTCCAATTTGCCATGCAGGGAGAACAAAAAATATGATCAATAATTTTTTTAAAAAAAAGGATTTCCAGCAATTCAGGCACAATCATACATATGCATGGGTCTGTATAAATGCTGGGTAGGTTGATTCTTTATCAGATGACAATCGCTAAGAAGTGAAGCTCTTGATCAAGATGCTGGATTTGATAAAAAGATTAGTTAGTACCCTTACTCCCCTTCCTCTATAGCCAAACCATCACTGGGCAAGACAAAACCCCAAATAACATACCTATACACATAGACACACATTAAAAAAAACCTAACTAATGATTGTATGTGACCACATTTTATAGGTGATTACCTCAAATCACATTTATAAAACATAACCTCAGAGGTTTACACAGGCTCTCACACACAATATTGCCTATGACCTTATACAGCACTCTGAAGTATTGCAATATTTTATATCTAATATGTGGAGTTTGCACATTCTCTCCGTGTCTCCAGGTGCTCCGGTTTCCTCCCACAGTCCAAAAATGTGCAGGTTAGGTGAATTGGCCATGCTAAATTGCCCATAGTGTTAGGTGAAGGGGTAAATGTCGGGGAATGGGTCTGGGTGGGTTGCGCTTCGGTGTGAACTTGTTGGGCCAAAGGGCCTGTTTCCACACTGTAAGTAATCTAATCTATGTAATAAATAACATTGTCTATTTTTAAAAAGGGATACCTATGTTAGGCCACTTGGAACGTTGTGTGCAATTCTGGTCTCCTTCCTATCGGAAGGATGTGGCGAAACTTGAAAGGGTTCGGAAAAGATTTACAAGGATGTTACCAGGGTTGTGGAGGATTTGAGCGGCAGGGAGAGGCTGAACAGACTGGGGCTGTTTTCCCTGGAGCCTCGGAGGCTGAAGAGTGACCTTACAGAGGTTTACAAAGTTCTGAGGGGCATGGACAGGGTAAACAGGCAAAGTGGGTCAGGGAGTCCAGAACTAGAGGGTGAGAGGGGAAAGATATAAAAGAGACCCAAGGGGCAACGTTTTCACGCAGAGGGTGGTACATGTATGGAATGAGATTAGATTAGATTAGATTACTTTAGATTAGATTAGATTACTTACAGTGTGGAAACAGGCCCTTCGGCCCAACAAGTCCACACCGACCCGCCGAAGCGCAACCCACCCACACCCCTACATTTACCCCTTACCTAACACTACGGGCAATTTAGGATGGCCAATTCACCCTGACCTGCACATCCTTGGACCGTGGGAGGAAACCGGAGCACCCGGAGGAAACCCACGCAGACATGGGGGGGGGGGGGGGGGGGAGAACGTGCCAACTCCACACAGTCAGTCGCCTGAGGCGGGGATTGAACCCGGGTCTCCGGCGCTGTGAGGCAGCGGTGCTAACCACCGTGCCGCCCATGAGCTGCCAGAGGAAGTGGCGGAGGCTGGTACAACTGCAACATCTAGGAGTCAGTTGGACGGGGGTATGAATAGGAAGGGGTTGGAGGGATATGGGCCGGGTGGGACGAGATTGGGCTGGGATATCTGGGTCAGCACGGACGGGCTGGGCCGAAGGGTCTGGTTTCCATGCCGTACATCTCTAATAACTACACATTATACACAAACGAACTACAGGATCAAGTCCAGTCAGATGGTCCCTGGATGAGGATGAGAAGGTGTCTGGAGAATTAGATGGTGATTCTAATATAAATTATGTTTGTTTTAGGAATGGGAGTGATTGCGGCTCCAGGTTAATGGTGATCCGCCTTATCCCCCGGGTTCCCCCTCAGCCCAGCCCGGTACCTGGTAGAGTGAAGCCGCGGGTAGCTCCAGGGACACGGTCCAGCACAGCACCGAGTGCAGCCTCTCCTCCAGCTTGTGATCCGCGCCGGACTTTACCCCCCGCCGCCGCCGCCGCCGCCGCTCCTCCACCTCCCGCCGCGGGCGCCGGCTCTCTCTCCTCCACCGCCGACATTTTTAAATTTGTTTTCTCGTTCACCCGGTAACCGTCACCTCCCCCTTCCCGGGCCCCGGAAATTATACAAAAATAAACAATAAACCCCCCCCCCCACCCCACCACCGGGGACTGGCTCCTTTTCTTCACAACTTTTCGTTTGAAAAGTTCCGGCTTTAATTTGAAATGTATTTTAAAGGTATTTTCTGAGGTAAACGATGCCTGTCTGCCCCCCCTCCCTCCGTCCGTCAGAAACCGCCCGCTGAGTCGATGAGAAAACCGCAGCCTCGCGCCGCCATCTTTGTTTTTCTTCTTCTTTCCGTCTCCCCCCGCCTCCTTCTTCAGTGACGCGCGTCATCCGCGCCTCCTCCAATCAGAGCGCACCTTACTCCAGCTGACCAATGGCGGCCGGCTTTGCCGTCGCCGTTTGTCCCACCCTCCCCCAAATGCCGCTCTCCGATTCGTCCGCACTGACCGCCGGTTTTGGGATGGGTGGAGAGGGCTTCAAGCCTCCGCTCCGACCTGTCACCTCGCGCCGCCATCTTTGTTGTTCTTCTTCTTTTCCGTCTTCTCCTTCCGCGTCGCGCGTCATCCGCGCCCCCTCCAATCAGAGCGCACCTTACTCCAGCTGACCAATGGCGGCCGGCGCTGGGTGTTACTGACAGGCTTTGTGTCCAATCGCCAATCTGGGATAAAAAAAGGCGGGAGCCACAATTGTCTTTGTCCCTGTGACTGCAACATCTCACTCCTTTTGTGTGTCTCTTCCTCAGGGGAGGGGGAATCCCAAACTAGAGGGGCACAGGTTTAGGGTGAGAGGGGAAAGATTTAAAAGGGTCCTAAGGATTAGGGGGAAAAGAAGTGTGAAAGTTAATTCACCTCAAGAAAAGCCCTGTCTTAGGACCTGAGCAATATGCATTGTTCACAGCCTATTACTGACTCATCAGGAAGGATGTGGTGAAACTTAAGAGGGTTTAGAAATTATTTACAGGGAGGTTGCCAGGGTTGGGGGGTTTGAGCTGCAGGGAGAGACTGAATAAGGCTGGGGCTGTTTTCCCTGGAGCGTCAGGAGGCTGAGGGGGTGACCTTATGGAGGTTTATAAAATCATAAGGGGCATGGATAAGATAAACAGATAAGGTCTTCTCCCTGGGATGGAGGAGTCCAGAACCAGAGGACAGATTTAAACGGGACGTAAGGGGCAACGTTTTCACGTCTCGGTTGGTGTGTGTATTGAATGAGCTGCCAGAGAAAATAGCTGGTACAATTACAACTTTTAAAAGACACCTGGATGGGTATGAGAGAGAAAAGTTTCAGGTTGTCAGGTGTATGTTGACTTTAACGATTATAGAGGGTCTCTTAAGAAATAGTTTTAAGCGAAGAAATTACTTTGAGTGTTGTAGCTGACCACAAAAGGAAAAAAGAAGCAGGAGGGGCATTTCATAATAAGCTCATAGTTTGTAGGTCCGCTTTTTGGACTATCAAGATAGTAAAGGATGATCTCAGAAGTCAGAAGGTTAGATAAGATAAGAGGAACTGGACAAAATAACAGGAAGGCTGGAATGAACAAGGACAGCCAAATAAGGCAGATTTAAAGAAAAACAAGTGAGGTAATTAATAAGTATGATAGGCTTAGGCTTGGATGCAGGGAATTACCAAATGAAGGAATAATGGGTGCAAGTAATAATCAAATAAGGGGATAGAATGAAATAGACACTTATGATAGGTTTATTGCTCAGTGTAGGGGTGTCGAGAGACCCCCAGAAAAGTATAAAAGTGTCTGTATTTTACTGTCGGGTGTGTCTCTCCTCGTAGAGCCACCCATCTTTTAAAGATGTTTGAATAAATATGCTGCTTCGGAACTCTTTGAATCAGACTGAAAATTATTGATTAAGTGGGGTTTGTTTCTCACAGGTATGTGTGGGATATGGGTAAATTAATGTTACTTCTGCAATTCTGCAATTCCATTTTACAAAGTAAAATGAACTCACACCAGTGTGTAATTGTTTTAGCCAAGAGCTGAGTCAACAAGAATGGAAACGATGTGGAGGAAATATATAATTGTTTTTGTATTAGCTAAAATTGTATGTCAGAATGAAATGTGACTGCAAAACAATGGTAGACATTACGGGCAAGTAGATAAGATGTTGTGAGGGGATGAAGTTAAGCTAGATACGCCTGTACAAACAGTAGGTATAAACATCTGTTTCCCACTTTTACAGAGACAGAGGAACAAACCCCAATTAAAAGGGTCATAGGGATCAGAACAGCCTCGGGAAAGGCACAGATGGAGGGGGTAGATAATGATGAAGAAAGAATATGCCCAACAATGACCTATAGCGGGATGAGGTCAAACGGCCTTGTGAGGCCAGAAATAAGCATTGTGTCACAGACAATGCCGGATAAGGTAAGAGATAAACAGGGGTAATGGGGGCCGGTCTTAGGGAAGTGGAAGATGTAAGCAGGGGAGGAGCAATGTAAAACAAAAGAAACCAAATCATATAAATATTGTGTATGAATTGAATTTGGTGTGTGTATGTCCTCTGCCTTATAGGCACTGGACATCTCACCCTCTTGCAAGTGTAAAATAAAGGACACTGCTGATTCAGATTTTGTCTCGGACTGCAATTATTGAAGTGTGTGAGCTTTGTTTCTCACATATGCAAGTAGGAAGATTTAGAGGGACATTGGCAAAGTCGTAGCAAATGGGACTAGACTAATTTAGGACATTAGATTAGATTCCCTACAATGTGGAAACAGGCCCTTCGGCCCAACAAGTCCACACCGACCCTCCGAAGAATAACCCACCCAGTCCCATTTCCCTCTGGCTAATGCACCAAACACTATGGGCAATTTAGCATGGCCAATTCACCCTAACCTGCACATCTTTGGACCTGTGTGAGGCAGCAGTGCTAACCACTGAGCCACCGTGCCACCCTTTAAATATAGCGCCTTAGACCGCTCGGCCACGCTACCACAAGCACGGACCAAAGGGTTGTTTCCATGCTCTGTAACTCGATGGCTCTATTTCTACATAGTCAAAACCAATTTTACAAGACTAAGAATAGGCCCCTTACAGCCTGTCCTCAACTGTGCATATTTCAATGCAAGTTCCAGAAAGATGTCTGCAGCTTTTTTTTTAGAAAATTGAACATGCTTTCAGACTTTAGTGATGTTTCTGAATATTATCATTTTAGCTATTCTCAATTTTAAAGATCATCAATTTCTCATGCACCCCCACCTCCCATGCAGAGGAACCTCCATCCAATCTCTGTCTCTTAGAAGGGCTTGATACAGTGATTAAAGAGGGCTTGAGGCACGAGAAAGGATGGGGATGGGGTTGAGAGGAGAAGGGAGAGAGAATGGACAGGGAGGCAGAGGGTGGGGAGAGAGAGAGAGAGAAAATGGACGTGGGGATAGAGGGTGTGGGGAAGAGAAAGACTGGGTGGGACAGAGAATGAGAGAGCAAGAGAGTGAGAGAGAGAATCAGAGAGTCAAAGAATTAGAGATAGACCCTTCCTATTCATGTACCCATCTGGATGCATTTAAAAATGTTGTATTTGTACCAGCCTCCATCACTTCCTCTGGCAGCTCTTCCATACCCGTACCACCCTCTGCATGAAAAAGTTGCCCCTTAGGTCCCTTTTATATCTTTCCCTTCTCACCCTAAACCTCTAGTTCTGGACTCCCCCACCCCAGGGAAAAGACTTTGTCTATTCATCCTATCCATGCCCCTCATGATTTTATAAACCTGTATGAGGTCACCCCTCAGCTTTCGATGCTTCAGGGAAAACAGCCCCAGACTTTTCAGCCTCTCCTGATAGCTCAAATCCTCCAACCCTGGCAACATCCTTGTAAATTTTTTCTGAACCCTTTCAAGTTTCACAACATCCTTCCAATACGAATGAGACCAGAATTGCACACAATATTCCAAAAGTGGCCTAACCAACATCCTGTACTGCCGCAACATGATCTCCCAACTCCTATACTCAATGCTCTGACCAATAAAGAAAGCATACCAAACACCACCTTTATTGTCCTATCTACCTGCGACTCTATTTCCAAGGAGCTATGAATCTGCATTCCAAGATCTCTTTCTTCAGCAACACTCCATTAAGGCCCTTACCATTAAGTGTACAAGTCCTGCTAAGATTCACCTTCCCAAAAATGCAGCACCTTGCAGTTATCTAAATGAAACTCCATCTGCCACTCCTCAGCCCAATGACTCATCTAATCAAAACTCCGTTGTAATCTGAGGTAACCTTCTTCGCTGTCCACTATACTTACAATTTTGGTGTCATCTGCAAACTGTACCTTCTATGTTCATATCCAAATCATTTTATAAATATAAAGGACTTCTCCAGCCTGGAGCACATCTGTTCCCGAATCCTGGCACCAGACAGACACCAATGCCTCCCACCTTCTGCAAATCAAAAGATAAGCCCCATCCTGCCCTCTCCACTGTGTGTTGTGCAACTGCTTCATTGTTTCTAGTGGTCGAGCAGAGGTTGAAAGCCAAGTTGGGTGAGGATGGCTTCAACCGGGACTTGGGTTGATGTCGCACTACAGATGACCCAAATACAGTACACTATACACTCTCACCCACGTACATACCCTCTCACAAACTTATACTCCATCACACACACACTTTACCAAGCATGGACACACGCAAACACACTCTCTTACTCGCACTCACATGCATGCGCACATACACACACACATATATATGTCAGTGGGGTGAATTTGCAGATGTATTTTGCTCAAACAGCGCACAATCTGCAGGCAGTCAATGCAGGTAGTCAATCCATGTAATATTTTATAAATTCCTACCTTGGAAATAGAGCCAGTCTGATTCAAAATTGGGACACAGACAGACTTTAACCTCACACCTTTCATGCATCATCTGAGCTGAGATGTCACTTTTTTTTAATAAAACATTAAGTGATTTCTTTTACTGTATGGAAACAGGCCCTTCGGCCCAACTAGTCCACGCCGACCTGCCGAAGCGCAACCCACCCAGACCCATCACCCTACATTTACCCCTTCATCTAACACTACAGGCAATTTAGCATGGCCAATTCACCTAACCTGCACATTTTGGACTGTGGGAGTAAACCGGAGCACCCGGAGGAAACCCACACAGACAGTGGGAGAATGTGCAAACTCCACACAGTCAGTCGCCTGAGGCGGGAATTGAACCCGGATCTCTGGCTTTTTTTTTGTTAAGATTGGATTAGATTAGATTCCCTACAGTGTGGAAACAGGCCCTCCGGCCCAACCAATCCTCCAAAGATTAACTCACACAGACCCAGTTCCCTCTGACTAAATGCTAAGGGCATTTTAGCATGGCCAATTTACCTGGTCTGCACATCTTTGGACTGTGGGAGGAAACCGGAGCACCCGGAGGAAACTCACGTAGACACAGGGAGAATGTGCAAACTCCACACAGACAGTCACCTGAAGCTGGAATCAAACCTGGGACCCTGGTACTGTGAGGCAGCAGTGCTAACCACTGTGCCACCATGCCACCTAGGGAATCTAAGAAGTTATGGCGAGAATGTAACTTAAAAGAACCTCTGAGATTGACATACTAATGAACCGAAACATGCAGCCCATTCTAAAAGATGAAAGTCTTGACAGTAATCCAGGTTTGTTCAATATATCGTTTCAGTTGCATGACACTGTGATTTTTAGCTGTAAATTCTGTGTCCTATGCTCCAGCTCCACAGCTATCCAATGAAGGAGCAGCGCTCTGAAAGCTAGTGCCTCCAAATAAACTTGTGGGACTATAACCTGGTGTTGTGTGATTTTTAACTTTGTCCAACCCAGTCCAAAACTGGCTCCTCCACGATTGTTTCTAGTGAACACAGCCCACACCTCCCGGTGCTGCCAGTAAACTTTACAATGCCGATGAAACTCCTGCACTCCTGAAAAATTTACATTTTCTAACAATACTAGCGTTGGTCAAGACTCAACCACATTGCTGTGGGTCAGGAGTCATGTGTAGGCCAGACCAGGTAAAAGATACAATGGGACAACTGAGTGAATCCTTTCCTGCAACAACAGTTGCCTTCCCAAAAAAAGGACAAGAGTGAATCAGATGGAGTTTCTTTTTCCCAGAATATGGTTTCATCATTAGATTCCGTACGCCAGGATTCTGTCCGAATTCCAATTCCGCCATCAGCCATGCCGGGATTCGAACCGGGCTGTCCCCAGAACTGGGTTGGTAGTCCAGTCGATAATGGCACATGGCCGTCTCTTCTTCAATCCCCCTGCGATGGCACGTGAACTCGCTGGTGCCTCCGTAGGTGGGAGGAACAGGTAAATCTCTTCCCACACTGAGAGCAGGTGAGCGGCCTCTCCCCGGTGTAGACCCACTGGTGGGTCAGCAGGCCGGAAGAATCAATGAATCCCTTCCCGCACTCGGAGCAAGTGAATGGCCTCTCCCCGGTGTGGACCCGCTGATGCTTCCGTAAGTTGCCCACATGACTGAAGTCCCTCCCGCAGTCAGGGCAGGTGAATGGCCTCTCCCCCATGTGGACCCACTGGTGGATCAGCAGGTTAGCCGAACAAGCGAACGCTGTCCTGCAGTTGGGGTACCTGTAGGGCCGCTCCCCCGTTTGGACACGCTTGTGCTTCTGCATGTTGCTCACATGACGGAAGGTCTTCCCACACTCAGGGCAGGAGAACGGCCTCTCCCCTGTGTGGACCCGCTGGTGGATCAGCAGGGCAGCTGACTGTGCGAACCCCTTCCCGCACACCAAGCATGTGTAGGGCTTCTCTCCCGTGTGGACCCGCTCGTGTTTCCGCAGGTTGCTGACATCACTGAATCCCTTCCCACACACACAGCAGGTGAATGGCCTCTCCCCGGTGTGAACGTGTCTGTGCATTTCCAGCACCGAAGGGGAAGGGAATCCTTTCCCACATTCCCCACATTTCCACGGTTTCCTCATGGGGAGAGCTTTCCTTGTGTCACTCTGGGTTTGAAATTACAAACAAAATGGATACACAGTCTCTCCCCACCGTGAGGGGTGAGATTTCGATTCCCCCAAGCTGAGTTAATGGTTTGAAGCACTTTTCACAGTCAGCACACTGAATCGCCCTCAGTCAGGTGTCTCAGTATTCTTCCTGCCACACCAGCGTCCAAAATCTCTCAAACAGACATTTCTTCTCGATTTGAATGGCTGCTGATATTCAAGTCGCAATGAATCAAGTGGGTCCATCAAAGGTCGATGTAGCAATTGCTTCCAGATTTCTTTCCGCATGTCTGCCTGCAAAAAAAATTCACAACGTAAGTAATCACTGTCAGTACAATAAAATAAACATAACATTGGTGGCAATTGCTATAGATTGCCAGATGCCTGCTGATCTCTTACTATCCAGGACACAGAAAACTGAAAACCCTCATGCAGCCAGATAGCCTTAAATGTGTATGGAGGAAAACTTCATTTTGGTGACAATGACCTGGAACAAGCTGCCTTCAAAGGTGCTGGAAATGGAGCTGAATCAAGGACGTGATAATGAAATGTCAGGGCTGCTTGAGAAAAGAAAGCCAGTAAAGTTGCTGAATGACTTCCTGCTGTACTATTAAATAAAAAAGATGACAAGAAACACCAGATGTAACTCCATTTCTAAATTAGAAGGTGAAGAATAATTGCAAAGAAGCTTTCACAACAGCCTAGAATATCAGATACACACCATATGAAGCAACATGTGTCTACATTTTGCATCAATGTGCCAATCCTTTAGATGCTGCTCAGTTCCATGAGAAACTACCATTTTAATTGTGAACATGACTGTGAGAAACAAAGTTCACGCATCAATAAATTTCAGTCCGAGTCAAATTCTGAAGCAGTGAATTTTATTGAAATGTTCTTGCAAGACGGGTGTCTAACAAGTAGGCACCCCGATCCAAAAATTACTTCACAATTTATACAGTTTAATTGAGTCTCTTTCAGTACTTCCCCATTTACTTCATTGGCCTAGCATATTACGTGTCAAACCTATCACTATTCCTTACTGTATTCTGCCCTGCCTAGCTGTGCTCCGCCCTTGTTTACTTCTCCCACTACTCTAAGCCTGGTGCTCCTCACTCTTGTTTGTTTTATCCCTTATTTGCAACTAACTTGGCTCGTTCTGGTGCCTACGTGAGGGCAATCTGCTTAGCTGGTATGGCTTAGTGTTCTTTTTCCTCCTTATCTACTTGTCCATAACATATTCCACCCTAATCTTAACTTTTGCATGCAAGTTTTAGCTAACTCAGCTCTTTGTAACTTAAGCTCTTTGCTGAAACAATTATACAATTGTGTAAGTTAGTTCATCACCTTGCAGAAGCAACACTGCTTTACCTATATTTCACAATTTTCCCCTTTTTTAAAATTAACATTTGTTGTCTTCTGCATTTTCCTTATATGCCGCCTCCAAGTTGGCGAGCATCATCCCGAGATTTCACTTATTTTGGAAATCTTCCCGAGGTCACTTCTTCCCCCTTCTCCCCGATTGTTCTTAAGGGACATTTGTGAGGCCAAAGCTGTTTCAATCAACCTTTGGATTAGCCCCCGTGTGCAAGGTATGATACAGCATCCTTACTGCGGTCAGTATTCCTACCACCACGATCAAAGAGGTAAGGACTGAAACCACCACAGCCTTCCACTTCCCAAACCACAATTCTAGCCACCCGGTGAGTGATGTGTTGATTCCTGAGTTTTCGGCTAGTTCTTCCACCAGGGTTGTTAGGCCTTGCAGGGCCGGAGTAATAGGCCCATCTGGGGCTGTGTTATTTGGAATAAAGGTACAACAGCTCCCTCCTAACATTACACACACACACACACCCTTTTTCTGCGAGGATCATATCTAGGGCCATTCTATTCTCCCAGGCCATTCTGCTAGTTGCATCAAGTTGTTCGGCTAGACCCTTAATTGTGTCTCTGGTGTAATTGATAAACCTTTGCTGATTATAGAAAATATAATTTATCCAGTCCACATTTTTGTTGACTCTTACCCACTAGAAAAGGCTGATTCAAAACCTGCTGTGATCTGGTTACGAGCCTTGAACTCATCGGGTACCCCTCTTGGGACTCCTATAGAGCCTAGATATACCTGATCATCAAACGAAGTATCCAATAGTGATTCTTACTCCGTCCCCCTTTCTTTACCATCTCTTTCTTTTCAAATGCCAGGCTGAACAGGATTGCCAATTGCACAATCGCACGCATGCCCCTCCAATCTGGAGGTTGGCTGGGTCTCAATATTTTCCCTCTGCAGTACCACCACAGATGGTTAGCACCGCTGCCTCACAGCGCCAGAGACCTGGGTTCAATTCCCACCTCAGGCGACTCTCTGTGTGGAGTTTGCACATTCTCCCCGAGTCTGCGTGGGTTTCCTCCGGGTGCTCCAGTTTCCTCCTACACTCCAAAGATGTGCAGGTCAGGTGAATTGGCCATGCTAAATTACCCGTAGTTAGGTAGATGTAGGGGTATGGGTGGGTTGCGCTTCGGCGGGGCGGTGTGGACTTGTTGGGCTGAAGGGCCTGTTTCCACACTGTAAGTAATCTAATCTAATCTAATCTAATCTAATCTAATCTAGATCCGCTCGGGAGAATTCCTAATGCTGAGTAGTTCCCTCCCTTTTGCACCACATACTCAATTTCGGTACATGGTTTCAGCTCCCCCAAATATCTGGACCTCGCCTGTTTACACACGATGTGTGATTTCTGACCACGGCAGAAAACATGGGGGGCGTTTTTAAATCTTCCTTCTTTAAGGGAGGGAACATTAATAAGAAGGGACATACAATCTTTATTACTCCATGCAGTCTCATCCTGCATGGGGGGCTATCATGAATGTCATGCCCCTACTGTCTTGCTTCAACCCAAGCAGAAAGGGGACTACTTGGGCCATCGATCTCCCAGAGGCACATACATAACATTGCTTTTATTCAAACTTTTCACCGTGTACTTTATCCATTCAGCCCAGGCATTTGTATCCCCATATCCTGTTTCTACTTCAATGGTCTGCTTTAAGTCCTTTACCGCTACAGTTTTTATCACCTTATTACTATTCATTTCTTCTACTCAGGTTCCATCTTTTACCTGTATATTGAAACAACATCCCAAGAAATCCTTCCCGTCTGCTTTCATCTCAATCCCAAATGTTTTGTTTAATTGGACCTGATAGGTTTCTCCCCCCAAAACCACTTCATACCATGAGGTTTTCTTTATTGTTAAATATATCGGGTTACACTTTTTATCGGGACAGTCAAGAGCTGGCCGGAAGGGACCCCGGTGTACTGTAACGAGTGGATTAATCAAGAGATCACCTTCACGGTCTTCCTGCTTCCGCCATCCTTTACATCTTCCATCCCAAAGATACCCCCTTACACTGCTCTCTCCAAGACACTTCCTTCCCGTCAACCCCACCCCGTGCCCCCCTTCTGGGCCTTTTTCATAGAACTTAAGGTGTATCTCTGAGTTACTTTATTGCCTCTGACTTCTTACATCCCCGCAATCCACTAAACGCAATCCATCTGTTTCTATGACTTGTGGATTTGTACTCTCTGGAACTGTTATTACTAAGTAAGACAACCACACCAGGGTCTGACAAAATCCTAGGACTAGAAGAGCTAATATAGTGTACCTGAACATTCCCCCCATTCTACAATGGTACTGAAGCACCAAGAGACTTAGCATACATACTACAGAAACTATCCTGCATTTGCGCTCGCACTGCCACTGTATAATCAGTTGTTTAAAGTCTTTTTAACTTGAGTTTAAGTGGTTCTTTTGTCGATTCGGTTGTCCAGACTTCTCTCTCAACCAGAGATTCCACTGGCCCCTTAATCCGAGTGTAGTGAATCCAGCCTTTCTCTGCCGTTCTTATCACTGTTTCAGTAGTTAGGAATGCCTGGTATGGCCCCTCCTAGTCCGGTTGCAATTTGGTCTCTGTCCCATGATTTGACTAGGACCCAATTCCCTGGTTGGATCGGATGGACAGTGAGTTCAAGGGGTAGAGTCTGTGCCAACAAACTCTGTTTCCTGAGGAAAGATAAGGAGGAAGACAAGCCCAGTATATACTTCTTTAAGAACAGATCTTTAGTTTCCAGGGTCAGCTGTTCCCCTTTTGTTCCCAGATAGGGAAGGCCAAACAATATCTCATAAGGGGACAGCACCAAATCTTTCCTTGGGGCCGTACGCACTCACAAAAGGGCTATAGGTAAACACCTAGTCCAAGGGAGTCTGGTTTTTATTACTAGTTTAGATAACTGCTTCTTGAGTGTCTGGTTCATTCTCTCAACCTTCCCTGATGAAGGGGGGTGCCAAGGAGTGTGGAACTCCCAGGACATTCCTAACCCCTTCATCACTCCCTGGAGTACACTGCAAGTAAAATGAGTTCCCTGATCCAAATCTATACACTCTACTATCCCGTATCTGGGGATTTTGTGTTCAAGTATTATCTTGGACACCCCACTTGCGGTGGCAGTGGCTAAAGGATATGCCTCCAGCCATCCAGATCGGTGATCAACCATTACCAGCATATAACTCAGTCTTCCCACTCGGGGTAATTTGGTATAATCTACCTGGATGTTCTGAAATGGTCTTAGCCCACTTTCTCTCCCTCCTGGGACTTGTTTCCTTAACACCTTCTTGTTTACTTTTTTGCATGTTCCCTTTGCATCTATATTTCCTTCAGACTAAATCACACATTGCTTGCACTCCCCAGTGACTCCCCTGATGTAAGACAGCCATAATCTCTCACATCATCATTTTATTCAACATCTCCCCCCATTGGGTAACATCCAGGACCCATCCGTTGTCTTTGCAGCTCCTAAATCTTTAAGTTCCTTTTCCTCCTTTGCAGTAAACAACGGAGCACCCTGAAGATCTGGAATTGCAGGTATTAGGGAGTATATCGCTGCTCCTTGTGGATTCAGGGCTGCTTCTTTAGCTCCCTCATCGGTCGGTTTATTACCTCTTACTTCCGGTTCATTCCCCTTCTGATGTCCGTTTATATGAACTACTGCTATTTCTCTCGGGAGTAACAGAGATTCCGGCGTTTGTTTTATCAATTCCTCATGAGCTAGTTCTTTTCCTCTGCTATTTATCAGTCCTCTTTCTTGCCAAATTTTTCTGAAGGTGTGTACTACTCCAAACACATATTTGGAGTCTGCGTACACCGTTCCTTCCTTGTCTTCTAAGGCTCTGAGAGCTCTTTCTAGGGCATAGAGTTCACAAGTTTGGGCTGACCAGCCACTAGGCAGTCTTTCAGCCTCAATAACGCTTCCCTCTGTCCCATCTACTACACCATATCCATTGTGCCTTTACCCTCAATCACCCAGGAGGACCCGTCGATAAACAACCGAGCTCCCACATGTAACGGTACGTCCCTTAGGTCCATCCGCACATTAGTCTGATATTCAATAATATCAAGGCAATCGTGTTCTAGATTGCCAAGAGCCACCCCCTCTCCCCGCCACAGAAATGCAGCTGGATTTAAGCAACTGCCTGTGACTAATGCAAGGTCATTCTGCTCGATTAAGATCGCCTCATATTTCAAGATCCTAGACTCTGTGAGCCATTGTCCTGCTTTCTGATTTAGTATGGGTCCGTACCTGGTGTGGGGTGCTGACTATAAAGGCTCCCCCAAAAGTAAGTTTCTGACTTTCCTCCACCAATAAGGCTGTTGCTGCCTGTACACACTCTGGCCAGTAATGTAGCTTTCCATTCTTTAATTAACAATGAATTAATGTAGTCATGTTTTAAGTTAGCTATGAATCAATATGACAGGTCACTGAGAATGTGTGAAGGAATCCTGCCAATTAATATCGAATTAGGCTAATACAATTGATTTATTATAAATATTAATAATATAAGATTAGATTACTTACAGTGTGGAAACAGGCCCTTCGGCCCAACAAGTCCACACCGCCCCGCCGAAGCGTAACCCACCCATACCCCTACATCTACATTTACCCCTTACCTAACACTATGGGAATTTAGCATGGCCAATTCACCTGGCCTGCACATCTTTGGACTGTGGGAGGAAACCGGAGCACCCGGAGGAAACCCACGCAGACACGGGGAGAACGTGCAAACTCCACACAGTCAGTCGCCTGAGGCGGGAATTGAACCCGGGTCTCAGGCGCTGTGAGACAGCAGTGCTAACCACTGTGCCACCGTGCCGCCCATAAAGAATAATATATCTAATTAATAATAAATATCTATAATAATAAATAAAATAATCATTATCTGTATTTCAGGGTGGAAACCCAACAAGTAACTAAAACATTTTTAAAAGTGTGCTCTGCTGCTTTATCCTTCTTATTGCATCATTCTCTTCCCTTCTGTAATTGATCTTCTTGCCTTTATTTTCATTTTAACGTCATTTAACCAATTTATCAATTTATGCTTGTCTAACTTTAAACCTATTCCTAACTATACATTTTGGAATCTTACTTGTCATAATCTGAAAGCTAATTTTAGGACGTGAATTTTCAGCTAATCAAAAATTGCAAGAGGAGAATAAATAAATAGGTGATTTGTCTCGTTCATGTGTCTACAAAAGAAATAATGATTGATATACCACCCTATTCCTCGATATGTTTGGCTGTCCCTATTTTCCAAAGGTTGGAATGCTGGGTGACAGCAGTGCCTGTTTAACTCAGGCAGTAGACCTTTTTCATCGTTAGGAACGACCCAGAGTTGGAGGTGCTACCATAGCTGATGTCAGGGGGTTTGGGAGAAACTGTTTATTTTATGAACCATTTCAATTCAACCTCATCCTTGCCGTTCAAATACTAATTTTCCACAGAGGGTGATTCATGTGTGGAATGAACTTTCTGAGGAAGTGGTGGATGAGGGTATAGTTAAAAGCCATTTGGAAGGTGCTGAGATTGGAAAGGGTGTTGCCCCGTGTTATTAAAGAGGACCAGACAGGCTTTATAAGGGGCCATAGGTCCTCTAATAATATTAGAAGGTTGCTGAATGTGGTCCAAGTTTGTCAGCAACGATCGATTCAGAGGTTGGTGATTTCCTTAGATGCAGAGGAAGCGTTTGACTGGGTGGAATGGTCTTATCATTTTTATGTCTTAGAACAGTTCGGGTTGGGTGGAGTCTTTGCTCAGTGGGTGGAGGTTTTATATCACCACCCTCTGGCCGTAGTCATCACCAACGGGGTGAAGTCTGGGAATTTTACAATTGGTAGGGGTAGTCGGCCCCCTCTTGCCATTGTTGTTTACGTTGGTGATGGAACCGCTGGCAGAGGCTATTCGTCAGAACGTCCACATGTTAGGGTTAGGGTTAGGGTTTGTTTTGTCTGTGGGCGGCACAGTGGCTCAGTGGTTAGCACTGCTGCCTCACAGAGACCCGGGTTCAATTCCCACCTCAGGCGACTAATTGTTTGGAGTTTGCACGTCCTCCCCGTGTCTGCATGGGTTTCCTCCGGGTGCTCCGGTTTCCTCCCACAGTCCAAAGATGTGCAGGTCAGGGTGAATTGGCCATGCTAAAATTGCCCGTAGTGTTAGGTAAGGGGTAAATGTAGGGGTATGGGTGGGTTGCGCTTCGGCAGGGCGGTGTGGACTAGTTGGGCCGAAGGGCCTGTTTCCACACTAAGTAATCTAATAACCGCTCCGGAAGTGGGATCGAAGGCACACAAGATTACACTGTATGCGGATGATGTCCTTCTGTTTTTATCAAACCCAATGACCTCCGTACCCCATTCGATACAATGTATCAATTCATTTGGGGCTATATTTCAGGATGTAAGATTAACTTTGCATAATTGGAGGCTATGCCTTTGGAGATCTTTTCTGGTTTTTTTTCAGGTTAGGGATTTCATCCAGAACGAGACTACGCTTCTCATTAAGCCCTACAAGCCCGATACAGAGAGGTTGTTGCTACGTTCCACAAGCACTCTTTCGATTAGTGCCCTTCTATCACCTGCTGGGTGGCAGGGCCTGGCAGGATATTAACCGTTCATGTGAGGTCTGGGACAAGAGCTAGGAGTGGAGATCTCGTCTGAAACATAGGAAAATATATGGCAGAATACTTGAAAGATAATCTGTAATAGGACATGCACTACGCAGTTAAAAGTTCTACACAGGGCTCATCTGGCACCAGACCGTCTGGCAAAGTTTAAAAAAGGGGCATCTTCAGTGTGCGCCAAATGTATAATCAGTGTAGGTACTCTTACCCACTGCTTCTGGACATGGCACAGGCTACTGGAGCACTGAGGCAGGAGAGATAGGGAGGGTATTGAGGACTGAGGTCAAAGTAGACCCAATATCTCTCCTCTTAGGTCTACCGAATTTACAATCTTAGATGGGCATGGGAAGAAACTATTTAATATTCTTGCATACTGTGCACGGAAGAATATTCTGATGAATTGGGTGTCTGAGAACCTGCCGGGCTTGCTGGGATGGCAGAAATTAATTATGGAACACATTCCCTTGGACATTTTTACAAACATGGTGCACCACACAACAGATCATTTTTATAAGACATGGCAGCCCTTCTTGAGTTATTGGAGATAGATTCGTCAGTTGTCTTAACTAGGGCGTTTGTTTAACCAGGATGGTTAGATTTGGGAAGCCCTGGGCCCTGGAGGGGGTCTCCTGAGTTAATATGGGTACATATACAATGCTCCCATTCCTTTGTTTGGAACCATTGCGCTGAGCATAGTTGTTCTGTATTTTGTGGTTTTTTTTGTTTGTTTTTTGCTTTTGTTTCTTTTTTTTGGTGTTGCTTTGCACAGTGTTAGGGTTTGTCTTGTATTAAACAGTAGGTTAATAGTTAGGGAGACAGTAATTGTATCGTAATTTGTGTTTTTGTCTTTTTATTGTATTGATATTTGTTATTGACTGTATTTTTCAATAATTTTATATGTTTGGAAAGTTAAAAAAAATTTGCTAATAAATTTATTTACAAAAAAAAGCCATTTGGATAAGTACAGGAATAGGAAAGTTTGGAGGGATACAGGTCAGAAGCAGGCTGGAGAGATTAATTTAACTTGGGATTATGGTTAGCATGGACTGGTTGGACTGAAGGTCTGTTTTCATGCTGTATGACTCTATGGCAGGTTCATAATTCCTTGAAAGTAGAGTCGCAAAGTAGACAGAATAGTGAAGGTGGTTGGTACACTTTGCTTTATTGGTCATGTTGTGGCTGTACAAGAAATGAGTTAGGCTTCCTTTGGAGCATAGCAAGCAATCTTGGTACCAGTGATCCCACCCTGACACCCCATACACCAAAGATCCTGACTAAAATCGACTGGGACACAGGACAAAATCATAAAATCCTTGCAGTGCAGAAAGAGGCTCTTTGTCCCATCGATTGCATTGGGTACAAGAGTTGGGAGGTCAGGCTGCAGCCGTACAGGACTTTCGTGAGGCCACTTTTGGAATATTTCATTTGATACTGGTCTCCCTGCTAGAGGATAGGAAGGATGTTGTGAAATTTGAAAGAGTGCAGAAGAGATTGAGAAGGAGGGCACCAGGGTTGGAGGGTTGTGGTATAAGGAGAGGCTGAATATGAAAGAGCTGTTTTCCTGGAGCATCAGAGGTGGAGAGGTGACCTTATAGTTTTATGAAATCATAAGGGGCATGGATAAGGTAAATAGGCAAGGTCTTTTCTCCAGGGTGGGGGTGTCCAAAACCAGAGGGCATAGGTTTAGGCGAGGGAGGGGAACCATTTAAAAGGGATCTAAGTGGCAACGGTTTCACGCAGAGGGTGGTGCGTGTATGGAATGAGCTGCCAGAGGAAGTGGCTGGTACAATTACATTTAAAAGTCATCTGGATGGGTATGTGAATAGGAAGGGTTATACAGATATGGGCCAAATGCTGGCGAATGTAACTAGATTTCCACAGGATATCTTGTCAGCATGGATATGTTGGATCGAAAAGTCTATTTCAGTGCTGTATATCTCGATGTATGTTTGATAACAGATGATGCATTTCTGTTAATGTAAATACTGTATTGTTATAAATCATAGCTGGGTACTATTACTTAGATGTAAGGGAGAGAGAATTCCTCACATTGGGCACTATAAGAATGCTGGGAAACCCCTATTTCTGGTTTACTTTCTAATGAATAAACATTAACCACAAACACCAACTGAGCAGTTATTTCTAATTTTGTTTCACTTTTCTTGTTTTATTCCCCACCACAATGACACTGTGTCTGGATCGTTGACAGGCTGGGAGACTGTGGGTTGAGTCCTGACCGACTAAATGTTTTATTGTTCTGGAAGGTGTAAAGGGGGTCAAAGCTTCAGCAGAAATCCAACAGAGCTGAGAACAGACTCTGTGGGAACAGGGAGATCAACAAAGGACAGAGAAATCAGGACCTGAAATCCGAGCTGACACCAGACGACCATGTTATCAGTGCTTTGATTAACAGTGCCAATCCTCTACCTTTACCCAGCTTCCCATTTGACTTGAATGACACGTAACCCCTCGATATTCAGGATCCAATCCTTGTCATCCTGAATCCATGTCTTTGTAAGGATTCTCATCATAATTATTCTTTTCAATGTGTTGCAGTCAATTCATTCACTTTTGTTACAATGCAGCACACATTCAGACACACAGTCTTCCGTTTCAACTTTTGAGTTTTAGAATCCAGTTTTGATTGCTGGTACGTTTACTCTCCTTGCCCCTTTCGATCATTCTCTGATGTTCATTTTCCACATCACCACATTGCTCACCTGCCTTGATTTGGATTGGCCATGCTAAATTGCCCAGTGTCCAGGGATGTGCAGGTTAAGTGGGTTAGACAATGGGAAGTGCAGGGTTTTAGTTTCATTGTAATAGAAGCAGGAGTAGGCCATTTGGCCCATCGAATCTGTTCTGCCATTCATTAAGCTCATGGCTGATCGATTCATCTCAGCTCCTCCTACCCACATTATCCCAACTACCCTTCATTCCCCTACCATGCAAAAACCCATTCAACTGTGTCTTGAATCTATTTAATGAAGCTGCTTCTACTGCTTCCATGGGCAGATATGGATTCACTGGTCTCTGGAAAAAGCAGATCCTCCTTATCTCTGTCTGAAATCTACTCCCCCTAAATCTTGAGGCCATGTCCCCTCATCCTAGTTTCACTCACCAGCAGAAATGACTGGATGTGGGTGGGGGGTTTATATGGCATGCTCTGAGGGGTCGGTGTGGACCTGATGAGCCGAATGGCCTGCTTCCACACCGTAGGGCTTCTGAGATTTACCGCAGTTGTACTTGCCCTGGATCACAGCACCCAGAACCACCCACCTTCTGCAAATCAATCGACAAGTCCTGAAGATCTGGGCTCCCCTGGCAGGCAGCTCTCTCTCTGTTCCGCGATCAGTCAAAAAACACTAGCAATTCAGACTGGTTCTGTAAGATTTCACACTTTACTTTACAGCCAGGTACTGGTTGTCTAGCAACAGAGGTTAAACACTTCTGTGTCCCTCAGAGAAACTGCGCACATGGCTCAAGACAAAGACATTTTTATATCTTTTTTGAAAAGAAGTACAGCCACAGTTACACAGTAGATTCAAACAATTACCAATCAAATTTAATAAAATGACATTATTGACAGCAACTTAACCCAATGATATTTCCTGGGAACCAACCTTGCTTTACACATCCAAGCACCTTTATCTCCCGACACTATGTTCCACATCTGCACTTGCAAGGTCAGTTAGGATGGCTAGTAATATCTTATCTAGTCTAGTTATTTCTATGCTGCAAAGGAAACATTATCTGCTAACCTTTGTTAAAGCACACAATGGTCAAATCCGGAATGTAGCTTTTAAAATGTAGCCACTTTATACAGCTTTTAAGCAGAATTGTCAATTTCAGCCATATTGTCATGTTGTTGTCTATGTTAGTAAGAGCTCCTGACAACAGCCTGTATTCAGATTTCAGATCTTCAGTCCTACCCTGCCCTCTCATATGTGTGTTATCTAACTGCTTCATCGTTTTGAGTGAATACAACCCACACCATCCGCTGCTGCCAGTAAACTTTACAACGCTGATGGAACAATAGTAGCTGCAGTACCTTCAGGACCTGCAGTACTGAAAATCGTAAGGCTTCTAACGATACCAGTTACTGATTCACCGCTCCTTCTGACGCACAGCATTGGAAACACAGTGTTGGAGGCTGACAGAAATAAGTAGTTTTAAACAAAGACCCACCTAACACTTCACTGGGCTCCCCACTCAGCACACTTTGCTTACTGTTGGTAAACCTTAGAGCACTTCATCCTTATAGCCCAAGCAGTGGTCCATATAAGCACCAACAACATACACAGGAAGAGTGATGGGGATTTAAGGCAGAAATTCAGGGAGCTGGGCTGTAAGCTGAGATATAGGACAAAACAGAGTTGTTATCTCTGGTTTGTTGCCCGTACCACATGCTAGCGAGGTGAGGAGAGAGAGGAGTTGGACATGTGGCTACAGGAGTGGGGCAGGAGAGGAGGGTTTTGGATTCCTCGATAATTGGGGCTCTTTCTGGGTAGGTGAAACCTCTATAAACAGGATGATCTTCACCTGAACCAGAGGGGTACCAATATCCTTGGAGGGGGGAGGTGGGGGGGGGAAGTGGAACTTGCTATTGCTGTTCAGGTGGGTTTAAACTAATTCAACAGGGGCATGGGAACCTAAATTGTAGTTTGATTATAGAGGAGGTTGAAAGTAGGAAGGTCAGAAATAAGGTTTCAGGGGTCATAAGAGGACCAAGTTGGTTTGAAATGTGTCTATTTCAACACCAGGAGTGTCCGGTATAAGGTGGGTGAACTTGCAGCATGGGTCGGTACCTGAGATTTCAATATTGTGGCCATTTCAGAGACATGGGTAGAGCAAAGACAGGAATGGCTGTTGCAGGTTCCGGGATTTAGATGTTTCAGTAAGAACACAGAAGATGGTAAAGGGGGTGTGACATTGTTAGTCAAGGACGGTATTATGGCTGCAGAGAGGATGTTTGAGGACTCGTCAACTGAGGTAGTATGGGCTGAGATTAGAAAATAGAAAGGAGAGATCACCCTTTTGGGGAGTTTTCTATAGGCCTCCAAATAGTTCCAGAGATTTAGAGGAAAGGATGGCAAAGATGGTTCTGGATAAGAGCAAGAGTGACAGGGTAGTTGTTATGAGAGACTTCAACTTCCCAAATATTGACTGGGAATACTATAGTTCAAGTACTTTAGATGGGTCAGTGTTTGGCCATTGTGTGCAGGAGGGTTTTCTGATACAGTATGTAGACAGGCCAACAAGGGGCAAGGCCACATTAGATTTGGTACTGGGTAATGAACCCAGCCAAGTGTTAGATTTGGAGGTTGGTGAGCAATTACAGAAGATTTAGGATGCAGAGGATGGGGAAGGAAACTGCAGGAGATGGGCACAATAGAAATATGGAGATTACTTAAGGAACAGCTACTGTGCATGTACCTGTCAAACAGGGAGAAGTTGTCAAGCGCAGGAGCCATGGTTTACTAAGGAAGTTGAATCTCTTGTCAAGACGAGGAAGAAAGCTTATGTTAGGATGAGATATGAAGGCTCAGATGGGGCAATTGAGAGTTACAAGATAGCCAGGAAAGACCTAAAGAGAGAGCTAAGACGAGTAAGGGGGGGACATGAGAAGTTGTTGGTGGATAGGATCAGGGAAAAACCAAAAGCTTTCTATAGATATATAAGGGATAAAGAATGATTAGAGTAAGATTAGGGGCAATCAAGGGCAGTGGTGGGAAGTTGTCCGTGAAGGCTCAGGAGACAGAGGAAGCACTAAATGAATATTTTTCATCAGTATTCACACTGGAAAAAGACAATGTTGTCGAGGAGAATACTGAGAAACAGATTAGAGACTAGATGGGATTGAGGTTCACAAAGAGGAGGTGTTAGAAATTCTGGAAAGTGTGAAAATAGATAAATCCCCTGAGCCGGATGGGATTAATCCGAGGATTCTCTTGGATGCCAGGGAGGAGATGGCCGAGCCTTTGGCTTTGATCTTTATGTTGTCATTATCTACAGGAGTAGTACCAGAAGACTGAAGGATAGCAAATGTGGTTCCGTTGTTCAAGAAGGGGAGCAGAGACAATCCTGGTAATTATAGACCAGTGGACCTTAGTTCAGTTGTGGGTAAAGTATTGGAAAAGGTTATAAGAGATAGGATTTATAATCATTCCGATAGGAATAAGTTGATTAGGGATAGTCAACACAGTTTTGTGAAGGGGAAATTGTGTCTCACAAACCTTATTGAGTTCTTTGAGAAGGTGACAAACAGGTAGATGAGGGTAAAGCTGTTGATGTGGTGTATATGGATTTCAGTAAGGTGTTTTTTTTTGTAGATTACTTACAGTGAGGAAACAGGCCCTTCGGCCCAACAAGTCCACACTGACCCTCCGAACAGCAACCCACCCAGACCCATCCCCTTACACTTACCCCTTCACCTAACACTATGGGCAATTTCGCATGGCCAATTCACCTAACCTGCACATCTTTTGGACTGTGGGAGGAAACCGGAGCACCCAGAGGAAACCCACGCAGACATGGGGAGAATGTGCAAACTCCACACAGACAGTTGCCCGAGACAGGAATTGAATCCGGGTCTCTGGTGCTGTGAGGCAGCAGTGCTAACCACTATGCCACCGTACCATTTGATTAGGCTCCACATGCTAGGCTACTGCACAAAATACGAAGGCATGGGATTGAAAGCAATTTAGCAGTTTGGATCAGAAACTGGCTAGCTGAAAGGAGACAGAGGATAGTGGTTAATGGGAGATGTTCGTCCTGGAGTTCAGGTATTAGTGGTGTACTGCAAGGATCTGTTTTGGGTCCACTGATGTTTGTCATTTTTATAAACAAATTGGATGAGGTTGTAGAAGGATGGGTTAGTAAATTTGCGGAAGACATGAAGGTTGGTACAGTTGTGGATAGTGCCGAAGGGTGTTGTAGGTTACAGAGGGACATAGATAAGCTGCAGAGCTTGGCTGAGAGGTGTCAAATAGAATTTAACGCAGAAAAGTGTGAGGTGATTCACTTTGGAAGGAGTAACAGGAATTCAGAGTACAGGGCAAATGGTAAGATTCTTGGTGGTGTAGATGAGCAGAGAGATCTCAGTGTCCATGTGCATAGATCCATCAAAGTTGCCGCTTGGGTTGATAGGGCTATTAAGAAGGCATATGGTGTGTTAGCTTTTATCAGTAGAGGGTTTGAGTTTTGGTACCATGTGGTCATGTGGCAGCTGTACAAAACTCTGCTGTCAATGCAGTCGCACTTGGAATACTGCATACAGTTCTGGTCACCGCATTATAGGAAGGATATAGAAGCTTTAGAAAGGGTTCAGAAGAGATTTACTAGGATGTTGCCTGGTGTGGAGGGAAGGTCTACGAGGAAAGGTTGAGGGAGTTGAGGTTGTTTTTGTTACAGAGAATAAAGTTGAGAGATGACTTAATTCAGACATAAGACAATCAGAGGGTTAAATCGCTTGGACAGTGAGAACCTTTTTCCTAGGTTGATGATGGCTAGCACAAGGGAACATAGCTTCAAATTGAGGGGCGATAGATATAGGACAGATGTCAGAGGTAGTTTCTTTACTCAGAGAATAGTGGGGTGTGGAACGCACTGCCTGCAACAGTTGTAAGCTCGCCAATTTTACAGGCATTTAAACGGTCATTGGATAAACATATGGACGAGAATGGAATGGTGTAGGTTAGATGGGCTTCAGGTTGGTTTCACAGGGTGGTGCAAAGAGGGCAGGAGGGCCTGTACTATGCTGTAATGTTCTATGCTCAAGATATCACCATTTAAACAATGCACCTCCTTCCTAATTTTTTCACAGTAAAGCCTATAACTTCACCTTGTGTATTAGATTTGCCGTGTCTTTGCCAATTGGGACAGCTCCTTGGATACTGCCTGGCCTGCTGTGTTTTTTCAGCATCACATTTTTCAACTCTGGTCTCTAAGCATCTGCAGTCCTCACTTTCTCCTTGAATGTAGATTTCTCCAGTTTCCTCATTTCCCCTCCCCTCTCCTTATCTCAGTCCCAACCCCCGGATTCGGCACCACCCTCTTGACCTGTAATCTTCTTCCTGACCTCTCCGCCCCCACCCCCTCTCCAACCTATCACCCTCACCTCCTTCCACCTATTCCCAGTGCCCCTCCCCCAAATCCCCTCCCCCCTAACTTTTATCTCAGCCCGCCTGGCACACCAGCCTCATTCCTGAAGAAGGGATTACGCCCGAAATGTCGATTCTCCTGCTCCTCGGATGCTGCCTGGCCTGATGTGTTTTTTCCAGCATCTCACTTTCTCCCAATTGGGACACAGACCAGGACCAACTTTTCCAGAATCTGTCCTCTCCTGGATTCACTCCCATTCCATTCAGTTGCTGCGAGTCAACAATTAAACCCCAGAATGAAAAAAAAGTAAAACGGGGAGGGTGAGAAAAGAGAATGTTGTCCTCACAGATGTTGGACAGAGGAAGGAAGTTGCAATCTGGGGTGAAGCTCAATCTTCATTCAGAGAGAGAGGGGAGGAGCAGCTTCAGAAGCTCATGGTCCAACTTCCGCATCTAGACAATAGAGAGCTCTGATTGGCTTCTCGGCCTTTTGGCTAAGATCAAGTGTCTGTTCTTATCAGGACAGGTGTCGAGTTGCGAGTCATCAGAGCTAGTGAAGAGATCATTGCTGGATCGTGATTGGACGTTGGAGGATCGTTTGGTTGTGCTGACCTGCTCTTGGTGGATCTTCATGCTGGCTTCGGCCTAATGCCAATTCAGGGACCAGCCAACCTCAGAGCTATGGCCTCGACAGCTGCCCGCAGCCCTGGGCAGGGGGTTCGAAACACAGTCAGGGTGACTGTGAAGAAGATTGAGGATCGTACACCACTCGACCGCACCCTGTTTATCAAGAAGGTACTGTTGGGATGCTGTGGGTTCACTGCAGCGGACGTGTATTGTCTGCAGGATTTCCCTGGGGCAGGCTACTTCGATGTGACCTTCAGAAGCGTGAAGCAGTGTGAACAGCTCCTGAAGGTCTTCAAGGAGAGCCACTGTTTTCCATCTTGTCAGTGACCCCACTGTGTGTGCTTCCTGCACAGAGGAATTGGGTTGTTACAATCCATATGTACAACCCCTACATTCCAGCGGCTGATGTCCTGACCTTCCTGGGAAGGTACGTCCAAGTTGAGGGAGAAGCCACTGATGTGATCGACCCCTTTGGGATCTGGACCAGTAAGCGGCAGGTCAGGGTAAGTCTGAGGGCCGATGATAGTGGGAACATCCTCCACCCACCCTCGAGCTTCGCAATTGGAGGGAGCAGAGGCTACCTGACATATGCAGGGCAGTCGAAAGTGTGCCGAACCTGCGGGAAGTCGGGACACGTGGCGGTGGATTGCAAAGTGACCATCTACAGGAACTGCAAACAGGAGGGTCACTTGACTAAGGACTGCCAGGAAGAAAAGAGCTGCAACCTGTGCGGAGAGGCGGGCCACATGTATAAGACCTGCCCAAGACGGGGGGGCCCCACTTACACACAGATGGCTGGAGGTGGCAATGTGAGCCGTGGACCCCCAAAGACCAGTAAGGTCCACCCGGAGAGCAAGGAAACGGAGTCTGGTGGCACCCAGAAAGAAGAACAGGCTGGAGTGGAGGAGGCGGCAGCCAGCGGAGAGACACAGCAGCTGATCCTAGCTCTAGCCGGGCAGATGGAAGAAATGGAGGAGGAGGTAATCAAGCAGGCAGATGAGTGGATACCTGTTAAAAACAGGAAGAGGAAATCTTGCCAGGTCCCCAAAGCCTCCCAGCAAAAGGGGAAAAGACAGCTGCACGAGGGAGGGACGGCCAGCTCTTCGGAGGGGGAAGATGGACGCAAAGAAGGCCATCACCACCAGAAGAAGAGACAGAACGCCGTCGGTAAAGAGGAGGGCATTTCCTCCCAACCAGGAAACAACGGACCCCCCGAAGTCCACCCTCCACCCAGTGAGCACCAGGAGGTACCCACTGGCCCACAACTACAGGCAACCGAGATCTGTGATCCTCTGACAGTCCCATTGTCAGACACAGAACTGGACAGGGAGGACCCTTGCCTTGGCTCAATGACACCAGAGCGGGTAAATGACCCCAGTGAGGAGCTGGATAGCTACCTCAGCCCAGCGAAGGTCCAGCAGTTCGTGCTTACCTTGGGGATGTAGACAGCCACCCCAGAGGCAGGACAGTCAAATGGACAATGGTAACCCCATAAACTGGGGGTTAAAGAAGTTTCATTTGCTTTCATATAACAGGGCACCCACTCAGTAGGTGGGTTCCGCTGAAGCCACAGCTAAATACCAAGAGACTGGATAGTTAATAAAGGTAACTGTTAATAGGATAACTGTGAATTCGATTGATTCAATCTGTGCTTTGTAATGTTAAGACATGCAATGTATATAACTATGAACGACATGGAAAATTGTACAAGTACCAAAGATTTATTTATATGAATAAAGTATATTTTGAAATTTAAAAAAATAGAGAGCTCTGGTTGGCTTCCGATTGGCCCATGGAAAGACGGTCGCGAGCCATTTCTGCGGACACCCAAGGCGCATGTGCATTGCTTTGCTGACACCGGCGAACATGCGCAGTCCTTACTGACACCGAGGAGCATGCTCAGTGTGTTTTGCTGAGAGACTGGTGTTATTGACAAATTTTAAGTGTCCGATCGCCAATCGGATAGAAAAAGCTGGAGCCACAAATTTCTCCCCCCTTTGGCTCGACATTTTATTCCTTTTGCATGTTGGCTGGCTGCCCAACCTTTGTATGTCTTTTCCCCCCAGGATACGGGAGTCCCAACCTAGAGGGGCAGAGGTTTAGGGGCAAGAGGGAAAAGGTTTGAAAGGGGGACCTCAGAGGCAACTTTTTCAAGCAGAGGGCAGTGCGTGTATTGAACAAACTGGCGAAGGAATCTGTCAAGGCTGGTGCAATTGCAACATTGAAAAGGCATCTGGATGGGTACATGAACAGGAAGGTTTAGGGTAAGAGGGGAAAAATAAATATGTGGACCTTTCCACACTGTAGGTAATCTAATCTAATGCTGGCAAATGGGTCACCAGATTAATTTAGGATATCTGGTCGTCGCGGACCGAAGGGTTTGTTTCCATGCTCTACAACTCTATGACTCTCTTTCTATACAATTGAAACCAATTCCACAAGACTAGGAAAAGGCCATTCACACTTTACAGTCTATCCTGAACTGTGCCCTAACTGCGCATACTTCCATGAAAGTTTCAGAAAGATTTCTGCAGCTTTTTTTAAAAAAAACATGCTTTCAGACTTAAATGATATATTCAGAAATATCATTAAAGAAATTCTCAATTTTAAAAATCAGCCATTTGGTGGGTGTGTGTGTGTCAGGGAGAGAAAGGAGGGGCTGCAGAGTGTGAGGAGAGAGACAATGGGGGGGATGCAGAGTGGGGAGAGAGAGAGAGTGGGCGGGGGCAATGGGTAGGGAGAGAATAGATGGGAGGGGAGACACAGTACAAATCCAACCTTCCCCCTGGACCGCTGTCATTGTCCCACGAAGTGGAACCCACTCCTCCCACAGTAGTTTTGGGGCAATCATTTCTCAATATACACATGGCTAAGGCAGTAGGATCATAGAATCTTGACAGGCCTTTTGGCCCATCGAATTCACACTGACCCTCCAAACAGCATCTCACCCAGACCCACCCTATTACCCTACAGCCCTTCAGTTGCCCATGGCTAACATACCAGAGGCTGCACATCCTTGGACACATTAGCATAGCCGATCCCACCCTAAGCTGCAGATATTTCGACTGTGGGAGGAAAATGGAGCACCTGGAGGTAAACCATGCAGACACAAGGGCAGAATGTTCCAAATTCCACACAGACAGTCCCCTGAGGATGGAATCGAACCCAGGTCCCTGGCCCTGTGAGGTTAACCTGCCCCTTTACGCCCAACGTGTCTCACCCTGGCTTCCAGCTCCATATCTGAGCCCAAGGTCCTCCAGCCTGTGTTTGCCCTGGATCACAGCATCTAGATCCTCCCACATTCTGCAAATCGAAAGACAAGTCCCACCCTGCCCTCTCCAATGTGTGTTGCATAACTGCTTAACTGTTTCTTGTGGCTGATAGCCAAGTTTGGAACACATGAGGATGGCCTCAACCTTGGGTTCATGTCACATTACAGGTGACCCAACTATACTATACACTCGGCCTCTCACACACTTGTGCATACCCTCTCTCATACACAGGCTCTCTGACACATACATACACCTCACACACTCACCCACACACACATCCTCTCACATGCTTATATTCCATCACACACACAATTTACCCAGTATGCACACAGGCAAACACACTCTCTCTTTCTCTACTCTCTCATGCATGCACGCGCATGCGCACACACACACAGAAGTTATGGGGTGAATTTACATTTGCAGGATTGTCACAGAGTCATGGAGATGTACAGCACGGAAACAGACCCTTCGGTCCAACCCGTCCATGACGACTAGATATCCCAACCCAATCTAGTCCCACCTGCCAGCACCCGGCCCATATCCCTCTAAACCCTTCCTATTCATATACCCATCCAACTGCCTCTTAAATGTAGCAATTGTACCAGCCTCCTCCACTTCCTCTGACAGCTCATTCCATACCCGTACCATCCTCTGTGTGAAAAAATTGCTCCTTAGGTCTCTTTTATAACTTTCTCTTCTCACCGTAAACATATGCCTTCTAGTTCTGGACTCCCTGACTCCAGGGAAAAGACTTTGTCTATGTATCCTATCCATGCCCCTCATAATTTTGTAAACATCTATAAGGTCACCCCTCAGCCTCCGGCACTCCAGATAAAACAGCCACAGCCTGTTCAGCGTCTCCCTATAGCTCAAATCCTCCAGCCCTGGCAAAATCATTGTAAATCTTTTCTAAACCCTTTCAAGTTTCACAACATGCTTCCAGCCGGAAGGAGACCAGAATTACACGCAATATTCCAACAGTGGCCTAACCAGTGTCCTGTACAGCCGCAACATGACCTCCCAACCATGTACTCAATACTCTGACCAAGAAAGGAAAGCATACCAAATGCCACCTTCATTATCCTATCTACCTGCGGTTCCACTTTCAAGGAGCTATGAACCTGCACTCCAAGGTCTCTTAGTTCAGCAACACTCCCTAGGACCTTACCATTAAGTGTATAAGTCCTTCAAAGATTTGCTTTCCCAAAATGGAGCACCTCACGTTTATCTGAATTAAACTCCATCTGCCAGTTGTCAGCCCATTGGCCCATCTGGTCAAGATCCTGTTGTAATCTGAGGTAATCCTCTTTGCTGTGCACTACACCTACAATTTTGGTGTTATCTGAAAAATTATTAACTGTACCTATTATGCTCACATCCAAATCATTTATGTAAATGACACAAAGTAGAGGACCCAGCACTGATCCTTGTGGCACTCCACTGGTCACAGGCCTCCAGTCTGAGAAACAACCCTCCACCATCACCCTCTGTCTTCTACCTTTGAGCCAGTTCTGTATCCAAATGGCTAGTTCTCCCTGTATTCCTTGAGATCTAACCTTGCTAATCAGTCTCCCATGGGGAACCTTGTCGAACGCCTTAATGAAGTCCATATAGATCACATCTACCCCTCTGCCCTCATCAATCTTCTTTGTTACTTCCACAAAAAACTCAATCAAGTTTGGGAGACATGATTTCCCACACACAAAACCATGTTGACTATCCCTAATCAGCACTTGCCTTTCCAAATACATGTACATCCTGTCCTTCAGGATTCCCTCCAATTTCCCACCACCGAGGTCAGGCTCACTGGTCTGTAGTTCCCTGGCTTGTCCTTACCACCCTTCTTAAACAGTGGCACCACATTAGCCAATCTCCAGTCTTCCAGCACCTCACCTGTGTCTATCGATGATACAAATATCTCAGCAAGAGGCCCAGCAATCACTTCTCTAGCTTCCCACAGAGTTCTGGGGTACATCTGATCAGGTCCTGGGGATTTATCCACTTTTATGTGTTTCAAGACATCCAGCACTTCTCCACTGTAATATGGACATTTTGCAAGATGTCACCATCTATTTCCCTACAGTCTATGTCTTCCATATCCTTTTCCACAGTAAATACTGATGCAAAATACTCATTTAGTATCTCCCCCATTTTCTGCAGCTCCACACAAAGGCCACCTTGCTGATCTTTGAGGGGCCCTATTCTCTCATTAGTTGCTCTTTTGTCCTTAAAGTATTTGTAAAAACACTTTGGATTCTCCTTAATTCTATTTGCCAAAGCTAGCTCTTGTCCCCTTTTTGCCCTCCTGATTTCCCTCTTAAGTATACTCCTACTTCCTTTATACTCTTCTCAGGTAAAAACAATGACTGCAGATGCTGGAAACCAGATTCTGGATTAGTGGTGCTGGAAAAGCACAGCAGTTCAGGCAGCATCCAAGGAGCAGTAAAATCGACGTTTCGGGCAAAAGCCCTTCATCAGGAATAAAGGCAGAGAGCCTGAGGGTGGAGAGATAAATGAGAGGAGGGTGGGGGTGGGGAGAAAGTAACAGAGTACAATAGGTGAGTGGGGATAGGGATGAAGGTGATAGGTCAGGGAAGAGGGTGGAGTGGATAGGTGAAAAAGAAGATAGGCAGGTAGGACAAGTCATGGGGACAGTGCTCTTCTAAGGATTCACTCAATCTATTACATATGCTTCCTTCCTTTTATGAACCAAACCCTCAATTACTTTAGTCATCCAGCATTCCCTATACCTATCAGCCTTCCCTTTCACCCTGACAGGAATATACTTTCTCTGGATTCTTGTTATCTAATTTCTGAAGGCTTCCCATTTTCCAGCTGTCCCTTTACCTGTGAACATCTGCCTCCAATCAGCTTTCAAAAATTCTTGCCTAATACCGTCAAAATTGGCCTTTCTCCAATTTAAAACTTCAACTTTTAGATCTGGTCTATCCTTTTCCATCACTATATTAAATCTAATAGAATTATGGTCACTGGCCCCAAAGTGCTCCCCCACTGATACCTCAGTCACCTACCCTGCCTTGTTTCCCAAGAGTAAGTCAAGTTTTGCACCTTCTCTAGTAGGTACATCCACATACTGAATCAGAAAATTGTCTTGTATGCACTTAACAAATTCCTCTCCATCTAAACCCTTAACAGTCCCAGTATATGTTTGGAAAGTTAAAATCCCCTACCATAACTACTCTATTATTCTTACAGATAGCTGAGATCTCCTTACAAGTTTGTTTCTCAATTTCCCTCTGACTATTAGGGGGTCTATAATACAATCCCAATAAGGTGATCATCCCTTTCTTATTTCTCAGTTCCACCCAAATAACTTCCCTGGATGTATTTCCAGGAATATCCTCCCTCAGCATAGCTGTAATGCTATCCCGTATCAAAAATGCCACTCCCCCTCCTCTCTTGCCTCCCTTTCTATCCTTCCTGTAGGATTTGTATCCTGGAACATTAAACTGCCAGCCCTGCCCATCCCTGAGCCATGTTTCCATAATTACTATGATATCCCAGTCCCATGTTCCTAACCATGCCCTGAGTTCATCTGCCTTCCCTGTTAGGCCCCTTGCATTGAAATAAATGCAGTTAACTTTATTAGTGCTACCTTGTCCCTGCCTGCCCTGACTATTTGACTCGCTTCTGTCCTCAATTGTACCAGTCTCAGATTGATCTCTTTCCTTACTATCTCCCTGGGTCCCACCCACCTCCCCCCACCTCCCCCCACACCACCTACTAGTTTAAATCCTCCTGAGCAGCTCCAGCAAATCTCCCTGCCAGTATATTAGTCCCCTTCCAATTCAGGTGCAATTTGAGTAGAGGCGGATAGCCAAGTTTGAAACACACGAGGATGGCCTCAAGCGAGACCTTGGGTTCATGTCACACAACAAGTGACCCAACTACACTGTACACTCTGTCTCTCACACTCACACACACACACACTTACATACTCACACATCTGTGCATACCCTCTCTCATACACACACATACACCTCACACACACAATTTACCAAGCACGCACACATGCAAACACACTCTCTCTCTCTCATGCACGCACACAGACAAGTTTTGGGGTGAATTTACATTTGCAGAGTTATATTTGCAGATATATTCTATTTTGCTCAAAAAGCACACAATCTACAGACATTCAATCCATGTAATATTTTATAAATTCCGACTTTGGAAATAAACCAGTCAAAATTGGGATAGAGATAGACTCTAACCTCACACCTTTCATACACTGTCTGAGCTGAGATGTCACTTTTTTTCACCTTAACTTATCCTAAAAATGTGAGTTAAAAGAAGTTCTGTGATTTACATATTAATAAACAGAAACCTGCAACCCATTCCAAAAGATGAAAGACTTAACAACAATCCAAATTTGTTCAATATATAATTTCAGTTGCATGACACTGTGATCTTTTGCTGTAAATTCTGTGTCTTATGATCCTGCTCCACAGCTACCAGATGAAGGAGCAGCGCTCCGAAAGCTAGTGCTTCCAAATAAACCTGTCCGACTACAACCTGGTGTTGTGTGATTTTTAATCTTTGTTTCCAGTGAATACAGCCCACAAATTATTCAATAACGAGAGGTCATGCTTTCAAGGTGGGAGGTGGAAAGTTTAAGGGGGATACACGCGGCAAGTACTTCACACAGTGTCTGGTGGGCATTTGGAATGCGTTGCCAGCACGTGTGGTAGAGGTAGGCACGGTAGACTCATTTAAGATGCATGGACAGATGCATGAGTCGGTGGGGAGCAGAAAGATACAAATGCTTAGGACTTGACCGACAGGGTTAGACAGTACATTTGGATCGGCTCAGGCTTGGAGGGCCGAAGGGCCTGTTCTTGGGCTGTTAAATTTTCTTTGTTCTAAATCCTGCTGGTGCCAATAAACTTTACAACGCCGATGAAATGATGCAGAATCTGCAGAGATGAGAAACTTACAATTTCTAACCATACTAGCTACTCATTCACTGTTTCTTTTGATACATGACATTGGAAACTTACTGCTGCAGCCTGAAACAAATGTACGCTTTTAAACAAAAACCTGTTGGATCTCACAGCTTTCAATGTCTGAATCTGACAGTAAGTTCAGGTAACAATTATCGCGATCCAACTTTGTTACATCTTCGGATCTCCCCAGCTAAAAGGTGTACAAAGGCTTTTTCAACAGCTCAACCTCAAAGCATACACAATCCCCACCCTACTTCCTTTACTATTGGTCAGCACTGAGTTCTCCCTTTGTAACTGGATCCTTGGTACAGCCTTCACCTGTAGCAATTTCAACTATACACTGTATCCAAGTAAATTTCTCCCCAATCATTTGCCAGGGAGGGAGGGCAGTCAAGAGTCAACCACACCGCTGTGGGTCTGGAGTCACGTATAGGCCAGACCGGGTAAAGGATGCAGCTGGGATGACTGAGTGAATCCCTTTCCACAACGGCAGTTTCCTTCCCTAAAAAGGGCAGGAGTGCATCCGATGTTTTTTTTTCCCGTCGAAAGTGGTTTCCTCATTAGATGCTGAACTCCAGATTCCTGACTGAATTCCAACTCCACAATCTGCCACGGTGGGATTTAAACCCATGAGTCCCCAGAACCGGGTTTATCGTCCAGTTGGTAATGGCACTCAGCCGTCACTCCTTCAATCTTCCCTGCGATGGCACATTGATAGAAACAAACTCAATAAAATTTGAGACAAGACCAACAAATCTGGAAACGAGACAATTTATTACGGACTTGCAAGTACGGGCTGCAACTGCACAAAGTAATTGAGCAAATTCGAACTCAGGTTAGTATACAGTTATACTCTTTGAGCTGAGTGAGGTCATCTCTCCAGACTCCTAATGACCCAATCTCTCTTACTGTACCAGACCACTGCCCAGCTGTGCTCCACCCTTATTACTTCCCCCTTCCCCAGGTTGGCAACCTTCCTTTCTGTAAGTGCTGACACGTACATTTATTTTTGTCAAGATCTGGTTTAACATTTTGTATCAATTCTGCTGGTACGTTCCACCCTCGGACATTTCATTAACTTGTATCGTTTTGTATCGCTCAAGCATTTCGGTTGTCTCAGCTTTTTGCTGAAAGCATCATTTTACAAAAATAACTTTTTGTTATAGTAATTACACACCAAAGTTAGTATTTAATTAACCACAATTATACACTGAAAAGTCCCTAAATACCTGCAGGGTTAATAGTTCTCTTGCTGTATGCTTTTTCTATATCTGCAAGAACAACACTTTTTTACCCATTTCTAACAACATGAACCCACTGGTGCCTCTGCAGGTGGGAGGAGCTGGTGAAGCACTGACAGCAGGTGAACGGCCTCTCCTGGTGTGTCCACAGGTTGCACATTTGACTGAATGCATTCCTGCACTCCGGGCAGATGAATGGTCTCTCCCCAATGAAGGCCTGCTAGCGCGTCAGGAGGGTGGAAGAATCAACGAATCCTTCCCGTGCACAGAGCAGGTTAACAGTCCCTGGCGGTGTGATTTTGATGCCCCAAGCTGAATAAATCATTAAAGTGCCTTTCACAGTCAGTGCCCTGAATCTCCCTCACTTGGGTATCTGTGCCTCAATGTTCTTCCTGCCACACCAGTATCCAAAATCTCTCAAGCTAACAAAAAACAAACATTTCTTCTCAATTGGAATGGCTGCTGATATTCAAGTCCCAATGAATCAAGTCAGAAGTTCATGTATCATTTACTTTCAGATTTCTTTCTGCAGGTCTTCCTGCAAAAGAACATCACAAAATAAGCGATCACTGTCAGTACAGTTAAAGAAATATAACATAGGTGACAATTCCTGTAGATTGCCACATACCTGCTGATCACATATCATCCAGGACACAGGAACCTGAAAACTCTCACATAGCCTTAAGTGTGTATGGAGGAAAACTTCATTTAGGTGACAATGACCTGGAACAAGCTACTGAGAAAGGTGCTGGAAATGAAGCTGAATCAAGGACATGATAATAACATGTGGGGGCTGCTTGAGAAAAGAAAACCAGTAAAGTTCCAGTAAAGTCCTTCTGTCCTATTCAATGAAAAAGATGACAAGAAATACAGGATGTAACTCCATTACTACATTAGAAAGTGAAGAATAATTGCAAAGAAGCTTTTACAACAGCCAACAGTATCAGATAGACACCACATGAAGCAACATTTTATGTCAATGTGCCAATCCCTTAAATGCTGCTCAGTTCCATGAAAAACTACTCTTTTAATTGCGAACATGCAGAAAGAAGCGATCGTTTTCCAAGGTGCAAACTGTATTCAAATCAATGAGCTAAACACAGGGAAAAAAGTGAAAATACCTTTAAGAGGGGCGGAGAGCACCTTTGCAGAGTCTGCTCCCTCCCTGCATTCACTACAGTTGTCAAAAGTGAACAGTGCTCTCTCTTTCTCCCCCTCTCCCAGGATGAGGAATGCAAAGGGGGAAGACATTGCTTTGCTCCCGGATGTTGCCCAGAGGGAAGGAGTTTCACTCTGAAACTGACAGGGCTACCACCGGCTTGTGACGTCAACAATAAGGGGGTGGAGACTTCCTGAAGAGGCCAATAGGAGCCGCGGTGCTGGCCGCTGACATCCCATGCTCCAAGCTGCTGTCTGCCATTTGCAGCTGCCCTGTGTCACACAAGACTGTTGTCCTGGAATGTAATATTAAGCAAATTTCATCTTTTTGAAAGATCATGTTAGTTTTGGTTCCTTCATATGTAAATCACAGGACTTTTTAAAAGTTACATCCTCAAGATAGCTTTAACAATAGGTGCCATCTCAGCTCAGATAATGCATTGAAGATGTGAGGTTAAAGTCTGTGTCCCAATGTTTTTACACTACCATGCCCCTCATGATTTTATAAAACCCTAATGTCACCCCTTAGCCTCTGGTGCTCCAGGGAAAACAGCCCCAGACTTTTCAGCCTCTCCCTATAGCTCAAATCCCCCAATCCTGGCAACATCCTTGTAAATCTTTTCCAAACCCCTTCAAGTTTCACAATAACCTTCCGATAGGAAGGAGACCAGAATTGCACGCAATATTCCAAAAGTGGCCTAACCAATGTCCTGTACAGCCACAACATGACCTCCCAATTCCTACACTCAATGCTCTGACCAAAAAAAGGAAGACATACCGAATGCCTTCTTCACTATCTTATCTACTTGTTTCAAAGGGAAACTCCCTCCCTCTGGGCAACATCTAGGAGCAAAGCAATGTCTCCCTCTTTCCGTTCATTATCCTGGGAGGGGGAGAGGGGAGGGGCGAGGGGAAAGGGGAAGGGGAAGGGGAGGCTGTTCACTTGAAGCAAGGGAAGAAGGAGTGAGTCCAAGGGAAGGAGATTCAGGGCCTTTAGGCCCCTTTTAAATCTTTCCCTTCTCACTTTATACCTACCCCCTCTAGTTTTGGACTCCCACCCTGGGGAAACGACATTAGCTATTCATCCTAACCATGCCACTCATGATTTTTTAACCTCTACAAGGTCACCCTTCAACCTCTGATATTCCAGAGAAAACCAGCTGCAGCCCATTTATCCTCTCTCTTTATCTCAAACCCTCCATCCCTGGCAACATCTTTGTAAACTTTTTTTCTGAATTGTTTAAGTTTAAAACCCTTCCTGAAGCAGAGAGAACCCAAGCTGAACACAGTATTCCAGAAGTGGCCTCACCAATTCGGAATATCTGGTCGGCATGGATGTGTTGGACCGAAAGGTCTGCTTCTGTGCTGTTGAGTTCTATGGCTGTATGGCAGGGATGTAACCCATGTCCACATTCCTTTCTCCATTCTGCCACTTGTTGTGTGGCTCAGACCATGGGAACCTCAGTTGGTCACCAAACCCTGACAATGTCCAAATACCTTGGGGCATTTCTGACAAAAGCTACCGGGATTGTAAGCCGCCGCCAGAAACTTCATTTTTCCTAATTGTCCAACCTTCAGCATCGGACAAGCTTTCGCTGTTTCTCATGTAATCATCCTGACAGCCTCATTGGAAGGGAGAAACCGGAGCCAATCTTTACATGGGGTAGATTTTCTCTCCGACTCACAGCAAGTGAGGACTGCAGATACTAGAAAGTCAGTGTCAAAAAGTGTGGCGCTGGAAAGTGATGAAGGGCTTGTGCCTGAAATGTCTCCTGCCCCTCGGATGCTGCCTGACCTGCTGTGCTTCCTATAGTGCCACACTTTCCAACTCAAATTTCTTCACAGTGTCAAACATTTCAGGTATACACCTCTTGATGTCACTGCATGTTCCAAATCATTAAAGGTCTCTTAATAGATGCTCAACTGACCAGTGAATGACTGATCTCTTGAATTCTAATATAAGTCACACCCACACAGGCAAAGGATTTAAAAATTCCCTACTGTGTGTGACTGGAGAGGTGTCTCAGCAGATGGGATGATCGACTGAAGGCCTTCCCACACACGGAGCAGGTGAACGGCCGCTGCCCGGTGTGAACCCACTGGTGTATCTGCAGGGCGGAGGAATCCGTGAAGCCCTTCCCACAGATGGAGCAGGAGAACGGCCTCTCCCCGGTGTGAATGTGCTGGTGGGTCAGCAGGGCGGTCGAATGGGTGAAGCCCTTCCCACACACTGAGCAGATGAATGGCCTCTCCCCAGTGTGGACCCGCTTGTGTCTCTGCAGGCCACACGAATCAATGAACCCCTTCCCGCAGACGGAGCAGGTGAACGGCCTCTCTCCGGTGTGAATGTGCTGGTGGGCCTGCAAAGTAGACAGCCGGGTGAAGCCCTTCCCACAGACGGAGCAGGTGAACGGCTTCTCCCCGGTGTGGACCCGCTGGTGGGTCACCAGGGTGGACAGCTGAACAAACGCCTTCCCGCACACAGAGCAGGTGAACGGCCTCTCTCCAGTGTGACCACGGCGATGGGATTCGAGCAGACACGGGAATTTGAATTCCTTCCCACAGTCCCCACATTTCCACGGTTTCTCCATGAAGTGGGAATCCTCGTCTCTCTCTCTCTCTCTCTCCAGCTTTAACAATCCATTGAAAGACCACTCACACACAGAATGTCCCTTGCTACCGCGAATGGGGTGTTGTTATTTTAGGCTGCATAACTGGTTAACGCTCTTCCCTCAGTCATTTCACTGGGACACTCTCACTCAGGTCTGTGTGCCTCAGTCTCACTGATGTTTGAAACCTTTCAAAGCAGGCAGGACAGAAGAGAAATAATAAATCCTGTGAGATTCAAAGGTTGATGATTTCCCAAGCCAATGAATCGATTGTCTCCATCAGATCGTGTTTTGCGATTTCTGTCTGCAATTCCTTCCCTTATCAAATCCTGTAAAAGTTGATTACATAAGCCATTACCATCTGCACAGGATAGAAATTCCAAACAGACAATGCTGGTTCCTGTGGAATACTCTTTCTCCTCTTCTTCCCCCCAAAATATGAATCTCCATACCACAGTCTCCCTTCATTTTCACCATGTCTGTGCTGCTGTGGCCTTAACTTCATTTCCGGCCTGTTCTCCATAACCTTTTTCCCCCTAGTCACTCAAAGTTTTCTTCAATTCAGCCTTGAATACATTCAAAGAGCCAACCTCTATTACTCTTTGTGAGGGAGCATTGCAAAAACGAACAAGAGAAAATATATTCCTCATTTCTGCCTGAAATGGGATACCTCTTATTTGTAATCTGGGTCGAGTTCCAGATTCCTTGACAAGGGATCATTTTATCTGGATCTACCCTGACAAGCCCCCTACCCACCTCAGAATTCTATTGGTTTAAATAAGGTCATCTCTTATTCTTCTAACGAGTCAGGAAGCTGCCTGACCTGCTGTGCTTTTCCAGCAACACACTCTCAACTCACATGCTTCTAAACCCCAGTGCAGAATTGGAAAGTTTACAGATGATGTGAAACTTGGAAACACTGTACACGGTTCTCTGGTACAGTCTCTAAGGCAAAGTGCTGACTTTAAGACCAATCATTGTCAGCATGCTTCTTGTGCAATATCAGCCCTTTTGAGATTTAGTATCTTCCAACCAGGCTGATCACAGCAAGACGACAAGTTTCAACAGTGTGCCTTTCTTCAGCAAGGTTCAAGATTGTGGTTTGCGTCAATCTTCTGGCAAGTTTGAAGAAAGGCTGGGCCTTTCTTTCACTGGAATGTATGTAGTGGAGGCAAGAAGTCTCTCTCAACGGAGAGAGACTGTTAACCTGCCCCGAGTGCGGGAAAGGCTTCAGTCAGATGTGCAACCAGTCAATGCAACAGCGGGTCCACAGGGGAAAGAGGGTGTTCGTGTGCCCCGTGTGTGGGTGGGGGTTCAGTCAGGTGGGGAATCTGCGGACGCACCAACAGACCCACACGAGGGAGAAGCCAGTCACCTGCCCCTTGTGTGGGAAGGGATTGCCTTGCTCGGCTGCGTTGCTGAATCACCAGCAGCTCCATATTGAGGAGAGGTCATTCACCTGCCCCGAGTGCAGGAAAGGATTCATCGATTCTTCCGGCCTGCTGACCCACCAGCGGGTCCATACCGGGGAGAGGCCGCTCACCTGCTGTCAGTGCCCCAGCTCCTCCCACCCTGAGTTCATGTACAGGGGGGATTGAAGGAGGGACGGCCGAAGTGCCAATATTGACTGGACTATCAACCCAGTTCTGGAGACCTCCGGCTTCGAATCCTGCTGCGGCAGAATTGCAATTCAGTCAGAAATCTGGAGTTCAGAAGCTAATGATGAAACCATTTTAGGGTGGAAATGAAACCCTATCTGATTCACTCTTGTCCTTTTTAAGGAAAGAAACTGCAGTTGCGGAAGAGGATTCACTCAGTCATTCCAACTGCTTCCTTGACCCGGTCTGGCCTACACATGACTCTTGACACAGCAGTGTGGTTGACTACCCCCCGCCCTGGCAAATGAGCAGGAGAAATTTACTTGGATACTGTGTATCGGTTGAAATAGCGGAGTGAGGCAATACTTCCTCCAAGTTAAGGCTGTACCAAGGATCCAATTGCTAAGGGACAACTCAGTGCTGACCAATAGTAAAGCAAGTGGGGTGGGTCGGATGGGTTGGGGAGTGTGTGCGCTTGGAGCTGGAGCTGTTTTAGATTTTAAAAGGCTCCTTTTTGAGCGTCTTTTTGCTGGGGAGATCTGAAACTGTAACAAAGTTGGGTCATAATAAAAGTTCCCTGAACTTACTCTCGGACTCAGACTTTGAAATGTATGGGATCCAAGAGGTTTTTGTTTTAAAGTTGCTCATTTCTTTCATCCTCCAGCATTAAGTTTTCAATGTCTTTTATCAGGAGGAGCAGTGATTCAGTTGCTAGGATCATTACAAACTGTAAAGTTTTTCATCTCTGTAGGTACTGCATTATTTCATCAGCATTGCAAAGTTTCCTGGCAACAACAGTGGGAGGTGGGGTTGTGTTCACTAGAAAAAAGTTAAAAATCACACAACACCAAATTGTAGTCGAACAGGTTTATTTGGAAGCACGAGCTTTTGGAGTGCTGCTCCTTCATCGGGGAGCTGTGGAGCAGTATCATAAAACACAGAATTTAAAGCAAGATTACAGAGTCATGCAACTGAAATGATATATTGAACAAATCTGGATTGTTGTTCCATCTTTCACCTTTTAAATCGGGTTCCTTTCATTAATATGGCAATTCCAGAACTTATTTAAATTCACATTCTTGAGATAATTTATGGTTCTATAAAAAGAAGTGACATCTTTGAATCGCTGAAGCCCTTGCCACACTCTGGGCAGCTGAAGGGGCCTCTTCCCGGTGTGGACCGACCGGTGCCTCATCAGGTGGGAGGCACTGGTGAAACCCTTCCCGCACTCAGGGCAGGAGAACGGCCTCTCCCCGGTGTGACTGCGCCGATGAATCTCCAGGGCAGACGGGACAAGGAAGCCTTCCCCGCAGTCCCCACACTTTCCATGGTTTCTCCAGGGGGTGGGATTCTTCGGGTTTCTCCATGGGCGAAGGTTCAGCTGCACATAAACGCGTGTACAGCCCCTCTCCTCGCCGTGAATTCCTCTCCCCAGGCCGTATAACTGTTTCAGGCTCCACACTCAGTGCGCTCTAACAGTAGGGTCTCTCATCCAGAGCCACTGATGCTGAAAACCGAACGAAACAGTAACTAAAAAGCTTTGCTCCTTCTCACAGAATCATACTTGGAAATCGTTGTGGTCCCAATGGATTGAGTGACTGTCAGACCATTGAGGTGAAAGTGAGGACTGCTTCAGCACACCACCCTGTTCCCTGTAGAGCACCTCTGCCTCAGGCTTGTTGCAGTGTTTCAGCGATACAAGTTTGCACTTGGGTACCCTACAGCCCTCCTCAATATTGAATTCAATAATTTCAGGGCCTCAAGTACCCCATATCTTAGCTCTCTACCACGCACACAAGGCCTTGTTATCACATAGTCTGCCATTACACACCACCAATTGTTAGCCACTAACAGTCTCCTTTAACCCTCCCAGATAGATCGTTATCAACTCCTTTCTCTGTTCAACCGTTCTTATCTCACTTTGGGCTCTACCCCTATTTACTCCGTCCGCCTTCCTCCCACCCTCTCTTCTGTCTATTAACTGATATTTTCCCAATCACCATCAGTTCTGTGGAAGGGTCACCGGATGTTTCTTCACAGATGTTGCAAGACCTGCTGAGCTTTTCCAGCAACTACTGTTTTTTTTTGTTTCAGATGTACAGCGTCAGCAGTCATTTCAGATTTTATTTGGAGAGGGTTGGACATTGTTGAGAGAGGGGGTGAGACAGAGCAGCCATGAACCGTTGACCTCCGTTCTCAAGTTATAACGTAATAAAACCATTGCAGTTCGATCAATTTCCTTAATCCTGCATAACGGCGACCATGGGGGTGTTGCAGCGCATCTGAGTCCAGATCAGTAGGTTGCGTGTTCAAATCACGTCAGGCTCATCTCATTGTGTTTAATTGAAGCTCAATTTCTGGTGTGTTTCAAATCAAGAAATCAGATCTCCGCTGACGTTGTGTAATGTTCTGTTGCACAGACGTAAGGCGGCTATGTAAATGTAAAGTTTGTCTAAATTGCCACTTTCGGTTGGTCGAACTGACCGTTCACTCAGAATCACAGAATGTGATGCAGCCCACCTTACTCTGCTGGTTCTACACAATGAGTAAATGAGTGCCTCTCTTCATATCGTAATCTTGCCCTCACCCTGTAAATCTCGACATTGTTACTTTGAATATGACCATCCCGAATTCCCTGTTATGTCCATTGAATCTGCCTCTTTGTCACTGTCAAACCTGATTTCCTGACCCCAACCACTCCCTGTGGGAAAGTGTTCTTCCTAATATCACTTTTGCTACTTTACCTAATGACTTTAAATCTCTACCTAATCGCTTTCGATCCTTTCAGGCGTGCGAGCATTTTCACCAAATTGTTTCCTCTGTCTCGACTCCTCGTGCCTTGGAAAACTTCAGTCAGGCCAGCTTTCAACCTTCTGTTCTCCAAGGAGAACTGTCCCAACTTTCACTGCTGACATTCCTCAAACACGGCATCATTAACGTCAACCTGTTGAGCGCCGTCTCCAGTCACTTCACTTCCCGCTTCCTGAAATTTCACCCTCAGAACTGAGCAATAATAAGACCATAAGACCATAAGACATAGGAGTGGAAGTAAGGCCATTCGGCCCATCGAGTCCACTCCGCCATTCAATCATGGCTGATGCGCATTTCAGCTCCACTTGCCAGCGTTCTCCCCGTAGCCCTTAATTCCTCTAGACAACAAGAACCTATCAATCTCGGCCTTGAAGACATTTAGCGTCCCGGCTTCCACTGCACTCCGTGGCAATGAATTCCACAGGCCCACCACTCTCTGGCTGAAGAAATGTCTCCGCATTTCCGTTCTGAAATGACCCCCTCTAATTCTAAGGCTGTGTCCACGGGTCCTAGTCTCCTCGCCTAACAGAAACAATTTTCTAGCATCCACCTTTTCAAAGCCATGTATTATTTTGTACGTCTCTATTAGATCTCCCCTTAATCTTCTAAACTCCAACGAATACAACCCCAGTATCCTCAGCCGTTCCTCATATGCTAGACCTGTCATTCCAGGGATCATCCGTGTGAATCTCCGCTGGACACGTTCCAGTGCCAGTATGTCCTTCCTGAGGTGTGGGGACCAAAACTGGACACAGTACTCCAAATGGGGCCTAACCAGAGCTTTATAAAGTCTTAGTAGTACATCTCTGCTTTTATATTCCAACCCTCTTGAGATAAGAGACAACATAATGCAGCTGGAGGATTCATTCCGAGTCGGATTGCGCGGGACGAGCAATGTGAAACACTTGCTTTCACTTTGCACAAGTGTTTCCCTTTGCCGTGTTTACTGCCATGGTAGCTGTGCCCCATCCCTACTTCAGGCAGCGCGGTCTGTTTTGACGAACCTCCTTTTTGAAAAACTTGATCGCGCATTTTTGCACAAGTCAAATTAAGACACGAGAGTTGGTCGGGGATTTGAACCGCGAATCTCTCGCGCGTCTACAAAAAAAGCAAAAGCCCCAAAGCAAGAATCATACGCCGAGAGCCCTCGCACCAGAGACTTACTCACTATGAAATATATTCTACATTACTCCAGGAATTGCATGCAGCAAAGAGTTTCCAAAACGTCTGCTTCTCATCCGGTCTCCCAGGACCCGGGCTCTCTCCACTGGAGGATAATTACATCATTTCTATTTCTACATTTTTCTCCACCACCCGAGTGGCCAGGAACAAGCATTGCCCTCCTCAACAAATGGTACAGAGAACAGGACAACACCACTCAGACCTCCACAAATGTCCTACTTGATATGTCTACATTAGGCCAGTATATCATCGTGAGACATTTATTTCACATCTTCAAAAATGTTTTGGGGAAACGGATGCGGATGTAAGGTATAGGTAAAAAAGCCAGCTGGAGGTATTAGGCACATAGCAGAGGATGGTTTCGACCCATCGACCTCTGGGTTATGGGCCCAGCACGCTCCCGCTGCGCCACTCTGCTACATAACTTACTGCTTTTCCAGAGACGTAATCAGCTTTTCATCTGGCGTGTGGCGGGCATGTTCGAGATTGATGTCAAAAGATCTTCACTGCTGTCGTGTACTACGCTATTGCGCAGATAAATCGCCTTTGTGCAAATACAAACTTAATCTAAGTTCCCACATTCTGCTTTTCGAGCTGAGATTTCGCTCAGAATCACACAATTTCAAAACTCACCGTGTTCAAACGTAAACTCAGAGCCCACAATAGCGAACGTCCGGGAGGAATCCTTCCAAACTTTACCTGGTGAAGTTCGGTTTGATGGCTGTTGAAGTTTAAGTAGAGGTTTGCCTCGAGGCCGTTTAATGTGGAGGATGTGTTCCCCATGTAAACTGATAATGGTCGGCCATCCCAATGCAGGGCTGCACTGACCCTCAGGGAGGTTTCTGTCATAAACTGGGCCGCACGTCATAGGACATGCCCGGTCACGGCCTGCAGCCATTGTGACACAATAATGATGCTGCCCCCCCCCCCCCCGCCGGAACATGAATATGAATTAGTCGTGGATCACGTGGCACTGACTCATCCAAATGAATCTTATTCCATCTCCAGGGTCTTGTTTGAGGGAGGAGGTAAATGGGCAGGAGTTACACCTGCCATTTCTGCGGAAGGGTCCCCGGATCTTCACAGATGCTGCCAGACCTGCTGAGCTTTTCCAGCAACTGCCGTTTTGTTTGTTTCTGATACTCAGTATCCGCAGTTATTTCAGTTTGTATTTAGCGAGAGTTGGAAATTGTTTAGAGAGACAGAGCGAGAGAGGGAGTGAGACAGAATAGTCATGAACCATTGACCTCCATTGTCAGTGGCGAGTGGGACCCCAGGTGTAACGCCTGTCCACTTGTACAACGGCGATATATCGGCACAACAGCGGAGTACACAACAACAGGAAAGATCTTTTGACATCAATCTCGAACGTGCATGCCACACGCCAGATGAAAAGCTGAATAATTCTCTGGGAAACCTCCAGAGGTGCATAGCAGAGTGGCGCAGCGGGAGCGTACTGGGCTCATAACCTAGTGATCGATAGAGCAAAGCTATCCCACTCCATCTGTTGAGCAGCTTTCTCCTATACTGTCCTTTACCTTGGCTCCTTATTCATTTCCCCCAAAATCTTTGAAGATATGAACTAAATATCTCACGCTGATATACTGGGCCTAATGTAGAAAGTTGAGGTGGCGCATTTGTGGTGTTCTCCTGCTCTCCGTACCATTCGTTGGGGAGGGTTGTCCCTGGTTACAGCGGGTGTTAGAGAAAAATGTAGAAACAGAATGATGTAATTATCCTCCAGTGGAGAGAGCCCAGGTCCTGGGAGACAGAATGAGAAGCAGATGTTCTGGAAACTCGTTGCTGCATGCAATTCCTGGAGTAATGTAGAATGTATTTCATAGTGAACCAGTTTCAGCAGGGAAGAGAGCTCTCGGCATATGATTCCCCCCCCCCCCCCCCCCCCACTTTGGATCTTTTGCTTTTACGTAGACGTGCGGGAGATCCCCGGTTCAAATCCCCAACCAACTCTCGTGTCTTAATTTGACTTGTGCAAAAATGCGCGATCAAGTTTTTTCAAAAAGAAGCTTCGTTAAAAGTAGGGATGGGGCAGAGCTACCATTGCAGTGAACACTGCAAAGGGAAACACTTGTGCAAAGTGAAAGCAAGTTGCTCGCCCGCGCAATCCGACTCCGAATGAATCCTCCAGCTGCATTATTGCTCAGTTCTGAGGGTGAAATTTCAGGAAGCGGGAAGTGAAGTGATTGGAGACAGCGCTCGAACGTTAATGGTGCCGTGTATGAGGAATGTCAGCAGTGAAGGCAGATTGGAAAGTTGGGACAGTTCTCCTTGGAGAACAGAAGGTTGAAAGCTGGCCTGATTGAAGTTTCTGGATTAGAGTGGTGCTGGAAAAGCACAGCAGTTCAGGCAGCGTCCGAGGAGCAGGAACGTCGACGTTTCGGGCAAAAACCCTTCATCAGGAATTGAAGTTTTCCAAGGCATTAGGAGTCGAGACAGAGGAAACAATGTAGTGAAAATGCTCCCACGCATGAAAGGATCGAAAGCGATTAGGCAGAGATTTAAAGTCATTAGGAAAAGTAGCAAAAGTGATATTAAGAAGAACGCTTTCCCACGGTGAGTGTGGCTGGGGCCAGGAAATCCCTGTTTGACAGTGACAAAGAGGCAGATTCAATGGACACAACAGGGAATTCGGGATGGTCATATTCAAAGTAACAACGTCGAGATTTACAGGGTGAAGGCAAGATTACGGTTTGAATAGAGACACTCATTTACTCATTGTGTAGAACCAGCAGAGTTCTGTGATGCTGATGCATCTGTGATGCATCACATTCTGTGATGCTGAGTGAACTGACAGTTCGACCAACAGATTGTGGCAATTTAGACAAACTCTATATTTGCACAGCCTCCATACGTCTGTGCAACGGCACATTGCACAGCAACGATGGAGATCTGATTTATTGACTTGAAACACAACTGAGAACGGAGGTCAACGGTTCCTGGCTGTTCTGTCTCACTCCCTCTCTCACTCTGCCCCTCTAAACAATTTCCAACTCTCTCTAAATAAAATCTAAAGTAACTGTGGATGCTGTATATCCGAAACAAAAAAACAGTAGTTGCTGGAAAAGCACAGCAGGTCTTGCAGCATCTGTGAAGAAACATCCGGTGACCCTTCCACCGAAATAATGTTGATTGGGAAAATGTCGGTAAATACGCAGAAGAGAGGGTGGGAGGAAGGCGGACGGAGTAAATGATAGATGGGGTAGGGCCCAGAGTGAGATAGGAACGGTTGAACAGAGATAGGGGTGGATAACGATCTGTCTGGGAGGGTTAATAGCTGTTAAAGGAGACTGTTAGATGGTGTGTCATGGCAGACTAAGTATATCAAGCCCTGGTGTGCGTGGTAGAGAGCTAAGATATGGGGTACTTCAGGCCCTAAAATTATTGAATTCAATCTTGACGAGGGCTGTTGGGTTCCCAAGTGCAGAATTGTTTCGCTGGAACCCTGCACCAAGCCTGAGACAGAGATGCTGGACAGGGAACAGGGTGGTGTGCTGAAGTGGCAGGCAACGGGAAGCTCAGCGGGCAGAACGTAGATGCTCTGCGAAGCAGTCACCCAGTCTACTCTTCGTTTCTCCAATGTCGACAAGAGCACATGGTGAGCAGCGAATGCAGTATAGACTCGGTTGTGGAAAGTGCTGCTTCACCTGGAAGGAATGTTTGGGCCCTTGGATACTGAGGAGGGAGAGGGAAATGGCCAGGTTTTACACCTTCTTCCACATTTTACTGGCTTTCTTTTCTCAAGCATTCTTTTCTTTTGTCATGTCCTTGATTCAGCTCCATTTCCCAGCATCCTCGTAGGCAGCTTGTTCCAGCTCATTGTCACCAAAATGAAGTTTTCCTCCAAATACACACTTAAGGCGATCTGACCGCATGAGGGTTTTCAGGTTTCTGTGTCCTGGATAATGTGTGATCGGCAGGCATCTGGCAATCTACAGGAATTGCCACCAATGTTATATTTACGTGATCACTTATTTTATGATTTTTTTTGCAGGAATCATGCAGAAAGAAATCTGAAAACAAATAATACGTCAACTTCTGACAGAGTCACTTGATTCATTGGGACCTGAATATCAGCAGCCATTCCAATTGAGAATAAATGTTTTTGTTAGCCTGAGAGATTTTGGATACTGGGTGTGGCAGGAAGAGCGTTGAGACATAGATACCCAAGTGAGGGAGATTGAGGGCACAAACTGTGAAAATCGTTTTACTCAGGTTGGGGGATAAAAATCACACCATCAGAGACCAGGGACTGTATACCTGTTCTGTTTGTAATTGCAGCTGGCTGGCGAATCCAGAGCAATACAATGACAGCCCCCCCCCCCCCCCCCCCAACACACACAGGCACACACACACACACACACACACACACACACAATGTAGAATCGTAGTAGGCACAATGTGGGGACTGTGGGAAAGGATTGCTTCCCCCTTCGGTGCTTGAAACCCACAACAGCATTCACACTGGGTAGAGGCTGTTCATCTGCTCCATTGTGGGAAGAGATTCATCGAATCTTCGACCCTTCTGACGCACCAGCGGGATCACAACGGAGAGAGACTGTTAACCTGCCCCGAGTGTGGGAAAGGTTTCAGTCAGATGTGCAACCTGTCAATGCAACAGCGGGTCCACAGGGGAAAGAGGGTGTTCGTGCGCCCCGTGTGTGGGTGGGGGTTCAGTCAGGTGGGGAACCTGCGGACGCACCAACAGACCCACACGAGGGAGAAGCCAGTCACCTGCCCCTTGTGTGGGAAGGGATTGCCTTGCTCGGCTGCGTTGCTGAATCACCAGCAGCTCCATATTGAGGAGAGGTCATTCACCTGCCCCGAGTGCAGGAAAGGATTCATCGATTCTTCCGGCCTGCTGACCCACCAGCGGGTCCATACCGGGGAGAGGCCGCTCACCTGCTGTCAGTGCCCCAGCTCCTCCCACCCTGAGTTCATGTACAGGGGGGATTGAAGGAGGGACGGCCGAAGTGCCAATATTGACTGGACTATCAACCCAGTTCTGGAGACCTCCGGCTTCGAATCCTGCTGCGGCAGAATTGCAATTCAGTCAGAAATCTGGAGTTCAGAAGCTAATGATGAAACCATTTTAGGGTGGAAATGAAACCCTATCTGATTCACTCTTGTCCTTTTTAAGGAAAGAAACTGCAGTTGCGGAAGAGGATTCACTCAGTCATTCCAACTGCTTCCTTGACCCGGTCTGGCCTACACATGACTCTTGACACAGCAGTGTGGTTGACTACCCCCCGCCCTGGCAAATGAGCAGGAGAAATTTACTTGGATACTGTGTATCGGTTGAAATAGCGGAGTGAGGCAATACTTCCTCCAAGTTAAGGCTGTACCAAGGATCCAATTGCTAAGGGACAACTCAGTGCTGACCAATAGTAAAGCAAGTGGGGTGGGTCGGATGGGTTGGGGAGTGTGTGCGCTTGGAGCTGGAGCTGTTTTAGATTTTAAAAGGCTCCTTTTTGAGCGTCTTTTTGCTGGGGAGATCTGAAACTGTAACAAAGTTGGGTCATAATAAAAGTTCCCTGAACTTACTCTCGGACTCAGACTTTGAAATGTATGGGATCCAAGAGGTTTTTGTTTTAAAGTTGCTCATTTCTTTCATCCTCCAGCATTAAGTTTTCAATGTCTTTTATCAGAAGGAGCAGTGAATCAGTTGCTAGTATCATTACAAACTGTAAAGTTTTTCATCTCTGTAGGTACTGCATTATTTCATCAGCATTGCAAAGTTTCCTGGCAACAACAGTGGGAGGTGGGGTTGTGTTCACTAGAAATAAAGTTAAAAATCACACAACACCAAATTGTAGTCGAACAGGTTTATTTGGAAGCACGAGCTTTTGGAGTGCTGCTCCTTCATCGGGTAGCTGTGGAGCAGTATCATAAAACACAGAATTTAAAGCAAGATTACAGAGTCATGCAACTGAAATGATATATTGAACAAATCTGGATTGTTGTTCCAGCTTTCACCTTTTAATCGGGTTCCTTTCATTAATATGGCAATCCCAAAACTTCTTTTAATTCACATTCTTGAGATAATTTATGGTTCTATAAAAAGAAGTGACATCTTTGAATCGCTGAAGCCCTTGCCACACTCTGGGCAGCTGAAGGGCCTCTTCCCGGTGTGGACCGACCGGTGCCTCATCAGGTGGGAGGCACTGGCCAAGCCCTTCCCGCACTCAGGGCAGGAGAACGGCCTCTCCCCGGTGTGACTGCGCCGATGAATCTCCAGGGCAGACGGGACAAGGAAGCCTTCCCCGCAGTCCCCACACTTTCCATGGTTTCTCCAGGGGGTGGGATTCTTCGGGTTTCTCCATGGGCGAAGGTTCAGCTGCACATAAACGCGTGTACAGCCCCTCTCCTCGCCGTGAATTCCTCTCCCCAGGCCGTATAACTGTTTCAGGCTCCACACTCAGTGCGCTCTAACAGTAGGGTCTCACATCCAGAGCCACTGATGCTGAAAACCGAATGAAACAGGAACTAAAAAGCTTTGCTCCTTCTCACAGAATCATACTTGGAAATCGTTGTGGTCCCAATGGATTGAGTGACTGTCAGACCATTGAGGTGAAAGTGAGGACTGCTGCAGCACACCACCCTGTTCCCTGTAGAGCACCTCTGCCTCAGGCTTGTTGCAGTGTTTCAGCGAAACAATTTTGCACTTGGGTACCCTACAGCCCTCCTCAATATTGAATTCAATAATTTCAGGGCCTGAAGTATCTTAGCTCTCTACCACGCACACAAGGCCTTGTTATCACATAGTCTGCCATTACACACCACCAATTGTTAGCCACTAACAGTCTCCTTTAACCCTCCCAGACAGATCGTTATCAACTCCTTTCTCTGTTCAACCGTTCTTATCTCACTTTGGGCTCTACCCCTATTTACTCCGTCCGCCTTCCTCTCTTCTGTCTATTAACTGATATTTTCCCAATCACCATCAGTTCTGTGGAAGGGTCACCGGATGTTTCTTCACAGATGCTGCAAGACCTGCTGAGCTTTTCCAGCAACTACTGTTTTTTTTGTTTCAGATGAACAGCGTCCGCAGTCATTTCAGATTTTATTTGGAGAGAGTTGGAAATTGTTGAGAGAGGGGGTGAGACAGAGCAGCCATGAACCGTTGACCTCCGTTCTCAAGTTATAACGTAATAAAACCATTGCAGTTCGATCAATTTCCTTAATCCTGCATAACGGCGACCATGGGGGTGTGCAGAGCATCTGAGTCCAGATCAGTAGGTTGCGTGTTCAAATCACGTCAGGCTCATTGTGTTTAATTGAAGCTCAATTTCTGGTGTGTTTCAAATCAAGAAATCAGATCTCCGCTGACGTTGTGTAATGTTCTGTTGCACAGTCGTATGGCGGCGATGTAAATATAAAGTTTGTCTAAATTGCCACATTCGGTTGGTCGAACTGACCGTTCACTCAGAATCACAGAATGTGATGCAGCCCACCTTACTCTGCTGGTTCTACACAATGAGTAAATGAGTGCCTCTCTTCATATCGTAATCTTACCTTCACCCTGTAAATCTCGACCTTGTTACTTTGAATATGACCATCCCGAATTCCCTGTTGTGTCCATTGAATCTGCCTCTTTGTCACTGTCAAACCTGATTTCCTGACCCCAACCACTCCCTGTGGGAAAGTGTTCTTCCTAATATCACTGTTGCTACTTTACCTAATGACTTTAAATCTCTGCCTAATCGCTTTCGGTCCTTTCAGGCGTGCGAGCATTTTCACGACATTGTTTCCTCTGTCTCGACTCCTCATGCCTTGGAAAACTTCAGTCAGGCCAGCTTTCACAACCTTCTGTTCTCCAAGGAGAACTGTCCCAACTTTCCAGTCTGCCTTCACTGCTGACATTCCTCATACACCGCACCATTAACGTCGACCTGTTGAGCGCCGTCTCCAGTCACTTCACTTCCCGCTTCCTGACATTTCACGCTCAGAACTGAGCAATAATGCAGCTGGAGGATCCATTCGGAGTCGGATTGCGCGGGGCGAGCAATGTGAAACACTCGCTTTCACTTTGCACAAGTGTTTCCCTTTGCCGTGTTCACTGCAATGGTAGCTGTGCCCCATCCCGACTTTTGACGAACCTCCTTTTTGAAAAACTTGATCGCGCATTTTTGCACAAGTCAAATTAAGACACGAGAGTTGGTTGGGGATTTGAACCGGGGATCTCTCGCACGTCTACATAAAAGCAAAAGATCCAAAGTGGGGGGGGGGGGATCATACGCCTCTGACCTGCTGAAACTGGTTCACTATGAAATACATTCTACGTTGCATGCAGCAACGAGTTTCCAGAACGTCTGCTTCTCATTCTGTCTCCCAGGACCTGGGCTCTCACCACTGGAGGATAATTCCATCATTCTGTTTCGACATACTTCTCGAACATCCGCTGTGGCCAGGGACAACCCTCCCCAACGAATGGTACGGAGAGAAGGAGAACACCACAAATGCGCCACCTCAACTTTCTACATTAGGCCCAGTATATCAGCGTGAGATATTTAGTTCATATCTTCAAAGATTTTGGGGGAAATGAATAAGGAGCCAAGGTAAAGGACAGTATAGGAGAAAGCTGCTCAACAGATGGAGTGGGATAGCTTTGCTCTATCGATCACTAGGTTATGAGCCCAGTACGCTCCCGCTGCGCCACTCTGCTATGCACCTCTGGAGGCTTCCCAGAGAATTATTCAGCTTTTCATCTGGCGTGTGGCATGCACGTTCGAGATTGATGTCAAAAGATCTTTCCTGTTGTTGTGTACTCCGCTGTTGTGCCGATATATCGCCGTTGTAGAAGTGGACGGGCGTTACACCTGGGGTCCCACTCGCCACTGACAATGGAGGTCAATGGTTCATGACTATTCTGTCTCACTCCCTCTCTCGCTCTGTCTCTCTAAACAATTTCCAACTCTCGCTAAATACAAACTGAAATAACTGCGGATGCTGACTATCAGAAACAAAAAAAAAACGGCAGTTGCTGGAAAAGCTCAGCAGGTCTGGCAGCATCTGTGAAGATCCGGGGACCCTTCCGCAGAAATGGCAGGTGTAACTCCTGCCCATTTACCTCCTCCCTCAAACAAGACCCTGGAGATGGAATAAGATTCGTTCGAATGATTCAGTGCCACGTGACCCATGACTAATTCATATTCATGTTCCGGGGGGAACAGCATCATTATTGTGTCACAATGGCTGCAGGCCGTCACTGGGCATGTCCTATGACGTGCGGCCCAGTTTATGACAGAAACCTCCCTGAGGGTCAGTGCAGCCCTGCATTGGGATGGCCGACCATTATCAGTTTACATGGGGAACACATCCGCCACATTAAACGGCCTGGAGGCAAACTTCTACTTAAACTTCAACAGCCATCAAACCGAACTTCTCCAGGTAAAGTTTGGAAGAATTCCTCCCGGACGTTCGCTAATGTGGGCTCTGAGTTTACGTTTGAACACGGTGAGTTTTGAAATTGTGTGATTCTGAGCGAAATCTCAGCTCGAAAAGCAGAATGTGGGAACTTAGCTTAAGTTTGTATTTGCACAAAGGCGATTTATCTGCGCAATAGCGTAGTACACGACAGCAGTGAAGATCTTTTGACATCAATCTCGAACATGCCCGCCACACGCCAGATGAAAACCTGATTACTTCTCTGGAAAGCATGCAAATGGTATAGCAGAGTGGCGCAGCGGGAGCGTGCTGGGCCCATAACCCAGAGGTCGATGGATCGAAACCATCCTCTGCTATGTGCCTAATGCCTCCAGCAGGCTTTTTTTTTCCTATACCTTACATCCGCATCCGTTTCCCCAAAACATTTTTGAAGATGTGAAATAAATGTCTCACGATGATATACTGGCCTAATGTAGAAATATCAGGTAGGACATTTGTGGAGGTCTGAGTGGTGTTCTCCTGTTCTCTGTACCATTTGTTGAGGAGGGCACTGCTTGTTCCTAGCCACTCGGGTGGTGGAGAAAAATGTAGAAACAGAAATGATGTAATTATCCTCCAGTGGAGAGAGACCGGATGAGAAGCAGGCGTTCTGGAAACTCTTTGCTGCATGCAATTCCTGGAGTAATGTAGAATATATTTCATAGTGAGCGAGTCTCTGGTGCGAGGGCTCTCGGCGTATGATTCTTGCTTTGGGGCTTTTGCTTTTTTTGTAGACGTGCGAGAGATCAGCGGTTCAAATCCCCAACCAGCTCTCGTGTCTTAATTTGACTTGTGCAAAAATGCGCGATCAAGTTTTTCAAAAAGGAGGTTCGTCAAAACAGACCGCGCTGCCTGAAGTAGGGATGGGGCAGAGCTACCATTGCAGTGAACACTGCAAAGGGAAACACTTGTGCAAAGTGAAAGCAAGTGTTTCACGTTGCTCGCCCGCGCATGCGACTCGGAATGAATCCTCCAGCTGCATTATTGCTCAGTTCTGAGGGTGAAATTTCAGGAAGCGGGAAGTGAAGTGATTGGAGACAGCGCTCGAACGTTAATGGTGCCGTGTATGAGGAATGTCAGCAGTGATGGTAGATTAGAAAGTTGGGACAGTTCTCCTTGGAGAACAGAAGGTTGAAAGCTGGCCTGATTGAAGTTTCTGGATTAGAGTGGTGCTGGAAAAGCACAGCAGTTCAGGCAGCATCCGAGGAGCAGGAACATCGACGTTTCGGGCAAAAACCCTTCATCAGGAATTGAAGTTTTCCAAGGCATTAGGAGTCGAGACAGAGGAAACAATGTAGTGAAAATGCTCCCACGCCTGAAAGGATCGAAAGCGATTAGGCAGAGATTTAAAGTCATTAGGAAAAGTAGCAAAAGTGATATTAAGAAGAACGCTTTCCCACGGTGAGTGTGGCTGGGGCCAGGAAATCCCTGTTTGACAGTGACAAAGAGGCAGATTCAATGGACACAACAGGGAATTCGGGATGGTCATATTCAAAGTAACAACGTCGAGATTTACAGGGTGAAGGCAAGATTACGGTTTGAATAGAGACACTCATTTACTCATTGTGTAGAACCAGCAGAGTAAGGTGGGCTGCATCACATTCTGTGATGCTGAGTGAACTGACAGTTCGACCAACAGATTGTGGCAATTTAGACAAACTCTATATTTGCACAGCCTCCATACGTCTGTGCAACAGCACATTGCACAGCAACGATGGAGATCTGATTTCTTGACTTGAAACACAACTGAGAACGGAGGTCAACGGTTCCTGGCTGTTCTGTCTCACTCCCTCTCTCACTCTGCCCCTCTAAACAATTTCCAACTCTCTCTAAATAAAATCTAAAGTAACTGTGGATGCTGTATATCCGAAACAAAAAAACAGTAGTTGCTGGAAAAGCACAGCAGGTCTTGCAGCATCTGTGAAGAAACATCCGGTGACCCTTCCACCGAAATAATGTTGATTGGGAAAATGTCGGTAAATACGCAGAAGAGAGGGTGGGAGGAAGGCGGACGGAGTAAATGATAGATGGGGTAGGGCCCAGAGTGAGATAGGAACGGTTGAACAGAGATAGGGGTGGATAACGATCTGTCTGGGAGGGTTAATAGCTGTTAAAGGAGACTGTTAGATGGTGTGTAATGGCAGACTAAGTATATCAAGCCCTGGTGTGCGTGGTAGAGAGCTAAGATATGGGGTACTTCAGGCCCTAAAATTATTGAATTCAATCTTGACGAGGGCTGTTGGGTTCCCAAGTGCAGAATTGTTTCGCTGGAACCCTGCACCAAGCCTGAGACAGAGATGCTGGACAGGGAACAGGGTGGTGTGCTGAAGTGGCAGGCAACGGGAAGCTCAGCGGGCAGAACGTAGATGCTCTGCGAAGCAGTCACCCAGTCTACTCTTCGTTTCTCCAATGTAGACAAGAGCACATGGTGAGCAGCGAATGCAGTATAGACTCGGTTGTGGAAAGTGCTGCTTCACCTGGAAGGAATGTTTGGGCCCTTGGATACTGAGGAGGGAGAGGGAAATGGCCCAGGTGTTACACCTTCGGCGGTTACAGGGCAAAGTGCCAACGGGGCAATGGCCGGGTGATGGGAGTGAAGGAAGAGCCAACCCCAGGTGTAACTCCTGCCCATTTACCTCCTCCTCCTCCTCCCTGGAGATGGAATAAGATTCGATTGAATGATTCAGTGCCACGTGACCCATGACTAATTCATATTCATGTTCCGGGGCCCAGCATCATTATTGTGTCACAATAGCTGCAGGCCGTCACCGGGCATGTCCTATGACGTACGGCTGGGAGGCTTGCGCCCAGTTTATGAAAGAAACCTCCCTGAGGGTCAGGCAGCCCTGCATTGGGATGGCCGACCATTATCAGTTTACATGGGGAACACATTCTCCACATTAAACGGCCTCGAGGCAAACTTCCCTTCCTTCTACTTAAAGTTCAACAGCCTTCACCAAGTGAGTTTGGAAGAATTTCTTCCGAATCTTTGCTAATTATTTCTGTGGGCTCTGTGTTTACGTTTGAACATGGTGATTTTTGAAATTGTGTGATTCTGAGCGAACTCACAGGGTGAATAGCTGTTAAAGGAGACTGATGGTGGCTAACAATAGGTGGTGTGTAATGGCAGATTATGTGATAACAAGGCTTGGTGTGCGTTGTTCAGGGGCGAGGACATCGGGTAGTTCAGGCCCTAAAATGATTGAATTCAGTATTGAGACTGGAGGGCTGTAGAGTCCCCAAGTGCAAAATTAGGTGCTCTTCGATATATGCTTACGCTGAGCTTCGCTGAAACACTGCTGCAAGTCTGAGACATGTTGGCTAGAGTTGAAATGTGTGTCGCTGGAAAAGCGCAGCAGGTCAGGCAGCATCCGAGGAGCAGGAGAATCGACGTTTCGAGCATAAACCCTTCTTCAGGAATGAGGCTGGTGTGCCAAGCGGGCTGAGATAAAAGGTAGGGGAGTGGGCGCTAGGAATACGAGAGGTGGAAGGAGGTGCTCGGAACAGGGTGGTTTGTTAAAGTGGCAGGCAACTGGAAGCTGAGGGTCTTTTTTGCCAGCGGGATTCTGCTGCCAAAGAACAAAGAAACAAAGAAATTTTACAGCCCAGGAACATGCCTTTTCGGCCCTCCAAGCCTGAGCCGATCCAAATGTCTAAACCTGTCGGCATTTGTGTCCCTCTGCTCCCCACCTACTCATCGATCTGTCCAGACGCATTTTAAATGATTCTATCGTGCCTGCCTCTACCACCTCTGCTGGCCACGCGTTCCAGACACCCACCACCCTCTGTGTGAAGTACTTGCCGCGTGTATCCCCTTAAACTTTCCACCTCTCCCCTTGAAAGTGTGACCTCTCATTATTGAATCCTTCACCCTGGGAAAAAAAAGCTTGTCTCTATCCACCCTGTCTATACCCTTCATGATTTTGTAAACCTCAATCAGGTCCCCTCTCAATATCCTTTTTTCTAATGAAAATAAACCTAACCTACTCAGCCTGTCTTCATAGCCAGCACCTTCCATACCAGGCAACATCCTCGTAAACCTTCTCTGTACCCTCTCCAAAGCGTTCACATACTTTTGGTAATGTGGCGCCCAGAACTGTACACAGTATTCTAAATGCGGCCGAACCAATGTCTTGTACAATTTTAACATGACTTGCCAAGGTCTCATACTTAATATCCCGTCCAATGAAGGCAAGCATATTATATGCCTTCTTGACCACTCTATCCGCCTGTGCAGCAACCTTCAGGATACAATGGACCTGCGCTCCCAGATCTCTCCGCCCATCAACTTTTCCCAAGGCTCTTCCATTCATTGTATAATTCGCTCTAGAATTAGACTTGCCTAAATGCATCACCTCATATTTGTCTGGATTGAAAGCCATCTGCCACTTTTCCGTCCAACTCTCCAGTCTATCTATATCCTCTTATTTTCTCAGACAGTCCCTTATGCTTTCTGCTACTCCATGCGAAGCAGTCATCCAGTTTATGCTTCGTTTCCCCAATTTGGACGAGATTGTGAGCAGTCACTGCAGTAGACTAGGTTGTGGGAAGTGTAGGTTAAGTGGCTGCTTCACCGAGAAGGTATGTTTGGGCCCTCGGATAGTGAGGAGGGAGAGGGAAATGGGCTGGTGTTATACATTCGGCGGTTGCAGGGGCAAGTGCCGTGGGTCTATGGGAGGTGGGTGTGCAGTGTTGGGAGTGAAGAGTGGACTCCTCTCTCATGTAAGTCCCTGGAGATGGAATAACTTTCCACTGACTGATTCAGTACCACGTCAGCCATGTCTAATTCATATTCATGTTGCGGGGCCAGCATCATTATTGCGTCACAATGACTGCAGGCTATCACCCCTGTGACGTCACTGTGACAGGGTCAGGCAGCCCTGCATCCGGAAACATTGGGATGGCCAACCATTATCAGCTCACAGGGGAACACACCTCCACATTAAACAGCCTCGAGGCAAAGTTCCCTTCCGTCTACTTAAAGTTCAAGACCCATCAAACCGAAATTCCTCAGGTATGCCTGGAAGCATTTCTTCCAGATGTTTGAATCATTATTCCTGTCGACACTTGCGTGACGTTTGAACACGGCGAGAAACATCGGTTTCTCAAACTAGTGCCTGAACTGCTCGACCAATTCTCAAAGCAATGATAGTGCTCCAAAACCGCAGCCTGATTCCAACCGAGAAAGACTCTATTCGGCTCGGTCTGTCCATGTTTCAAAAGAGAGTCACAAGTGAAACTGCGGAAATGGCAGACAGGCTGCCGTATCACTTTATATGTATCCACACACCAGGGATGGTTGGTGATATGGATGTGTCTGCGGTGTCTTGGATCTGACTGTTTACATGTCTCCACAATGACTGTCCCAGCCTTTACTTTGGTAAAGTCACACTGATAAAGGACAATTGCTATTTCAGTAACTGTGGTCTGAAGGTGGAATTCGCTGACATTCGGGTTTCGGGATCTAACTGGCCTTTTACATCTCAGACTCTGTGGTGCAGTTAGTCAGCACGTCCGACTATTCACTAAAATATTTGAGTTGAAATGGAGCAAAATTATAGAACTAGGGCCAAACTATTCAGGGGACATGTTCAGAAGCACTTCTACACATTGGTTTTGTCAGATGTTTGAACGTCTCTTGTAGAAACGGCAGTGGACACAGGATCATTTGTCAATTTTAATTCTGTTAAACATTTTTTTTTCATTCAGCAAAGGATATGGGTCGAAGGCAGGGAAATAGAGTTAGGCCTCAGATTAGCCATGATTTCTTTGAACGTTGGAGAAGCTAAATGGCCTACTCCTGTTCCTATGGTGCTATAATTCCTATGGTGCTATAATCTTTGTTTATTTGTTTCCGGCTTGTCAATGGGGACACGACCTGCAAGAAAATATTCTCCAATTATTGTTCTGGGAACTCCGATTATGCAAATCCTTGGGATATGAGATTCTGCAACCCGGGCCTAATCTCCCAAAACACAGATCACAGGTTCAGGGAAACTGAGGGAGATTGCGTCCTGATCACGAAACCTGTGAGCAGCGTTGGTTTAATTGTCACTCACCAACTTTCTAAACGTTCTCAACTGCCTTATTTCCTTTATTTTATTTGCCTTTGCAAGTCTGAACGTGAGCATTTGGGATTAGATTACATTTAGATTAGATTATTTACAGTGTGGAAACAGGCCCTTCGGCCCAACAAGTCCACACCGCCCCGCCGACGCACAACCCACCCATTCCCCTACATTTACCCCTTACCTAACACTACGGGCAATTTAGCATGGCCAATCCACCCTGACCTGCACATCTTTGGACCGTGGGAGGAAACCGGAGCACCCGGAGGAAACCCACACAGACACGGGGAGAACGTGCAAACTCCACACAGTCAGTCGCCTGAGGCGGGAATTGAACCCGGGTCTCTGGCGCTGTGAGGCAGCAGTGCCGCCCAAAATATGTGGTTGTTTGCGTGTCAGATTTTTCTGTCAGTTTTGTTGATATTCAAGCGAATCTGCGTTCAAAATAAAGACAAAAAACAGGCAAACAACTTTGCATTCAGGAAGAGAAGCTGAAGAAACTGGATGTCAATGTTGAGAAAGAAACAAAAGCGAACTGGAATGTTAATGATTTTGCTAATTTTTAAGCAGAAAACATTGGAGCCGTGGACTTCTGCTGGTCAATTTATTTATCTTCGTGGATTCTAAGAAGTTGCCTCGCCTTGAAAAGGGAAAGTGGTTATACCCTGATAATATGTCCAGCTATCTCAGTTAGTGGACTGAAAGATTTTTTTTCTGAAGTCGCGAGTTTGACATTCTCATTGTACAATGTTCCTTTGAAACTTTGCTTTTTGAGCTGAACATTCGCTCTTTATTCCACTGGTAATTAATCATAATCGAAGTCAGTTTTTATTAATGTCCCAGTTGCTGGTTTATGAGGGAACACTGGGAGTGAATGGGAGACAAGTTTATAGGTGTGGCTTAATGGTGGCACATGACACTTGTCTCGAGGCCAGTCAGTGGCTCAATAACAGAATTAGAATGAGGCAAAAGGGAGGACTGCAGATGCTGGAAACCAGAGTCTAGATTAGAGTGGTGCTGGAAAAGCCTGACGAAGGCTTTTTGCCCGAAACGTCGATTTTCCTGCTCTTCGGATGCTGCCTGACCTGCTGTGCTTTTCCAGCACCACTCTGATCTAAACAATGAATTAGAACGGTCAAGTGCTCGGGGAATCAATACCCGTCCACATTAAAGAACACTGAAACGAGTAGGATACGATTCATCTCGAGGAGGGAAATTAGGAAACGTCTTTGTACACTATGTCTCAGAGGAATCATTGGCTGTGCTGTGTTTCATTTTACTTGGAAAGCTTATGGAACCACTTGGTTGTGGCTTGATCTGGAACTCTGGTCTACTTATTTGTTATCGAGATCTTATATAGGCTGGGGAGCAATTCCTGTACATAAAGAGGAGGAGTGTTGAATCAATTAGACAAGAAGACTTGATACAGCAACAACAGCCTGGAGGAGGACATGGAGGATACACATGGAGGAGGACTAAAGGACAGGGAGAGGTCAGGAGGTCTGTTGAGGGGTGGTCAAGGAGCAACCTGCCAAGGCGCTTCGTGTCACTGGACTCCACGGAAATGCTCATGGGCCAGAGATGACCTGTTAGACAGTTTTCGTGTCTCAGAAAAAAAATACGTTTCCCTGTCCAAAATGGTAGAAATATTTAATGGTTCAAATGGGAAACCTGAAGAAAGAGTCACTCCTGTATTCTCTATGCTGAATAAACCAACACCCACTACCAGAAGTAATGTTTCATGCCATTTTGCAGATGACCAGCTTCAAGATATTTGGTAGACTGATATATGTTGTAGTAACTAAAATGCATGAAAAATCCTTTTTTTTTGTTCTACGTCCAGCAATCTGACAAGACACAGTTGATCTGACATTTCATCATCATGGAGAACAAATGACCAGAGGCAACATTTAACGTTGGTAAGGTGTGTGTTTACCAATTTAATGCTATTACTGTCACATTGCAGTTACGTAGAAGAAAAATCAACACAAGCTAACCCGAGCCTTCAACGGCGATGAGCTTTCCCAATGGACGCTGCTGAAAGTCAATGTCTCCGATGTATCTACCAGGGAAACAATGCGCAGGCGCAATGTTAAAGGGGACACTGAGCATGCGCGGAAAGACGAATGGCCATGCTGGGGTTGGTCGTTCCCCAGATCCACAAACAATGAGGGTATGGCCCTGGAAACAGCGAATGCTCTGGCAGTCTTAGTGAACACGTCAGGTAAGTGTCTTTCAACCCTCAGTAAGGAAGTTATCTCTCCCTCTGTCCGTGTTCACAGCGGGGGCTCGGGTTTAAAGGCGCCAATCTTTATTGGGACAATGTGTGTGCAGCGCGGCGCATGCGCAGCTACCGTCTTTGGAGGGGGGGAGAGTCACAACTTGTCAATCCAGCTGATTGAGGCAAAGCTGTGGCAAAGAAGGAAGGAACAGGCAACACATCCTGCAACAAAAATAGAAATTGCTGGAGGGACTCTTGCAGGTCTGGAACCGTCTATGGAGAAAAGCAGAGTTAACATTTCGAGTCTGGTCCAAATTCTTCGTCAAATCCTGCACTCCAGTCCCCTCGACTATCCAGCTCCATGTGTTCAAAGACATGTGGCTCTGTTCAGTTACACACGAAGAGCCGCAGGGGAAGGGGTGATTCACGAAAAGCAAATTCAACCTAAACTTCATGTCTAGATCTGAAAGATTCACCTGATTCAGCACGACCTGAACATTATTGGCCTTTGAATGTATCAAGAGAAACTGTGTCTGTGGACGTCGATTTCAAACATCCGTAAGTCTGGAAACAGAGCGAGAAAAAACATCCACACGTGCCCAAATGGGGTGTCTCCTAACTTTGGAAAGAACATTAGCCAGTGATTCAGCCTGAAAAGAAACAATACCATTCCTAGTGAAAGGTAAACCCCCCCCCCATGTTCTGTGTGAGCTCCAAGCTTCAACTGATCCAACTGGAGAAACATAAGGATTAGTGAGTTTTGAAAAGATTTGTAGCTCAGGTTGAGGTTCTGGATGTAAGTTTGCTCGATGAGCTGGAAGGTTTGTTTTCAGACGTTTCGTCAACCTTCTAGGTAACATCATCAGTGAGCCTCCGGTGAAGCGCTGGTGCTATGTCCCACTTTCTATTTATGTAATTCAGTTTCGTTGTGTCGGTAATGCCATTTACTGTTCTTTTTATCAGAGGATGATAAATGGGATCCAATTCGATGTGTTTGTTCAGACAGTTCCGGTTGGAATGCCATGCTTCCATGAATTCCTGTGCATGTCTCTGTTTGGCTTGTACCAGGATGGATGTGTAGTCCCAGTCAAAATGGTGTCCTCCTTCATCTCTATGTAAAGATGCTCGTGATTGTGGGTCATGTCTTTTTGTGGCTTGTTGATGTTCAGATATCCTGGTGGCCTAGTCATCTGCCTGGTTGTCAAAGTAGTGTTTGTTACAAAATGTGTGAGGTATTTTGTAAATAAAGTTTGTTTAGCTTGTTGTCTGCATAGGGTCTTTTAAGTTCATTAGCTGGGTCCACAGTAGGGAGAGGCCATTCATCTGCTCTGAGCGAAGTAAGGGATGCATCAATTCTTTCAGCCTGCTGACCCACCAGCAGGTCCACAGCAGGGAGAGGCCATTCACCTGCTCTGTGTGAGGGAAGACATTCACTCAGGTAGGCAATCTGCAGACCCACCATAGGGTCCACACTGAAGAGAGGCCATTCACCTGCTCCATGTGTGGGAAGGAGTTGACATGCTCAGCTAAGCTGCTGAACCACCAGCAGATCCAGCACTGGGGGGCAGGCCGTTCACCTGCTCTCAGTGTGGGAAGGGATTCACCCCCTCCGCCCACCTGCGGAGGCACCAGCTGGTTCATGGCAGATGGAAGAATTGGAATTCGGACAGAATTCTGGAGTTCCAAATCTCATGTTGAAATCATTTTGGGGGGGAGAAAACTTACTTGGATACAATGTGTAGGTTGAAATTGCTGAATGAGGCAATACTTCCTACAAGTTTAGCCTGTGCCAAGGGTCCAAATACAAAGAGGCAACTCAGCTGACCAACAGTAAAGGATGTGGGTAGGGGTTGGGGTGAGTGTGTGCATTTGGACCTTGGGCAGTTATAGAGATGTACTGCACGGAAACACTCTTCGGTCCAACCCGTCCATGCTGACCAGTTATCCCAACCCAATCTACGACCACCTGCCAGCACCTGGCCCATATCCCTCCAAACCTTTCCTATTCATATACCCATCCAAATGCCTTGCAAATGCTGCAATTGTACCAGTCTCCACCACATCCTCTGACAGCTCATTCCACACACGTACCACCCTCTGCATGAAAACGTTGCCCTTAGGTCCCTTTTATATCTTTTCCCCTCTCGCCCTAAACCTATGCCCTCTAGTTCTGGACTCTCCAACCCAGAGAAAAGACTTTGTCTATTTATCCTATCCATGCCCCTCATAATTTTGTAAACCTCTATAAGGCCACCCCTCAGCCTCTGACTCTCCAGGAAAAACAGCCCCAGCCTGTTCAGCCTCTCCCTAAAGCTCAAATCCTCCAGCCCTGGCAACATCCTTGTAAATCTTTTCTGAACCCTTTCAAGTTTCACAACATCTTTCCGATAGGAAGGAGACCAAAATTGCACACAATATTCCAACAGTGGTTTAACCAATGTCCTAACCAACATGACCTCCCAACTCAATACTCTGACCAATAAAGGAAAGCATACCAAACGCCTCCTTCACTATCCTATCTACCTGCAGCTCCACTTTCAAGGAGCTATGAACCTGCACTCCAAGGTCTCTTTGTTCAGCAACACTCCCTAGACCTTACCATTAAGTGTATAAGTCCTGCTGAGATTTGCTTTCTCAAAATGCAGCACCTCGCATTTATCGGAATTCAACTCCATTTGCCACTTCTGGTCCATCTGGTCCAGATCCTGTTGTAATCTGAGGTAACCCACTTCGCTGCCCACTACACCCTCCAATTTTGGTGTCATCTGCAAACTTACTAACTGTACCTCTTATGCTCACATCCAAATCATTTATATAAATGACGAAAATTAGAGGACCCAGCAGTGATCCTTGTGGCACTCCACTGGTCACAAGCCTCCAGTCTGAAAAACAACCCTCCACCACCACCCTCTGTCTTCTACCTTTGAGCCAGTTCTGTATTCAATTGGCTAGTTCTCCCTGTATTCCGTGAGATCTAACCTTGCTAACCAGTCTCCCATGAAGAACCTTGTCGAATGTCTAACTGAAGTCCACATAGATCACATCTACCGCTGTACCCTCTTTGTTACTTTTTAGATTAGATTATTTACAGTATGGAAACAGGCCCTTCGGCCCAACAAGTCCACACCGACCCGCCGATGCGCAACCCATCCAGACCCATTCCTCTACACTTACCCCTTCACCTAACACTATGGGCAATTTAGCATGGCCAATTCACCTAACCTGCACGTTTTTGGATTGTGGGAGGAAACCAGAGCCCCCGGAGGAAACCCATGCAGACACGGGGAAAATGTGCAAACTCCACACAGTCAGTCACCTGAGGCGGGAATTGAACCCGGGTCTCTGGCGCTGTGAGGCAGCAGTGCTAACCACTGTGCCACCGTGCCGCCCACTTCTTCAAAAAACTCAATCAAGTTTGTGAGACATGATTTCCCACGCACAAAGCTATGTTGACTATCCCGAATCAGCCCTTGCCTTTCCAAATACATGTACATCCTGTCCCTCAGGATTCCCTCCAACAACTTGCCCACCACCGAGGTCAGGCTCACTGATCTATAGTTCCCTGGCTTGTTCTTACCACCCTTCTTAAACAGTGGCACCACATTAGCCAACCTCCAGTCTTCTGACACCTCACCTGTGACTATTGATGATACAAATATCTCAGCAAGAGGCCCAGCAATCATTCCTCTCACTTCCCACAGAGTTCTAGGGTACACCTAATCAGGTCCTGGGGATTTATCCACCTTTATGTGTTTCAAGACACCCAGCACTTCCTCCTCTGTAATATGGACATTTTTTCAAGATGTCACCATCTATTTCCCTACAGTCTATATCTTCCATATCCTTTTCCACAGTAAATACTAATGCAAAATACTCATTTAGTTTCTTCCCCATTTTCTGTGGATCCACACAGATCTTTGAGGGGCCCTATTCCCTCCCTAGTTACCCTTTTGCCCTTAATGTATTTGTAAAAACCCTTTGGATTCTCTTTAATTCTGTTTGCCAAATCTATTTCATGTCCTCTTTTTGCACTCCTAATTTCCCTCTTAAGTTTACTCCTACTTCCTTTATACTCTTCTAAGGATTCACTTGATCTATCCTGTCTATACCTGACATATGCTTCCTTCTTTTTCTTAACCAAACCCTCAATTTCTTTAGTCATCCAGCATTCCCTGTACCTATCAGCCTTTTCTTTCACCTTAACAGGAATATACTTTCTCAGGATTCTCGTTATCTCATTTCTGAAGGTTTCCCATTTTTCAGCTATGCCTTTACCTGCGAACATCTGCCCCCAGTCAGCTTTTGAAAGTTTTTGCCTAATACCGTCAACAACTACCATCCTCTGTGCGAAAAACTTGCCTTGCACACCTCGTTAAACATTCCCCTTCTCAACTTAAACTTATCCCCCCTAGTATTTAGACATTTCCACCTGGGAAGAAAATTCATTCTATCCACGCCTCACTTAATTTTATATCCTTCTATGAAGTCGCCCCCTCAGCTTCCAGTGTTCTAGTGAAAATATTCCAAGTTTGTCCAACCTCTCCTTCTCATGAAAACACTCCAAACAGGGCAACATCCTGTTAAATCTCTTTGCACCTTCTCCAAAACGCCCACATTCTTCTTATTATGTGGTGATCAGAACTGTATACAATACTCCAAATATGACCTAACTACATTTATACAGCTGAAACATGACATGGCAACTTTTGCACTCAATGCCCTGACTAATGAAGGCAAGTATGCCATACACCTTCTGTACCACCCTATTCACTTGTATTGCCACTTCCAGGAAGCTATGTACTTGTGCTCCAAGATCCCTCTGTATCTCAATGCGCCTAAATGTACTGTATACTTACCTTTTGCATTAGACCTCCCAAAATGCATTACATCTCATTTACTTGGATTAAACTACATCTGACACTTTTCCAATCCAGCCTTTCTATATCCTGCTGTACCTTTGATGGTAGACCAGCAGGAGGCTGGAAAAACACAACAAGCCAGGCAGCATCAGGAGGTGGAGAAGTCAACGTTTCAGGTATAACCCTTCTTCAGGACTGGGGGTGGGGGTAAGGGGAGCTACAGGTAAGGAGGTGAGGGGCAGGGTTTTGGGTGGGGAGAGGGGCGGAGTGCTGAGGTAGTGATAGGTGAACACAGGTAGAGGGTACAGCCTGGTTGGTGGATGGGAGGAATGAATCTAGTTGGTAGCTGGAAGATAGGATCGGTCAGAGGAATGGAAGGGAGAGGGGTGGCTGGAAAGAGAGTCGGGGAAATGGAGAAGGCAGGTTATTTGAAATTGGAGAACTCAATGTTGGGTCCTCCAGGCTGTCGGCTGCCCAGGCGGAAGGTGAGGTGTTGTTCCTCCAATCTGCGGTCTGATTCACTGTGGCAAAAGAGGAAGCCGAGAATGGTCATGTCAGAAAGGGAGTGGGAAGGAGAGTCAAAATGGGCGGTGACTGGGAGGTCAGGTCGGCCCTATATATATAAAACAAAAAGCTATTTTTGCTGGGGAGATCTGAAGCTGTAACAAAGTTGGGTCACAATAGAGGTTACCTGATCGTACTGCCGGGCTCAGACTCTCATTGAATTCTATGAGATCAAAAAGGCTATTGTTTTAAAGCTGCTTAATTTTTTCAGGCTCCAGCACCAAGTTTCCAATGTCATGTATCAGAAGGAACAGTGAATGAATAGCTAATATCGTTAGAAATTGTAAATTTTTCAGGAGTGCAGGTACTGCACCGTTTCATCAGCATTGTAAAGTTTACTGGCAGCACCGGGAGGGGTGGGCTGTATTCACTAGACAATGTGGAGGAGCCGGTGTTGGACTGGGGTGGACAAAGTTAAAAATCACGCAACACCAGGTTATAGTCCCACAAGTTTATTTGGAAGCACTAGCTTTTGGAGTGCTGCCCCTTCATCAGGTAGCTGTGGAGCAGGATCATAAGACACAGAATTTATTGCAAACGATTACAGTGTCATGCGACTGAAATGATATATTAAACAAACCTAAACTCTTGCATTTTCACAATGGATAGCAGGTTTCAGTTCATTAATATGTAAATCCGAGAACCTCTTTTAAGTCACATTCTCGATGTAACTTCAGGTTTAAAAAGAAATAACATCTCAGGGCAGACAGTGCATGATAGGTGTGAGGTGAAAGTCTTTCTGTATCCCAATCTTGAGTCAGACTGGTTTTATTTCCAAAGTAGGAATTTATAAAATATTACATGATTGACTCCCAGCAGATTGTGTGCTTTTTGAGTAAAATAGAATGTATCTGCAAAAATAATTCTGCAAATGCAAATTCACCCCGTAGACTTAGGGGTGTGTGTGTGCGTGCATGAGAGAGAGAATGTGAGTGTGTGCATGAGAAAGTGTGTGTTTGCGTGTTTGCATGTTTGGTAAAGTGTGTGTATGTGATGAAGTATAATCCTGTGAGAGGGTGAGAGTGTGGGGGGTGTATGTGTGTCTGTCGGAGAGAGAGCCTGTGTATGAGAGGGGATCTTTGTGTGTGTGTGAATATGTAAGAGTGTGCACGTATGTGTGCTTGTGTGTCTGTGTGACAGGGACTATACAGTGTAGTGGGATCACCTGTAGTGTGACATGAACCCAAGGTCTCGGTTGAGGCCATCCTCATGGCTTTCGACCTTGGCTATCAGCCTCTGCTCGGCCACTAGGAACGATTAAGCGGTCACGCAAACATATTGGAGAGGGTAGGGTGGGACTTGTCTTTCTATTTGCAGAAGGTGGGTGGCTCTGGATGCTGTGATCCAGAGAAAACACATGCTGGAGGACCTTTGGCTCAGAGAGATGGAGCTGGAAGCCAGGCTGCAGACACATTGTGGGGGAAAGGTGGAAATTTAACTGGACTCTTTATTCTGGGAGATAGTCATTCCCCTGCAGACAGAAGCTTCTGATTGGGTGAGTGGCCAGTGTCGGCTGGGTGTGAGCGCAAGTCTGGCAGGTAAGGGGGATCTGAGAGAGGGCTGCAGGGGGGAGGAGCTGACTGGCTGGGTGATGGGAGTTGAAGAGGGAGTGGTGGTGGTAAGGGACAGAATAGTGACAGGGATTCTCTCCGTTCTCTGCAGCAGGAGGCCTCAGTGCCTGTCTGGTGCCAGGATTCAGGAACCGATTGCTCAGGGCTGACGAAATGGGAAAAGCAAGGCTGCAGCGAGTGTGGCCCAACAATGTCAGGAGGAGAGAGCCTGTGCTGAGGGCGCATGAGAAGTTGGAAGCTACAAAGACACAGCCGAACCTCAAAGCTCTGGGAGGCTCTGTGGTTAGCACTGCTGCCTCACAGCGCCAGGGAGCCAGGTTCGATTCCACCCTCTGGTGACTGTCTGTGTGGACTTTGGCACATTTCCTCACCCTTGCATCTTACACGGGTTATCACCAGTTGCTCCAGTTTCCTCCCACAGCCCAAAGATCTGCAGTTTAGGGTGGATCGCCGAGCTGAGATGTGCAGGTTAGGGTGGGTTTGCCGTGGGGAACTGCAGGGCTGTAGGGTAAGTGGGTGGGTCTCGGTCAGGTGATGTTTGGAAGGTTGGTCTGAAGATGATGGGCCGAATGGCCTGGCACGGTTATATGACTCTACTGCCTTAGCCATGTGCCTATCGAGAAATGATTGCCCCAAGTCTACTGTAGAAGGGGTGGGTTCCAGTTCGTGGGACACTGACACCAGTCCTGAGGAAGGTAGGATTTGAGCTGTCACTCCCCCAACCCTCTGCCCCCCTGTCCATTCTCTCCCCACCCACTGCCCCGCCCCGCCCCACCGTTCTTTCCCTCCTCGCACTCTGCACCACCCCATTCTCTCTATCATCACACTCTACACTTACCAATGCTCTTTGGTCACCCATTCTTTCTTTCCTCTTCATTTTCGGATTCCCCCCCCCTCCCCCCTCTGCTGCTTTGTCCATTCTCTCTCCCTTCTCCCCCACCCATCCTCTCTCATGCCTCAAAGCCCTCTTTGATCGCCGTATCAGGTCCTTCTCAAGAAAGAGAATGAATTGATGGTGATGACTCTACCTGGGAGACAGGGATACGCAAGAAATGGCTAATGTTTAAAACTAAGAATAGCTAAAATGATATATTCAGAAACATCGTCAAAGTCTGAAAACTTGTTCAATTTTTTCAATAAGCTGCAGACGTGTTTCTGAAACTTGCATTGAAATAGGCGGGTAGAGACATACAGCGCAGAAACAGACCCTTCAGCACAACCTGCCCAGGCTGACCAGATATACTAAATTAATCTAGTGACCCATTTGCCAGCTCTTGGCCCATATCTCTTTCAACCCTTGTTATTCATATATCTCCAGGTGTCGGGTGACAAGGGTTTGGAGATGGAGGAGGCCCAGGACCTGCGTGTCCTTGGTGGAGTGGGAGGGGGGAGTTGAAGTGTTCAGCCAAGGGGAGGTGGGGTTGGTTGGTGCGACTGGCCCAGAGATGTTCTCTGAAACGATCCGCAGTAGGCGTCCTGTCTCCCTGATGTAGAGGAGACCACAACGGATGCAATGGATACTGTAGATGACATCGGTGGAAGTACAGGTAAATTTCTGTCAAATGTGGGAAGATCCTTTGGGGCCTTTGACGGAGGTGAGGGAGTGGTGTGGGTGCGGGATTTGCACTTCCTGCAGTGGCAGGAGAAGGTGCCGGGAGTGGAGTGTGGGCTGGTGGGGGAGCGAGTCACGGAGGGAATGGTCTCTCCAGAATGCTGATAGGGGTGGGGAGGGACAAATACATCTGGTGGTGAGGTCCATTTGTAGGTAGCGGAAGTGGTGGAGGATGATGTGATGCATGCGGAGGTTGGTGGGGTGCAAGGTGAGGGACATAGAGGTTCTGTCATTGTTGCGTTTGGAGAGGTGGGGTTCAAGGGCGGAGGTGTGGGAAGTGGAGGAGATGTGTTGGAGGGCATTGTTGATCACATGGGAAGGCAAATTGTGATCTTGGAAGAAGGAGGCCACCTGGGATTTGATTGGTTCCCAGGATGACCAATGTGGTGGAGGAGGAGGGATGGCATTTTTACAAGAGGTAGAGTGGGAGGATATGTAGTCTAGGTAGCTGTGGGAGATGGTGGGCTTGTAGTGGATGTCTATGGTTAGTCGGTCACTGAACATGGAAATGGAGAGGTCCAGGAAGGGGAGGGAGGCGTCCGAGATAGTCCACGTCAATTTGAGGTCAGGGTGAAAGGTGTGAGTGAAGTTGATGAACTGTTCAATCTCCTCAGGGGAGCACTAGGTAGCACCGAAGCAGTCATCGATGTAGCGGAGGAACAGATAGGGGGTGGTGCCAGTGTAACTGCAGAAGATGGTCTGTTTCACGTACCTGAAAAAGAGGCAGGCATAGCTGGGTCCCATGCAGGTGCCCATGGCTACCACTTTGGAGGAAGTGGAAGGATTAGAAAGAGAAGTTGTTAAGGGTGATGACCAGTTCAGCCAGGCAGATGATGGTCTTAGTGGAAGGGTACTGGGTGGGATGGCATTAGAGGGAAAAACAGAGGGCTTGGAGGCCTTCATCATGGCAGATGGATGTGTAAAAGGACTGGATATCCATGGTGGAGATGAGGCACTGGGGTCCAGGGAAACACAAAACTTGGAGGAGGTGAAGGATGTGTCCCAAACGTAGGTGGGGAGTTCCTGGACTAAGTGGTACAGGAAGGTATCAAGGTGGGCAGAGATGAGTTCAATTGGACAGGAGGAGGCTGAGACAATGGGTCGACTGGGGAAGTCAGGTTTGTGAATCTTCTGTAGGAGGTAGAATCCGGTCGTGCAGGGTTCACGGACAATGAAGTTGGAAGCTATGGATGGGAGATCCCCAGAGGTGATGAGGTTGTGGATGGTCTGCGAGATGATGGCTTGATGATGGGAGGTGAGGTTGTGTTCAAGTGGGCAGTAGGAGGAGGTGTCTGTGAGTTGGCGCCTGGCTTCAGCGGTGTAGAGGTTGGTGCGCCAAACTGCCACTATGCCCCTCCTTGTCTGTGGGTTTGATGGTGAGGTTGGGTTGGAGTGGAGGGCTGCGTGTTGTGAGAGCAGGTGATTGGAGTGGGTTCAAGTGGTAGATGTCATGGCAGAAGATAGAAATGAAGAGGTCAAGGGTAGGTAACAGGCCACCACAGGGTGTCCAGATAGATGGGGTGTGTTGAAGGTGAGAGAAGGGGTCCTCAGTGGGTGGGTAGGAGTCTTGATTGAAGAAGTGGATTCAGAGGCAGAGGTGGTGGAAGAAATGTTCAAGGTTGTGACGCATGTCAAACTCATTAATCTGGGAGCATAGAGGGATGAAGGTGAGGCCTTTGCTGAGGACTAAACATTCATCCTCGGTGAGCGGGAGATCTGGAGGAACAGTAGAAACAGGGCAGGGCTGGGAGCGAGGACCTGGGTGTGGAGCTGGACTTGGGTGTGGGGACGGAGACAGTCCCTTGAGTGGGCATGATTATAGCATCAGGCGTGACATCACCAACAGAAGTGATGCTAAAATAGGGCGTACAACATTGTCCATTGGGCAGGACTGACATCACATGTGACAGGACTCTGCAACCACATGGGATCAACGTGGATTTCACCAGTTTCCTCATTTACACCCCCCCCCCCCCCCCACATTATCCCAGTCCTAAGCCTCCAATTTGGCACCACCCTCCTGACCTGACCCATCACCTTCTGGATTAGTGGTGCTGGAAGAGCACAGCAGTTCAGGCAGCATCTGGCTGTCCATCACCTTTCCCATCACTCCGCTCCACCCTCCTCTCTGACCTATCACCTTCTCCCTCACATTCATCTACCTATCGCATTCTCACCTCCTTACCGCCCAGCTCCAATCCTTTCCCCTAGTTAGAGGGACGGACAGGCGGTTCTGTGGACATGGGCGAGACTCTCGGATGGTTTGTTGCCTCCCAGGTGCTAGGGTCCGAGACGTCTCGGACCGTGTCTTCAGAATCCTTAAGGGGGAGGGTGTGCAGCCAGAAGTCGTGGTACACATTGGCACCAACGACATAGGTAGGAAGAGGGGTGGGGAGATCATTCAAGAGCTCAAGGAGTTAGGCTGGAAGCTAAAAGCTAGGACAGACAGAGTCGTCATCTCTGGGTTGTTGCCGGTGCCACGTGACAGAGAGGCAAAGAATAGGGAGAGGGTGCAGTTGAACACGTGGCTGCAAGGATGGTGTAGGAGGGAGGGCTTCAGATATTTGGACAATTGGACTGCATTCTGGGGAAGGTGGGACCTGTATAAACAGGACGGGTTGCACCTGAACCAGAAGGGCACCAATATCCTGGGGGGTAGGTTTGCTAGCACTCTTCGGGGGGGTTTAAACTAATTTGGCAGGGGGATGGGATCCGGACTTGTAGTCCAGCAAGTAAGCTAGCTGTGTGTCAGGATGTTCAAGACTCTAGGGAGGCTGTGGAGAAGGTAGCACTGACAGGGAATACTTGCGGACACAGAGATGGGCTCAAGTGCGTATAGTGCAACGCAAGGAGTATCAGAAATAAGGTGGGTGAACTTAAGGCGTGGATCGGTACCTGGGACTACGATGTTGTGGCCATCACGGAAACATGGATAGATGAGGGACAGGAATGGCTGTTGGAGGTTCCTGGTTACAGATGTTTCAGTAAGATTAGGGAGGGTGGTAAAAAAGGAGGGGGGGTGGCATTGCTAATTAGAAATGGTATAACGGCTGCAGAAAGGAAGTTTGAGGGGGATCTGCCTCTGGAGGTAGTATGGACTGAAGTCAGAAATAGGAAAGGTGCAGTCACCTTGTTGGGTGTTTATTATAGGCCCCCCAATAGCAGCAGAGATGTGGAGAAACAGATTGGGAAACAGATTTTGGAAAGGTGCAGAAGCCACAGGGTCGTAGTCATGGGCGACTTCAACTTCCCAAATATAGATTGGAAGCTCTTTAGATCAAGTAGATTGGATGGGGCGGTGTTTGTGCAGTGTGTCCAGGAAGCTTTTCTAACGCAGTATGTAGATTGTCCAACCAGAGGGGAGGCCATATTGGATTTGGTACTCGGTAATGAACCGGGACAAGTGGTGGGCTTGTTAGTGGGTGAACATTTTGGTGATGGCGACCACAATTCTGTGACTTTCACCTTGGTTATGGAGAGAGATAGGTGCGCACAACAAGGAAGTTTTTACAATTGGGGGAAGGGAAATTACGATGCTGTAAGACAGGATTTGAGGAGCATACGTTGGGAGCATAGGCTGTCAGGGAAGGATGTGGTGGAAATGTGGGACTTTTTCAAGGAGCAGATACGACGTGTCCTTGATATGTATGTACCGATCAGGCAGGAAAGAAATGGTCGTGTGAGGGAGCCTTGGTTGACGAGGGAGGTTGAATGTCTAGTAAAGAGGAAGAAGGAGGCTTACATAAGGTTGAGGAAACAAGGTTCAGACAGAGCAGTGGAGGGATACAGGATAGCCAGAAGGGACCTGAAGAAAGGGATTAGGAGAGCTAAGAGAGGGCATGAAAAATCCCTGGCGGATAGGATCAAGGATAACCCCAAGGCATTCTATGCGTATGTGAGAAACCTGAGAATGACGAGAACGAGGGTAGGTCCGATCAAGGACAGTGGTGGGAGACTGTGTATTGAGTCGGAAGAGATAGGAGAGGTCTTGAACAAGTACTTCTCTTCAGTATTTACGAACGAGAGGGACCGTATTGTTGAAGAGGAGAATGTGAAACGGACTGATAAGCTAGAAGAGATACCTGTTAGGAAGGAAGATGTGTTGGACATTTTGAACAACTTGAGGATAGACAAGTCCCCCGGGCCTGACGGGATATATCCGAGGATTATGTGGGAAGCAAGAGAGGAAATTGCAGTACCGTTGGCAATGATCTTCTCGTCTTCACTGGCAACTGGGGTGGTACCAGGGGACTGGAGAGTAGCGAATGTTGTGCCCCTGTTCAAAAAAGGGAATAGGGATAACCCCGGGAATTACTTCTTACTTCTGTGGTAGGCAAAGTAATGGAAAGGGTACTGAGGGATAGGATTTATGAGTATCTGGAAAGACACTGCTTGATTAGGGACAGCCAGCACGGATTTGTGAAGGGTAGGTCTTGCCTTACAAGTCTTATTGAATTCTTCGAGGAGGTGACCAAGCATGTGGATGAGGGTAGAGCAGTGGATGTAGTGTACATGGATTTTAGTAAGGCATTTGATAAGGTTCCCCATGGTAGGCTTATGCGGAAAGTCAGGAGGCATGCGATAGAGGGAAATTTGGCCAATTGGATAGAAAACTGGCTAACCGGTCGAAGTCAGAGAGTGGTGGTAGATGGTAAATATTCAGCATGGAGTCCAGTTACAAGTGGAGTTCCGCAGGGATCAGTTCTGGGTCCTCTGCTGTTTGTAATTTTTATTAATGACTTAGAGGAGGGAGTCGAAGGGTGGGTCAGTAAATTTGCAGATGATACAAAGATAGGTGGAGTTGTGGAGTTGTCCATTTTGGAAGAACAAATAAGAATGCGGAATACAGGGTTAATGGTAGGGTTCTTGGTCAGGTGGAGGAACAGAGGGATCTTGGGGTCTATGTACATAGATCTTTGAAGGTTGCCACTCAGGTGGATAGAGTTTGTAAGAAGGCCTATGGAGTATTATCGTTCATTAGCAGAGGGATTGAATTCAAGAGTCGTGAAGTGATGTTGCAGCTGTACAGGACTTTGGTTAGGCCACATTTGGAGTACTGTGTGCAGTTCTGGTCGCCTCACTTTAGGAAAGATGTGGAAGCTTTGGAGAGGGTGCAGAGAAGATTTACCAGGATGTTGCCTGGAATGGAGAGTAGGTCGTACGAGGATCGGTTGAGAGTTCTCGGCCTTTTCTCGTTGGAACGGCGAAGGATGAGGGGTGACTTGATAGAGGTTTATAAGATGATCAGAGGAATAGATAGAGTAGACAGTCAGAAACTTTTTCCCCGGGTACAACAGAGTGTTACAAGGGGACATAAATTTAAGGTGAAGGGTGGAAGGTATAGGGGAGATGTCAGGGGTGGGTTCTTTACCCAGAGAGTGGTGGGGGCATGGAATGCGCTGCCCGAGGGAGTGGTAGAGTCAGATTCATTGGCGACCTTTAAGCGGCATTTGGATAGGTACATGGATGGGTGCTTAATCTAGGATAGAAGTTCGGCACAACATCGTGGGCCGAAGGGCCTGTTCTGTGCTGTATTGTTCTATGTTCTATGTTCTATTTGTGTCTCAGCCCCCCAGCGTCATTCCTGACGAAGGGCTTATGCTCAAAACATCGATTCTCCTGCTCGGCTGCGCTTTCCCAGCACCATACTCTCGACTCTGATCTCCAGCATCTTGCAGTCCTCACATTCCCCTATTCAGATTGCCTTTTAAATTTTGTCATTGTACCAGCCTCCTCCAATTCCTCTGGCAGCTCATTCCATACATACACCACCGTCTGCGTGAAAAAAGTTCCCCCTGAGGTACATTTCTCCCCCCTGAGGTACATTTCCCCCCCCTCTCACCCTAAACCTATGCCCTCTATTTTTGCACTCCCTCTACCTTGGGGGGGGAAAAAAAAGAGTTGAGCAGCCAGACAAAATTCAAAAGGAGTAAAATGTCAAGCCACGGGGAAAAATAAATTTGTGGCTCCAGCCTTTTTTTTTTCCCCCCTCTCTGCTGTTGGGATTTGGACACTGAAAATCAATCAGTAACAGCATCTCCACAGAGCACACTGGGCATGCGTCTGGGTGTCAGCAAGCACTGCACGTGTGCGTTGGTGTCAGCAAGATACAGCGCATGCGCCTGGCGGAAATGCCCCGGCGACTTTCTTATGGAGAGACCCGGAAGACCGGAAGGAGTCGGGTCCTCCTGTCAATCAGAGCTACCCCTTTGTCTGAATGTGTGGTTGCAACATGAATGTCTCGAATTGCTGCTTCTCTCTCTCTCTGTGAATGAAGACTGAGCTTCTCCCCAGACTGCAACTTTCTTCCTCCGTCCAAGCATCTGTGAGTACAGACTCTCTCTCTCTCTTCACTCCCCCTTTTCTATTTCTTTTTTTTAATTATTATTATTCCGGGGTTCAGCTGTTGACTTGCACGAACTAAAAGGGAAAGGGAGTGAATCCCAGGATAAGTCTCTGGGAAAAGTTGGTCCAGGTCTGTGTCTCAATTGGTAAACACATGGCAAATGCAGTGCCACTATAATGTGAAGTTATAGCCTTTGCTGTGGGGGGGGGGAAAAAGACAGAAAAGGCATGGTTTAAATGGTAATATATGGGGATGTGGGGAAAGTGAGGACTGCAGATGCTGGAGGTTGGAGTTGAAAAGTATGACGCTGGAAAAGCACAGCAGGTCAGGCAGCATCCGAGGAGGATGAGAGTCGACATTTTAGGCACAAGCTCTTAATCGGGAATGGTGCGTGGATGTACAAAGGGGCCTCAGCATCCTTCTATACCAGTCACTGCCAGTTGTCGGACAGGTGCAGCAAGCAATGATCACGGCAAGTGGTCTGTTAGCAAGAGGAGTTGAGTTCAGAAGTGGGAATGTCTTCCTGCAGTAAGATTAGATTACTTACAGTGTGGAAACAGGCCCTTCAACCCAACAAGTCCACACCGACCCTCCGAAAAGCAACCCACCCAGCCCTATTACCCTACATTTACCCCTTCACCTAACACTACGGGCAATTTAGCATGGCCAATTCACCTGACCTGCACATTTTTGGACTGTGGGAGCACCTGGAGGAAACCCACACAGACACAGGGAGAATGTGTAAACTCCACACAGTCAGTCGCCTGAGGTGGGAATTGAACCCGGGTCTCTGGCACTGTGAGGCAGCAGTGCTAACCACTGTGCCGCCCATTGAATAAGGGAGTCATTGAAAATATTCAAGGCTGAGTTAATCTGAATTTTAAACAATAAAGAAGTGGATGTTTATGGGGGAAGGCAAGAAAATGGTTTTAAGGCTATAATAGAACAGTTACAAAATCATACAGCACAGAAACAGACCCTTCAGTGTAACAAGTCCATGTTATGTTCTTAATCTAAACTCGTCCCACCTGCCAGTGTTTGTCCCCATACCCTCTGACCTTTTCCCATTCATGTACTTATCCAAATGTCTTTTAAATGTTGTAATTGTATCTGCATCCATCACTTCCTGTGGACATTCATTCCACACACAAACCACTGTCTGCGGAGGGGAAAAAAAGGTGCCGCCTCATGTCTTTTTTAAAATCTTTCTCCTCTCACCTTCAAAATTTGCTCGCTAATTCTGAAACCCCCATTCTAAGGAAAGAAGTTCCACTCTTAACTTGCCGTTCACCTCCTCTGTGCCCCCCATGATTTTATAAACCTGAATAAGGTCACCTCTTAACCTCCTATGCACTGTGGAAAAAAAGTCCCAGCCAATCCACCTAGATGTAGGTATATACATATCCAGTTATGAGGTGTTCAGTGCTGGTGCAGGATCGAAAGGCCAAATGACGTATTCCTACTTCCAATTCTCTCAGTCTGTGTCCAGCTCAGCAAGATATAGGAGCAGAAATTAAGCCATTCAGGTCTGCTCCACCACTCAATATGTTTCTCAATCCCATTCTCCAGCTTTCTGCTGTTGACATTCAAGAACCTGTCGCAGTCTTAAATCTGAGTGACCTGGCCACCACAGCCTTCTGTGGCAATGAATTCCAGCACTATCTGGCTGAAGAAGTTTCTCCTTATCTCTGTTCTAAAAGGTCTTCCCTTTATTCTAAGGGTGGTGTGTGCTGTCAAGTCCGAGTCTGTTCTCCCAGTTGAAACATCTTCCCAATGTCCACTCTGTCCAGGCCTTTCAATTCTGTGTGTTTTAATTAGACCCCCCCCCCCCCGAGTGTGGGCCTGTTAATCAACATGAACTAGACTCTTCAGGATGAGCTATGGCAGAGATTAGGTTTAGCAAAGTGAGAATAGGGAGACAAAGTGTGGGATGGAGATTTTCAGCTTTCAGGGAATGAGAGGGGAAAGGAAGTTTGATATAAATAAGAATTGATCAGATGGGTTGAGGAGTGACAGATGGATTTTAATTTAGATAAATGCAAAGAGACCTTGGAGTGCAGATTTATAGTTCCTTGAAAGTGGAATTGCAGGTAGATAGAATAGTGAAGAAGGTGTTTGGTATGCTTTCCTTTATTGGTCAGAGTATTGAGTATAGGAATTGGGATATCCTATTGCGGCTGGACAGGACATTGGTTCGGCCACTGTTGGAATATTGTGCTCAGTTCTGGTCTCCCTGCTACAGGAAGGATGTTGTGAAACTTTGAAAGGGTTTGGAAAAGGTTGTTGCCAGAGTTGGATGGTTTGAGCTACAGGGAGAGGCTGAATAGGTCGGGACTATTTTCCCTGGCGTGCCAGAGGCCGAGGGGTTACCGTATACAAGTTTATAAGGGGCGTGGATAGATTGAATAGCCAAGATCTTTTCCCAAGGGTAGGGGAGTCCAAAACGAGGGAGAGAAAGAAAGAAACCAACACCTGCTAACTGACACAGTAGTGAATCTGCATAATAACTGGACATTGGAGTATGTCTCAGAAAAATTAAAAACAGCAAAATTGACAGCTGACCTTGGAGGAACCTGTGTGGGAGAGATCAGGTACAGATATAATGTTTAATGTGTAACCTTGCTGTAAGTCTGCAGAAGTGAACAGAGTGGGTTCTTATTTATGTTTTATTGAAATCTCTCCCTTGATTAAATTTTAAAAATATAAACCATAAGTACTGAGTTAGCCTGAGGCACTGTTTTTTAGAGCAAAAAGATGGTATTATTTTCTTGGTATGTCCAGTGTGGTGGAGCAAAGATGGCCTTTCGTAGAGTGATATGCTCTTTTGTTGGATGTGGTAGGTTAGGTAGAGTTTCCATGTTATTGTTGATTATGTTTGCAGTAAGTGTGTTTGGTTACAAATCCTATTGGATCGCATGGAGCAGTTTGAGCAACAGTTAGAGGCAATGAGGAATTTATAAGAGCTACGGAATGTGATGGATGGCAGTTATCGCAAGGGAGAAAAGTCGTAGATGCAGTCAAGTAGATGGGTTAACCCCAGGAAATGTACGAGGGGTGGGCAGATAATGCGGGAGTCTCCTGTGGCTATCTCTATTTCAAGCAAGTATGCTGTTTTAGAAAATGTAGGTGGTGGTGGACCCTCAGGGGAATGTAGCACATGAACAGCCAAATTTCTGGTGTTGAGACGGGTTCTAATACGATGAGAGGTACATCGGGATCCAAGCGATTGATTTATTATGATAGGGGACTCTCTTCTCAGAGGTACAGAGAGATGTTTCTGCAGCCAGCAGCGAAAAATCAGAATGGTGTGTTGTCTCCCTGGTGCCAGGATCAAGGATGTCTGAGGGGGTGCAGAATGTTCTCAAAAGGGAGAGGGACCAGCAGAAGGTCATTGTGCACATTGGAACCAATGATAAAGGAAGGGAAAAAGATGAGATCCTGAATAGAAAGTTAGGCAGGAATTTAAAAAGGAGGTCCTCGAGGGTAGTAATATCTGGATTACTCCCCGTGCTACGAGCTAGTGAGGGCAGGAATAGGAGGATCGAGCAGATGAATGCATGGCTGGGGAGCTAGTGCATGGGAGAAGGATTCACACTTTTGGATTGTTGGAATCTCTTCTGGGGTAGAATTGACCTGGACAAGAAGGATGGAAGGGGACTAATATACTGGTAGGGAGATTTGCTGGAGCTGTTCGGGAGGATTGAAAGTCATACGTTGGTGGTGGTGGGACCCAGAGAAGTAGTGAGGAAAGAGATGAATCTGAGACTGGTACAGTTGGGAATGTGAGCAAGTCAAACAGTCAGGGCAGGAAGGGACAAAATAGAGAACAAGGTAGGACTGATACATTAAACTGCATTTATTACAATGCAAGAGGCCGAACAGTGATTGGAGATGAACTCAAGGCATGGTTAGGAACATGGGATTGGGATATCATAGCAATTATAAAAACATGGCTCAGGGATGGAGAGGACTGGCAGGTTAATGTTCCAGGATACAAATGCTACAGGAAGGACAGAAAGGTGGGGGGGGGGGGGGGGGGGTGGGGACAAAGAGAGGACAGGGAGTGGCATTTTTGATAAGGGATAATATTGCTACTGTAATTAGGGAGGATATTCCTGGCAATACGTCCAGGCAAGTTATTTGGATGTAACTGAGAAATAAGGAAGAGATGATCACCTTATTGGGATTGTAGTACAGACCCCCTAACAGTCAGCGGGAAACTGAGAAACAAATTTGTAAGGCGATCTCAGCTATCTGTAAAAATAATAGGGTGGTTGTGGTAGGGGATTTTAACTTTCCAAACAGACTGGGACTGCCATAGTGTTAAGGGTTTAGATGGAGAGGAATTTGTTAAGTGTGTTCAAGACAATTTTCTGATTCAGTATGTGGATGTACCTGCTAGAGAAGGTGCAAAACCTGACCTACTCTTGGGAAACAAGGCAGGGCAGGTGACTGAGGTGTCAGTGGGGGGAGCACTTTGGAGCCAACGACCATAATTCTACTAGTTTTAAAATAGTGATGGAAAAGGTTAGGCCAGATCTAAAAGTTGAAGTTCTAATTTGGAGGAAGGCTAATTATGATGGAAGATGAGAAACCTTCAAAAATGAGATAACAAGAGTCCAGCGACAGTATATTTCTGTTAGTGAAAGAAAAGGCTGTAGATGTAGGGAATGCTGGATAACTAGAGAAATTGAGGGTTTAAGGTAAGAAAAAAAAAAAATTATTGTCAGGTATAGAGAGGAGGAGTCGAATGAATCCTGAGAAGGGTGCAGAGGCTGTAGGACTGTACAGAAGAGGGAAATACAACATATAGGACGTACAGTACAGGCCCTCTGGCCCTCTGTTGCAAAACCTGTGAAATTAATCTGCCCATCTAACCTACACTGTTCCTTATTATCCATATGTATGTCCAATGCCCATTTAAATGCCATTAATGTCGGTGAGTCTACTACAGTTGCAGACAGGCCATTCCACGCCCTTGCTACTCTGAGTAAAGAAACTAGCCCTGATACCTGTCCTAAATCTATCACTCCTCAATTTAAAGCTATGTCCCCTCATGTTAGCCTTCACCATCCGAGGAAAAAGGCTCTCACTGTCCACCTTATCTTACCCTGTGATTATCTGATACCTCTCAACCTTCTCCCCAATGCAAACAGCTTCAGTTCCCTCAGAATTCCTCGTAAGATATTACAGAGGAGGAAGTGCAGGATGTCTTGAAATGCATAAAGGTGGATAAATCCCCAGGATCTGATCAGGTGTACCCTCGAACTCTGTGGGAAGCTAGAGAAGGGATTGCTGGGTCTCTTACTGAGATGTTTGTATCGTCGATAGTCACAGGTGAGGTGCCAGAAGACTGGATAACGTGGTGCCACTGTTTAAGAAGGTAAGGACAAGCCAGGGAACTGTAGACCAGTGAGCGTGATGTTGGCGGTGGGCAAGTTGTTGGAGGGAATCCTGAGGGACAGGATGTACATGTATTTGGAAAGACAAGGACTGATTAGGGATAGTCAACATGGCTTTGTGTGTGGGAAATTATGTCTCACAAACTTGATTGAGTTTTTTGAAGAAGTAACAAAGAGGATTGATGAAGGCAGAGCGTAGATGTGATGTATATGGACTTCAGTAAGGTGTTCGACAAGGTTCCCCATGGGAGACTGGTTAGCAAGGTTAGATCTCACGGAATACAGAACTGGCTCAAAGGTAGAAGACAGAGGGTGGTGGTGGAGGGTTGTTTTTCAGACTGGAGGCCTGTGACCAGTGGAGGGTCACAAGGATCGGTGCTGGGTCCTCTACTTTTTGTCATTTACATAAATGATTTGGATGCGAGCATAAGAGGTACAGTTAGTAAGTTTGCAGATGACACCAAAATTGGAGGTGTAGCAGACAGCGAAGAGGGCCAATGGGTTGAGAAGTGGCAGATGGAGTTTAATTCCGATAAATGCGAGGTGCTGCATTTTGGGAAAGCTGGACTTATATACTTAATGGTAAGGTCCGAGGGAGTGTTGCTGAACAGAGACCTTGGAGTGCAGATTCATAACTCCTTGAAAGTAGAGTCACAGGTAGATAGGATAGTGAAGGAGGCGTTTGGTATGCTTTCCTTTATTGGTCAGAGTATTAAGTACAGAAGTTGGGAGGTCATGTTGCGACTGTACAGGACATTGGTTAGGCTCCTGTTGGAATATTGCGTGCAATTCTGGTCTCCTTCCTATCGGAAAGATGTTGTGAAACTTGAAAGGGTTCAGAAAAGATTTACAAGGATGTTGCCGGGGTTGGAGGATCTGAGCTATAGGGAGAGGCTGAGGCTGTTTTCCCTGGAGCACCGGAGGCTGAGGGGTGACCTTATAGAGGTTTACAAAATTATGAGGGGCATGGATAGGGTAAACAGGCAAAGTCTCTTCCCTGGGTCGGGGAGTCCAGAACTAGAGGGCATAGGTTTAGGGTGAGGGGAAAGATATGGGGCAACTTCACTCAGAGGGTGGTGCGTGTATGGAATGAGCTGCCAGAGGAAGTGGTGGAGGCTGGTACAATTACAGCATTTAAGAGGCATCTGGATGGGTATATGAATAGGAAGGGTTGGGAGGGATATGGGCCAGGTGCTGGCAGGTGGGACTAGATTGGGTTGGGATATCTGGTCGGCACGGACAGGTTGGACCGAAGGGTCTGTTTCCATGCTGTACATCTCTATGACTCTAAGACCGTCCCTCCATACCAGGCAACATCCTAATAAATCTCCTCTGAGCCCTTTCTAAAGTTTCCATGTCCTTCCTATAATGATGTGTCCAGAACTGAATGCAATACTCTAGGTGCTGCTGCCTTACCAGTGTCTTGTACAGCTGAAGCATGACCTCGTGGCTCTGAAATTCAATCTCCCTACCAATAAACACCAACACACCATGAGCCTTCTTAACAACCCTATCAACCCGGGTGTTAGCTTTCAGAGATTTATGCACCTGGACACCGAGATCTCTCTGTTCATCTACACTGCCAAAAATGTTACTATTAGCCTAGTACTCTGCATTCCTGTTACTTCTTCCAGAGTGAACTACCTCACACTTTTCTGCATTAGACTCCATTTGCCACTTCTCAGCCCAGCTCTGCATCTTGTCCCTCCGTAACCAACAACATCCTTTGGCACTGTCCACAACTCTACCCACCTTCGTGTTACCCGCAATTTGACTAACCTATCCTACCGCATCCAGATCACTTATAAAAATGACAAACAGCAGTAGGCCCAAAACAGATCCTGTGACACACCACTGGTCACTGAGCTCCAGGGCGAATGTTTCTCATCAACCACCAGCCTCTGCCATCTTTCAGCTAGCCAATTTCTGATCTAAACTGCTAAATCATCTTCAGTCCTGAAATTCCATTTTTGTGCAGCAGCCTATCGTGTGGAACCTTATCAAACTTTACTGTCCACATTTACCACATTGACTGCTTTACCTTCATCTACCTGTTTTGTCACCTTCTTGAAGAACTCTAAGGTTAGTTAGGCACGATCTACTCTTCACAAAACTGTGTTGACTATCCCTAATCACCCAAATTATTCCTTTCCAGGTGATTAAAAATTCTGTCTCTCATAACCTTTTCTAACACCTTACCCACAACCGAAGTAAGGCTCACTGGCCTATAATTACCAGGGTTGTCCCAGCTCCCCTTCTTAAACAAGGAAACATTTGCTATCCTTCAGTCTTCCGGCAGTACTCCTGTTGACAATGATGACATAAAGATCAAAGGCTCTGTAATCTTCCCCCTGGCTTCCCAGAGAATCTGAGGATAAATCCCATCCGGCCTAGAGGTCTTATCTATTTTCAGATCTTCCAAAATTGCTAAAACCTCCTTTTTGTCAACTGCAATCCTATCTGATCTAGAATCCTGTATCTCTGTATTCTCACTAACATTGTCCTTTTCCAATGTAAATACTGTTGAAAAGTATTCATTAAGCGCTTCCCCATATCCTCAGATTCCATACGCAACTTCCCACTACTGTCTTTGATTGGCTGTAATCTTATTGTAGTTATTCTTTTTTATTCCTGATATACCTGTAAGAAGGAGGGCAAAACGAGCCATGAGATAGCTTTGCCAAATAGGGTTAACGAGGATCCAAAAGGCTTTTATAAATACCCTTTTGTCATTAGTGTAACTAGGGAGAGAATCGGGCCCCTCAAAGATCAGCAAGGCAGCCAGTGTGTCAAGCCACGGGAGATACTAACTGAGTGTTTTACATCAGTGTTTCCTGTGGAGAAGGGCATAGAAGATGTAGAATGTGGAGGAATAGATGGTGACATCTTGAAAATGTCCATATTACAGAGGAGGAAGTGCTGGATGTCTTAAAACGCATAAAAATGGATAAATCCCCAGGACCTGACCAGGTGTATCCTGGGAAGTTAGGGAAGTGATTGCTGGGCCCTTTGGTGAGATATTAGCATCATTGACAGTCACAGGTGAGGTGCCAGAAGACTGGAGGTTGGCTAATATGGTGCCACTGTTTAAGAAAGGTGGTAGGAAAAGCCAGGGAACTGTAGACCAGTGGCGGTGGGCAAGTTGTTGGAGGGAATCCTGAGGGACAGGATTTATATGCATTTGGAAAGGCAAGGACTGATTAGGGATAGTCAGCATGGCTTTGTGCGTGGGAAATCGATTGGATTTTTTGAAGAAGTAACAAAGAGGATTGATGAGGGCAGAGTGGTAGATGTGATCTATATGGACTTCAGTAAGGCGTTCAACAAGGTTCATCATGGGCGACTGGTTAGCAAGGTTAGATCTCGTGGAATACAGGGCGAACTAGCCATTTGGATACAGAACTGGCTCAAAGGTAGAAGACAGAGGGTGGTGGTGGAGGGTTGCTTTTCAGACTGGAGGCCTGTGACCAGTGGAGGGCCACAAGGATCGGTGCTGGGTCCTCTACTTTTTGTCATTTACATAAATGATTTGGATGTGAACATTGGAGGTATAGTTAGTAAGTTTGCAGATGACACCAAAAATGGAAGAAGGTTAACTCGGGTTACAACAGGATCTTGACCAGATGGGCCAATGGGCTGAGAAGTGGCAGATGGAGTTTAATTTAGATAAATGTGAGATGCTGCATTTTGGAAAAGCAAATCAGAGTAGGACTTATGCACTTAACGTTAAGGTCTGAGGGAGGTTTGCTGAACAAAGAGACCTTGGAGTGCAGGTTCGTAGTTCCTTGACAGTCGAGTTGAAGTAGATAGAATCGGGCGGCACGGTGGCACAGCTGTCTCACAGCACCACAGACCTGTGTTCAATTCCCGCCTCAGGCGACTGACTGTGTGGAGTTTGCACGTTCTCCCCGTGTCTGCGTGGGTTTCCTCCGGGTGCTCCGGTTTCCTCCCACAGACCAAAAATGTGCAGGTTAGGTGAATTGGCCATGCTAAATTGCCCGTAGTGTTAGGTGAAGGGATAAATGTAGGGGAATGGGTCTGGGTGGGTTGCGCTTTGGTGGGTTGGTGTGGGCTTGTTGGGCCGAAGGGCCTGTTTCCACACTGTATGTAATCTAATCTAATCGTGAAGAAGGCATTTGGTATACTTTCCTTTATTGGTCAGAGTACTGAGTATAGGAGTTGGGAGGTCATGTTGTGGCTGTACAGGAATTGGTTAGGCCACTTTTGGAATATTGCGCAATTCTGGTCTCCTTTCTGTTGGAAGGATGTTGTGAAACTTGAAAGGGTTCAGAAAAAATTCACAAGGATGTTGCCAGGGTTGGAGGATTTGAGCTATAGGGAGAGGCTGAATAGGCTGGGGCTATTTTCCGTGGAGCGTCAGAGGCTGAAGGGTGACCTTATAGAGGTTTATAAAATCATGAGGGGCATAGATAGGGTAAGTAGATAAGGTATTTTCCATGAGTTGGGGGAGTCCAGAAGTAGAGGGCATGGGTTTAGGGTGAGAGGGGAAAGATTTAGAAGGGACCTAAGTGGCAACCTTTTCACCCAAAGGGTGGTGGGTGTTTGGGATGAGCTGCCGGAGGAAGTGGTGGAGCATTTAAAAGGCATCTGGATGGGTATATGAATAGGAAGGGGTTGAGGGATATGGGCCAAGTGCTGGCAAATGGGACTGGATTAGGTTAGGATAATTGATCGACATGGTTGAGTCTGACTGAAGGGTCTCTTGCTGTGTTCTACGTCTGCATCAGTCTTCTTCAGGACTCTGAAACTGTTCGTGAAAATTGCTTCAGTAATCTGCCCAGTATTAAGACCATGAAAAGCAGGACCAGAATGAGGCTATTTGGCCCAGCAAGCCTGCTCCAACAGTCAATTATGGCTGATATCTTTCTCAACCCCATTCGGCCGCTTTCTCCTCGTAACCCTTGATCCCCTTACTAATCAAGAACCTACCTACCTACCTCTGTCTTAAATGTCTTCAATGGCTTGGCCTCTACAGACCTCTGCAGCAATGAGATCCACAGATTCATCACCCTCTGGCTGAAGAAATTCCTTCTCATCTCAGTCCTACAGGGCATTCCTTCACCTTGAGTCTGTGTTCTCGGGTCCTAGTCTCTCATTGTAGTGAAATCATCTTCTCTACATCAACTCGTTCCAGTCATAGAGTCACACAGTGAGGAAACAGACCCTTTGGTCCAATCAGTCCATGTCGACCTTAATCCCAAACTAACATAGTCTCACCCTCCTGCACTTGGCCCAATATCCCTCCAAACATTTCTTCTTCATGTACTTATCCAAAAACTTTGACTGTACTCGCATCCACCACTTCCTCTGGAGGTTCATTCCACACAAGAACCACACTCTGTGTAAAAATGTTCCTCCTTGTTTTGTTTTTAAATCTTCATGTTCTCACCTTAGAAATATGTCCCCTAGTCTTGAAGACCCTCAGCCCAGGGAAAAGATCCCTAACCTTATCTCTACTCCCCATGAATTCATAAATCTCTATGATGAGGAGTCATCTGGAATTGAAACATTAGCTTGCCCTCTCTGTGGGGACGCTGCCTGACCCGCTGTGATCTCCAGCACTTGTTTTCAGGGCAGATTCCAGCATCTGCAGCAATATGCTTGTAAATTTTGTACCCAGTTGGCTAGCTTTCCCCGGACCCCGTGAGATTTAACCTTACTCAACAATCCACCATGCAGTGCAGTCAATAAAGTTCCCACCACCCACTTCTTTCAGTATACGTGGGCAGTATGGTGGCTCAGTGGTGAGCACTAGTGCCTCACAGCATCAGGGACTCTGGTTTGATTCCAGCCTCGAGGTGAATATCTGTGTGAAGTTTGAACGTTCTCCTCATGTGGCTATGTGGGTCTCCCCTGTGTGCTCTGGTTTCCTCCCACAGTCCAAAGATGTGCAGGTTTGGGTGAATTGGCCATGTTAAATTACTCCTTAGTGTGCAATGATGTGAAAGCTAGGTGCATTAGTCAGGGGTAAATGTAGAGTAATAGGGGAAGGGGAATGAGTCTGGCTGGGTAACTCTTCAGAGACTTGTGTGGACTTGTTGGGCCAATTGGCCTGTTTCTGCACTGTAGAGATTCTATATGCCATTCCCCCACCTCCAGAGTCGCAGAGCTCTTTGCTTTTCCTATGGACAGGGTGGGGGAGGGAAAGCAAATGTTTTACGTGGGAGGAAGGTTTGGTGAGTGTGAAGCGAAAGTTAAAACACAGTGCTTTGCTTGAACTCCAGCTGAGTGACTTGGGGAGTGGAAAAGGGAGGTAAGCAGTGGTTAGCACTGCTGCGTCACAGCGCCAGGGACCTCGGTTCGATTCCTCACTTGGGGCAACTGTGTGGAGTTTGCACGTTCCCCTCCCCCGTGTTAGGGTGAGAGGGGAAAGAGACCTACGGGGCAACTTTCTCACACAGAGAGTGGTACGTGTATGGAATAAGCTGCCAGAGGAAGTGGTGGAGGCCACTGTAACAATTGCAACATTTAGGAGGCACTTGGATGGGTATATGAATAGGAAGGGTTTGGAGGGATATGGGCCGGGTGCTGGCAGGTGGGACTCGATTGGGTTGGGATATCTGGTCGGCATGGACGGGTTGGACCAAAGGGTCTGTTTCCGTGCTGTACATCTCTATGACTCTATGGCTCTATGACTCTGTGTAGGTGAGGGTGAATTGGCCATGCTAAATTGTCCCATAGGGTCCAGGAATGTGCAGGTTATGTGCATTAGTCAGGGGTAAATGTATTGCAGTAGGGGAGGGGAATAATGCGTCTTGGTGGGTTACCCTTCGGTGTGGACTCGTTGGGCCGAGTGGCCTGTTGGCACACTTGTGTATGAAGGCAAGGGATTTTTCTAATCTCTGCCATCCTCGCCTTCTGTTCAAGGACAGCGCAGGCGCAGTGTGGGCCGGCCGGCCGGCTGGCTGTCCGGAGCAGGCGCAGTGCGGGCCGGCCGGCCGGCTGTCCGGAGCAGGCGCAGTGCGGGCGGGCCGGCTGGCTGGCTGTCCGGGGCAGGCGCAGTGCGGGCGGGCCGGCCGGCTGGCTGTCCGGGGCAGGCGCAGTGCGGGCGGGCCGGCCGGCTGGCTGTCCGGAGCAGGCGCAGTGCGGGCGTCAGCTGTTGCCTTCACCCCGCCCTCTTCACCCCCCCGATTCAGTCGCTCCATTGTTAACGTCACAACGCGGAAGTGGCCCTGTCAGTTTCAGAGGGAGACTCCCGCCCTCTGGGCAGCTCCTCATCCTGGGGGAGAGAGAGGGAGGGGGAAACCTGTTCACTGGTAACAACTGGAGTGAATCCAGGGAGGGAGCAGACTCTGCAAACTCGGGTATGTGTCTTAATTACCCGGGTAGGGAGGGATAGAGATTGGGAAGGGGGAGGGGTAGAAATCTCTTCTGTTCTTTAATGCACCCAATTCCCATAAATAAATGCAACAGGTACAAGTGCAGGGCATGCAATATTCCTCATTGCAGCTTCAAGCCGGCTGCAACGGTTTTGCATCCTCTGTTCTTCCTCCGCCTTGGCTGTAGTGCATTCAGCTTACTTGCCCCATCCCCACCCCCAACCCCGAGGCGTTGATGCTTTCAGGCTAACTCTCAAAAGTTCGGTTTCTCCCTCCATTCTTTCCCGGTTGTCTTTTGTGGGTTTTTAAAAAAAACTTTCTAAATCCTCTGAGTATAGGAATTGGGAGGTTATGTTGTGGGAATACAGGACATTTGTTAGGTTACTTATGGAATATTGTGTGCAGTTCTGGTCTCCCTCCCTCCTGTCAGAAGAAATGTGCGAAACTTGACAGTGCTCAGAAAAGAGTTACAAGGATGTTGCCAGGGCTTGAGGGTTTTAGATGAATAGGCTGGGGCTGTTTTACCTAGCACTCTGGAAACTGAGGGGTGACCTGACAGACCTTTATAAAATCATGAGAGGCATGGATATGGGGGAAGTCCAGAATGAGAGGGTAATAGGTTTAGGATTGGTAGGAGCAAGATTGAAAAGGGACCCAAGGGTCAACTTTTTCATGTGTGTAAGGAATGAGTTGCCAGAGGAAGTGGTGGGTGCTGGTACAATTATGACATTTAAGAGGTATCTAGATGGGTATATGAATAGGAATGGTTTTAAGGGATAAAGTGCTGGCAAATGAGACTAGATTAGGTTGGGATATCTAGTCGGCATGGATGAGTTGGACCGAATGGTCTGATTCTGTGCTGTGTATCTCTCTGATTCTGGCTTGCCACTAACGTTTGCCACGTCTGTATTTGAGTTGCTCTCTGGTGTCCGTGTCAATGCCTTGTCTCATTTCCCCTTTTCCTGGGGATGTTAACCATTTTGTGTCTGGTTGTTTCTCAAGAAGCTGCATTGTAGATTCATCCTGAATTGACAAACGTGTTTTTTTCACTTCCCAAAATCAGACCTGCTCACTCTCCGCAATATCCCAATGTTGTGAAAGATGTTAACTTTCAGGTGGGTTTATCAAATTCAAGAGCTTTTCTGCCCCCATAAGAGCCTGAATCAGCACCTTCAGGAGAATTGGTTAGAGCAGAGCGAGAATAGGAGGGGAGAGAGTGGGATGGTGCTTTCGATTTAGTGGATTAACAAAAGAAAAGAATCTTCTGTCGAAAGTAGAATTGCTTGTTCTGAATTTCTACCCTAGACTCAGTGATGACTTTTGTAATCTTTTTAGAGAACTTGAAGATCTGAAGACGGAAGTTTCAAAATCAACATTGACTCTCCTGCTCCTCGGATGCTGCCTGACTGCTGTGCTTTTCCAGCGCCCCACATTTTGACTCTGACTCTCCATCAATGTCTGACCGTCACTCAATCCATTGGGACCCCAATGATTTTCAACCGTGATGCTGTGAGAGGGAGCAAGGTTCCTGTTTCAATACGTTTTCAGCGTCGCTGGCACTCGATGAGAGGCCCAACTGTTAGAGCGCACTGAGTGTGGAGCCTGAAACAATTATACGACCTAGAAAGGGTAATTCACGGCGAGGAGGGGCTGTACACGCGTTTGTGTGCGGCTGAAGGTTCAGCCATGGAGAAACCGGAAGAATCCCACCCCTTGGAGAAACCATGGAAGTGTGGGGACTGCGGGAAAGGCTTCCTTGTCCCGTCTGCCCTGGAGATTCATCGGCGCAGTCACACCGGGGAGAGGCCGTTCTCCTGCCCTGAGTGCGGGAAGGGCTTCGCCAGTGCCTCCCACCTGATGAGGCACCGGTCGGTCCACACCGGGAAGAGGCCCTTCAGCTGCCCAGAGTGTGGCAAGGGCTTCAGCGATTCCTCCACCCTGCTGTCCCACCAGCGAGTCCACACCGGGGAGAGGCCCTTCGGCTGCGCAGAGTGCGGGAAGGCCTTTACCCAGTTCTCCCACTTCCAGACCCACCGGCGGGTCCACTCGGGCGAAAAGCCCTTCTCCTGCCCCGAGTGCGGGAAGGCCTTCAGCAATTCCTCCGTCCTGCTGATCCACCGGCGGGTCCACACGGGGGAGAGGCCCTTCAGCTGCCCCGAGTGCGGGAAGGGTTTTGCACAGGCCTCCAACCTGCTGGCCCACCGGCGAATCCATACCGGCGAGAGACCGTTCACCTGCTCCGAGTGCACCAAGAGCTTCAGCGATTCCTCCACCCTGCAGGCCCACCGGCGGCTCCACACGGGGGAGAGGCCCTTCAGCTGCCCCGAGTGCGGGAAGGGCTTTAGTCAGGCCTCCCACCTGCTGACGCACAAGCGGCTCCACACTGGAGAGAGGCCCTTCAGCTGCCCCGAGTGTGGGAAGGCCTTCAGCAATTCCTCTGCCCTGCTGACCCATCGGCGGGTGCATACTGGCGAGCGGCCCTTCCCCTGTCCTGAGTGCAACAAGGGCTTCAGTGATTCCTCTGCCCTGCTGGCCCACCGGCGCCTCCACACGGGGGAGAGGCCCTTCAGCTGCCCCGAGTGCGGGAAGGCCTTTATCCAGGCCTCCCACCTGCTGGCCCACCGGCGGGTGCACACCGGCGAGCGGCCCTTCCCCTGCCCCGAGTGCGGGAAGGCCTTCGGCAATTCCTCCCACCTACTAGCCCACCGGCGGGTCCACACCAGGGAGAGGCCCTTCCCCTGCCCCGAGTGCGGGAAGGCCTTCAGCAATTCCTCCCACCTGCTGGCCCACCAGCGGGTCCACACGGGGGAGAGGCCCTTCCCATGCCCCGAGTGCGGGAAGGGCTTTACCCAGACCTCCCACCTCCAGACCCACCGGCGGGTCCATACTGGGGAAAAGCCGTTCGCCTGCCCCGACTGCGGGCAGAGATTCTCATCATCCTGCAGCTTGCGGAGGCACCAGCGGAGGCGCCAGCATTCCCAACAGTCGGATTCTGCCGCTGACCCTGCTGTTGGTCCCCCTCAGGACTGAACCTCCTGCCCGTCCTGACAGTGGGTGTGGTGGGAGAGTCAGTGGGTTTTTTTTTGTTGTTTTCTGCTGGACTGCCCAACCCCACAGCGGCTCAGTGGTTAGCGCCGCTGCCTCAGGGCGCCAGGGACCTGGGGTTTGATTCCACCCACAGGGCGTGCCTGTCTGTATGGAGTTTGCATGTCCTCCCCGTGACTGCATTGCTGGGGGTTGAAGGGTTTGAGCTACAGGAAGAGGCTGAATAGACTGGGGCTGTTGTCGGAGGCTGAAGGGTGACCTGAAAGAGATTTATAAAAATCGTGAAGGGCGTGGGTAGGGTAAATAGACAGACAGGATCTTTTCCATGGGCCGTGGGAACCCAGAACTAGATGGCATAGAGGGGAGTGCATGTATGGAATGAGCTGCTAGAGGAAGTGATGGAGGCTGGTACAATGACAGCATTGAAAAGGCATCTGGATGGGGACAGGGATAAGAAGGGTTTAGAGGGATATGGGCCAAGTGCAAGCAAATGGGACGAGATTAATTTAGAATATCTGGTCAGCATGGACAAGTTGAACAGATGGGTCTGTTTCCATGCTGTACGTCTGTATAACTACAGGTTGTGATGTTAGTTTTAAAATTGTTCAATCCTGTTGAGCTCACTCCCTGAAAGATTTGAAATGAATCCCTCCAAGAGATACTGTTTAAATATGCTGAGTTCGACATGACCCTAGAATTGAAAAAGTCAGAAGTCCGCACACCAAGGGGACCAGAACTAATCACAATACTCCAAGTGTGGTCTCACCAACATCTTGTATAACTGCAACATAACTTCCCAACTTCTATACTCAATGCCCTGACTGAAGGCCAGTGTGCTTTAAGCTTTCTTCACTGCCCTGTCTACCTATGTTGTCGGAAATGGAGGACCGACTCCAAACTGGATCCACAATCCAGCTGACGGGTCAGGAAATTGCTTCCTTTCTCGAGACGAGTCTCCTGGAGAGAACTTGCTGGCTGGCTGACTGTGATCTACTGAACCTCTCAGTGCGCTACTGCTCTCAGTTGTCTGGAGGGGGTCCACACACAAGGTGGGGCTCGAAACTTTTACTTTCCCATCTGTTTGGGATTGACCCCCCCCCATTCATTTGAGTCATACAGCCCAGAAACAGATCCTGCAGTCCATGATCCGCAACTAAACTAGTCCCACCTACCCCCTCCTGGCCTGTAGCCATGGGGATGCACAGCACAGAAGCATTCCCTTCAGTCCAACACATCCGTGCCCACCAGATATCCTAATGTAATCCAGTACCATTTGTCAGCCCTTGGCCTATATCCCTCTAAACTCTTCCTATTCTTACACCCATCTCCTGTATCTTTTACGTGATGACATTGAACCAGCGTGGTTCCTGTGGCAGCTGACTTCATACACGCACAACCTCTGTGTAAAACACTTGCCCCTCCCTTTCGAATCTTTCCCCTCTCACTTTAAACCTATTCCCTCTGGTCTCCCTACAAACCAGGTAAAAGACCTTGACTATTTACCCTATCCATGCCCCTCATGGTTAGTAAACCTCTATAAGTTCACCCCTCAGCCTCTGATGCTCCAGAAAAAACATCCCCAGCCTATTCAGCCTCTCCCTTTCCCTCCAAACTCTCCTGTTCATGTTTTTTAAATGTTGTAATTGTACCTGTGTCCTCCACTTCCTCTGAAAGTTCGTTCCTCACGTGAACCACACTATAAAAAATTTGCCCCATGTCTTTTTTTTTTCAATTTCTCTCCTGTCACAGTAAAAATGTGCCTTCTCTCTTGAAATCCCCCACCCTAAGGAAGAGATAACCACCATTAACCCAACCTCTACCCCTCATGTTTTTATACATATCATCTCTCGACCTCCTCTGCTCCAGTGGAGAAACACCACGGGGCTGCATGGTGGCTCAGTGGTTAGCACTGCTGCCTCACAGCTCCAGGGACCCATGTTCGATTCCAGCCTCGGGTGGACTGTCTGTGTGAAGTTTGCACATTCTCCCGTGTCTGTGTGGGTTTCCTCCGGGTGCTCCGGTTTCCTCCCACAGTCCAAAGATGTGCAGGTTAGGGTGAATTGGCCATGCTAAATTGCCCATAGTGTTAGGTGCGTTAGTCAGAGGGAAATGGGTCTGGGTGGGTTACTCTTCAGAGGGTCAGTGTGGACTTGTTGGGCCGAAGGGCCTGTTTCCACACTGTAAGGAATCTAATCTAATCTATCCAGCCTCCATTCCAATTTGCTAATTCTGGCGCAGTGATGATTTCGCCTCTTTCTGTGTGTCAAGGATCTCTTGTTTCTCAGCCAATTCAGTGCCTCTGAAGTTCACCTGTTTATAAAACAAATTGCACCTCCATTTACTTAAAAATGTTTGTTTTCCATACAAAGTCAGTCCTGGTTGGAAAATGGCAAGTGGCAATATTCCCATACGCTGCTTCTGACCAGGTTTGTAAGTTATGTTTTGAGATGTATGAGTAAAACTTGACAATAAAAGATTAATGCAGCCTTTATTTATTACTCATTATTAAACACACTTTCTCCATTCACAGATGTGATTGAGAGGCTTCTCTGACCCTCTGATTGATAGTGGACTTTGTCAGGAATTTGAGAGTCACTGTGGCTCTGTTGTAACACAGAGGAGGGCTCTTTCAGACAGAATGCATCATGCAGAAAATTCTCCCACGTCAGATGAGCAAAGTCAATGTGTTTGTAACAAGTTGTGAAACTTGAAAGAGTTCAGAAAAGATTTACAAGAATGTTGCCAGGGTTGGAGGATTTGAGCTATCGGGAGTGGCTGAATAGGACACTGACTGTTTTCCTTGGAGCGCCAAAGACTGAGGGGTGACCTTATAGAGGTTTATAAAATCATGAGGGCCATGGATAGGGTAAATAGGCAAGGTCTTTTCCCCAGGGTGGGAGAATTCCAAACGAGAGGTTATAGGTTTAGGATGAGATGCGCAAGTATTGAAAGGGCAACTTTTTCTCTCACAGCCTGGTGCATGCATGGAATGAGCTGCCAGAGGAAGTGGTGGAAGCTGGTACAATTACAGCATTTAAAAAGCGTCTGGATGGTTATATGGGCCAAATGCTGGCGAATGAGGCAAGGTTAAGTTTGGATATCTCGTCAGCATAGACGAATTGGACCAAAGAGTCTGTTTCGTGCTGTACATGTCTACGTCTCTATAACTGGTCAGATAGGTTCTCTCACAAAGAAAATGTCAGTAACGCTGGGTTTCGGAGATTGGTTGAGGCAATGTGGTAGTTTTAGAGACTTAGACATGTACAGCACAGGAATAGACCCTTCAGTCCAACCTTTCCATACCAACCAGATGTCCTAAATAACAGCCATTCCTCACCGTGGAATCAGAGGAGGCATTCCTGACAGAAGGCAGCACAGAATATTCCAGAAACATGTAACCTGGCTGTATTCTGAGAGACTAATTTTTTTTTTGTTATATATAAGTAGCACAGTGGTTAGCACTGTTGCCTCACAGCGCCAGAGACCTGGGTTCAATTCCCACCTCAGGCAACTGTCTGTGTGAAGTTTGCACATTCTCCCCGTGTCTGCGTGGGTTTCCTCCGGGTGCTCCGGTTTCCTCCCACAGTCCAAAAACGTGCAGGTTATGGTGAATTGACCGTGCTAAATTGCCCGTAGTGTTAGTTGAAGGGGTAAATGTAAGGGAATGGGTCTGGGTGGGTTACGCTTCGGAGGGTCGGTGTGGACTTGTTGGGTAGAAGGGCCTGTTTCCACACTGTAAGTATTCCACAAGAATCTTGATTCATTCCAGAATAGTAGTTAGAAAGAATTTATTCAATTTGTTAATAGTTTGGTTCAGTTGTTCACCATTAGACTGGGATAAATACATTTTGTTTGCTTTTTGTTGATTTTAAAGAGTCAGGGATTTATTTTTATCAGTGGAACAGGTTACACACACTAATTTTATGGATTATAGGGTGACCTGCTCCTCTTTGGGTGTTTTGGTTAGAGATCTTAGGTGGGGGGAGGTTAACCTTCTCTTTATAACAGTATTGACGTGCCGTCCTGCTGAATGCAATGGAGTCAGTACTAGTCCCAGCCCCTCGCTCTGGTTGTGGGTGAACCGCTTTTATTTGGCTACTGTCTCAGAAACCAACTGTTGAAACAATGATTTGCGCTTTATTGCATGTAGCAATCAAAACTAAAACCCCTCAAGTAAGCAAGTTCAGCCTCACCCGCCAACTTGGCTACCCCCTGATCGATGGTGGAATTTAGCTGGGTTTCCACCAAAAGTGCCCATTTCTGGAAGTGCCCTGGGGTTCGACGCAGTGTTGTTCTTCCAAGTGCTGCTGCTGTTGTTGGAGCTGAATTCTGGTGGAGTTTCCTCGCTTTCAAATTTGTGATGTGACGTTGCTTCAGATTCTAACACTACCTCCCCATACTTCTGGAGACCTTGGGTCTGTAGCTTACCTTTTTATCCTTGAGGGTTAGCTGTGTGTTTGAAACAGCCTGTCCTGCAAATAACCCCTTTTATGTTAGGACCTTCCTTCTACAGGCAGACTTATTTGTCCTTTTGTGACATGGTCAGTAAACACAGTATCTTGTCTGTTCCAGGAAACAACTCATTGTTTTGCCTTCTTCCCAGGAATGGTTAACTAGCAGAAATTAGGCCATTCAGCCCATTGAGTCTATTCTGCCATTCTGCTCAACCCCATTCTCCCCCTAACCTCTTGATCCCCAAGAATGATTGAATCTGCTCCACCATTCAATGGGCTGATTGGCCTAAGTTCTGCTCCTACAGTCTTACGATATAGCAGTTTCTCAATGGCCCTTTCGTTTCTTGGTCCAGAAAGAATTATTGCTGACTCATGAAGTTAGGAAAGTTCTGGAGTTTTAGGACCACACAAAATTCCTCTTTGCCTCCTCCGGGAGTAACGATTCTTCCTGGGATACTGGCAGTTCCTGAAATCCCTTGGTATCCCCAAATACAATCAGTGTGTCGGGAAATCTCTCTGCTGCCTTTGTAGAACAGAAGGATTATGAGGAGAAAGTTCAGAAATCCAAAGTGGAAAGAGACTTGGGAGTTCTAGTTCAGGATTCTCTTGAGGTAAATGTGCAGGTTCAATCAGTAGTTAGGAAGGCACTTATTTTGACAGTTCTTGAATTGAAAAACAGGGATGTACTTCTGAGGCTCTGCAAGGCTCTGATCGGGCCACATTTGCAGTATTGTGCGCAGTTTTGGGCCCCATATCTCAGGAAGGATGTATTGGCCTTGGAGCGTGTTCAGAGGAAGTTCATGAGAAAGGTCCCAGGAATGAATAGCCTGACGTAGGAGCAATGTTCGAGGGCTCTGGGTCTATACTTGGAGTTCAGAACAATGAATGGGGACAACAGGGTTGAGAAACTTATCAGTCGTGATTGAAATGGTGGAGCAGATTGGATGGGCTGAATGGCCTAATTTCTGCTCCCACGGTCTTATGATATGCTCATGTGTGGAGGGGGAAAAGAGATGAAGAGGGGAATACAGTTAAGGGAAAGCTGGATATAAACATCAGGGCGAAAGGAAGAGAAGGTAAATACAAGAATTGTATGTTAAATAGCAGAACTGGAGGCACAGTGGTTAGACTGCTGCCTTACAGCGCCAGAGCCCCAGGTTCAATTCCCACCTCAGGCAACTGACTGTGTGGAGTTTGCACATTCTCCCCGTGTCTGCGTGGGTTTCCTCCGGGTGCTCTGGTTTCCTCCCACAGTCCAAAGATGTGCAGGTTAGGGTGAATTGACCATGCCAAATTGCCCGTCTTGTTAGGTGAAGGGGTAAATGTAGGGGAATGGGTCTTGGTGGGTTGCTCTTCGGAGGATCGGTGTGGACTTGTTGGGCCGAAGGGCCTGTTTCCACACTGTAAGTAATTAATCTTAAATAAAATCTATGGAGCACTGTCATACAAAGGGATCTGGGCATATGCATCCCTTAAAGTGGCAATGCAAGTGGGTACAGTGGTTAAGGTGGCATACATCACACTTGCCCTCCTTCAGTGTAACAGTTAACGTATTATGGGTAATAATATTTATTTCAGCCCCATTTGGAATATTGCATGCAGTTCTGGTCATCACGCTGCCGGAAGGCCGTGGATGTGCTGGGAGAGGGTGCAGAGAGGGTTCACCAGGGCGTTGCCTGGTCTGGAGGGCTCTTGTTAGAAGGAGAGGTGGGATCAATCCGGGTTGTTTTCACTGGAAAGACAGAACCTGAGGGGGGACCTCAATAAAATGAAGAGAAACACAAATTAGCTGGATAGATATGGCAAAGTGGTTAACACAGCGCCAGGGACCCGGGTTCAACTCAACCCTCAGGGCAATTGAGAGTGGAGTTTGCACATTCTCCCCCTTGGGACTCCTCCAGGTGCTCTGGTTTTTCTCCCAAAGATGTGCAGGTTAGGGTGGATTAGCTGTGTGAAGTTACCCATAGTGCCCAGGGGTGTGCAGGTTAGGATGAATTGTCCATGCTAAATTACCCATAGTGCCCAGGGATGTGCAGGTTAGGATGAATTGGCCAAGCAAAATTACACACATTGTTCAGGGATGTGTAGGTTTGGTGCATTAGTCAGAGGTTAAAAAGAGCAATAGGGGGTAGGGGTCTAGGTGGGTTACTCTTCAGAGGATTGATGTGGACTTGTTGGGTCAAATGGCCTGTTTCTACACTGTTGGATTTCTATGGTAGAGGTTTTTTGTCCCCCCAGGGTGGAAAGATCAACTCTTAAGAGGGCACAGGGTCAAGGCGAGCAGGGGGAGAAGTGGAGGGGATGGTTTTTCACACAGAGGGTCGGTGGGTACCTAGAACACACTGCCAGTGGAGGTAGTGGAAGTAGGCACCTTTTAAGGTGTATCTTGATAGACACATGAACGGGAGGCGAACAGAGGGATAGAAACCACACATGGGCAATAAATACTGGGTCTAAGTAAGGATTAAGAATTGGCATAGGCTTGGGGGTTATGGAGGTGCCTAATCCAAATAAGAAGGGCCTGTGACTCTGCTGTAATGTGTTGATACAGGTTTCCCCCCACAATCCAAAAGTAGAGCGAAATGGCATAAAGCAAAGAAGCAATTACCATTAATTAATTTATATAACGCTTTTTCTCGTGAAAGCAAGAATCCTCTATGGATTTCCTTTGGTTAGCAGCAACAGGTACTAATGTCGGTCTTTCAGGGATACCTGTATGCTGATATTGGGGAGAGTGAAGAAGAGGTGTGGGGGGGAGGAGGCTCAGTTGGAGCGTAAACACTGACAGAGACTGAATGAGCTGACCCTGTGCTGGAGATTCAAAGGGACAGAGACAAAATTCTGAGGGGCATGGATAGGGTAAATAGGCAAAGTCTTTTCCCTGGGGTTGGGGAGTCCAGAACGAGAGGGTTTAGGGTGAGGGGAAAGATGTAAAAGAGACCTTAGGGGCAACTTTTTCACACATGTGGTACGGGTATGGAATGAGCTGCCCGAGGAAGTGGTGGAGGCTGGTACAATGGCAACATTTAAGAGGCATCTGGATGGAGACATGAATTGGGAGGATTTGGAGGGAGCTGGCAGGTGGGAGTAGATTGGGTTAGGATATCTGGTCGGCATGGATGGGTTGGACCAAAGGGTCTGTTTCCGTGCTGTACATCTCTATGACTCTAAATGGACCTGTTTCAAATCTACCTGCTGTGGCCAGACAAACATTATGCTCCTTCCAGAATAAAAAAAAATCCTTCATCTGCTTCTGCGGATCATATCCGTAGGGAAGGTGCAGTCCCAGGCTCAGAGAGTGTCAGCCCTCACTGGAAGCAAAGTGGGTGTGAGAGCGGCCCCTTCCACTTCACCCACTAAACGGGGTTCAGGTTGTGACTCTCAATGGCAGTAACAGCAGAACCCAAACCCAAACCCTTCCCCCAGCCCCACCCTGCACACCATCTCACTTGTGAAGTTGCTGGTGCCTCTGCAAGTTGCACAACTGGGTGAAGCCCTTCCCTCACACTGAGCAGATGAACGGCCGCTCCTTGGGGTGGATGCGCTGGTGTTTGCACACGGTGGGGGAATCACAGAAGCCATTGCCCCACACAGTAGCTGAGTTTCTTCTCCTCGGTGTGGACGTGGAAGTGGAGCAGCAGCTGGTACGGCCGGGTGAAGCCCTTCCCCCAGACGGAGCAGATGAGTGGTTTCTCCCCGGGGTGGACCAGGTGGTGATGTGACTGAGTGAAGCCTTTCCCACACTGAGTGCAGGTGAATGGCCTCTGCCCGGCCTGCAAACGCTGATGAATCTCCAGCACAGGAAAGGAAACCGATCTCACATTCCCCGCATTTCCACGGTTTCTCCATTTTTTTAGATTAGATTCCCTACAGTGTGGAAACAGGCCCTTCGGCCCAACAAGTCCACACCGACCCGCCGAAGCGCAACCCACCCATACCCCTTACCAAACACTACGGGCAATTTATCATGGCCAATTCACCTAACCTGCACATCCTTGGACTGTGGGAGGAAACCGGAGCACCCGGAGGAAACCCACGCACACACTGGGAGAATGACTGTGTGGAGTTTGCACAGTCGCCTGTGGAGGGAATTGAACCCGGGTCTCTAGCGCTGTGAGGCAGCAGTGCTAACCACTGTGCCACCATGCCGCCCATGTTGCGGGTGTCCTCATCTCTCTCTCCGGGTTCAACGATCAGTTGAAAACTCACTCATGCTTGCAGCTTGTGTGCAGTGTTACTAGCGAATCCTCTGATAATTGGAACACACTCACAGTCTGGAAAGCTTGTTCCAGTGACTACTCTGGTGTGTGGGTATGCGTGACTCTGATTTTCCCCTTACACTGACGTTTCAAACCTAATGAGGCAGACAGACAGACAGACCACCTCCTCATTTTCAAGGCCATCAGGAAACCTGTCCAGGTGAATCAAGTGACTGTCAGACTTTGACATGATGTTTGGTCTGAGATTTCTGCCTCCAAATTCTTCTCTTGTAATATTCCCGTGTCAGTCCGTGAGAGCAAACCCGAACACACAATTCTAGTTTCTGTGGAAAATTCTTTCCTCTCTTAATCCCCAAGATCTTTGTGTAGATCTATATGTAACTGTAAACCAGCGGGGTAATGGGGCAGACTGCATACCTCCACAAAGAGCTGGTATGCTTTCAAGTTGTTGAATATACCTCGATTGTGCAGTATTGGTGTTCTTACTGTAGGATATTATATGCCTTCAGTACAATTTACAAAGCTATAAATAGATGTAAATGATGCTCTTGGAACCATGACCACCTGTTCAAATATGTAGCATATAACCCACTTATCTCTGTCCTATATTAACACACGGTTTTCTTAAATCTCAGACTTCTGGTAAAGCTACCATTTCAAGTGTGAATGTTTGGACTTTTTCGATGTCATACCGACTATTACTGGATATACACCCAGTACTACACTAGGACTCCTGGTCAGTGACATGAGGCATATCTTTATCCTCTTACAATTTTCTGTTCCATAAAGGTTTCGACGAATGCCAATGTTTTTACCAGTCTTAGGTCCAACTCGTCCATGCCGACCAGATACCCAAACATTAATCTAGTCGCGTTTGCCAGCACTTGGCCCATATCCCTCTCAACTCCTCCTGTTCATGTACCCATCCAGATGCCTTTTTGTGGAAGCTGTTTTGCTAGCCTGCTTGCCAGTTGCTGACCTGTTTGCCAAGCCACCAGCCAGGAAGCAGAGGCAGCTCTTTGCTTAGCTGGCTTCCTTACCTGCAGCCACCAGCTCAGCAGAGGTCAAAGCCACTTGCCAAGCAAAGCCCCAACCCAGGCAGACGGTATTAATGGGGGGGGAGTATTTGCAGTGTGGATTGACTCAAGGTCTGAAAACAATAGCCCGTTAAAGAGTGCTGATGAAGAGGACATGCTGCAAGAGCCTTCCAGAAGAGGAAATAAACCCTTTGATAAGGGATAGTATTACTGCTGTAATTAGGGACGATATTCCCGGGAATACGCTCAGGAAAGTTATTTGGGTGGAACTGAGAAATAAGGAAGTGATGATCATCTGTTTCTCAAGAAATATCATTGGATTAGCCTGCTGTCAGGTCATGTCACCTTATTATAGTTGATTGGACTTTTCTCATAATTAAGGCTGTGCTGTCTCTTAAAAAACACATAAATAATGTGTAAGTTTCGAATGTAATTGCGCAACTTCGCCACGGACCCCAGAAGCTTTAACCTCTGTGTTGCTGGACAGAATTGCAACAAGGTGCCTTACTTTAGTAAACCAATGACCTTGTGTTGTACAGATTGCATCCCATTGATGATTTGACCGATCTCGGACTGAAAAGGCCCCTTAAGGGGTGGGGTTCATATCTTCACCCTCAAATTCTGCCTAAGTCTCCACTCTGCCAATTTTCCTGGCTTAGGAATAGGGAGGATAGGAGTGTTGCAGGGGCTAGTGGGATGCACCAGGATTCCTTGCTGTAGGTGGGAATCAATAACTGGTTTTACATCTTTGTTGACAGGTGACAAATTGTACTATCTGATAGACGATGGCCCCATGTTTCACAGTGACCATATGAGGCAGAGCTGATGTAATGAGGTCTGCATCATTGGAGTGCTGTGCCCACAATGAAGGTGGCACAACGTTGAGCAGTAAGGGGAGGGGGAGGGCAGTGGGGTCTGCAAGGTAAAGGTCACATCCTCGGACAAGGGAAAACAACACACACAAAACTCCTGTCCTAAGCAGGCAATCTGCATGGAGTCAGGATCCAGGAGTTTAAATTCCTTTGGCAAACTGCAGAGTCTGTGCACCATGGGCCCCAAATCCTTTGGGTGCCACAGGGCTTCAACTATTGGGAAACATGAGGGAATGAGGTGGGGTTATTTTGGAAAAGCATTCTTTGTTTGGCATGCTGCAAGCTAATCCCTCCTTACCAACGTAACACAGGCCAGTCAACGTCAGTGTAGAAATCAGATTGAGATAAGGGTCTGTAATAGCGGAATAAGACGGGTCAGGTTTGTGAAGGTAAGTTGCAGTGCAGTGAGGCCTGCACAGAAAGAGGCCGGTCTGAACGATCCAGTGGAGGAGGGGGGTCATGGGAGACAGAGGGATGTACAACAAATGCAGGAGGGAAGAGGTCAGGACAAGCATGTATAGGGTTGCCTGGAATTGTCCACACATAAAGGGAGGGAATAGGAGAGGACGAACACAGAACAGTGGCCACAGCGGCCTGTAAAATGGGGTAATTAGAGTCAAGGTGAGGCCCTGTGGAGAGCAGTGAATGGAAGCGTTCAGTTTGCAGACAGTCTGTTAATCGAGAAGGGCAAGCGGACAAGAAGGGGAGATTATAACCGTGTTTCTAGTTTTTCTCTTTTAGCTTCAGCAGAAGCTGCTGGAGTTTTGAAAGAAGTACAACATTTCTTTTTCCTCTCTCAACACTCGAAATTGACTCCACCTGAAACTGGTGTGTGGGATAGTGTTCAAGTAACAACCAAAACTCGCTGAGTGGCGAAAATAGCCTCTTTGTTCAGCAATCACAGCACAAGGTCGAGGCAGTGATGGAACCTCGAAATACAGTTCTTACAGGAGCCCCTTTATACACAGTTCTTACATATTATTACTATAGTGTTACATTTTTAATCTGTAGTACACAAGGTTTGAAGGGCTTCTGTCCTGGGAGACAGGGGATGGATTAAAAATGTGCTAAATGCTAGCTACTATTCATAATCTGTCCAGTCTGCTTGCATAATTAGAAATGTTCGTTCTTTCGTCTTTTACATTAGTAGATGAGTTAAAAATACAAATACTCAGTCTACATGCTCTAAATAAGTTAGAATTGCAATAAAAGATGGGTAGTCCAAGATGGAGGATGGGAAAAATTTCTGGCTGTAACAGCTGCTCCTTTTTTGAGGTATTTTAGGAGCTGGAGGTGATTTCCTCGAATTCCAGGAGCAGCAATTACTGTTTTAGATGCTGTTGCATTGTTTTGGTACTTTGGGGAAAAAAAAGTCAGAACAACAGCAGTTTTAAAAGGGAGAAGGACAGACAAAGGAAGCACATGGCGAGGACAGTGCGGGAGAGAGAGAGAGAGAGAAAAAGAAAGAAACCCACATTGCTAACTGACAAAGTTAGCTATTCCTGTGTTTGCTGTTAAATTCATGTATTGCCGGACATCGGAGTGTGCCTAGGAAAATTAAAAAACAATGAAATTCACAACTGATCTTGGAGCAACCTGTTGGGAGAAGTCACAGCACAGATACAGATAAGTAGGTGTTTTAAGCGTGGTCTTAAATTAAGTCTGCCGTAGTGAGTAGCTTTCTTTCTTGATTATATGTTTTATTGAGCTATGTCTCTTGATTAAACTTAAAATATAAGCCGAAAGTATTAATTTAACCTGGAGCAGTGTTTTGTAAAGGAGTCAGACAGTGCTATTTTCTGTGTCTGTAGATTGAAAGAAGCAAAAATGGCCTTTAGTACAGTAGTGTGCACTTCTTGTCGGGTGTGGAAGTTTAGGGAGAGCCTATGGGTTACTGAGGATTATATCAGCAATAAATGCCATTGGTAGCGAATCCTATCCGATCGAATGGATCAGTTTGAGAGGCAGTTAGAGGCAATGAGGAATTGACATGAGCAAGGGAATATGATGGAGGACAGTTACAGGAAAGGGGGGCAAGTCTCAGATACAGTCACACAGATGGGTTAACTCCAGGAAAGGTAAGAGAGGTAGGTAGTGCAGGAGTCTTCAGTGGCTATCCCCATTTCAAACAGGTATGCTGTTTTGGAAAATGTAGGGGGTGATGGATTGTCAGGGGAATGTAGCACGAACAGCCAAGTTTCTGGTATGGAGGCTGGCTCTAATGTAATGAGAGGTACGTCAGGTTCCAAGTGATCAATTGTGTTAGGGGATTCTCTAGTCCGAGGTACAGACAGATGGTTCTGTGGCCAGCAGCGAAAAGTCAGAATGGTGTGTTGCTTCCCCGGTGCCAGGATCAAGGATGTCTCAGAGAGGGTGCAGAATGTTCTCAAGGGGGAGAGGGGCCGGCAGGAGATCATTGTGCACATTGGAATCAATGACATAGGGAAGGGACAAGGTTGAGATTCTGAAGGGAGATTAGAGAGTTAGGCAGGAATTTAAAAAGGAGGTCCTCGAGAGTACTAATATCTGGATTACTCCCGGTGCTACGAGCTAGTGAGGGCAGGAATAGGAGGATAGAGCAGATGAATGCATGGCTGAGGAGCTGGTGTATGGGAGAAGGATTCACATTTTTGGATATTCCCAGAGATACATACAGGGAAGTTATTTGGGTGTAACTGAGAAATAAGAAAGCAATGATCACCTTAATTGAGATTGTATTATAGACCCCCTAATAGTCAGCGGGAAATTGAGAAACAAACTTGTAAGGAGATCTCAGCTATCTGTCAGAACAATAGGGTAGTTATGGTAGGGAATTTTAACTTTCCAAACATAGACTGGGACTGCCATAGTGTTAAGGGTTTAGATGGAGAGGAATTTGTTAAGTGTTACAAGACAATTTTTTGATTCAGTATGTGGGTGTACCTACGAGAGAAGGTGCAAAACCTGACCTACTCTTGGGAAATAAGGCAGGGCAGGTGACTGAGGTGTCAGTGGGGGAGCACTTTGGGGCCAGTGACCATAATTCTATTAGTTTTAAAATAGCGATGGAAAAGGATAGACCAGATCTAAAAGTTGAAGTTCTAAATTGGAGAAAGGCCAATTTTGATAGTATTAGGCAAGAACTTTCAAAAGCTGATTGGAGGCAGATGTTCACAGGTAAAGGGACGGCTGGAAAATGGGAAGCCTTCAGAAATGAGATAACGAGAGTCCAGAGAAAGTATATTTTTGTCAGGGTGAAAGGGAAGGCTGGTAGGTATAGGGAATGCTGGATGACTAAAGAAATTGAGATTTTGGTTAAGAAAAAGAAGGAAGCATATGTCAGCCATAGACAGGATAGATCGAGTGAATCCTTGGAAGAGTATAAAGGCAATAGGTGTATACTTGAGGAAAATTAGGAGGGCAGAAAGGTGACATGAGATAGTTTTGGCAAATAGTTAAGGACAATCCAAAAGGTTTTTACAAACACATTAAGGACAGGGAGAGAATAGGACCCCTCCAAGATCAGCAAGGCAGCTTTTGTGGTGGAGCCACAGGAGATGGGGGAGATACTAAATGAATATTTTGCATCAGCATTTACTGTGGAAAAGGACATGGAAGATATAGACTGTAGGGAAATGGATGGTGACATCTTGAAAAATGTCCAGATTACAGAGGAGGAAGTGTTGAATGTCTTGAAACACATAAAGGTGGATAAATCCCCAGAACCTGATCAGGTGTACCCTAGAACTCTGTGGGAAGCTAGGGAAGTGATTACTGGGCCCCTTGCTGAGATATTTGTATCATCGATAGTCACAGGTGAGGTGCCAGAAGACTGGAGGTTGGCTAATGTGGTGCCACTGTTTATGAAGGGTGGTAAGGACAAGCCAGGGAACTGTAGACCGGTGAGCTTGACATCAGTGGTGGGCAAGTTGTTGGAGGGAATCCTGAGGGACAGGATGTACATGTATTTGGAAAGGCAAGGATTAGGGATAGTCAACATGGCTTTGTGTGTGGGAATTCATGTGTCTCAAACTTGATTGAGTTTTTAGAAGAAGTAACAGAGGATTGATGAGGGTAGAGTGGTAGATGTGATCTGTATGTGATCTATAAGGCGTTCGACAAGGTTCCCCATGGGAGACTGATTAGCAAGGTTAGATCTCGCGGAATACAGGGATATTTGGATACAGAACTGGCTCAAAGGTAGAAGACCTTTTCAAAGGTGGTGGGGGAGGGTTGTTTTTCAGACTGGAGGCCTGTGACCAGTGGAGTGCCACAAGGATCGGTGCTGGGTCCTCTACTTTGTGTCATTTACATAAATGATTTGGATGCGAGCATGAGAAGTACAGTTAGTAAGTTTGCAGATGACCCCAAAATTGGAGGTATAGTGGGCAGCGAAGAGGGTTACCTCAGATTCCAACAGGATCTGGACCAGATGGGCCAATGGGCTGAGGAGTGGCAGATGGAGTTTAATTCAGATAAATGCGAGGTGCTGCATTTTCAGAAAGCAAATCTCAGCAGGACTTAAACATTTAATGGTAAGGTCTTAGGGAGTGTTGCTGAACAAAGAGACCTTGGAGTGTAGGTTCATAGCACCTTGAATGTGGAGTCACAGGTAAATAGGATAGTGATGGCGGTGTTTGGTATAATTTCCTTTATTGGTCAGAGTATTGAGTACAGGAGTTGGGAGGTCATGTTGCGGCTGTACAGAACAATGGTTAGGCCACTGTTGGAATATTGCGTGCAATTCTGGTGTCCTTCCTATCGGAAAGATGTTGTGAAACTTGAAAGGTTCAGAAAAGATTTACAAGGATATTGCCAGGGTTGGAGGATTTGAGCTATAGAGAGAGGCTGAGGCTGTTTTCCGTGGAGTGTCGGAGGCTGAGGGGTGACCATATAGAGGTTAACAAAATTATGAAGGGCATGGATAGGATAAATAGACAAGTCTTTTCCCTGGGGTTGAGGAGTCCAGAACTAGAGGGCATAGGTTTAGGGTGAGAGGGGAAAGATATAAAAGAGACCTACGGGGCAACCTTTCACACAGAGGATGGTACGTGTATGGAATGAGCTGCCAGAGGAAGTGGTGGAGGCTGGTACAATTGCAACATTTAAGAGGCATTTGGATGGGTATATGAATAGGAAGGGTTTGGAGGGATATGGGCCGGGCGCTGGCAGGTGGGACTAGATTAGGTTGGGATATCTGGTCGGCATGGACGGGTTGGACCAAAGGGTCTGTTTCTGTGCTGTACATCTCTATAACTCTAAAGGATATTAACCTGATTACTGCAGCTGTGTGGCGAGATCTATTTATTATTTGCCGGTATAAGTTTCATTCATTCATGAAACCTCATACAAACACTATTTTATCAGTTAGTTTCTTAAAGGGATAATGGCTCAGTTCAAAGGTATTTAACAGATAATGTTTTGTGGAGACTTGATGGGGACGGTGTTGTTCTGTGTGCTGAGGTTATCAAACCCTGTTACACGCAGTGTAAAAGTGTGGAAATGCAGTGATGGGTTTGAAAGGGTTGTTTTTAAATTTGGATAATACAGAACTGCGGTTTTATTAATGAAAGAGACAGTGTTATCGTAAATACCCCTGTAACAGGTTAGTAAAGGGTTGTGAATGAATGAACGAATGAATGGAAATCATTCCATTCATGAGCGGCAGGGACCCGGGTTCAATTCCCACCTCAGGCAACTGTCTGTGTGGAGTTTGAACATTCTCCTCGTGTCTGAGTGGGTTTGCTCCCACAGTCCAAAGATGTGCAAGTTAGCTGAGTTGGCCATGCTAAATTGCCCATACTCTTAGGTGCATTAGTCAGGGGTGAATGTAGGGGTCAGGGATGAATGTTGGGGAATGGGTCTGGGTGGGTTGCTCTTCAGAGGGTCGGTGTGGACTTGTTGGGCTGAAGGGCCTGTATCCACACTGTAGGGAATCTTTAAAAAAAATCTGGTAATTATGAATAAAGTGAACTGTTGAGTGAGCGAATAAAGATAACCTATAACACATCATCTCACACTGGTCTCCTAAAAGCTGGAAATTAATTTCTAGGATCTTTGCGGTTCTAGAGTTATCAGGTTTGACACCACAGAAACAGACCCTTTGGTTCCAACCCTTTGGTCCATGCTGAATATAACTCCAAATTGAACTAGTCCCACCTGCCTGCTCTTGGCCCATTTCCCTCCAAACCTTTTCTATTCAAGTACTTACCAAAATCATCAGAAATACCAAGGAATTCACTCTTTCTCAGCCTTTATTTCCAAAAATAATTAGGAGTCTGACTGCCCACCCTCTCACCCTAAACCTGTGCCCTCTCGTTCTGGACTCTTCCCAACTAGGAGCTAGTAGGGGTCTCTCTGCTGCTGGATTACCTGAATTTGCCTCTTTGTTTTTCCCCCAAGGGGTGTGTTTATGCTATTTTAATATATTGGAACAGTTCATTAGTAATAGTTACTGCATCTACTATTCTGTTAAGTTTTCCAATCGAGTTACGTTATTCTAAATTCCTCTTTCTTTGCTTGTACTTTCACAAAAGTGTTCGAATGAATTTTGTTTTGTTTAACGTGAAGTAGGTAAATCTGTCACATATGCTATAAAGTGGGTTTTTGTTTTATTCATTCATGAGGATGTCACTGGCTAGACCAGCATTTATTGCCCATCCCTAATTGCCCAGAGGGCACTTGAGAGTCATCCACATTGCTGTGGGTCTGGAGTCACATGTAGGCCAGACCAGGTAAGGATGGCAGTTTCCTTCTCCAAACGACATTAGTAAACCCCTCTGAGAATTAAGCACTTAAAGAGAAGCATCTCTTGCTGTAATCTGTAAAGTATGTGTGAAAAGTGGTGTAAGCTTCTTTCAACAACTCCTGGTCGTTAAATAAAATAAATCCCTGACACTCACTTCCAAATCAGCAAGTGATCATTTACTTGTCCAACTTGAACAGAGCTGAAAATGTGTTGCTGGAAAAGCGCAGCAGGTCAGGCAGCATCCAAGGAGCAGGAGAATCGACTTTTCGGGCATGAGCCCTTCTTCAGGAAGCCCCTCTTCGGGCTCATGCCCGAAACGTCGATTCTCCTGCTCCTTAGATGCTGCCTGACCTGCTGCACTTTTCCAGCAACACATTTTCAGCTCTGATCTCCAGCATCTGCAGTCCTCACTTTCTCCTAACTTGAACAGTGAACACATGAACTAAGCTGTGAACAAATCAAAACAATCCCTTCTAACTACTAACTATTCCCGAATAAAATAAGATTTTCATGGATCCACAGACTCTTCAGTCCAACTCAGCATCCATGCTGACCAGATATCCTAAATCAATCCAGTCCCTTTTTGCCAGCACTTGGCCCATGTCCCCCTAAACCCTTCCTGTTCATATCCCCATCCAGATGCCTTTTAAATGTTGTAATTGTACCAGCCTCCACCACTTCTTCTGGCAGCTCATTCCATACACGCACCACCCTCTGCATAAAAAAGTTGCTCCTTAGGTCCCTTTTAAATCTTTCCCCCTCGCCCAAAACCTAAGCCATCTACTTCTGGACTCCCAGAAAAGACCTTGTCTATTTATCCTATCCATTCCCCTCATGATTTTATAAACATCTATAACACTCTCTCAGCGGAGCAGGTAACGGCTGTCTGGTGTTTTTTTTTAAGTCGCGGTATAGTCCAGTTATTGTTTTTTTAACGGCTAAAATTTAAAGTTTTTTTTAAGTGCCTAGCGGACCCGGAAGCTGGTGTCGCGCTAGCTTACCTGGGAAGGTTGTTTTTCTTATAAAAGCGCGCAGGCGAGGAACCCAAGGCACTACAGGGGTAGAGCCTCCCACCCGCCCTCCTCCTCTAACCTAATAATAAGACCCGTTGTGGTAAGCAGGTAAGTGCTGCATTTTGCTTGTTTGTTTCTTTAGATCTAGTTTTTAAAGTTTACCTTTTAGAGGGATGGCAGCAAAGGCAGTGCAATGTTCCTCTTGCAACATGTATGAGGTGAGGGAAGCCATTAGCGTCCCTCCTGATTACACTTGCAAGAAGTGCACCCATCTCCAGCTCCTCCAAGACCGTGTTAGGGAACTGGAGCTGGAGTGGGATGAACTTCGGATCATTCGGGAGGCAGAGGTGGTCATAGATCGGAGCTTTAGGGAAGTAGTAACTCCGAAAGTTATAGACAGATGGGTGACAGTGAGGGGGACTGGGAGGAAGCAGCCAGTGCAGGGACCCCCTGCAGTCATTCCCCTCAAGAACAAATATACCGTTTTGGATACTTATGGGGGGGATGACTTACCAGGGGTAAGCAACAAGGTTCAGGCCTCTGGCACGGAGCCTGTCCCCATTGCTCAGAAGGGAAGGGTGGTGAAAGGTAGAGCGATAGTTATTGGGGACTCAATAGTTCGGGGCACAGATAGGCGGTTTTGTGGGGGCAACAGAGACTCACGATTGGTATGTTGCCTCCCAGGTGCAAGGGTACGTGATGTCTCTGATCGTGTTTTCCGGGTCCTTAAGGGGGAGGGGGAGCAGCTCCAGATCGTGGTCCACGTTGGCACCAACGACATAGGTAGGAAGAGGGGTGAGGATGTTAGGCAGACTTTCAGGGAGCTAGGTTGGAAGCTCAGAGTTAGAACAAACAGAGTTGTTGTCTCTGGTTTGTTACCCGTGCCACGTGATAGAGTGTCGAGGAATAGGGAGAGAGAACAGTTAAATGCGTGGCTACAGGGATGGTGCAGGAGGGAGGGATTTCGGTACTTGGATAACTGGGGTTCTTTCTGGGGAAGGTGGGACCTCTATAAACAGGATGGTCTGCACCTGAACCTGAGGGGCACCAGTATCCGTGGGGGGAGGTTTGCTAGTGCTCTTGGGGGGGGTTTAAACTAACTCTGCAGGGGCATGGGAACCCAGACTGTAGCTTTAGGGTGCAGGACCTGGCGTGTAGGGAGGTTAGGAACAAGGCATCAATCTCAAAGGAGGGTGCCTGTAAACAGGAAGGTGGCTTAAAGTGTGTATACTTCAATGCCAGAAGTATACGAAATAAGGTAGGTGAGCTTGCAGTGTGGGTTGGTACCTGGGACTTCGATGTTGTGGCCATTACAGAGACGTGGGTAGAACAGGGACAGGAATGGCTGTTGCAGGTTCCAGGGTTTAAATGTTTTAGTAGGGTCAGAGGTGGGGGTAAAAGAGGGGGAGGTGTGGCATTGCTTGTCAAGGATAGTATTACAGCAGTAGAAAGGGTGATGGATGAAGACTTGCCATCTGAGGTAGTTTGGGCTGAGGTTAGAAATAGGAAAGGTGAGGTCACCCTGTTAGGTGTTTTCTACAGGCCTCCTAATAGTCCGAGAGACGTAGAGGAAAGTATTGCGAGGATGATTCAGGAGAAGAGTGAAAGTAATAGGGTGGTTGTTATGGGGGACTTTAACTTCCCAGGTATTGACTGGGAAAGCTATAGCTCGAGTTTGTTAGATGGGTCGGTGTTTGTCCAATGTGTGCAGGAGGGTTTCCTGACACAATATGTAGACAGGCCAACAAGAGGTGAGGCTATACTGGATTTGGTTCTAGGTAATGAACCAGGCCAGGTGTTAGAATTGGAAGTAGGTGAGCACTTCGGGGGCAGTGACCACAACTCGGTGACTTTTACTCTAGTGATGGAGAGGGATAAGTGTGCACTGCAGGGCAGGAGTTATAGCTGGGGGCAGGGAAATTATGATGCGGTGAGGCATGACTTAGGATGTGTGGATTGGAAAAATAGGCTTCAAGGGAAGAACACAAATGATATGTGGAGATTGTTCAAGGAACAGCTAATGGGTGTCCTTGATAAGTATGTACCTGTCAGGCAGGGAGTAAAGGATCTTGTGAGGGAGCCGTGGTTTAACAAGGAATTGGAATCCCTTGTGAAAGGGAAGAGGGTGGCCTATGTAAAGATGAGGCGTGAAGGTTCAGTTGGGGTGATTGAGAGTTATAAGGTAGTCAGGAAGGATCTGAAGAGAGAGCTAAGAGCAGCAAGAAGGGGACATGAAAAGTCCTTAGTTGGTAGGATTAGGGAAAACCCAAAGGCTTTCTATAGGTATGTCAGGAAGAAAAGGATGACTAGGGTAGGAATAGGTCCAGTCAAGGATAGTAGTGGGAAGTTGTGTGTGGAGGCGGAGGAGATTGGTGAGACACTAAATCAATACTTTTCATCAGTATTCACTCAGGAACAGGACGTTGTTGCCGATGTGAATACTGAGTCACAATTAATTAGAATGGACGGCTTTGAGGTATGTAGGGAAGAGGTGTTGGAAATTCTGGAAAGGATGAAAATAGATAAGTCCCCTGGGCCTGATGGCATTTATCCTAGGATCCTCTGGGAAGCTAGGGAGGAGATAGCAGAGCCATTGGCCTTGATTTTTATGTCATCGTTGTCTACGGGAATAGTGCCAGAAGACTGGAGGATAGCAAATGTGGTTCCCTTGTTCAAGAAGGGGAGCAGGGATAGCCCGAGTAACTATAGGCCAGTGAGTCTCACTTCTGTTGTGGGCAAAGTCTTAGAGAGAATTGTAAGGGATAGGATTTATGAACATCTGGATAGGAATAATGTGATCAAGGATAGTCAGCATGGTTTTGTGAAGGGCAGGTCGTGCCTCACAAACCTTATTGAATTCTTTGAGAAGGTGACCAAGGAAGTGGACGAGGGTAAAGCAGTAGATGTGGTGTATATGGATTTTAGCAAGGCGTTCGATAAGGTACCCCATGGCAGGCTAATGCAAAAACTACGGAGGTATGGCATTGAGGGTGCACTAGAGGTTTGGATTAGGAATTGGCTGGCTGGAAGGAGACAGAGGGTAGTAGTTGATGGTATAGGTTCATCTTGGAGCGCAGTTACTAGCGGTGTTCCACAAGGATCTGTTGTGGGACCATTGCTGTTTGTCATTTTTATAAATGACCTGGAGGAGGGGCTTGAAGGCTGGGTGAGCAAGTTTGTGGATGATACGAAAGTCGGTGGAGTTGTGGACAGCGAAGAAGGATGTGTCAGGTTACAGTGGGATATAGATAAGTTGCAGAGCTGGGCAGTAAGGTGGCAAATGGAATTCAATGTAGCTAAGTGTGAAGTCATTCACTTTGGTAGGAGTAACAAGAAGATGGATTACTGGGCTAATGGTAGGCTACTTGGTAGTGTGGATGAGCAGAGGGATCTTGGTGTCCATGTACACAGATCTTTGAAAGTTGCCACCCAGGTAAATAGTGCTGTGAAGAAGGCATATGGTGTACTGGGCTTTATTGGTAGAGGAATTGAGTTCTGGAGTCCTGAGGTCATGTTGCAGTTGTATAAGACTCTGGTGTGGCCTCATCTGGAATATTGTGTGCAGTTTTGGTCGCCATATTATAGGAAGGATGTGGAGGCATTGGAACGAGTGCAGAGGAGGATTACCAGGATGTTGCCTGGTATGGTAGGAAGATCCTATGAGGAAAGGCTGAGGCACTTGGGGCTGTTTTCATTGGAGAAAAGAAGTTTATGGGAGATTTGATAGAGGTGTACAAGATGATTAGGGGTTTAGATAGGGTTGACAGTGAGAACCTTTTTCCGCGTATGGAGTCAGCTGTTACTAGGGGACACAGCTTTAAATTAAGGGGTGGTAGGTATAGGACAGATGTTAGGGGTAGATTTTTTACTCAGCGGGTTGTGAGTTCATGGAATGCCCTGCCAGTAGCAGTGGTGGACTCTCCCTCTTTATGGGCATTTAAACAGGCATTGGACAAGCATATGGAGGTTATTGGGCTGGTGTAGGTTAGGTAGGCTTCAGTCGGCGCAACATCGAGGGCCGAAGGGCCTGTACTGCGCTGTATTTTTCTATGATCTATAAAGTCACCCCTCAGCCTCCAATGCCCCAAGAGAAAAATAGCCCCAATTAATTCAGTCTCTCCCCATTGCTCAAACCCTCCAACCTTGGCAGCGTTCTTGTAAATCTTTTCTGAACCCTTTCAAGTTTCACAACATCCGTCCTATAGCAGAAAGCCCAGAATTGCGTACAGTTTTCCAACAGTGGCGTCACCAATGTCCTCTCGGAAGAGAATTTTTAAAATATATTCACAACCATCATATTACTACAAGGAAATCAAGTTAGAGAGTGTTGTGCTGGAAAAGCACAGCCGGTTAGGCAGCATCCGAGGAGCAGGAGAATCGACTTTTCGGGCATAAGACCTTGATCAGGATTCCTGCCCGAAACGTCGATTCTCCTGCTCCTCAGATGCTGCCTGACCTGCTGCGCTTTTCCAGCACCACACTCTCGACTCTGAATCTCCAGCATCTGCAGTCCTCACTTTCTCCAAGGAAGCCAAGTTAGTTTGGCATGACTTTCCCATCGCAATTTGTTTTGGCTGTCCTTTATCAATCTATGCTTTTTCTGTTTTAAAAAAAAATTTGTGGGATGTGATTGTTGCTAGCACATTTGCTTACCATCCCTCATGGCCTTTGGACCAAGTAACTGACTACAGACTGGAAGGCAGTTGAGAGTCAACCACATTGTAGTAGGTCTGGAGTCATGTGGTGTGTGCGCACGTGCGTACAGGGTTAATTTCCCTCCCTGAATAGGACTGTTTCGCAAAGTCAGTAATGGTTGGAGAAACGCAACAGTTCCGGCAGTATCTATGAAGAGACGACAGTGTTACTGTTTTTGAGTCCAGTGGCCCTTCAAAACTTGCCTGGGTTCAAAACATTAACTATTTTCTCTCCACAGATGCTGCCAAATCTACTGCAATTCTGCCTTTCGTTTCTGATCTCCAACATCTCCCAATCATTGTTTTAGCCAATAATGGTTTCCTGGTTGCCAGGACTGAGACAAACTCTCACTTCCAGATCTTTCTATTCGTTGAACGTAAATTCCACTCGCAGCCATGATGGGATTTGAATGTTTGTCCTCAGGAGACCGGGATCTCTGGGTTACTCGACCAGCATCACTAGATCACAATCACTGACAATTTTCTCCTGAATATTTCCCTCTATTCATTCATGGCACCTTGTCTCCCAGAAAAACCAAATGCCATTTCAGAGGGCAGTTAAGAGTCAACCACATTACTGTGGATCAAGAATGACACATTCACCAAACTGGGGAAGGACTAAAGATTTCCTTTCTTAAAAAGATTATTAGTGAACAAGATAGGTACCCATGACAATTGATAAGATCACCAAAGTAGCAATAAGCTTTATATTCTAGATATATTAATTGATTTCAAATTTGAAACTCCAGACGTTAAATCTAGTAACAATGCTAAAATGCCACCAACTCCCTACAATCTCTAAGTATCCCAACACTGACTGGCCTGGAGTTGCCAGTTGTATCCCTTTTCCATTTATTATTTACTATTTAATTCAGTCCATTGAGTCGACTCTGCCATTTATTCAGATCACAATTGTTCTGGGAAACATCAACTCCATTTTCCTTACGTTTCCCCCTAATCCTCGATTCCCTTTATTGATTAAAAAAATCTATCTCAGCCTTGAATGCACTTCGCAACCAGGCTCAACAGCCCTCTGCAGTAACAAGTTCCACAGATTTACTGGCCTCAGGGGAATTTCCTATCTATCCTAAACATGCAATCCCTTATTTGGAGATTAGATTAGTTTCCCTACAGTATGAAAACAGGCCCTTCGGCCCAACAAATTCACACTGACCCTCCAAAGAGTAACCCACCCAGATCCATTCCCCTACAAAACGCTACAGGCAATTTTAGCATGGCCAATTCACCTGACCTGCACATCTTTGGACTGTGGGAGGAAACCGGAGGATACCCACGCAGTCACCGGGGGGTGGGGGGAGAGTGTGCAAACTCCACACAGTCAGTCACCCGAGGTGGGAATCGAACCCGGCTCCCTGGCACAGTGAAGCAGCGATGCTAACCACTGAGCCACCATGCCGCCCTCTGGTTATTCCCTCTGGTCCTAGACTCACCCACAGAGGTAAACTTTTCCACATTTAACCAGTCAAGTCTCCTCAGAATCTTGTATGTGACAATACAGGTTACCTCTGGTTCTTCTACCTTCCACTAAGACAGGCCCAACCTATCACTTTTCCTCCTAAGACATTCTTTCCCTATCTGATATCATCCTGGTCAATCTTCTCTGGACTGCCTCCAATGCCAGTATATCTCTCCTTCAGTACAGGGCCAAACTGTTCACAGTATTCAGTTGTAGCCTGACTGGTGCCTTACATAGGATGCACTACTTCTTTCTTTAAATTACTTTTTCTCCAAAAATGACAGGAAAACAAGGTGCAATCACAAGCAATAAACAAAATCTCAACCACCCTCCCTACGGCACAAACTTCCCCCAAAAATATAAAGAAGAAACGACAAGCAACCATAATAAATATATCCACATACAAAGCACACAACATAATAAATTAAATCCGTAGTAACAAAAAGAAAACAAAACAAGAAAAACAATCCCCACCACAGAAGACACATCAATCTGGAACTGTTAAAAAGACAATACCATCAGCATATGAAAGAAAAGGGTTCCAAATTTTCGTAAATTTGTTAGAGGAGCCAGATAAGGATAGTCTAATCTTTTCTAATTTAAGAAAGTATAAAACATCTCCAACCCAGTCTGTATGTGTAGGCAGAATTAGGGATTTCCATTATAACAAAATCTTCTGGCCAATAGATTAGTGAATGCTTTCATGTTTTTATTTTAAGAGGAAGGAAGATGAGGTAAAGAGGGTGACACCCCAAAAGAGCAGTATTAGCATTAGCAGTAAGATTTTTGCCAGATACCTTATATAAGGTGTCAAAGATCTACTTAAAGAAGGGCAAAGACAGAAGATATGCATACAATTTGCTGGGGTCTGTTGAGCTTTGGTGTACTGGGCGTGGTGTAGAATCTTGCATTGAATAAAACAATGTTTTGCACAGATAGCAATTCTGTGCATCCTTTGTAAAACCTCATCCCACACATCCAGAATTACCTCTTCCAAGATCTGCCTCCCAGACAGCTTTAATAGAATCAAGAGAATCTGAGCATACTTTATGGATGTTTGAATAAATAGCCCCCTTTAATGAAGAAAACAGTTCCAGAAAGATGTCAAAACCCGATCCATTAGGAAGCGCAGGGAAACCCTGACATAAACTGATGGACAAAAGTGTGAACTTGGTGGTCTCTAAAGAATGGATCTGGGATAGGGTTGGGGGGGTAGGGGAAATGAGGAAACTGGTGAAAAGATTCTGGGTAATCCAAGATGGAGGACAGGAAAAATTTCTGGCTGTAACAGCTGCTCCTTTTTTGAGGTATTTTAGGTGTTGGAGGTGCTTTCCTCGAATTCCAGGAGCAGCAATTACTGTTTTAGATGCTGTTGCATTGCCTTGGAACTTTGGGGAAAAAAGTCAAAACAACAGCAGTTTTAAAAGGGAGAAGAGCAGACAAAGGAAGCACATGGTGAGGTCATTGCAGGAGAGAGCGAGAACCTAAGGAAGGGCTCATGCCCGAAACGTCGATTCTTCTGCTCCTTGGATGCTGCCTGACTGGCTGTGCTTTTCCAGCAACACATTTTCAGAGAGAGAACCTGCACAGTTACTGCCTTTGCTGTTTTGAATTCATATATCGCTGGACGTCGGAGTGTGTCTGGGAAAATTAACAAACAGTGGAATTCAAAACTAATCTTGGAGGAACTGGTTTGGGTGATGTTCACAGCACAGATAAATTAATCGTTGTTTTAAGTGTGTCCAACAGAAAGGCTGCAGTAGTGAGTAGAGTGGGTTCTTTCTTGATTATATGTTTTTGGAGATATGTCTCTTGATTAAACTTATAAGCCATAACTATTAATTTAACGTGGGGCAGTGTTTTGTAGGGGAATAAGACGGTGTTATTTTCTGGGTCTGTAGATTGTGAAGGAGCAAAAAATGGCCTTTAGTACTTCTTGTCAGATGTGGAGGCTTAAAGAGTTTAAGGGTTACTGCGGATTATATCTGCCATAAATGCTGTTGGATGCGAAGCTTATCAGATCAAATGGATTGGCTGGAGATACAGTTAGAAGCGATGAGGAATTTGCACCAGCAACAGTATGTGATGGATGGCAGTTATAGGAGGAGGGCAAGCCTCAGATACAGTCACACAGATGGGTTAACTCCAGGAAGGGTAAGAGAGGTAGGCATCTAGGGTAGGAGTCTTTTGTGGATATACCCATTTCAAACAGGTATGCTGTTTTAGAAAATGTAGGGGGTGATGGATTCTCAGGGGAACGGAGCACAAACAGCCAAGTTTCTGGGATTGAGACTGGCCCTAATGCAACGAGAGGTACATTGCCATCCAAGAGATCAATTGTGTTAGGGGATTCTTAGTCCGAGGTACAGACATTTCTGTGGCCAGCAGAGAAAAAGCAGAAGGGTGTGTTGTTTCCCTGGTGCCAGGATCAAGGATGTCTCAGAGAGGGTGCAGAATGTTCTCACGGGGGAGAGGGGCCAGCAAGAGGTCATAGTCCACATTGGAACCAATGACATAGGAAGGGAAAAGGTTGAGACTCTGAAGGGAGATTACAGAGAGTTAGGCAGGAATTTAAAAAGGAGGTCCTCGAGATTAATATCTGGATTACTCCCGGTGCTACGAGCTAGTGAGGGCAGGAATAGGAGGTTGGAGCAAATGAATGCATGGCTGAGGAGCTGGTGTATGGGGAGAAGAATTCACATTTTTGGATAATTGGAAGCTGTTTTGAGGTAGTAGTAACCTGTACGGATTGCACCTGAATTGGAAGGGGACTAATATACTGGCAGGGAAATTTGCTGGAGCTGCTTGGGAAATGCGCAAAAGTGAGGACAGCAGATTAGATTACAGTATGGAAACAGGCCCTTCGGCCCAACAAGTCCACACCAACCCGCCGAAGCACAACCCACCCATACCCCTACATTTACCCCTTACCTAACACTAGGGGCAATTTAGCATGGCCAATTCACCTAACCTGCACATCTTTGGACTGTAGGAGGAAACCGGAGCACCCGGAGGAAACCCACGCAGACACGGGGAGAATGTGCAAACTCCACACAGTCAAGTCGCCTGAGGCGGTATTTGAACCCGGGTGTCAGGTGCTAACCCCTGTGCCACCATGCTGCCCAATTCTGGAGATTCTGGAGATCAGAGTCTAGATTAGAGTAGTGCTGGCAAAGCACAGCAGGTCAGGCAGCATCCGAGGAGCAGGAAAATCGACGTTTTGGGCTTAGTGGTTAGCACTGCTGCGTCACGGCGCCAGGGACCTGGGTTCAAGTCCCGCCTCGGGCAACTGACTGTGTGGAGTTTGGACATTCTCCCCGAGTCTGCGTGGGTTTCCTCCGGGTGCTCCGGTTTCCTCCCACAGTCCAAAGATGTGCACGTCAGGTGGGTGGCCATGCTAAATTGCCCGTAGTGTTATGTGCATTAGTCAGGGGTTAATATAGGGGAGTGGCTTTCTCTTTGGAGGGTCGGCGTGGACTTGTTGGGCCGAAGGGCCTGTTTCCACACTGTAGGGAATCTAAAAAAAAAACGGTGAAGCGGATCGGTGGGAAGGAAGATGGACAGGTCGGACTGACCACAGGAAATGTAAAAGTTAACTGTATAAAAAATACAAAGCAGAAATGAGTAAAATGTAAGTATAATAAAATAAACCACACCCCCATACAGTAGGTACCATTTAAATAAGTTAATAGATACAAGCCTTGAGCAAATCCAGCCTCCAGCCGGACCCCCCGCTTCTTGGAGCTCGGACCTTCCTCCAGCTCCGGGGGGTTGTTGAGCTCCTGGGCTCCAGCCGCCGCCGAAGAAGAAGCCGCGGGCGCCGGCTCTCTCTCCTCCACCGCCACCATCTAACCTCTCTATAGTCAGCTATGCCTCTACTGAGGGCCACACTCTCTCAGAACTGCAAACAACCCCTTCTATACTATATTCTAAGAAGAATTCATACTCTCAACAAACACCATCTCAAACATCAAAAACTGTAAGTACCACAAACTTTTATAACACCCACCTCCATAACCAACGCTCCGCAAACATTCCAGAAGCTTCCCCTGGCCTCCGGCACAGCTCGGCCGCCATCAGCCATGAGGCCGGTACAGCCACCATCCCCACGGTGATCGATGATGTCACTTCCGCCCCCATCGCAGCCACTTCCTACCTGCACATCCACCAATGTCATTTATTGTATCCGTTGCTCCCGATGCGGTCTCCTCTACATTGGGGAGACTGGGCGCCTCCTAGCAGAGCACTTTAGGGAACATCTCCGGGACACCCGCACCAATCCACCACACCGCCCCGTGGCCCAACATTTCAACTCCCCCTCCCACTCTGCTGAAGACATGGTGGTCCTGGGCCTCCTTCACCGCCGCTCCCTCACCACCAGACGCCTGGAGGAAGAACGCCTCATCTTCTGCCTCGGAACACTTCAACCCCAGGGCATCAATGTGAACTTCACCAGTTTCCTCATTTTCCCTCCCCCCACTCTACCCCAGTTCCAACCTTCCAGCTCAGCACCATCCTCACGACCTGTCCCACCTGCCAATCTTCCTTCCCACCAATCACCTTCAGCCCCACCTCCATCCACCTATTGTACTCTTAAGCTACATTCTCCCCAGCTTCCCCCACCCCATTTGTCTCTCCACTCCGGAGGCTCATTCCTGATGAAGGGCATTTGCCCGAAACATCGATTTTCCTGCTCCTCAGATGCTGCCTGACCTGCTGTGCTTTTCCAGCACCACTCTAATCTTGACTCTGATCTCCAGCATCTGCAGTCCTCATTTACACAGAGGTTCACACAGGCGTCACTGCCTCTGCCCCTTCCCATTCAACAGGAGAAGGATCAATTTAACACAATGGGCTCTTGGGGTAGAGGGGGAAAGAGTCCCATGTCCAGGAGGAAGGTGTTGCCATGCATTCATTCAAGAGGGAAGGGCTCAATTTAATTTAATGCGCTCTAAGGACACAGTGGAAGCATCCCATTTTAAGGAAAAAGGTATGTTATTTTGTGGCACAGCCCGAGGGCCAGGTTGAAATCCTATTGCTAAGCGATGTGTCCTGCTCAATCAAATATTTTTAGTCATAGTCCAACAGGTTTATTTGAAATCACAAGCTCTTGGAGTGGAGCCCCTTCCTTGGGGTTGATCATGAAAACTAAAGCGTAGGAAACAGAATTCAGATAAACGATCAGCAATAGATGGTGATGAAAGACAGAACATCTTAACGATCAATTATCTACTCCCAATCCTATTTCTGATCTACTTAATACATAACAAGTTGTGTGTTTTCCAAATATTAGTTTTATTTCCATGGTTTAAAAATGAATATTTAACGACAGGCAGTTTTATTTCCTTGCTCAGTTGGCCATATATGACCCACAACAGTTTATATGGCACTGTTAATATCATAAACCCTTTCATGAGATATCATAGGAGCAATTCATAGTGTCAAATTTTGTTTGAGTCACTCAAGTAGATACGAGAACAGAGAAGGCATCCTGCAGATATTGGGAATCTAACTAATCTAATCTAAATTAATCTCTCTCTGTCCCTCACTCTCTCTCTCCGTGGGCGGCACGGTGACACAGCAGTTAGCACTGCTGCCTCACAGTGCCAGAGATCCGGGTTCAATTCCCGTCTCAGGCGACTGTCTGTGTGGAGTTTGCACGTTCTCCCAGTGTCTGCGTGGGTTTCCTCCGGGTGCTCCGGTTTCCTCCCACACTCCAAAGATGTGCAGGTCAGGTGAATTGGCTATGCTAAATTGCCCGTAGTGTTAGGTAAGGGGTAGATGTAGATGTAGGGGTATGGGTGGGTTACGCTTCGGCGGGGCGGTGTGGACTTGTTGGGCCGAAGGGCCTGTTTCCACACTGTAAGTAATCTAATCTAATCTAATCTAAACGTCATCAACCTGAAATCTCAACTGGAGCAGATGAACAGCCCCAATCAGGGAACTCATTCCGATGTCCACCTGACCGACCTAACGATAGTCACCAGAGTACCTGGTACTGCTCTTCACCGAACACTGCAATTACTTTCCTCTTCAGTTTAATGATCCAACTCTCTTTTGAATGCCATATTTCAATCTGACTCCAATACACTCTCTCGCAGACCATTCCAGAGGTTGAAGTATGTTCGATCATTAACGAATTAAGTTTTGGATTTCTCCCAAAGGCACTTTGTATGGACTCTTGCTTCCATTCATTTGCAGTAAGTTCTTCACATGGACAAATTTGCAACTTTATGGATTTGTTCAAATTTGATAAACATATTGAGATGGCACGGTGCTTAGCAGTGCACCCTCACAGCGCCAGGGACAATTCGAGCCTCAAGTGAGTGTCTGTGTGGAGTTTGCATGCTCTTCCTGTGTGCATGGGCTTCCTCCCACAGTCCAAAGATGTGCAGGTTGGGTGGATTGACCAGGCTAAATTGCTCAGTGATGTGTAGGCTAGGTGGATTAGCCATGGTAAATGCAGGGGGAATGGGGTGATTCTGAGTGGGATGCTCTTTGCTAGGTCAGTGCAGACGTAATGGGTCAAACAGCCTCTTTCTGTACCATAGGAATTTTATGCATCTCTGTCTGATTTCTCACACATGCTCCTTTCTGAAAGGGACATTTTGCTGTCATGTGTCTATATTTTCACACATACCTCTCCCTTAAGTTTGCACGAAGTCCCCCCATTTTGTTGTATTTCATCTCACATTCCCCCCTTTCCATTCCTTATCCAATTTTTTCCCCATTACCTTGTCTTATAATCCTCTTTACATAGTATTGTCAACTGACTAAGATCTAGTTACCATGTCTGCAAAGTAGAAGATGAAAATGCTTTTTTTCTGATCCCATACTTTAGTGAATCCATTACGACAGCTTGTTAAGGTCTCTTGCTAAAGAGGACCCTTAATATACTGCATCTGTTTAGGTTAGGTTTTCTGGCCAGCATAGACGAGTGGGGCCAAAGGGTCAGTTTCGGTGCTGTGCATCTCTGTGTCTATCGGATAGGGGCCAGGGGGCAGACAGATGGCACTAGTTTAGTTGGCGATCATGGACGTGTTGGACTGAAGAGTCTGTTTCCAGGCTGTGCATCTCAGTGACTATGACGACTGGATACGGGGCCAGGAGCAGACAAGTGGCACTAATGTAGTTGGGGACCATGGACTGGTTGGACCGATGGGTCTGCTTCCAGGCAGTTTGACTGCATAGCACCGAATGAATAGGGATCAATCCCAAAAGAGATGATAAAGTAAAGGTTTCGGTACCACATTCGATGCAGGTGTGTGAACCCCTCTAGATAACGGAGGGCAGAGGGGGAATGCAAGGTTCAGTAGATCAGACACAGTCAGTCAGCAAGTTCTCTCCAGGAGACTCATCTCAAGAAAGAAGGCAGTTTGCTGTCCTATCAGCTGGATTGTGGATCCAGTCTGGAGTAGGTCCTATATTTGAGATCATAGGTAGACAGGGCAGTGAAGAAAGCTTAAGGCACACTGGCCTTCATCAGTCAGGGCATTGAGTATAGAAGTTGGGAAGCTATGTTGCAGTTACACAAGATGTTGATGAAGTCACATTTGGAGTATTGTGACCAGTTTTGATCACCTTGGTATGTGACTTCTGATTTCTTCAACTCTGGGTTTGTGTTGAACTTGATGGGATACTTTGTCTCAGTCAGCATCTATAAGCAGTATCGCTCGGAGGGATTCATTTGAAACCTTTCAGCACGTGAGCTCAACTCGATTGAACTTTTCAAAGTTACTCGATTTTAAAACTTACCTCAGGACCAGTAATCGTAGAGATGTACAGCGTGGAAACAGACCCTTCAGTCCTACTGGTTCATGCTGACCAAATATCCCAAATTAACCGAGACACATTTGCCAGCACTTGGCCCATATCCCTCTAAATCCTTCCCATTCATGTCCCCGTCCAGATGCCTTTTAAATGCTGTCATTGTACCAGCCTCCACCACATCCTCTGGCAGCTCATTCCATACACACACCACGCTCTGCATGAAAATGTTGCCCCTTGGGTCCCTTTTAGTGGGCGGCACGGTGGCACAGTGGTTAGCACTGTTGCCTCACAGCGCCAGAGATCCGGGTTCAATTCCCGCCTCAGGCGACTGACTGTGTGGAGTTTGCACATTCTCCCCATGTCTGCGTGGGTTTCCTCCGGGTGCTCCGGTTTCCTCCCACAGTCCAAAGATGTGCAGGTTAGGTGAATTGGCCATGCTAAATTGCCCGTAGTGTTAGGTAAGGGGTAAATGTAGGGGTATGGGTGGGTTGCGCTTCGGCGGGGCGGTGTGGACTTGTTGGGCCGAAGGGCCTGTTTCCACACTAAGTAATCTAATCTAAATTTTTCCCCCTCTCACACTGAACCTATTCCCTCTAGTTTGGGACTCCCCCCACCCCAGGGAAAACACCATGTCCATTTACCCAAACCACGCCCCTCACGTTTTCACAAACCTCTCAGTCACCCCTCAGCCTCTGAAGCTCCAGGGAAAACAGCTCCAGTCTATTCAGCCCCTCCCTGTAGATCAAATCCTCCAACTCCCGACAACATCCTGGTAAATTGTTTCAGGTACAGAAGTCAACAATTTGGATAAATAGCCAAAACGCTGACTTCTCCACCTTCTGATCCTGCCTGGCTCGCTGTGTTCTCCCAACCTCCTGCTTGCCTACTTTGGGTTCCTGCAGCTGCAGTCTTATTGTTTCTAACGGATGACAGCAGACTCGATGGGCCGAATGGCCTCACTTCTGCTCCGATGATCTTGTGGTTTGTGTGGATCGTTTCAGTGGGAACGTGCAGTCCCGGGCTCGACCAGCAGTAGCACCCACTGGAAACAAAGCTCAAAAGAATCATAGAACCCCTACACAGTGTGGAAACAGGCCCTTCGGCCCAGCAAGTTACAACTGACCCTCCGAAGAGTAACCCACCCATACCCATTCCTCCTACTCTTTTACCCCTGACTAATGCACGGCACCTACAAAGCCCTGAACACTACAGGACAATTTAGCTTGGCCAATACACCCCAACCTGCACATCTTTGGACTGTGGGAGGAAACCCATGCAGACACTGGGGGAGAATGCGCAAACTCCACACAGTCAGTTGTCGCGAGGTGGAATCAAAGCCACGTGCCTGGTGCTTGAGGCAGCACTGCTAACCGCTGAGCCACAGTGGGATTTTGGGGTGTGCTTGCAGTCCAGCAGAAAACAAAAAAAATAAAAACAAAAGCCTACCGACTCTCCCACTATCAGAGCAGGCAGGAGGTTCAGCCCTGGGGGTGACCCACAGCAGCGTCACCGGCGCAATCTGGTCGTTGGGAACACTGGTGCCCCCGCTGGTGCCTCTGCAAGTTGCAGGACAACGTGAACCCCTTCCCACACTCGAGGCAGGGGAAAGGCTTCTCCCCAGTGTGGACCCGCTGGTGCCTCAGCAGGGCAGAGGCCTGGGTGAAGGCCTTCCCACAGTCAGGGCAGCTGAAGGGCCGCTCCCCAGTGTGGACCCGCCGGTGGGTCAGCAGGTTGGAGGCCTGGGTAAAGCCCTTCCCGCACTCGGGGCAGGAGAAGGGCCGTTCCTCGCTGTGGACCCACCGGTGCTTTAGTAAGTCAGAGGAATTGCTGAAGGCCTTCCCGCACTCGGGACAGCTGAAGGGCCTCTCCCCGGTGTGGACCCGCTGGTGGGTCAGTAGGTGGGAGGAATTGCTGAAGGCCTTCCCACACTCCGCGCAAGTGAAGGGCCTCTCCCCGGTGTGGACGCGCCGGTGGGTCAGCAGGACGGAGGCCTGCGTGAAGGCCTTCCCGCACTCGGGGCAGGTGAAGGGCCTCTCCCCGGTGTGGACCCGCCGGTGGGTCAGCAGGGCAGAGGAATCGCTGAACCCCTTCCCGCACTCGGGGCAGGAGAACAGCCTCTCCCCGGTGTGGACCCGCTGGTGCCTCAGCAAGGCGGAAGAATTGCTGAACCCCTTCCCACACTCGAGGCAGCTGAAGGGCCTCTCCCCGGTGTGGACCCACTGGTGCCTCCTCAGAGCAGAGGAATTGGTAAATTCCTTCCCACACTTGGGGCAGGAGAACGGCCTCTCCCCAGTGTGACTGCGCCGATGAGTCTCCAGGGCAGACGGGGCACGGAAGCCTTTCCCGCAGTCGCCACACTTCCACGGTTTCTCCATGGGGCGGGATTCCTCGGGTTTCTCCATGGACGAAGTTTCAGCCGCACACAAACGTGTGCGCGGCCCCTCCCCAGTGTGAATTCCTCTTTCCAGACTGTATAACTGTTTCAGGCTCCACACTCAGTGCGCTGAAACAGTAGGGGGTCTCATCCACTCCCACGGATGCTGAAAACTTACTGAAACTGGAACATAAAAAAAAACTTTGCTCCCTCTCACAGAATCATTGTTGAAAATCGTTGTAGTCAGATTGAGTGACTCTCAGACATTGATGTGAAAGTGTGGACTGCAGACACTGGAGAGTCAGAGTTGAAAAGTGCGGCACTGGACAAGCACAGTGGGTCAGGCAGCATCCGAGGAGCAGGAGAGTCGACCTTTTGGGCATAAGCCCTTCATCTGTTGATTTTGAAACTTCTGTCTGCAAACCATCAAATACTCTGTAAATAGAGATTACAAAAGTCATCACCGTCAGTCCAGGGTAGAAATTCAGAACAAGCAATTCTACTTTCTGCGGACCAGTTTTTCTTTTGTTATTCTACATATGGCACGGCGGCACAGTGGTTAGCACTGCTGCCTCACAGCGCCAGAGACCCGGGTTCAATTCCCGCCTCAGGCGACTGACTGTGTGGAGTTTGCACATTCTCCCCGTGTCTGCGTGGGTTTCCTCCGGGTGCTCCGGTTTCCTCCCACACTCCAAAAGATGTGCAGGTTAGGGTGGATTGGCTATGCTAAATTGCCCGTAGTGATAGGTAAGGGGTAGATGTAGGGGTATGGGTGGGTTGTGCGTCGGCGGGGCGGTGTGGACTTGTTGGGCCGAAGGGCCTGTTTCCACACTGTAAGTAATCTAATCTAATCTAAAATTCAAAGCACCATCCCACTCTCTCTCTCTCTCTCTCTCTCTCTCTCCCCCTCTGTTCTCATTTTGCTCTATCTAATTCCCCTGAAGATGCTGATTCAGGACCTGACAGGGACAGTAAAGCAAAAAAGAAAAAAAGGTCAAGACTGACATCTCTTTGGATAACTCCACCTGAAGGTTAATATCTTTCATGACATTGGGATACTGCTGAGAGTGAGAAAGTCTGATTGTGGGAAGCAACAAAAAAAAAGTATAAATTCAGGATGAACCAGCTTCTTGAGAAGCAACCAGACACAAAAAATGGTTAACGTTCTAGGGGCATTAACACTGACACCAGAGAGAAACTGAACATACAAGCATGGCAAATATTAGTCTCTCCTCTTTTAGAATGGGTTGCAGGTATCATTCTTATGTAAATCCCAGAACTTCTCACAAGTCACCTTCTCAAGTTAACTTAAGGTTTTTGTAACAAAAGGTGACACCTCAGCTCAGACGATGCATTAAAGGTGCGAGGTCAGAGTCTGTCTGCATCCCAATTTTGAGTCAGACTGGTTCTATTTCCAAAGTGGAATTTACAAAATATTCTATGTATTCACTGCCTGCATTGGCTCTCTGCTGATTTCTGCTAAAAAAAAAAGCACATCGATTGGATCTGCAAATATAATTCTACAAATACAAATTCACTCCTTAGACTCATGTGTGTGCACACATGCATGAGAGAAAACAAGTGACTGTTTGGTAACAAATGCTTTCTTTCTGCTGATATTGTTATAAATCAGAGCTGGTTACTAATACTTAGATGTAAGGGAGAGAGAATTCCTCAGGGAGGGCACTGTAAGAATCTTGGGAGATCCCTACCTCTGCTTAATGTTTGTTCATTAGGAAGTAAACCAGGAGTTGGGTTGCATGCTCTTCGGAAGGGTCAATGTGGATTTGATGTGCTGAATGACCTGCTTCTACACTGTAGGGCTATGATTTACCGCAGTTGCGTGCACCCAGGATCACAACATGCAGAACCACTCACCTTAGAACATAGAACATAGAACATAGAACAATACAGCACAGAACAGGCCCTTCGGCCCACGATGTTGTGCTGAACTTCTATCCTAGATTAAGCACCCATCCATGTACCTATCCAAATGCCGCTTAAAGGTCGCCAATGAATCTGACTCTACCACTCCCACGGGCAGCGCATTCCATGCCCCCACCACTCTCTGGGTGAAGAACCCACCCCTGACATCTCCCCTATACCTTCCACCCTTCACCTTAAATTTATGTCCCCTTGTAACACTCTGTTGTACCCGGGGAAAAAGTTTCTGACTGTCTACTCTATCTATTCCTCTGATCATCTTATAAACCTCTATCAAGTCACCCCTCATCCTTCGCCGTTCCAACGAGAAAAGGCCGAGAACTCTCAACCTATCCTCGTACGACCTACTCTCCATTTCAGGCAACATCCTGGTAAATCTTCTCTGCACCCTCTCCAAAGCTTCCACATCTTTCCTAAAGTGAGGCGACCAGAACTGCACACAGTACTCCAAATGTGGCCTAACCAAAGTCCTGTACAGCTGCAACATCACTTCACGACTCTTGAATTCAATCCCTCTGCTAATGAACGATAATACTCCATAGGCCTTCTTACAAACTCTATCCACCTGAGTGGCAACCTTCAAAGATCTATGTACATAGACCCCAAGATCCCTCTGTTCCTCCACCTGACCAAGAACCCTACCATTAACCCTGTATTCCGCATTCTTATTTGTTCTTCCAAAATGGACAACTTCACACTTGGCAGGGTTGAACTCCATCTGCCACTCCTCAGCCCAGCTCTGCATCATATCTAAGTCCCTCTGCAGCCGACAACAGTCCTCCTCACTGTCCACAACTCCACCTATCTTTGTATCATCTGCAAATTTACTGACCCACCCTTCGACTCCCTCATCTAAGTCATTAATAAAAATTACAAACAGCAGAGGACCCAGAACTGATCCCTGCGGAACTCCACTTGTAACTGGACTCCATGCTGAATATTTACCTTCTGCAAGTTGAAAGACAAGTCCCAACCTGCCCTCTCGTATGTGTGTTATCTAACTGCTTATCTAGTGAATACAGTCCATACCTCCTACTGCTGCCAGTATCCTTTACAATGCTGATGAAACAATGCAATACTTATAGTACTGAGAATCATAAAGCTTCCAGCAACACCAGTTACTGATTCACCGCTCCTTCTGATGCAGTGTATCAGAAATACAATGTTGGAGGCTGAACGAAATGAACAGTTAAAAACAAAAACCCACCTCTAACTCTTCACTAGGCTCCCCATTCAGCACGCTGTACTTACTGCCTTAAAAGCATTTCGTCCCCACAGTGTAATGAATTCCCGCTTTCCACCAAAATCCCGGATGCACTCACTCACTCACTCAGTTGCTGTCTCACAAATGAAAGATTCCGTTGCAAGTTCTGCTCCCAGTCGGGACAAAACATCTTTGAAAGCTGCTCTGAAAGTCCAGACTTCAGAATGACACTTCTGCTTTCACTGAAGACGATTCGAGTCGTACAGCATGGAAACAGACCCTTCGGTCCAACTCGTCCATGCTGACCAGATATCCGAAATGAATCTAGTCCCATTTGCCAGCACTTGGCCCATATCCCTCTAAACCTTCCTCACCTTAAACCTATGCCCCTCTAGTTCTGGACACCCCCACCCAAGGGAAAAGACCATGTCTTTTTATCCCCTCCCTGGATTCATTACCTTCCCTTTCAGTTGCTGCAAGTCAACAATTAAAGCCCAGAATCTCAAAACAAAAAGGGCGTGAAAAACGAGAGTGCTTTACTCACACATGTTGGACAGACAAGGAATGTGCAGTCTGCAGTGAAGCTCAATCTTTATTCAGAGAGAGAGAGAGAAGCAGCAGCTTCCCGGTAGAACTTCCGCATTCAGACAATGGGCTTGCTCTGATAGGCAGAAGGAACAGTCGCACTCTGGCCCTCCCGGGCTTCCCATTGGTCAATCAAAACAAGCTGGCGGAGCGTTTCCGAGGGTCGCGAGGAACCTGCGCAGTGTTTTGCTGACACCGGCGAACATGCGCAGTGCTTGCTGACACCGGCGAACATGCGCAGTGTTTTGCTGACACCGGCGAACATGCGCAGTGTTTTGCTGACACCGGCGAACATGCGCAGTGCTTGCTGACACCGGCGAACATGCGCACTGTGTTCTATGGTGATGTTGCTAATACTGCACTGATAGATTTTCAGTTTTCAATAGACAACAGGTGCAGGAGTAGGCCATTCTGCCCTTCGAGCCTGCACTATCATTCAATATGATCATGGCTGATCATCCTTCATCAGTATCCTGTTCCTGCCTTATCTCCATAACCCTTGATTCCACTATCCTTGACAGCTCTGTCCAACTCTTTCTTAAAAGAATCCAGAGACTGGGCCTCCACTGCCCTCTGGGGCAGAGCATTCCACACACCCACCACTCTCTGGGTGAAGAAGTTTCTCCTCATCTCTGTCCTAAATGGTCTACCCCATATTTTTAAGCTGTGTCCTCTCGTTCGGCACTCACCCATCAGCGAAAACATGTTTCCTGCCTCCAGAGTGTCCAATCCTTTAATAATCTTATATGTCTCAATCAGATCCCCTCTCAGTCTTCTAAACTCAAGGGTATACAAGCCCAGTCGCTCCAGTCTTTCAGCATAAGGTCGTCCCACCATTCCAGAAATTGACCTCGTGAACCTATGCTGCACTCCCTCAATAGTCAGAATGTCTTTCCTAAAATTTGGAGACCAGAACTGCACACAGTACTCCAGGTGTGGTCTCACCAGGGCCCAGTACAGCTGCAGAAGAACCTCTTTGCTTCTATACTCAATCCCTCTTGTTATGAAGGCCAGCATGCTATTAGCCTTCTTCACTACCTGCTGTACCTGCATGCTTACCTTCATTGACTGGTGTACAAGAACACCCAGATCTCTTTGTACTGCCCCTTTACCTAAATTGATTCCATTTAGGTAGTAATCTGCTTTCCTGTTCTTGCCACCAAAGTGGATAACCATACATTTATCCACATTAAACTGCATCTGCCATGCATCTGACCACTCACCTAACCTGTCCAAGTCACCCTGTAATCTCCTAACATCTTCATCACATTTCACCCTGCCACCAGCTTAGTATCATCAGCAAATTTGCTAATGTTATTACTAATACCATCTTCTTTATCATTAATATATATTGTAAAAAGCTGCGGTCCCAGCACTGATCCCTGTGATACCCCACTGGTCACTGCCTGCCATTCCGAAATGGAGCCGTTTATCACTACTCTTTGTTTCCTGTCAGCCAACCAGCTTTCAATTCAAGTTAGTACTTTGCCCCCAATACCATGCGCCCTAATTTTGCTCACTAACCTCCTATGTGGTACTTTATCAAAAGCTTTCTGAAAGTCCAGGTACACTACATCTACTGGATCTCCCTCATCCATCTTCAGAGTTATATCCTCAAAAAATTCCAGAAGATTAGTCAAGCATCATTTCCCCTTCATAAATCCATCCTGACTCTGACCTATCCTGTTACTACCATCCAGATGTGTCGTAATTTCATCCTTTATAATAGACTCCAGCATCTTTCCCACCACTGAGGTCAGACTAACTGGTCTATAATTTCCTGCTTTCTCTCTCCCACCTTTCTTAAAAAGTGGTACAACATTAGCCACCCTCCAGTCCGCAGGAACTGATCCCGAATCTATTGAACTGTGGAAAATAATCACCAATGCATCCACGATTTATCGATCCACCTCCTTCAGTTCCCTGGGATGTAGACCATCAGGCCCCGGGGACTTATCAACCTTCAGACCTAACAGTCTCTCCAACACCAATTCCTGGCAAATATAAATTCCCTTCAGTTCAGGTCCTTGTGGGCGGCATGGTGGCACAGTGGTTAGCACCGCTGCCTCACAGCACCAGAGACCCGGGTTCAGTTCCCGCCTCAGGTGACTGTCTGTGTGGAGTTTGCACATTCTCCCCGTGTCTGCGTGGGTTTCCTCCGGGTGCTCCAGTTTCCTCCCACAGTCCAAAAATGTGCAGGTCAGGTGAATTGGCCATGCTAAATTGCCCGTCGTGTTAGGTGTAGGGGAATGGGTCTGGGTGGTTACGCTTCAGTGGGTCGGTGTGGACTTGTTGGGCCGAAGGGCCTGTTTCCACATTGTAAGTAATCTAATCTAATTCAGCCACTGTTACCTCTGTTTTTTGCCTTTCACATACCTAAAAAAGCTTTTACTATCCTCCTTTATATTTTTGGCCAGTTTAGCTTCGTACCTCTTTTTTTTTTCTTCTTATTTCCTTCTTAGTAATCCTCTGTTGTTCTTTAAAAGCTTCACAGTCCTCCGTTTTCCCACTCATCTTTGCTGTTATACTTTTTCTCTTTTAACTTTATATGTTCCTTAACTTCCCTCGTCAGCCACGGCAACCCCTGCCTCCTCCTGGGATCTTTCTTTCTTTTTGGAATGAACTGATCCTGCATCTTCTGCATTCTACACAGAAATATCTGCCATTGTTCCTGGCTCCTTCACTTCGAGGTCCCTGATCAATTCTGGTTCGTTGCACAATACCCGATCCAGAATTGCCTTCTCCCTAGAAGGCTCCAGCACCAGCTGTTCTAAGAATCCATCTCAGAGGCACTCCACAAAGTCTCTTTCTTGGGTTCCAGTACCATCCTGATTCTCCCAGTCTACCTGCATGTTGAAATCCCCCATAACAACTGTAGTAACATCTTTGCGACCGGCCAATTTCAGCTCCTGATTCAACTTACATCCGACACCCAGACTACTGTTTGGGGGCCTGTAGATAACTCCCAAGAGGGTCCTTTTACCCTTAGAATTTCTCAGCTCTATCCACACTGACTCTACATCCCCTGATGCTCGGTTCCCCCGCACATGGGACTGAATATCATCCCTTACCAACATGGCCACTCCATCCCCTCTGCCCGTCAGTCTATCCTTACGATAGCACGTATAGCCTTGAATATCCATTTCCCAGGCCCTGTCCACTTGAACTCCTATTTCACTCAAACTTACAGCATGATCCCACCCACTCAAATAACAATCACTTACCTTCCCGACCGGCTTTGCGCTCGGACTTCACTTCCGCCCAGCACCCGCCGTTCTCTGCTGCAAAAAAAGTACTGGCACCACATGAGCCAACCTCCAGACTTCTGGCACCTCACCTGTGACTATCGATGATACAAATATTTCAGCAAGGGGCCCAGCAATCACTTCTCTAGCTTCCCACAGAGTTCTAGGGTACACCTGATCAGGTCCTGGGGATTTATCCACCTTTATGCATTTCAAGACATCCAACACTTCCTCCTCTGTAATATGGACATTTTTCAAGATGTCACCATCTATTTCCCTACAGTCTATATCTTCCATGTCCTTTTCCACAGTATCCTGATGCAAAATACTCATTTAGTATCTCCCCCATCTCCTGCGGCTCCACACAAAAGCTGCCTTGCTGATCTTGGAGGTGTCCTATTCTCTCCCTAGTTACCCTTTTGTCCTTAATGTATTTGTAAAAACCTTTTGGATTGTCCTTAACTATTTGCCACAACTATCTCATGTCACCTTTCTGCCCTCCTGATTTTCCTCAAGTATACACCTACTGCCTTTATACTCTTCCAAGGATTCACTCGATCTATCCTGTCTGTACCTCACATATGCTTCCTTCTTTTTCTTAACCAAAATCTCAATTTCTTTAGTCATCCAGCATTCCCCTATACCTACCAGCCTTCCCTTTCAACCTGACAGGAATATACTTTCTCTGGATTCTCGTTATGTCATTTCTGAAGGCTTCCCATTTTCCAGCCGTCCCTTTACCTGCGAACATCTGCCTCCAATCAACTTTCGAAAGGTCTTGCCTAATACCATCAAAATTGGCCTCTCTCCAATTCAAAACTTCAACTTTTAGATCTGGTCTATCCTTTTCCATCACTATATTAAATCTAATAGAATTATGGTCACTGGCCCCAAAGTGCTCCCCCACTGACACCTCAGTCACCTGTCCTGCCTTATTTCCCAAGAGTAGGTCAGGTTTTGCACCTTCTCTCATAGGTATATCCACATACTGAATCAGAAAATTGTCTTGTATACATAGAGATTCCTCTCCATCTAAACCTTTAACACTATGGCAGTCCCAGTCTATGTTTGGAAAGGTAAAATCCCCTACCATAACCACCCTCAGGCCCTTCGGCCCAGCAAGTCCACACCGACCCTCCGAAGAGCAACCCATCCAGACCCATTTCCCCTACATGTACCCCCTTACCTAACACGACGGGCAATTTAGCATGGTCAATTCACCTGACCTGCACATTTTTGGACTGTGGGAGGAAACCGGAGCACCCGGAGGAAACCCACACAGACACGGGGAGAATGTGCAAACTCCACACAGACAGTTGCCTGAGGCGGGAACTGAACCCAGGTCTCTGGCGCTGTGAGGCAGCAGTGCTAACCACTGCACCACCATGCCGCCCACTGAAACCTCCTTTCTCAATTTCCCGCTGACTATTAGGGGGTCTATAATACAATCCCAATAAAGTGATCATCCCTTTCTTATTTCTCAGTTATACCCAAATAACCTCCCTGGATATATTTCCAGGAACATCCTAAGTACAGCTCTAATGCTATCCCTTATCAAAAATACCACTCCCCCTCCTCTCTTGCCTCTCTTTCTGTCCTTTCTGTACATTTGTATCCTGGAACATTAAGCTGCCAGTCCTGTCCATCCCTGAGCCACATTTCTGTAATTGCGATGATATCCCAGTCCCATGTTCCTAACCATCTCCTGAGTTCATCTGCCTTCCCTGTTAGGCCTCTTGCATTGAAATAAATGCAGTTTAATTCATCAGTCCCACCTTGTTCTCTGCTTTGTCCCTGCCTGCCCTGTTTGACTCACTTCTGTTCTCAACTGTACCAGTCTCAGATTGATCTCTTTCCTCACTATCTTCCTGGGTCCCACCTCCCCCACCTTCCTAGTTGAAATCCTCCCGAGCAGCTCTTACAAATCTCCCTGCCAATATATTAGTCTCTTTCCAATTCAGATGCAATCCATCCTTCTTGCACAGGTCAGTTCTGCTCCAGAAGATTCCAGTGATCCAAAAATGTGGATCCCATGCACCAGCTCCTCAGCCACGCTTTCATCTGCCTTATCCTCCTATTCCTGTCCTCACTGGCTCATAGCACAGGGAGTAATCCGGATATTACTACCCTCGAGGACCTCCTTTTTAAATTCCTGCTTATTTTTCTATATTCTCCCTTCAGAATCTCATCCTTTTCCCTTCCGATGTCATTGGTTCCAATGTGTACAATGACCCCCTGCTGTCCCTCTCCCCTTTGAGAACATTCTGCACCCTCTCTCAGACATTCTTAATCCTGGCACCAGGGAGACAATACACCAAATTGGATTTCTCACTGCTGGCCACAGAAATGTCCGTCTGTCCTCTGACTATAGAGTGCCCTATAACATTCGATCGTTTGGACCCCAACGTACCCTGCATTGCATTAGCGCCTCTGTGATGGTGTCCAGTACTAGGTTTTGGGCGAGATGGGAAAGATTTAAAAGGGACCTAAGGGGCAACAATTTCACACAGTGTGGTGCGCATATGGAATGGGCTGCCAGAGGAACTGGTGAAGGCTGGTACAATTACATTGAACAGCCATCTGGATGGGTATGTGAATATGAAGGGCTTGGAGGGATAGCAGCCAAATGGAACCAGATTTACATCTTATCAGCACGGATCTGTATGATCGAAAACTCCATTTCTGTGTTGTATATCTCTGTCTATTTGATAACAGATGCTTTATTTCTGTTGATGTAAATATTGTGATAAATCATAGCTGGACACTAAACAGATGTAAAGGAGAGAGAATTCCTCAAGTAGTGCACCATAAGAATCCTGGGAGACCCCTATTTCCGGTTTTCTTCTGAATGAAAGAGCAGAAACGCACATTTAATTCCTCATTTTGTTTCAATTTTCTTCTTTGCTCCCCACTCCTATGACTTACTCACTGTCTGGATGGTTGACAGATTCGGAGATTGTGGGTTGGGTCTTGATCAACTGAATGTTTTATTGTTCCACAAGGTGTAAAAGGTGTTGGGGGGGGCGGAAATCTGAGCTTCAGCAGGAATCCAGCAGAGCTGAGAATAGACTTACATCTTACTCTGTGGGAACAGGGAGATCAACAGAGGACAGAGAAATCAGGACCATGTTATCAGTGCGTTGATTAGCAGTGCCAATCCTCTACCTTTACCCAGCTTCCCATTCAACTTGAATGGCACATACCCCCTCGATATTCAGGATCCAGTCCTTGTCATCCTGAAGCCATGTCTCTGTAAGGAGTCTCAGATGGTAATTATTCTCTTCAATGTGTGCAGACTATTCATTCACTTTTGTTACAATACAGCACACATTCAGACATGCGGTCTTTCCTTTCAATTTTTGTGATCTCTTGAATCTAGTTTTGATTGCTGGGGCATTTACATTGTCCCTTTCTATCATTCTCGGGTGTTCATTTTCCACGTCACTACACTGCTCACCAGCCTTGATATGGATTGGCCAGGCTAAATTGCCCACAGTGTCCAGGAATGTGCAGGTTAGGTGGGTTAGCCACTGAAAATTCGAAGTTATAGTTTTGCACTAATAGAAGCAGCAGTAGGCCATTTGGCCCATCCAGCCTGCTCTACCATTCAGTAAGATCATGGCTGATCTATCCATTGTCTCAGCTCCTCCTACCTACATCATCCCGACTACCCTTAATTCCCCTACCATGCAAACACCCATCCAACTGTGCCTTGAATATGCGTAATGAAGCTGCCTCTCCTGCTTCCGTGGGCAGAGAATTCCATACGTTCATGACTCTCCAAGAAAAGCACTTCCCCCTCATCTCTGTCCAAAATCTACTCCCCCTAATCTTGAGGCCTAGTCTCACCCTCCAGCAGAAATAACCTGAGTGTTGGCGGGGGTGGGGAAAGAGAGAAGAGATTTGGAAGGGTCACTGTGGACCTGATGGGCCGAATGGCTTACATCCACACTATTGGTATTCTATGATATACCACAGTTGTGTTTGCCCCAGATCACAGCGCCCAGAACCTCCCATCTTCTGTAAATCGAAAGACAAGTCCCACCCCGCCCTCTTGTATGTGCGTTATCTAACTGCTTCATCGTTTCTAGTGATACAACCCACTGCTGCCAGTAACCTTTACAATGCTGATGGAACAATGCAATATCTGCAGTGCTGAAAATACTAAGATTTACTGCTCTTTCTGATGCACAGCGTTGGAAATATAATGTTGGAGGCTGAAAGAAATGAGCAGCTTAAAAGAAAAAGCCACCTACCCCTTCACTGGGCTCCTCGCTCAGCACACTTTACTTCCTGCTGATAAACCTTCGAGCACTTCATCCCCACACTGCAATGAATTCCCACTTTCCACCAAAATCCCGGATGTACTCACTCACTCAGTTGCTGTCTCACAAATGAAAGCTTTCATTGTAACTACTTCTGCTCCCAGTCAGGACAAAACATCTTTGAAAGCTGCTCTGAAAGTCCAGTCTTCACAACCACACTTCTGCTTTCACCAAAGACAAAAGGAGCTATACAGCATGGAAACAGACCCTTCAATCTAACTCGTCCATGCCGACCACATATCCTAAATTAATTTAGTCCCATTTGCCAGCATTTAGCCCATATCGCTCTAAACCCTTCCTATTCATGTCCCCATCCAGATGCCTTTTAAATATTGTAATTGTACCAGCCTCCACCATTTCCTCTGGCAGATTGCACCACCCTCTGTGTGAAAAAGCTGGCCTTCAGGTCCCTTTCAAATCTTTCCCCTCTCACCTCAAACCCATGCCCTCTAGTTTTGGACTACCCCACCCTGGGGAAAAGATCTTGGCTATTCACCTTATCCAAGCCCCTTATGAACTTCTCTAAGGTCACCCCTCAGCCTCTGACTCTCCAGGGAAAACCCACCCAGCCTATTCAGCCTATCCTTGTAGCTCAAACCGTCCAACTCTGGCAACAGCCTTGTCAATCTTTTCTGAACCCTTTCAAAGGTTTCACAACCTCTTTCCTTTTGTAGGGAGACCAGAACAGAATGCAGTGTTCCAACTGTGGCCTAACCAATGCCCTGTGCAGCCGCAACATGAATTGCCAACTCCTTTAGTCAGTGCACTGACCAATAAAGGAAAGCATACCAAACGTCTTCTTCACTATCCTATCTACCTGCAACTCCACTTTCAAAGGAACAATGAACCTGCAGTACAAGGTCTCTTTGTTCAGCAATACCCCTCATAAGTCCTGATTTGCCTCACCAAAAGGCAACACCTCATATTTATCTGAATTAAACTCCCCCGCCCATCAGCCCATCCAAATCAATATTAATTTATACAAAACTTCCTTTCCTCTCTTATTCCCTAAAAGCTGAAAACCTCCATCCCACACACACTCCCTCCATTCTGACTTTGCTGAACCTAATCCCTGCAGTACCTGCTGGTTCATGCTGATGAACAGGCCCACACTCAGCGGGGGGATCGAAGTGAAACATACAGAATCCTGAACGGCCTTGGACAGAGAGGGGATTGGAAATGGTTTCCATTGGTAGGAGAGAGCAGGACCCGAGGGCACAGCCTTAGACTATAGGGAAGACCTTTTAGGATGGAGTTAAGGAGAAACTTCTTCAGCCAGAGAGTGGGGAATCTATTGAGTTCACTTCCAGAAAAGGCTGTGGAGGCCAGGTCACTGAGGAGAGATAGGTTCTTGAGTATCAAGGAGATCAAGGGTTATGGGGAGAAAATGAGAGAATGGGGTTGAGAAACCTATCAGCTGTGATTGAATGGTGGAGAGGACCTGATGGGCTGAATGGCCTAATTTGTGTTCCTGTGTCTTAAGGTCTCTTGCTGTCCTGGCAACATAAGAGTATGAGAATTGGGAGCAGGAGTCATAGAGATGTACAGACCCTTCGGTCCAACCCATCCACGCTGACCAGATATCCCAATCTAGTCCCACCTGCCAGCACCCGACGCATATCCCTCCAAACCCTTCCTATTCATATACCCATCCAAATGCCTCTTAAATGTTGCAGTTGTACCAGCCTCTACCATATCCTCTGGCAGCTCATTCCATACACGTACCACCATCTGCGTGAAAATGTTGCCCCTTATGTCTCTTTTATATCTTTCCCCTCTCACCCTAAACAAATGCCCTGTAGTTCTGGACTCCCCTACCCCAGGGAAAAGACTTTGCCTATTTACCCTATCCATGCCCCTCATAATTTTGAAAACCTCCGACGTTCCAGGGAAAACAGTTCCAGCCTGTTCAGCCTCAAACCCTCCAACCCTGGCAACATCCTTGTAAATCTTTTCTGATCCTCTTCAAGTTTCACAACATCCTTCTGATAGGAAGGAGACCAGAATTGCACCCAATATTCCAAAAGTGGCCTAACCAATGTCCTGTACAGCCGCAACATGACCTCCCGACTCCTGTACTCAATACTCTGACCAAGACAGGAAAGCATACCAAACACCTTCTTCACTATAGGCGAAAAAGAAAGTCTGGAGCAAAATGTTTTTCCCCCAGTAGCTCTGGCTGCTCAACTTTTGTATGTCTCTTCACAGGGTAGATAGAGGGTATTCAAAACTAGAGGGCATCCGTTTGGGGGGGAGAGGGGAAAGATTTAAAAGGAACCTAAGGGGCAACGTTTTCACGCAGAATGGCCTGTCGTATGTGTATGGAATGAGCTGCCAGAGGAAATGGCGGAGGCTGGTACAGTGACAACATTTAAAAGGCATCTGGATGGGGACATGAATACGAAGGGTTGAGAAAGATATGGGTCAAACGCTGGCAAATTGGTCATGAGATTAATTTAGGATATCAGGTTAGCAAGGACCGAAGGTTCGTTTCCTTGCGTTACAACAATATGACTCTGTTTCGACATAGTTGGAATCTTTTCACAAGGCATACCCATTCAGCCCTTACAGCCTGTCGGCAACAGTGGCCTAACTGCGCATATTCGGAGTGGAGTTTAGATCAGAGTGGTCCTGGAAAAGCACAGCAGGTCAGGCAGCATCCGAGGTGCAGGAAAATTGACGTTTCGGGCAAAAACCCTTCATCAGGAATAGAGGCAGGAAGCCTCCAGGGTGGAGAGATAAATTGAGGGGGTTGGGGAGAAGGTAGCAAAGAGTACCATTGGTGAATGGGGGTGAGGATGGAGGTGAAATGTCAGAGGGGAGGGTGGAGGGGATAGGTGGGAAGGGCGATTGGCAGAGGTCATGAGGACAGTGCTGAGCTGGAAGTTTGAAACTGGGGTACGATGGGGGGAGGGTAAATGAGGTTCAGTGCATGGTTGAAGAGCTTCAGGGCAGAGGAGATGACCTGGAGGTTACAGTGAGAGAGAGACTCCTGAGATTCCTGTAGAGAGAGGAGGAGAATTTCTTCAAGGAAGGCATCCTTGCAAGACGATTATAGTAAGGTTAAAATCAATAAAGGTTAAACTCTGGTTTCCAGCATCTGCAGTCCTCACTTTTGCCTGCGCATATTTGAATGCAAGTTTCAGAACCATGTCTGCAGCTTTTTTTTTGAAAAAAATTGAACATGTTTTCACTCTTCAATGATGTTTCTGAATATTTCATTTTAGCTATTCTCAGTTTTATAGATCAGCCATTTCTCATGCACCCCTATGTCCCAGGTAGAGTCATCACTATCCATTCTGACTCTCTCTTCTCAGAAGGGCGTGATACAGCAATCAAAGATGGCTTGAGGCATGAGAAAGGACAGGTTAGGGGGTGGGGAGAGAATGGATGGGGGACAGAGGATGGGGGACAGAGGAAACAGAGAATTACAGAGGGTGGGGGCAAGAGAAAGACTGGAGGGACAGGGTGGACAGAATGGAGGGGCAGAGGAAGAATGGATAGGGGACAAGTGGGTTGGGTGAGAGTTAGCACAAATCCCACATTCCCCCTGGCGTCAATGTTCCACAAACTGGAACTCACTCCTCCCATAGCTGACTTGGGACAATCATTCCTCAATATAGAATCATATAGCCCCGATAGGCCATTCAGCCTATCAAACTCACACTGACCTTCTGAACGGCATTCCACTCAGACCCACCCACTCACATTACAGGCCTGCAGTTCCCCACAGCTAACTCACCCTAACCTGCATATCCGATCCACCCTAAACTTCAAGGTCTTTGGACTGTGGGAGGAAGCCAGAGCACCCAGAGGTAACCCACACAGACACAAGGAGGAAGAATGTGCCAAACTCCACACAGACAGTCACCCGAGGCTGGAATTGAAACCGGGCCCCTAATTGCTTACTTGTTTCTCGTGGCTGAGCAGAGGCTGATAGCCAAGTTCAGTACCCATGAGGATGGCCTCATCCGGGACCTGGGGTTCATGTCACACTACAGGTGACCTCAAGACACTGCATTCTCTTACACGCACACAAGCACACAGACACACACGCATTTACATAATCAGGCACTCATGTGGACTGTCTCTCATACACACGGTCTCTCTCAGATGCACACACATCCCCCACGCTCACACCCACAGATGCACCCTCTCACAGGCTTATAATCCATCAAACACACACTTTACCAAGCATGCACACACACACAAACCCTCTCTCATGTGCACTCACACACACGCACACACTCTCTGTCTCATGCACACACACAGACATGTAAGTCAATAGGGTGAATTTGCACTTGCAGAATTATATTTGTAGATACGTTCTGTTTTGCTCAAAAAGCTCACAATCCGCAAGCAGTCAATCCCTGTAATATTTTACAAACTTTGGAAATGGAACCAGTCTGACTCAAAGTTGGGATAGCGCCAGCCTCTAACCTTACATCTTTCATGCATTGTGTGGGGCAAGATGTCACTTGTTTTTATCGAACCATAAATTATCTCAAGAATGTGAATTTAAATAAGTTCTGGGATTGCCATATTAATGAAAGGAACAATGCAACCCGATTTAAAAGGTGAAAGACGGAACAACAATCCAGATTTGTTCAATATATCATTTCAGTTGCATGACTCTGTAATCTTGCTTTAAATTCTGTGTTTTATGATACTGCTCCACAGCTCCCCGATGAAGGAGCAGCGCTCCAAAAGCTAGTGCTTCCAAATAAACCTGTTCGACTATAAACTGGTGTTGTGTGATTATTAACTTTATTTCTAGTGAACACAACCCCACCTCCCACTGTTGTTGCCAGTAAACTTTGCAGTGCTGATGAAATGATGCAGTACCTGCAGAGATGAAAAACTTAAACAGTCTGTAATGATACTAGGACCTGATTCACTGCTCCTTCTGATAAAAGACATTGAAAACTGGAGGATGAAAGAAATGAGCAACTTTAAAACAAAAACCTATTGGATCCCATACATTTCAAAGTCTGAGTCCGAGAGTAAGTTCAGGGAACTTTTATTATGACCCAACTTTGTTACAGTTTCAGATCTCCCCAGCAAAAAGACGCTCAAAAAGGAGCTTTTTAAAATCTAAAACAGCTCCAGCTCCAAGCGCACACACTCCCCAACCCATCCAACTCACCCCACCTGCTTTACTATTGGTCAGCACTGAGTTGTTCCTTAGCAATTGGATCCTTGGTACAGCTTTAACTTGGAGGAAGTATTGCCTCACTCCGCTATTTCAACCGACGCACTGTATCCAAGTAAATTTCTCCTGCTCATTTGCCAGGGCAGGGGGTAGTCAACCACACTGCTGTGTCAAGAGTCATGTGTAGGCCAGACCGGGTCAAGGAAGCAGTTGGAATGACTGAGTGAATCCTCTTCCACAACTGCAGTTTCTTTCCTTAAAAAGGACAAGAGTGAATCAGATAGGGTTTCATTTCCACCCTAAAATGGTTTCATCATTAGCTTCTGAACTCCAGATTTCTGACTGAATTGCAATTCTGCCGCAGCAGGATTCAAAGCCGGAAGTCTCCAGAACTGGGTTGATAGTCCAGTCAATATTGGCACTTCGGCCGTCCCTCCTTCAATCCCCCCATGTACATGAACTCAGGGTGGGAGGAGCTGGGCACTGACAGCAGGTGAGCGGCCTCTCCCCGGTATGGACCCGCTGGTGGGTCAGCAGGCCGGAAGAATCGATGAATCCTTTCCTGCACTCGGAGCAGGTGAATGACCTCTCCTCAATATGGAGCTGCTGGTGATTCAGCAACGCAGCCGAGCAAGGCAATCCCTTCCCACACAAGGGGCAGGTGACTGGCTTCTCCCTCGTGTGGGTCTGTTGGTGCGTCCACAGGTTCCCCACCTGACTGAACCCCCACCCACACACGGGGCACACGAACACCCTCTTTCCCCTGTGGACCCGCTGTTGCATTGACAGGTTGCACATCTGACTGAAACCTTTCCCACACTTGGGGCAGGTTAACAGTCTCTCTCCGTTGTGAACCCGCTGGTGCGTCAGAAGGGTCGACGATTCGATGAATCTCTTCCCACAATGGAGCAGATGAACAACCTCTCCACGGTGTGAACGCATTTGTGGGTTTCAAGCACCGAAGGGGAAGGGAATCCTTTCCCACAGTCCCCACATTACCACACTTCTCCATTGTGTGTGTATGTGTGTGTGTGTGTGTGTGTGCCTGTGTGTGTTGGGGGGGGGGGTGTCATTGTGTTGCTCTGGATTCGCCAGCCAGCTGCAATTACAAACAGAACAGGTATACAGTCTCTAGTCTCTGATGGTGTGATTTTTATCCCCCAACCTGAGTAAAACAATTTTCACAGTTTGTGCCCTCAATCTCCCTCACTTGGGTATCTATGTCTCAACGCTCTTCCTGCCACACCCAGTATCCAAAATCTCTCAGGCTAACAAAAACATTTCTTCTCAATTTGAATGGCTGCTGATATTCAGGTCCCAATGTGACTCTGTCAGAAGTTGACGTATCATTTGCTTTCAGATTTCTTTCTACATGACTTCCTGAAAAAAAATCACAAAATATGTGATCACTGTCAGTACAGTTAAATGAACATAACAAAGGTGGCAATTCCTGTAGATTGCCAGATGCCTGCTGATCACATATTATCCAGGACACAGAAACCTGAAAACCCTCATGCAACCAGATAGCCTTAAGTGTGTGTGGAGGAAAACTTCATTTAGGTGACAATGAGCTGGAACAAGCTGCCTATTAAAATGCTGGAAATGGAGCTGAATCAAGGACATGATAATGAAATGTCAAGGCTGCTTGAGAAAAGAAAGCCAGTAAAATTGCTGAATGATTTCCTTCTGTCCTATTCAATGAAGAAGATGACAAGAAATACAGGCCGTAACTCCATTACTGCATTAGATTGTGAAAAATAATAGCCATGAAGCTTTTACAACAGCGAATAATATCAGACATACACCATATGAAACAACGCATATGTACATTTTATATCATTGTTTTAAATACTGCTCAGGTCCATGAGAAACTACCCTTTTAATTGTGAAAATGATGAAAGAAGCTGCAAATTGTATTCAAATAAACATGTCAAACTGAGGGGGAAAAAGAAGAAAATTCCTTGAAGAGGGCCTTGAAAATTCCTTGAAGGTGCTCCATCTGAACACCTTTGCAGAGTCTGCTCCCTCCCTGGATTCACTCCAGTTGCTACAAATGAACAGCTCCCTCCCTCCCAGGATGGGGAATGGAAAAGGGGGAGACATTGCTTTGCTCCCAGATGTTGCCCAGAGGGGGCGGAGTTTCACTCTGAAGCTGACAGGGCTGCATCTGACGTGCACAATGGCGGGCGGAGACCTCCTGAAGGAGCCAATAGGAGCCGCGGCCTCGGGCTGGTGACGCCCCGTTTTCCAAACCGCTTGTTCGCCATTGGCCAGCCGCCCTCCGTCGCACCCCCAATTAAAGGGCTTTTGCCTGACCCGTCGGGTTTCCTGCTGCTTGACCTTCTGTGCTTTTTTTTTTCAAGCACCGCCCTAATCCTGACTCCGTCACCCAAGCCTATTGTCCGCCGTGCCTGGAGATTGACCAATGGGAATCTCAGGAGGACCGGAAGCAGCCTGGACCTCCTGCCAATCAGAGCCCGCCTATGGCCTGAATGCGGAAGTTGGACCATGAGTTTCTGAAGCTGCTGATGCTTCTCTCTCTCTCTCTGTAGGAATATTGATCTTCACCCCAGACTGCAACATCCTTCCTTTGTCCAACATCTGTGAGTATAACTCTCTTTTTCTCACCCCTTTTTCATTTTTTTTTTCATTCTGGGGTTCAACTGTTGACTTGCTGAAAGGGAATGAAATGAAATGAATCCAGGAATGGGGGTAGACTCCGGAAAGGTTGGCTTTGTCTCTGTATTGAAGACATTGACAGGCTTTGCTTCCTTCACTTGGTAGATTCATTTGTTTGGTTAATGCTGTCAATTCAAGAGGTGGGCTTCCCCCAAGAGATGGTTCGTATTTAACAGCCCAGCAGATTATAATTAGCTGCTTGGCAGTACAGTTATAGAGTCAGTCATAGAATCATACAACACGGAAACAGGCCTTTTGGTCCAACCAGACCATACCAAACAATCCCAAACTAAACCTGCCCTAGCTGCCTACTCCTGGCCCATATTTCTCCAAACCTTTCCTATTCGTGTACCTTTCCAAACTTCTTTAAATGTTGTAATTGTACTCGCATCTTACACTTCCTCGGCAAGTTCGTTATGCATGTCAACCACCTTCTGTGTAAAAAAAAATTGGCCCTTGTGTTTTTTAGATTGCTCTCCTCTCTCGTTAGAAATGTGAAATCCCCATATCCTAGGGAAAAGATAACTACCATTAACTCAATTTATATCACACATTATTTTATTAACTTCTTGCGTCCACTATATACATTCCAGTGAAAGAAAAGCCCAGCCTTTCTTCAAACCTTCCATACCTGGCAACATCCTAGTAAATCTCCTCTGAACTCTCTCCAGCTTGACATCCTTCCTAAAGCTGGGTGACCAGAACTGGACACAGTGTTCCAGAAGAGGCCTCACCACTGTTCTGCAGAACCTCAACATAACGTCCCAACTTGGACACCCAAAGGACTGTGCAGTGATGGAGTGTCCTCCAAATGCCTTTTTAAGCACCCTGTCTATATGTGACGCAAACCTCAATCTTGAACCTTGCTGAAGAAAGGCACACTGTTGAAACTTGTCGTCTTGCTGTGATCAGCCTGGTTGGAAGATACTAAATCTCAAAAGGGCTGATATTGCACAAGAAGCATGCTGACAATGATTGGTCTTAAAGTGGATTCTGGTCAACACTTTACCATAGAGACTGTACCAGAGAACCGTGTACTGTATTTCCAGGTTTCACATCTGTAAGCTTTCCAATTCTGCACTGAGGTTTAGAAGCATGTGAGTTGAGTGTGTTGCTGGAAAAGCACAGCAGGTCAGGCAGCTTCCTGACTTGCTAGAAGAATGAGATGACCTTATTTAAACCAATAGAATTCTGAGGTGGGTGGGGGGCTTGTCAGGGTAGATCCAGATAACATATTCCCTTGTCAGGGAATCTGGAACTCGACCCAGATTACACATAAGAGGCTTTCATTTCAGGCAGAAATGAGGAATATATTCTCTCATTAGTTTTTGCAATGCTCCCCCACAGGGAGTAATAGAGAATGGCTCTTTGAATGTATTCGAGGCTGAATTGAAGAAAATTTTGAGTGACTAGGGGGAAAAAGGTTATGGAGAACAGGCAGGAAATGAAGTCAAGGCCACAGCAGCACAGACATGATCTGATAGAATTGCAGAGCAAGCCCATGAGCTGAACAGCCCACTCCTGGTCCAATCTCTTACAACCTGTGTCCAGGGCAGGCAGAGACGAGCAAAGAACTGTCAGTTGACATGAATCAGTATTTTTAGGAGAATTTGGAGCAGGGACAGTAATAGCTACAGCAGGGAGAGAATGGAGGGAGACTGATGCATGGAGATCCCCATTTTTGGGGGAAGAAGAGAAGAATGTTCCACAGGAACGAGGATTGTCTGTTTGGAATTCCTATCCTGTGCAGATGGTAATGGCTTATGTAATCACCTTTTACAGGATGAGAAGGGAAGGAGTTGCAGACAGAAACCGCAAAACACGATCTGATGGAGACAAGCGATTCATTGGCATGGGAATATCATCAGCCTTTGAATCTCACGCGATGTTTTATTTCTCTTCTGTTCTGTCTGCTTTGCAAAGTTTCAAACATCAGAGACTGAGGCACACAGACCTGAGTGAGAGTGTCCCAATGAACTGACTGGGAAGAGCTTTAACTGGTTACACAGCCTGAAATGGCAATACCCCATGCGCAGTAGCAAGGGACATTCTGTGTGTGAGTGGTCTTCCAACCGATTGTCAAAGCTGGAGAGGGACGAGGATTCCCACGTCATGGAGAAACCGTGGAAATGTGGGGACTGTGGGAAGGAATTCAAATTCCCGTGTCTGCTCGAATCCCATCGCCGTGGTCACACTGGAGAGAGGCCGTTCACCTGCTCTGTGTGCGGGAAGGCGTTTGTTCAGCTGTCCACCCTGGTGACCCACCAGCGGGTCCACACCGGGGAGAAGCCGTTCACCTGCTCAGTCTGTGGGAAGGGCTTCACCCGGCTGTCTACTTTGCAGGCCCACCAGCACATTCACACCGGAGAGAGGCCGTTCACCTGCTCCGTCTGTGGGAAGGGGTTCATTGATTCGTGTGGCCTGCAGAGACACAAGCGGGTCCACACTGGGGAGAGGCCGTTCATCTGCTCAGTGTGTGGGAAGGGCTTCACCCATTCGACCGCCCTGCTAACCCACCAGCACATTCACACCGGGGAGAGGCCGTTCTCCTGCTCCATCTGTGGGAAGGGCTTCACGGATTCCTCCGCCCTGCAGATACACCAGTGGGTTCACACCGGGCAGCGGCCGTTTACCTGCTCCGTGTGTGGGAAGGCCTTCAGTCGATCATCCCATCTGCTGAGACACCTCTCCAGTCACACACAGTAGAGAATTTTTAAATCCTTTGTCTGTGTGGGTGTGACTTGTATTAGAATTCAAGAGAGCAGTCATTCACTGGTCAATTGAGCATCTATAAGAGACCCTTAATGATTTGGAACATGCAGTGACATCAAGAGGTGTATACCTGAAATGTTTGACACTGTGAAGAAATTTGATTTGGAAAGTGTGGCACTATAGGAAGCACAGCAGGTCAGGCAGCATCCAAGGGGCAGGAGACATTTCAGGCACAAGCCCTTCATCACTTTCCAGCGCCACACTTTTTGACACTGACTTTCTAGTATCTGCAGTCCTCACTTGCTGTGAGTCTGAGAGAAAATCTACCCCATGTAAAGATTGGCTCCGGTTTCTCCCTTCCAATGAGGCTGTCAGGATGATTACATGGGAAACAGCGAAAGCTTGTCCGATGCTGAAGGTTGGACAATTAGGAAAAATGAAGTTTCTAATGGTGGCTTATAATCCCGGTAGCTTTTGCGAGAAATACCCCAAGGTATTTGGACATTGTCAGGGTTTGGTGACCAACTGAAGTTCCCATGGTCTGAGCCACACAAGTGGCAGCATGGAGAAGGGAATGTGGAGATGGGTTACATCCCTGCCATACAGCCATAGAACCCAACAGCACAGAAGCAGACCTTTCGGTCCAACACATCCATGCCGATCGGATATCCCAAACTGGTGAGGCCACTTCTGGAATACTGTGTTCAGCTTGGGTTCTCTCTGCTTCAGGAAGGGTTTTAAACTTAAACAATTCAGAAAAAAAGTTTACAAAGATGTTGCCAGGGATGGAGGGTTTGAGGTAGAGAGAGAGGATAAATGGGCTGGGGCAGTTTTCTTTGGAGCATCAGAGGTTGAGGGGTGACCTTATAGAGGTTTATAAAATCATGAGGGGCCTGGATATGGTGAATACCCAATTATGTTTCCCAGGGTGGGTGAGTCCAAAACTAGAGGGGGTAGGTATAAGGTGAGAAGGAAAAGATTTAAAAGGGGCATAAAGGCCCTAAACACCTTCCTGTGGACTCTCTCTCTCTCTCTCTCCCTCTTCCCTTGCTACAAGTGAACTATCTCCCCCCTCCCCCCCTCCCCCCCCTCCCCCCCCTCCCCCCCTCCCCCCAGGACAAAGAATGGAAAGGGGGAGACATTGCTTTGCTCCCAGATATCCAGAGGAGTTGGGAGGTTGTTGTGGCTGTACAGGATGTTGGTTCAGCCACTTTTGGAATATTGCATACAATTCTGATCCCCTTCCCAATGGAAGGGATGTTGTGATACTTGAAAGAGTTTGGAAAAGATTTAAAGGATGTTGCCAGGGTTGGAGGATTTGAGCTACAGGGAGAGGCTGAAAAGTCTGGGGCTGTTTTCCCCTGGAGCACCAGAGGCTAAGGGGTGACATTAGGGATTTATAAAATCATGAGGGGCATGGTAGTGTAAAAACATTGGGACACAGACTTTAACCTCACATCTTCAATGCATTATCTGAGCTGAGATGGCACCTATTAAAGCTATTTTGAGAATGTAACTTCTAAAAATGAAAAGACTTACAAATGAGAGAACCATTCCAGTGCAATGCAGGGCGGCTGGCCAATGGTGGACAGCAGTGTGGAGCATGGGATGTCAGCAGCCAGCACCACGGCTTCTATTGGCTCCTTCAGGATGTCCCCCGCCCTGACCCGTCCCATAGACATCACAACGCAGAGGTAGCCCTGTTGGTTTCAAAGTGAAACTCCTTCCCTCTGACGAACATCCGAGAGCAAAGCAATGTCTTCCCCCTTTGCATTCCTCATTCTGGGAGTCATGATTTGGAGAATCCGGTGTTGGACTGGGGTGTACAAAGTTTAAAAATCTCTCAACACCAGGTTATAGTCCAACAGGTTTAATTGGAAGCACTAGCTTTCGGAGCAACGCTCCTTCATCAGGTGATAGTGGAGGACACAATCCTAAAACACAGAATTTATAGCAAACGTTTCGTGCGATGTAACTGAAATTATACATTGAGAAATACCTTGATTGTATGTTGAGTCTTTCATCTGTTCGAATCCCATGATAGTTTCACTTCTTTCATGTGTAAATCACAAAATCCTTTTAAAAATTACAGCTAACCTGAAAATGCAACTTTTTAAAAAAAACTGATTTTTGATTTACGCATCAAAGTGAAACTATCATGGGATTCGAACAGATGAAAGACTCCAACAGTGGGGTCGGAGGTTGGAGTTCGCACAGCACCAGGTTGTAGTCCAGCAGGTTTGGTTGGAGGCCCACTGACTTTCGGAGTGTCGCTCCTTCATCTGGTGGTGGTGGAGGGCTCGATCCTAACAGTTTGGAGTGAGAATTTGCGGTGTGGTGTGGCTGAGATTGTGCATTGAGGGATTGATTGATTGTCTGATGGGCCTTTCATCTGTTGGAGTGCAGTGGTTGGTTTCGCTTCTTTCATGTGTGAATCACAACACCTTCTTTAAAAAGGTTGCATTCTCGGGTTGGCTGTTAACTATCTAGGTGATGGCTCGTCAATATGTTGAGGGTGTTGGCCCCCTCTTTTTAGATTAGAATCAATCTAAACATCATGGCATAGACAGAGAACACGGGGGGGCCAACACCTTCAACATATTACTGGATTAGTGGTGCTGGAAGAGCACAGCAGTTCAAGCAGCATCCAACGAGCAGCGAAATTGACGTTTCAGGCAAAAGCCCTTCATCAGGCTTTATTCCTGATGAAGGGCTTTTGCCCGAAACGTCTATTTCGCTGCTTGTTGGATGCTGCCTGAACTGTTGTGCTCTTCCAGCACCACTAATCCAGTATTTGGTTTTCAGCATCTGCAGTCATTGTTTTTACCTTCAACGTATTGTCTAGCTCTCACCATTGTTAACAGCTAACCTGAGAATGCAACTTTTTTTAAAAAAGATTTTGTGGTTTACACAGGAAAGAAGTGAAACTATCACTGTATTCTAACAGATGAAAGGCTTAACAATAAAGTTTTCAATGTATAGTTTCAGTTACATCACACTGTAAATTTTTGCTATAAATTCTGTTAGGATTGAGCCCTCCACAACCACCTGATGAAGGAGCGTCGCTCCGAAAGCTAGTGTGCTTCCAATTAAACCTGTTGGACCTGGTGGTGTGATTTTTAACTTTTTTGTACACCCCAGTCCAACACCGGCATCTCCAAATCATGACCAGTTAAACCTGTTGGACTATAACCTGGTGTTGTGACTTTTAATTCTGGGAGAAGGAGAGCACTGTTCACTTGTGGCAACTGGAGTGAATGCAGGGAGGGAGCAGACTCTGCAAAGGTGTTCAGATGCACTCTGCCCCTCTTAAAGGTATTTTCATTTTTTCCCCCTCTGTTTGGCACATTTATTTGAAAACAGTTTGCACCTTGGAAAAAGATTGCTTCTTTTTGCATGCTCACAATTAAGAGTAGTTTTTCGTGGAATGGAGCAGCACATTGATATAAAATGTCAATGTATGTTGCTTCATGTGGTGTATATCTGATATTGTTGGCTGTTGTAAAAGCTTCATGGCTATTATTCTTCACCTTCTAATGTAGTAATGGAGGTACATCTTGTATTACTTGTCATCTTTTTCAGTGAATACGACAGAAGGAAATCGTTCAGCAGCTCTAATGGCTTTCTTTTCTCAAGTAGCCTTGAAATGTCCCTGATTCAGCTCCATTTCCAACACCTTTGTAGGCAGCTTGTTCCAGGTCATTATCACCTAAATGAAGTTTTCCTCCATACACACTTAAGGCTATGTGAGAGTTTTCAGGTTCCTGTGTCCTGGATGATATGTGATCAGCAGGTATCTGGCAATCTACAGGAATTGTCACCTATGTTATATTTCTTTCACTGTACTGACAGTGATCGCTTATTTTGTGATTTCTTTTGCAGGAAGAAATCTGAAAGCAAATGATATATGAACTTCTGACTTGATTCATTGGGACTTGAATATCAGCAGCCATTCCAATTGAGAAGAAATGTTTGTTTTTGTTAGCTTGAGAGATTTTGGATGCTGGTGTGGCAGGAAGAACATTGAGGCACAGATACCCAAGTGAGGTAGATTCAGGACACTGACTGTGAAAGGCACTTTAATGATTTATTCAGCTTGGGGCATCAAAATCACACCACCAGGGACTGTTAACCTGCTCTGTGCACGGGAAGGATTAGTTGATTCTTCTACCCTCCTGACGCGCTAGCAGGCCCTCATTGGGGAGAGGCCATTCACCTGCCCGGAGTGCAGGAGTGCATTCAGTCAAATGTGCAACCTGTGGACACACCAGGAGAGGCTGTTCACCTGCTGTTAGTGCTTCACTAGCTCCTCCCACCTGCAGAGGCACCAGTGAGTTCATGTGCCATCGCAGGGGGAGTGAAGGAGAGACGGCAGAGTGCCATTACCAACTGGACGATCAACCCGGTTCTGCGGACTCACTGGTTCGAATCCCACCGTGGCAGATTGTGGAATTGGAATTCAGTCAGAAATCTGGAGTTCAGCATCTAATGACAAAACCATTTTTTGGGGAGGACAAAAACCATCTGATTTACTCCTGCCCTTTTTTTAGGGAAAGAAGCTGCTGTTGTGGGAGAGTCATCCCAGCTGCATCCTTTACCTGGTCTGGCCTATATGTGACTCCAGACCCACAGCAGTGTGGTTGACTCTTGACTGCTTCCCCTGGCAAATGATTGGGGAGAAATTTACTTGGATACAGTGTGTAGGTTGAAATTGCTGAGTCAGGCAATATTTGCTACAGGTGATGGCTGCACCAAGGATTCAATTACAAAGGGACAACTCAGTGCTGACCAATAGTAAAGGAAGTAGGGTGGGGAGTGTGTGCTTGGAGCTGTTGAAAAAGAAGCTATGTTTTGTACACCTTTTTTAGCTGGGGAGATCCGAAGATGTAACAAAGTTGGTTTGCAATAATTATTACCTGAACTTACCATCAGACTCAGACATTGAAAGCTGTGAGATCCAAAAGGTTTGTGTTTTAAAGCTGCTCACTTCCTTCAGCCAGCAGCACTAAGTTTCCAGTGTCGTGTATCAGAAGGAGCAGTGAATGAGGAGATCATTAGAAATTGTAAACTTTTCACCTCTGCAGATTCTGCATCGTTTCATAGGCATCACAAAGTTTACACTCAACAGCTAGATGTGTGGGCTGTATTCACTAGAAACTGCTTAAAAAGCACACAGGTTAGAAGTGCAACAGGTTTACTTGTAAGCATGATCTTTCGGAGCACTGCCCCGTCATCGGGTGGAGCAGGATCATAAGACACAGAATTTACAGCAAAAGATTAGTGTCATGCAACTGAAATTATATATTGAACAAACTTGGATCACTTAAGTCTTTCATCTTTTAGAATGGATTGCAGGTATTCATTAATATGTAAGTCCCAGAACCTCTTTTAAGTCACATTCTTGGGATAACTTAAGGTTTTTTAAAAAAAGTGACCTCTCAGCTCAAACAATGCATGAAAGGTGTGAGGATAATCTGTCTGTGTCCCAATTTTGAGTCAGACTGGTTTATTTCCAAAGTAGGAATTTATGAAATACTACACAGATTGACTGCCTGTAGATTGTGTTTTTGAGCAAAATACAATATGTCTGCAAATGTAAATTCTCCCCATAACTTGTGTGCGCGTACATGAGAGAGACTGTTTGTTTGTTTGTGTATGCTTGATAAATTGTATGTGTGATGGAGTGTAAGCATGTAAGAGTGTGTTTGGGTGAGTGTGAGAGGTGTGTGTACGAGAAACAATTGAGCAGTTGCACAACACCTTTGAGGGGGCTGGATGGGACTTGTCTTTCCATTTGAGGATAGTGAGAGGAACTGGATGCTGTGATCCATGGCAAATGTGTGATGGAGGACCATGGGCTCAGATGGAGCTGGAAGGCAGGGCAGGACACGTTGGGTGTAAAGGGGGCAAGTTAACCTCACAGCACCAGGGACCTGGGTTTGATTCCGTCCTCGGGGGACTGTCTGTGTGGACTTTGGCACATTCTGCCCCTTGTATCTGCATGGGTTACCTCTGGGTGCTCCAGTTTCCACCCACAGTCGAAATATCTGCAGCTTAGGGTGGATCGGCCATGCTAATGTGTCCAATGATGTGCAGCCTAGGGTGGATTAGCCTTGGGCAATTGCAGAGCTGTAGGGTAATTGGGTGGGCTGTTGTTTGGAAGGTCAGTGTGAATTCGATGGGCCAAAAGGCCTGCCAGGATTATATGATTCTACTGCCTTAGCCATATGTATATTGAGAAATGATTGCCCCAAAACTACTGTGGGAGGAGTGGGTTCCAGTTCATGGGACACTAATAGCTGTCCTGGGGAAAGTTGGATTTGTACTGTCTCCCTCATCCTCTGTCCCCTGTCCATTCTCTCTCTCCCCACACTCTGCATTCCTGCATTCCCTCCCCTGAACCCTCTGCCACCATTCCATTATCCCCTACTCCACATTTCCCCATTCTCTAACACCCCCACCCTCTGTCTCCTTGTCCATTTTCTCTCCCTTCTCTTCTTCCCAACCCCCCCCCCCCACAGTCCTTTCTCTTCCCCCTCTTTCTCCCCATCACCCCCCCCCCCCCCCCCCAACTGCTTTGTCTTCTATCGAGCCCTCTTTGATCATTTATCAAGCCCTCCTACGTAGAGAGACTGGATATTTGAGTGTAGCTGGGAGACGGGGTGTGCAAGAAATAGCTGATTTTTAAAATTGAGAATTTCTCAAATGATACATTCAGAAACATCATTGAAGTCTGAACGCATGCATGGAGGACCTTGAGCTCAGAGATGGAGCTGGAAGGCAAGGCTTTTTAAAAAAAGCTGCAGAAATCTTTCTGAAACTTGAATGCAAGTATGTGCAGTTAGGGTACAGCTCAGGACAGGCTGTAAGGGGTGAATGGCCTTTTCCTAGTCTTGGGGAATTGGTTCCAATTGTGTAGAAAGAGTCAGTTGTACAGCATGGAAACAAACCCTTCGATCTGTGACGACCAGATATCCTAAATTAATCTGGTGACCCATTTGCCAGCATTAGATTAGATTAGATTACCTACAGTGTGGAAAGGTCCACATATTTATTTTTTCCCCTCTTACCCTAAACCTTCCTGTTCATGTACCCATCCAGATGCCTTTTCAATGTTGCAATTGCACCAGCCTCTACAAATTCCTTCGGTAGTTTGTTCAATACACGCACTGCCCTCTGCATGAAAAAGTTGCCTCTGAGGTCCCCCTTTTAAACCTTTTCCCTCTTGCCCCTAAACCTCTGCCCCTCTAGGTTGGGACTCCCGTACCCTGGGGGGAAAAGACATACACAGGTTGGGCAGCCAGCCACCGTGCAAAAGGAATAAAATGTCGAGCCAAAGGGGGGAGAAATTTGTGGCTCCAGCTTTTTCTATCCGATTGGACACTTAAAATTTGTCGATCACACCAGCCTCTCAGCAAAACACACTGAGCATGCTCCTCGGTGTCAGTAAGGACTGCGCATGTTCGCCGGTGTCAGCAAAGCAATGCACATGCGCCTTGGGTGTCCGCAGAAATGGCTCGCGACCGTCTTTCCATGGGCCAATCGGAAGCCCTGGAGAACCGGAAGGAGCCTGGTCCTCCTGCCAATCAGAGCCCCCCCCCCCTCCCATTGTCTAAATGCGGAAGTTGGACCATGAGCTTCTGAAGGTGCTGCTGCTCCTCTCTCTGAATGAAGATTGAGCTTCACCCCCAGACTGCAACTTCCTTCCTCTGTCCAACATCTGTGAGTACAACACTCTCTCTTTTCTCACCCTCTCCGTTTTCCTTTTTATTTCTCCATTCTGGGGTTCAATTGTTGACTTGCAGCAACTGAAAGGAAAGGGAGTGAGTCCAGGGAAGGGGCAGACTCTGGGAAAGTTGGTCCAGGTCTGTGTTTCAATTAGCAAAGACACAGCAAATCTAGTACCACAAAGTAAAGTTGTAGGCTTTGCTGTGGGGAAAAATAAGCAGAAAGGTGCATTGTTTAAATGGTGATATATTGAACATTATAACACAGTACAGGCCCTTTGGCCCTCGTTGCGCCACCCTGTGAAATCAATCTGAAGCCTATCTAACACAATTCCATTCTCATCCATATGCCTATTCAATGGTCAGGTAAATGACCAAAAGATGGCGAGTTCACAACTGTTGCAGGCAGTGCGTTCCACACCTCACGACTGAGTAAGGAAACTACCTCTGACATCTGTCCTATATCTATCACCCCTCAATTTGAAGCTATGCCCCCTCGTGCTAGCCATCACCATCTGAGGAGAAAGGCTCTCACTGTCCACCCAATCTAACCTGCTGATTATCTTGTGTCTCAATTAAGTCACCTCTCAACCTTCTTCCCTATAATCAAAAACATCTCTAGTCCTTTCACCTTTCCTCGTAAGACCTTCCCTCCATACCAGGCAACATCCTGGTAAATCTCCTCTGAACTCTTTCCAAAGCTTCTACATCCTTCCTATAATGCGGTGACCAGAACTGCATGCACTACTCGCAAGTGCTGCCACATCAGAGTTCTGTACAGCTGCCACATGGTTCCAAAACGCAATCCCTTTACTAATAAAAACCAACACACCGTATGCCTTAACAGCCCTTTTAACCTGGGTGGCAACTTTGATGGATCTCTGTACATGCATACCAAGATCTCTTTGCTCATCGACACCACCAAAACTCTTACCATTTGCCCATATTCTAAATTCCTGTTACTCCTTCCAAAGGAATCACCTCACACTTTTCTTCATTAATCTCCATTTGCCACCTGTCAGCCCAGCTGTGCAGCTTATCTATGTCTCCCTGTGACCGACAAGATCTTTTGGCACTATTTGCAACTGTAACAACCTTCATGTTATCTGCAAATTTACTACCCCATCCTCCTTCACCCTCATCCATAAAAATGACAAACAGCAGTGGACCCAAAGCTGATCCTTGCAGTACACCACTAATACCTGAACCCCAGGATGATCATCTCCCATCAACCACTACCCTCTGTCTTCTTTCAGCTAGCCAATTTCTGATCCAAACCCTCAATCCCATGTCTCTGTATTTTCTGCAATAGCCTACCGTGGGGAACCTTATCAAACACCTTACTGAAATCCATATACACCACATCAACGGCTTTACCCTCATCCACCTGTTTGGTCACCTTCGCAAAGAACTCAGTAAGGTTTGTGAGGCACAACCTCACCTTCACAAAACCATGTTGACTATCCCTAATCAACTTATTCCTATCGAAATGATTATAAATCCTATCTCTTATAATCTTTTCAAACACTTTATGCACAATCGCGGACCTGTAATTACCCGGGTTGTCTTTACGCCCCTTGAACAACGGAACCGCATTTGCTATCCTCCAGTCTTCTGGTACTACTCCTATAGATAATGACAACATAAAGATCAAAGCCAAAGGCTCGGCCATCTCCTCCATGACTTCCAAGAGGATCCTCGGATAAACCCCAACCGGCTCGGGGGATTTATCTATTTTCACACTTTCCAGAATTTCTAACACCTCCTCCTTGTGAACGTCTATCACATCCAGTCTCCTCCTCTCTACAAAAATTGAATAAGTTTTCCTCCTATCTCTACAAAAGCTGCTCCCTCACCACCAGATGCCTGGAGGAAGAACGCCTCATCTTCTGCCTCGGAACACTTCAACCCCAGGGCATCAATGTGGACTTCAACAGTTTCCTCATTTCCCCTTCATCCACCTCACCCTAGTTCTAAACTTCCAGCTCAGCACGGTCCCATGACTTGTCCGGACCTGTCCTACCTGCCTATCTCCTTTTCCACCTATCCACTCCACCCTCCCCTCCCTGACCTATCACCTTCATCTCCTCCCCCACTCACCCATTGTACTCTATGCTACTTTCTCCCCACCCCCACCCTCCTCTAGCTTATCTCTCCACGCTTCAGGCTCACTGCCTTTATTCCTGATGAAGGGCTTTTGCCCGAAACGTTGATTTTGAAGCTACTTGGATGCTGCCTGAACTGCTGTGCGCTTCCAGCACCACTAATCCAGAATCTGGTTTCCAGCATCTGCAGTCATTGTTTTTACCTTTTAGTCTCGTAACCTGTTTAACAGTATTCTGCTCAACAACATTGTCTTTTTCCAGTGTGAATACTGATGAAAAATATTCATTTAGCGCTTCCCCTATTTCCTGTGACTGCATGCACAACTTCTCAACTCAGTGTTCTTGTTCTTGTTCTTGTTTTTTGGAGACAAAGTGTACAGTCATGGCAGCGCAGGCGGTGGAATGTTCCTCCTGCAGGATGTTTGAGGTAGGGGTGACCACCGATACTCCTGCCGACTTCGTCTGCAGGAAATGCAGTCAGATCCTGATCCTCACCGAACGAGTTAGGGAACTGGAACTGGAGCTGGATGAACTGAGGATTATTCGAGAGGCTGAGATGGTGATCGATAGAAGCTACAGGGACATAGTTACGCCGGAGAACAGAGGTAGCTGGGTAACAGTTAGAGGTGGGAAGGGGAAGAAACAGGCAGTGCAGGGTTCCCCTGTGGTCGTTCCCCTAAATAATAAGTATACAGCTTTGGAATCTGTTGGGGGGGACAGCCTTGCAGGTGTAAGCTGCAGTGAAGGGGTCTGTGGCTCTGAGACTCAGAAGGGAAAGGGGGAGAAGAGGAGAGCGCGAGTTATTGGGGACTCTCTAGTTAGAGGGACGGACAGGCGGTTCTGTGGACAGGGGCGAGACTCTCGGATGGTTTGTTGCCTCCCAGGTGCTAGGGTCCGAGACGTCTCGGACCGTGTCTTCAGAATCCTTAAGAGGGAGGGTGTGCAGCCAGAAGTCGTGGTACACATTGGCACCAACGACATAGGTAGGAAGAGGGGTGGGGAGGTCATTCAAGAGCTCAAGGAGTTAGGCTGGAAGCTAAAAGCTAGGACAGACAGAGTCGTCATCTCTGGGTTGTTGCCGGTGCCACGTGACAGAGAGGCAAAGAATAGGGAGAGAGTGCAGTTGAACACGTGGCTGCAAGGATGGTGTAGGAGGGAGGGCTTTCAATATTTGGACAATTGGACTGCATTCTGGGGAAGGTGGGACCTGTACAAACAGGACGGGTTGCACCTGAACCAGAAGGGCACCAATATCCTGGGGGGTAGGTTTGCTAGCACTCTTCGGGGGGGTTTAAACTAATTTGGCAGGGGGATGGGATCCGGACTTGTAGTCCAGCAAGTAAGCTAGCTGTGTGTCAGGATGCCCAAGACTGTAGGGAGGCTGTGGAGAAGGTAGCACTGACAGGGACTACTTGCGGACACAGAGATGGACTCAAGTGCGTATACTTCAACGCAAGGAGTATCAGAAATAAGGTGGGTGAACTTAAGGCGTGGATCAGTACCTGGGACTATGATGTTGTAGCCATCACGGAAACATGGATAGATGAGGGACAGGAATGGCTGTTGGAGGTTCCTGGTTACAGATATTTCAGTAAGATTAGGGAGGGTGGTAAAAAAGGAGGGGGGGTGGCATTGCTAATTAGAAATGGTATAACGGCTGCAGAAAGGCAGTTCGAGGGGGATCTGCCTCTGGAGGTAGTATGGGCTGAAGTCAGAAATAGGAAAGGAGCAGTCACCTTGTTGGGTGTTTACTATAGGCCCCCAATAGCAGCAGAGATGTGGAGAAACAGATTTTGGAAAGGTGCAGAAGCCACAGGGTCGTAGTCATGGGCGACTTCAACTTCCCAAATATTGATTGGAAGCTCTTTAGATCAAGTAGATTGGATGGGGCGGTGTTTGTGCAGTGTGTCCAGGAAGCTTTTCTAACGCAGTATGTAGAGTGTCCAACCAGAGGGGAGGCCATATTGGATTTGGTACTCGGTAATGAACCGGGACAAGTGGTGGGCTTGTTAGTGGGTGAACATTTTGGTGATGGTGACCACAATTCTGTGACTTTCACCTTGGTTATGGAGAGAGATAGGTGCGCACAACAAGGTAGATTTTACAATTGGGGCAAGGGAAATTACGATGCTGTAAGACAGGATTTGAGGAACATACGTTGGGAGCATAGGCTGTCAGGGAAGGATGTGGTGGAAATGTGGAACTTTTTCAAGGAGCAGATACGACGTGTCCTTGATATGTATGTACCGGTCAGGCAGGAAAGAAATGGTCGTGTGAGGGAGCCTTGGTTGACGAGGGAGGTTGAATGTCTAGTAAAGAGGAAGAAGGAGGCTTACATAAGGTTGAGGAAACAGGGTTCAGACGGAGCAGTGGAGGGATACAGGATAGCCAGAAGGGACCTGAAGAAAGGGATAAGGAGAGCTAAGAGAGGGCATGAAAAATCCTTGGCGGATAGGATCAAGGATAACCCCAAGGCATTCTATGCGTATGTGAGAAACCTGAGAATGACGCGAATGAGGGTAGGTCCGATCAAGGACAGTAGTGGGAGACTGTGTATTGAGTCGGAAGAGATAGGAGAGGTCTTGAACAAGTACTTCTCTTCAGTATTTACGAACGAGAGGGACTGTATTGTTGAAGAGGAGAGTGTGAAACGGACTAGTAAGCTGGAAGAGATACCTGTGAGGAAGGAAGATGTGTTGGACATTTTGAACAACTTGAGGATAGACAAGTCCCCCGGGCCTGACGGGATATATCCTAGGATTATGTGGGAAGCAAGAGAGGAAATTGCAGTACCGTTGGCAATGATCTCGTCTTCACTGGCAACGGGGGTGGTACCAGGGGACTGGAGAGTAGCGAATGTTGTGCCCCTATTCAAAAAAGGGAATAGGGATAACCCTGGGAATTACAGGCCAGTTAGTCTTACTTCTGTGGTAGGCAAAGTAATGGAAAGGGTACTGAGGGATAGGATTTACGAGTATCTGGAAAGACACTGCTTGATTAGGGACAGCCAGCACGGATTTGTGAAGGGTAGGTCTTGCCTTACAAGTCTTATTGAATTCTTCGAGGAGGTGACCAAGCATGTGGATGAGGGTAGAGCAGTGGATGTAGTGTACATGGATTTTAGTAAGGCATTTGATAAGGTTCCCCATGGTAGGCTTATGCGGAAAGTCAGGAGGCATGGGATAGAGGGAAATTTGGCCAATTGGATAGAAAACTGGCTAACCGGTCGAAGGCAGAGAGTGGTGGTAGATGGTAAATATTCAGCCTGGAGCCCAGTTACAAGTGGAGTTCCGCAGGGATCGGTTCTGGGTCCTCTGCTGTTTGTAATTTTTATTAATGACTTAGATGAGGGAGTCGAAGGGTGGGTCAGTAAATTTGCAGATGATACGAAGATAGGTGGAGTTGTGGACAGTGAGGAGGGCTGTTGTCGGCTGCAGAGGGACTTAGATATGATGCAGAGCTGGGCTGAGGAGTGGCAGATGGAGTTCAACCCTGCCAAGTGTGAGGTTGTCCATTTTGGAAGAACAAATAAGAATGCGGAATACAGGGTTAATGGTAGGGTTCTTAGTCAGGTGGAGGAACAGAGGGATCTTGGGGTCTATGTACATAGATCTTTGAAGGTTGCCACTCAGGTGGATAGAGTTTGTAAGAAGGCCTATGGAGTATTATCGTTCATTAGCAGAGGGATTGAATTCAAGAGTCGTGAAGTGATGTTGCAGCTGTACAGGACTTTGGTTAGGCCACAGTTGGAGTACTGTGTGCAGTTCTGGTCGCCTCACTTTAGGAAAGATGTGGAAGCTTTGGAGAGGGTGCAGAGAAGATTTACCAGGATGTTGCCTGGAATGGAGAGTAGGTCGTACGAGGATAGGTTGAGTTCTCGGCCTTTTCTCGTTGGAATGGCGAAGGATGAGGGGTGACTTGATAGAGGTTTATAAGATGATCAGAGGAATAGATAGAGTAGACAGTCAGAAACTTTTTCCCCGGGTACAACAGTGTTACAAGGGGACATAAATTTAAGGTGAAGGGTGGAAGGTATAGGGGAGATGTCAGGGGTGGGTTCTTTACCCAGAGAGTGGTGGGGGCATGGAATGCGCTGCCCGTGGGAGTGGTAGAGTCAGAATCATTGGCGACCTTTAAGCGGCATTTGGATAGGTACATGGATGGGTGCTTAATCTTGGTTAGAAGTTCGGCACAACATCGTGGGCCGAAGGGCCTGTTCTGTGCTGTATTGTTCTATGTTCTATGTTCTATGTTCCCTCCACTGTCCTTGATTGGCCCTAATCTTACTCAAATCATTCTTTTATCCCTTTATATATCTGTAGAAAGGATCAAAGAAAACCCAAAAGCTATCTGCCAACAACTTCTCATGTCCCCTCCTCACTCATCTCCACTCTCTAGGTCTTTCCTGGCTATCTTGTAACTCAATTGCCCTAACTGAGCCTTCATATCTCATACTAACATAAGCTTTCTTCCTCCTCTTGACAAGGGATTCAACTTCCTTAGTAAACCACGGCTCCTGCGCTTGACAACTTCTCCCTGTTTGACAGGTACATACTTATCAAGGACACATAGTAGTTGTTCCTTAAGCTGCATATTTCTATTGTGCCCATCCCCTGCAGGTTCCTTCCCCATCCTGTGTATCCTAAATCTTGTCTAATTGCATCGTAATTGCCTTCTGGTCTATACCTATCCCTTTCCATTGCTAAAGGAAACTAACTGAATTGTGGTCACTATCACCAAAGTGCTCACCTACCTCCAAATCTAATATCTGGCCAGGTTCATTACCCAGTACTAAATCTAATGTGGCCTTGCCCCTTGTTGGCCTGTCTACATACTGTATCAGAAAACCCTCCTGCACACAATGGCCAAACACTGACCCATCTAAAGTACTTGAACTATAGTATTCCCAGTCAATATTTGGGAAGTTGAAGTCTCTCATAACAACTACCCTGTCACTCTTGCTCTTATCCAGAACCATCTTTGCCATCCTTTCCTCTAAATCTCTGGAACTATTTGGAGGCCTATAGAAAACTCCCCAAAAGGGTGACCTCTCCTTTCTATTTTCTAATCTCCGCCCATACTACCTCAGTTGACGAGTCCTCAAACGTTCTTTCTGCAGCCTTAATATCATACTGGACTAACAATGTCACACCCCCACCTCTTTACCATCTTTTGTGTTCTTACCCCTCTGGTTTAGGTGTAGACCATCCTGTTTGTAGAGGTCCCACTTACCCAGAGACTGCCTCAATAATCAAGGAATCCAAATCTCTCCCCCATTCCTGTAGCCACATGTTCAACTGCTCTCTCACGAGCACATGGCATGGGCAACCAGCTAGAGATCACAACTGTTTGACTGAGTTCTAAGCTTCCACCCTAGCTCCCTGGATCTTTGCCTTAAACCCCCATCTCTCTTCCTACCTGTCTTTGGTGCCTATGTGGACCACTACTTGGGCTGCTCCCCCTCCCTTGCAAGGATCCTGAAAACATGATCAGAGACATCATGACCCCTGGAAGGCAGCACACCAACCGTGAGCCTCTCTCGTTCCCACAGAACCTCCTGTCTATTCCCCCTAACTACGGAGTCCCCAACGACTAATACTCTGCCTCTTCCCTTCTGAGCAGTAGTGACAGACCCTGTGCCAGAGACCTGTGCCCCATTGCTTTCCCCTGGTAAGTTGTCCCCCACCCCCACAACAGTATCTGAAATGGTGTACTTGTTGAGGGGATGTGGAGAAAGTGAGGGCTGCAGATCAGAGTTGAAAGGTGTGTCGCTGGAAAAGCACCTCAGGTCAGGTAGTATCCGAGGAGCAGGAGAGTCGCTGTTTCAGGCCCTTCAGGAATGATGCGTGGATGTACAAAGGGGCCTCAGCGTCCTTCTACGCCAGTCACTGCCAGTTGTCAGACAGGAGCAGCAAGCAATCAGCAAGGTAAGTGATCTATTAGCATGAGGAATTGAGTTGAGAAGTGGGAATGTCTTCCTGCAGTTAGGGCGTCATGGAATATATCCAAGGCTGAGTTCATCTGATTTTTGAACAAAGTGGACGGTTATGAGGGAAGGCAAGAAAATGGTTTTAAGACCAACACAGAACAGTTACAGAAACCGACCCTTCAGTCCAACTAGTCCTCAAACTAAAGTAGACCTACGAGCCTGTGTTTAGCCCATATCCCTCCGAACCTTTCTTATTCATGTACTTATCTAGATGTCTTTTAAACATTTTAACTGTAGCTGCATCCACCACTTCCGCTAGACATTTATTCAACTTGTGAACCACTCTGTATAAAAAAAGATGCCGCTTGTGTCTTTTTAAAATCTTTCTCCTCTCGCCTTTTAAAATTTGCTCCCAAATCTTGAAACCCCCACCCTGAGGGCAGAGGACATCTGCCATTCACCACCTCTATATCCCACATGATTTTTTAATGGTCTATAAGGTCACACCTCAACCTCTTAGGCTGGGACTTTTTTCACTGGAGCATATGTCTCTGACTGAAGAGGTTTCTCCTTATCTCCATTCTGAAAGGACTTCCCCCTTACTCTAAGACTGTATCATTAGGTCATAGTCTCTGCTGCCAATGGAAACATCCTCCCAACATCCACTCTGTCCAGGCTGTTCTATCAGCTTCAATTAAATCCTCCCCACCACCGCCCCCCCACCACCGCTGAGTTCATTAGCATGAGCCAGCCCCTTCAGGATGAGGTACAGCAGGGATTAGGTTCAGCAAAGTGAGAATGGAGCGAGAGTGTGTGGGATGAGGTGTTGCATTTTTGGAGACATAAATTGTACAATATAGGATGTAGACAGTTAATGGGAATGTTAGAGCAAAGAGACCTTGCAGTGCAGGTTCATAGTTCCTTGAAAGTACAGTTGCAGATAGATAGGATAATGAAGAAGACGTTTGGTATGCTTGCCTTTATTGGTCAGTATATCCAGTATAGGAATGGTGGTCATTGCAGCTGGACATTACATTGATTAGGCCACTTTTGAATAGTGCATTCAGTTCTGGTCTCCGTGACAGGAAAGATGTTGCAAAACTTTTAAATCTTCTCCAAATGCTTTCAAAGGTTGTTGCCAGAGTTGGAGGGTTTGAGTAACAGGGAGAGGCAGAATAGGCTGGGGCTGTTTTCCCTGGAGCATCGGAGGCTGAGGGGTGACTTTATACAAAGCTCATAAGGGCCATGGATAGGGTGAAGAGCTGAGATCTTTCCCCAGCATAGGGGAGTCCAAACCTAGATGGTATAGGTTTGAGGTTAGAGGGGAAGGATTTAAAAGGGACCTGAGGGGCAACCTTTTCATGCAAAGGGTGGTGTATGTATGGAATGAGCTTCCAAATGAAGTGGTGGGGGTTGGTACAATTAACATTTTTTAAAAAGCATCTGGATGTATATTTGAATAGGAAGGGTTCAGTGATATGGGCCAAATGCTGGCAAATGGGAGTAGATTACTTTCGGATATCTGGTCAGCATGGACGGGTTGGACCGAATGATCTCTTTCTGCGCTGTGTGACTAATAGTCTTTGGTGAAAGCAGATGTGTCATTGCGAAGACTGGACTTTCAGAGCAGTTTTCAAAGATGTTTTGCCCTTACTGGGAGCAGAAGAAGTTACAATGAAACCTTTCATTTGTGAGATTTACAAAATTGAGGGGCATGGATAGGGTAAATAGGCAAAGTCTTTTCCCTGGAGTCAGAGTCCAAAACTGGAGGGCATAGGTTTAGGGTGAAAGGGGAAAGATATAAAAGAGACCTAAGGGGCAACTTTTTCACACAGAGGGTGGTAAGTGTATGGAATGAGCTGCCAGAGGAAGTGGTGGAGGCTACTGTAACAATTGCAACATTTTAAGAGGCATTTGGATGGGTATATGAATAGGAAGGGTTTGGAGGGATATGGGCCGGGTGCTGGCAAGTGGGACTCAATTGGATTGGGATTTCTGGTCGGCATGGACGGGTTGGACCGAAGGGTCTGTTTCCATGCTGTACATCTCTGACTGAGTGAGCGAGTATATCTGGGATTTTAGTGGAAATTGGGAATTCATTGCACTGTGGGGGTGAAGTGCTCTAAGGTTTACCAACAGTAAGTAAAGTGTGCTGAGTGGGGAGCCCAGTGAGGGGGTTAGGTGGGTTTTTGTTTCAGCCTCCAACACTATTTCCAACGCTGGGCGTCAGAAGAAGCAGTGAATCAGTAACTGGTATCGATGGAAGCCTTACGATTCTCAGTGCTGTAGGTATTGCGTTGTTTCATCAGCATTGTAAAGGTTACTGACACTAGAAATGATTAAACAGAAAACACAAATACGAGAGGGCAGGGTGGGACTGAGGATCTGAAATCTGAATACAGGTTGTTGTTAGGAGCAACCTTTTAATACATGCTCTTACTAACATAGGCAGCAACAAAATGGCTTCTTATTGCAAGTAACATGACACTATGGCTCAAATTGACAATTCTGCTTAAAAGCTGTATAAAATGGCTTTTAATCCTACTAAAAGCTGCATTCCGGATTTGACCATTGTGTGCTTTAGCAAAGATTAGCAGACAATGCTTCCTTTGCAGCATAGAAATAACTAGACTAGATAAGATATTACTAGCCATCCTAACTGACCTTGCAAGTGCAGATGCGGAAAATAGTGTCGGGAAATAAAGGTGCGTGGATGTGTAAAGCAAGGTTGGTTCCCAGGAAATATCATTGGGTTAAGTTGCTGTCAATAATGTCATTTTATTAAATTTGATTGGTAATTGTTTGAATCTGCTGTGTAACTGTGGCTGTACTTTTCAAAAAAGATATAAAAATGTCTTTGTCTTGAGCCATGTGCGCAGTTTCTCTGAGGGACACAGAAGTGTTTAACCTCTGTTGCTAGACAACCAGTACCTGGCTGTAAAGTAAAGTGTGAAATCTTACAGAACCAGTCTGAATTGCTAGTGTTTATTGACTAATTGTGGAACAGAGAGATTAGATTACTTCGTGTGGAAACAGGCCCTTCGGCCCAACAAGTCCACACCGACCCGCTGAAGCGCAACCCACCCAGACCCATTCCCCTAACACTACGGGCAATTTAGCATGGTCAATTCATCTAACCTGCACATTTTTGGACTGTGGGAGGAAGCCCACGCAAACGCAGGGAGAATATGTGGAGTTTGCACAGTCAGTCGCCTGAGGTGGGAATTGAACCCGGGTCTCTGGTGCTGTGAGGCAGCAGTGCTAACCACTGTGTGCCACTGTGCTAGGGGAGTCCAGGTCTTCAGGACTTGTTAATTTGATTTGTAGAAGGTGGGTGGTTCCAGGTGCTGGGATCCAGGGCAAGTACAACTGCGAAGCCCTACAGTGTGGAAGCGGGCCATTCAGCTCATCAGGTCCACACCGACCCCCTCGGAAAAGCATGCCGAAAAAAATCGTCCTCCATTGATCTCCCTGTTCCCACAGAGTAAGATGTTGGTCTGTTCTCAGCTCTGGATTTCTGCTGAAGCTTTGACCCCCTTTTACACCTTCCAGAACAATAAAACATTCAGTCGGTCAGACCCAACTCAGTCTCCCAGCCCGTCAATGATCCAGACAGTGTCATTGTGGTGGGAAATAAAACAAGAAAAGTGAAACAAAATTAGAAATAAATGCTCGGTTGGTGTTTGTGGTTAATGTTTATTCATTAGAAAGTAAACCAGAAATAGGGGTTTCCCAGCATTCTTATAGTGCCCAATGTGAGGAATTCTCTCTCCCTTACCCAGCTATCATTTATAACAATACAGTATTTACATTAACAGAAATGCATCATCTGTTATCAAATAGACATCGAGATATACAGCACTGAAATAGACTTGTCGATCCAACATATCCATGCTGACAAGGTGTTAATCTAGTTACATTCGCCAGCATTTGGCCCATATCCCTCCAACCCCTTCCTATTCACATACCCATCCAGATGCCTTATCAATGTAATTGTACCGGCCACTTCCTCTGGCAGCTCATTCCATACACACACCACTAGCTGTGTAAAAATGTTGCCGCTTAGATCCCTTTTAAATGGTTACCCTCCCTCCCTCTGGTTTTGGACATTCCCACCCCAGGGAAAAGACCTTGCCTATTTACCTTATCCATGCCCCTCATGATTTCATAAAACTATAAGGTCACACCGCCACCTCTGATGCTCCAGGAAAACAGCTCTTTCATATTCAGCCTCTCCTTACACCACAATCCCGCCAACCCAGTCAGGGTGGCATGGTGGCTCAGTGGTGAGCACTGCTGCCTCACAGCACCAGGGACCCAGGTTCGATTCCAGCTTCTGGCAACTTTGTGTGGAGTTTGCACATTCTCCCGGTGTCTGCGTGGGTTTCCTCCGGGTGCTCCGGTTTCCTCATATAGTCCAAAAATGTGCCGGTTAGGTGAATTGGTCATGCTAAATTGCCTGTAGAGTTAGGTGCGTTAGATAGGGGGAGTGGGTCTGGGTGGACTAGTCAGGCTGAAGGGCCTGTTTCCACACTCTAGGGAAGCTAGTCAAAAAACCCTGGTGACCTCCTTCTCAATCTCTTCTGCACCCTTTCAAATTTCACAACATCCTTCCTATCCTCTAGCAGGGAGACCAGTATCAAATGAAATATTCCAAAAGTGGCCTCACAAATGTCCTGTACGGCTGCAGCCTGACCTCCCAACTCTTGTACCCAATGCAATCGATAGGCCAAAGACCCTCTTTCTGCACTGCAAGGATTTTGTGATTTTGTTCTGTGTCCCAGTCAATTTTAGTTACTATCTCTGGTGTATGGGGTGAGAAGGTGGGATCACTGGTACCAGCGTTGCACACAATACTCCAAAAAGAAGCCTGACTCATTTCCTGTACAGCCAAAACACGATCTTCCCAACTGACCAATAAAGTCAAGTGTACCAAACATCTTTCACTATCCTGTCTAATTGCGACTTTACTTTCAAGGAACTATGGACCTGCCAGATGACTCATACAGCATGGAAACAGACCTTCGGTCCAACCATAATCCCAAATTAAACTAGTCACACCAGCCTGCTCCTGACCTTTCTCCCTATTCACGTACTTGTCCACATGGCTTTTAATTGTACCCTCATTCACCACTTCCTCAGGGAAGTTCATTCCACACATGAATCACTTTCTAGAACATAGAACGTAGCACAATACAGCACAGAACAGGCCCTTCGGCCCACGATGTTGTGCCGAACATTTGTCCTAGCTTAAGCACCTATCCATGTACCTATCCAATTGCCGCTTAAAGGTCACCAATGATTCGGACTCTGCTACTCCCACAGGCAGCGCATTCCATGCCCCCACCACTCTCTGGGTAAAGAACTTACCCCTGACATCCCCCCCCCCTTATACCTTCCACCCTTCACCTTTAAATTTACGTTCCCTTGTAACACTCTGTGTAAAATTAGTATTTGAACGGCAAGGATGAGGTTGAATTGAAATGGTTCATAAAATAAACAGTTTCTCCCAAACCCCCTGACAGCAGCTATGGTAGCGCCTCCAACTCTGGGTCTTCCCCTCCCCCATGTGCTTCAGCTACAGGATAGCACAGGCCCACTGCCTGCCCTACCCCCATTGATCCATTGTGATATCACAATGCAGAGGTAGCCCTGTCAGTTTCAGAGTGAAACCCCCCTCCCTCTGGGCAACATGGGAATCCCTATAGTGTGGAAACAGCCCCTTTGGCCCAGCAAGTCCACACCGACCCTCCAAAGGATATCCCACTCAGACCCATTCCCCTATTACTCTACATTTACCCCTGACTAGTGCACCTAACCTGGACGTCCCTGAACACTATGGGGCAATTTAGCATGGTCAATTCACCTAAGTTGCATATCTTTGGACTGTGGGAGGAAACCGGAGCACCTGGAGGAAACCCACTCGGACACAGGGAAAATGTGCAAACTCCACACAGACAGTCGCCCGAGGCTGGAATCAAACCTGGGACCCTGGTGCTGTGAGGCAGCAGGGCTAACCACTGAGCCACCGTGCTGCCCATGTAATGGAGTTAAATATTGTATTTCTTGTCTTTTTTTTATTTAATAGAACAGCAGGAAATCATTCAGCAACTTTACTGACTTACTTTTCTCGAGCAGCCTTGACATTTCATTATCATGTCCCTGATTCAGCTCCATTTCCAGCACCTTTTGTAGGAAGGTTGTCCCAGCTCATTGTCACCTAAATGACGTTTTCCTCCGTACACACCTAAGACTATCTGGCTGCACGAGGGTTTTCTGGTTTCTGTGTGCTGGATAATATGGGATCAGCAGGCATCTGGCAATCTACAGAAATTGCCACCAATGTTATATTAATTTAAGTGTACTGATGGTTGTCACTTTGTGAATTTTTTTTGCAGGCAGACATGTGGAAAGAAATCTGGAAGCAATTGCTACATTGACTTTTGATGGACCCACTTGATTCATTGCGACTTGAATATCAGCAGCCATTCAAATCGAGAAGAAATGTCTGTTTGAGAGATTTCGGACGCTGGTGTGGCAGGAAGAATACTGAGACACCCGAGTGAGGGCGATTCAGTGTGCTGACTGTGAAAAGTGCTTCAAACCATTTACTCAGCTTGGGGGAATCAAAATCTCACCCCTCACGGTGGGGAGAGACTGTGTATCCATTTTGTTTGTAATTTCAAACCCAGAGTGACGCAAGGAAAGTTCTTCCCATGAGGAAACCGTGGAAATGTGGGGAATGTGGGAAAGGATTCCCTTCCCCTTCGGTGCTGGAAATGCACAGACGCGTTCACACCGGGGAGAGGCCATTCACCTGCTGTGTGTGTGGGAAGGGATTCAGTGATGTCAGCAACCTGCGGAAACACGAGCGGGTCCACACGGGAGAGAAGCCCTACACATGCTTGGTGTGCGGGAAGGGGTTCGCACAGTCAGCTGCCCTGCTGATCCACCAGCGGGTCCACACGGGGGAGAGGCCGTTCTCCTGCCCGGAGTGTGGGAAGACCTTCCGTCATGTGAGCAACATGCGGAAGCACGAGCGTGTCCACACGGGGGAGCGGCCCTACAGGTGCCCCGACTGCGGGAAGGGGTTCGCCTGCTCGGCTAACCTGCTGATCCACCAGCGGGTCCACACGGGGGAGAGGCCGTTCACCTGCTCAGAGTGCAGCAAGGGATTCATCGATTCTTCAAGCCTGCAGACCCACCAGCGGGTCCACACGGGGGAGAGGCCATTCACCTGCCCTGACTGCGGGAGGGACTTCAGTCATGTGGGCAACTTACGGAAGCACCAGTGGGTCCACACCGGGGAGAGGCCATTCACTTGCTCCGAGTGCGGGAAGGGATTCATCGATTCTTCCGGCCTGCTGACCCACCAGCGGGTCCACACCGGGGAGAGGCCATTCACTTGCTCCGAGTGCGGGAAGGGATTCATCGATTCTTCCGGCCTGCTGACCCACCAGTGGGTCCACACCGGGGAGAGGCCGCTCACCTGCTCTCAGTGTGGGAAGAGATTCACCAGCTCCTCCCACCTACGGAGGCACCAGCGAGTTCACGTGCCATCGCAGGGGGATTGAAGAAGAGACGGCCATGTGCCATTATCGACTGGACTATCAGCCCAGTTCTGGGGACAGCCCGGTTCCAATCCTGGCATGGCCGATGGCGGAATTGGAATTTGGACAGAATCCTGGAGTACGGAATCCAATGATGAAACCATATTCTGGGAAAAAGGAACCCCATCTGATTCACTCTTGTCCTTTTCAGGGGAAAGGATTCACTTAGTGGTTTCAGCTGCATCTTTTACCTGGTCTGGCCTACACGTGACTCCAGACCCACAGCAGTGTGGTTGAGACTTGACCAACGCCGTCTCCCCCCCCCACACACACACACACACACACATACACACACACACACCGTGCAAATCTGCGGGGAGAAATTTACTTGGATGCAGTGTGTAGGTTGAAATTGCTGAGTAGGGCAATACTTTCTGCGTGTTTAGGCTGTACCAAGGATCCAATTACAAAGGGACAACTCAGCTGACCAATAGTAAAGGCAGTGGGGTTGGAGGGGGGAGTGTGTGCGCTTTGACCTTGAGCTGATTTGGAAAAAAAACACATTTTTCGTACACCTTTTTTGCTGGGGTGATCTGAAGCTGTAAAGTCGCAATAAAGGTTACCTGAACTTATCGCCTGGCTCAGACTCTCATTGAAAGCCATGAGATCCAAATTGTTTTTGTTTTAAAGCTGCTGGTTTCTTTCAGCCTCCAGCACGAAGTTTCCAATGTCGTATATCAGATGGAGCAGTGAATGAATAGCTAGTATTGTTAGAAACTAATTTTTTCAGGAGTGCTGGTACTGCATTGTTTCATCAGCATTGTAACGTTTACTGCAGCACTGGGAGGTGTGGGCTGTGTTCACTAGACAATGTGGAGGAACCGATGTTGGACTGGGGTGGACAAAGTTAAAAATCACACAACACCAAGTTGTAGTCCCACAAGTTTATTTGGAAGCGCTAGCTTTCAGAGCGCTGCTCCTTCATTGGGTAGCTGTATAGCAGGATCATAAGACACAGAATTTATAGCAAAATATCACAGCGTCATGCAACTGAAACAATATATTGAACAAAGCTAGATTGCTGTTAAGTCTTTCATCTTTTAGAGTGGGTTGCAGGTTTCAGTTCATTAATATGTCAACCTCAGGTTCTTTTAAGTCACATTCTCAATGTAACTTAAGGCTTTATTAAAAAAAAGTTAAATCTCAGCTCAGACATGCATGGAAGGTGAGGTTAGAGTCTGTCTGTATCCCAATTTTGAGTCAGACTGGTTCTACTTCCAAATAGGAATTTTATAAAATATTACATGGATTGACTGCCTGCAGATTGTGCACTTTTTCAGCAAAATAGGATGTATCTGCAAATTTGCCCCATACTTAGAGATGTGTGTGTGTGTGTGTGTGAGAGAGTGAGCAAGTGAGCGTGTAAGAGGGTGTTTCCATGTGTCCATGCTTGGTAAAGTGTGTGTTTGTGATGGAGTATAAGCCTGTGAGAGGGTGTGTACTTGGGTGTGAGTGTATAGTGTACTGTATTTGGGTCATCTGTAGTGTGACATCAACCCAAGGTCCCGGTTGAGGCTATCCACATGGGTACCAAACTTGGCTATCGGCCTCTTCTCAGCTCCGAGAAACGATGAAGCAGTTACACAACACACATTGGAGAGGGCAGGGTGGGACTTGTCTTTGGATTTGCAGAAGGTGGGAGGCTCTTGATGCTGTGATCCAGGGCAAACACATGCTGGAGGACCTTTGGCTCAGAGAGATGGAGATGGCAGCCAGGCTGCAGACACCTTGGAGGGGGGAAGTTAACCAGACACCTTATTCCAGCAGATGGTTATTCCCCTCTGGATAGACCCTTCTGATGGGGTCAGTGGACAGGGTCAGGAGGGTGTGGGTGCAAGTCAGGCAGGTAAAGTGCCTCTGAGCAAGGGCTGCACATGGGTGGAGCTAACTGGCTTGGTGGTGGGAGTTAGACCAACGTTAGGATGGGGGAGGTGGTGGTAAGGGACAGAATAATGACCGGGATTGTCTCCGTTCTCTGCAGTTGGCAGCAGGAGGCCAGATGGCATCTGTGTCTTCTAGGAGAAAGTGAGGACTGCAGCTGCTGGAGATCAGATGTGTTTCCAGCAACACATTTTCAGCTGATTCCTGAAGAAGGGCTCATGCCCAAAACGTCGATTCTCCTGCTCCTTGGATACTGCCTGACCTGCTGTGCTTTTCCAGCAACACATTTTCAGCTGTAGCATCTGTGTCTGTCTGGTACCAGGATTCAGGAACTGATGTGCTCAGGGCTGGAGAAGTCCTTTATAAAATGATTTGGATATGAAAATAGGAGGTACAGTTAGTAAGTTTGCAGATGACATGGTGGCACAGTGGTTAGCACTGCTACCTCACAGCGCCGGAGACCCGGGTTCAATTCCCGCCTCGGCGACTGACTGTGTGGAGTTTGCACGTTCTCCCCGTGTCTGTGTGGGTTTCCTCCCACAGTCCAAAGATGTGCAGGTCAGGGAATTGGCCATGCTAAATTGCCCCTAATGTTAGGTAAGGGGTAAATGTATGGGTGGGTCGTGCTTCGGTGGGTCGGTGTGGACTTGTTGGGCCGAAGGGCCTGTAATGTATCTAATCTAATCTACAAAAAAAATGACACCAAAATTGGAGGTGTAGTGGACAGTGAAGAAAGTTACCTCAGATTACAACAGGATTTTGATCAGATGGGCCAATGGGCTGAGCAGTGGCAGCTGGGAGTTTCATTCAGATAAATGCGAGGTGCTGCATTTTTGGGAAAGCAAATCTTAGCATGACTTATACACTTAATGGTGAGGTCCTAGGGAGTGTTGCTGAGCAAGGAGATCTTGGAGTGCAGGTTCATAGCTTCTTGAAAGTAGAGTCGCAGGTAGATAGGATAGTGAAGGAGGTGTTCCTTTATTAGTCAGAGCATTGAGTATAGGTATTAGGATGTCATGTTGAGGCTGTACAGGATGTTGTTAGGCCACTTTTGGAATATTACATGTAATTCTGGTCTTCTTTTTGGAAGGATGTTGTGAAACTTGAAAGGGTTCAGGAAAGATTTATCAGGATGTAGCCAGGACTGGAGAATTTGACCTACACGGAGAGGCTGAATAGGCTGGGGCTATTTTCCCTGGAGTGTCAGAGGCTGAGGGGTGACCTCATCGAGGTTTGTAAAATCGTGAGGAGCGTAGATAGGATAAATAGACAAAGTCTTTTTCCAGCAGTGGGGGAGTCCAGAACTAGAGGGCATGGGTTCAGGGTGAGAGGGGGAAAAACATAAAAGGGACCTAAGGGGCAACTTTTTCTCACACAGGGTGGTGCGTGTATGGAATGAGCTGCCAGAGGAAGTGATGGAGGCTGGTACAATTACAAGATTTAAAAGGCATCTGGATGGGCATATGAATAGGAAGGGTTTGGAGGGATATGGGCCGGGTATTGGCAAGTGGGACTAGATTGGGTTGGAATATCTGATCGGCATGGACGGGTTGGACCGAAGGGTCTGTTTCTGTGCTGTACATCTCTATGACTCGAAGTGGGAAAGGGAGATTGCAGCGGGTGTGACCAAAAATGTCAGGAGAGAGTCTGTGCTGAGGGCGCTTGAGAAGTTAGAAGCTACAAAGGCAAAACAGACCTCAAAGCTCTGGGTGGCATGGTGGCTCAGTGCTTAACGACTTCGGCATGTTCTTCCCCCTTGTGACTGTGTGGATTACTTCAGGTCCTCTGGTTTGCTCCCACAGTTTAAATATCTGCAGTTTAGGGTGGATCAGCCCTGCTACAGTGTCCAGGAATGTGCAGGTTCGTGTGGGTTAGCCATGGGGAACTACGGGGCTGTAGGATAAGCAGGTGGGTCTGGGTGGGATGGTGTTTCGAAGGTTGGTGTGAATTCAATGGGCTGAATGGCCTGTTGGGATGAAGTGATTCCACTGCCTTAGCGACATGTATATTGACACATGATTGCCCCAAGTCTGCTATGGGAGGAGTGGGTTTCAGTAACTGAGACGCTGACACTGGTCCTGGGGAAGGTAGACTTTGTGCAGTCTATCCCTCCACTCACTGCTCCCCTTCCATTCTCTCTCTGCCATCCCATTCTCTCATTCTCTGTCACCCACCCCAGTCTTTCTCTTCTCTTCCCCCCACCCTCTGTCTCCATGTCCATTCTCTCTCTTTCTCTCTCTCTCTCCATTCTGTGCCTCCCTGTCTATTCTCTCTCCCTTCTTCCACCTCCCCCTCTCCCCCCCCCCCCCCCCATCCCCGTCCTTTCTCATGCCTCAAGCCCTTCTAATAGACAGAGAATGGATGGTGGTTACTCTGCATGGGAGATGGGGGTGCATGAGAAATGGCTGATCGTTAAAATTGACAATAGCAAAAATGATAATATTCAGAAACATCACTATCAATTTTATAAAAAAGCTGCAGACAGCTTTCTGGAACTTGTGTTGAAATATGCGCAGTTAGGCCATGGTTGAGGACAGGCTGTAAGGGGTGAATGGTCTACTCTTAGTCTTGTGAAATTGGTTTGACTATGTAGAAATAGAATCATAGAGTCTTGAGAAGATTTGTAGCTCAGGTTGAGGTTCTGGATATAGGTTTGCTCGCAGAGCTGGAAGCTTCATTTCCAGACATTTCGTCACTCTACTAGGTAACATCTTCAGTAGGCCTCAGGCGAAGCAGCCTACATGATTCCTTTGTATTTTGTAAATGACATTAGTTTTGCTTGTTGTAAAAAAAACCATGTAAGAACTGTAACAAAGAATGCTTTGGACAAACAGACAGAAAACTAACCACCAGGATACATGAACACCAACTAGCCACAAAACGACCTGACCCTCTCTCACTCATATCCTTACATACAGATAAGGAAGGACACCACTTCAACTGGGACAACACATCCATCTTAGGACAAGCCAAACAGACACACACGAGAATTTCTAGCAGCATGGCATTCCACAGGAAATTCCATTACCAACCCAAATATGTAAATAGAAAGCAGGAATCATGTACAATGCTTCATCTGATGCCTACTGAAGATGTTCCCTAGTAGGGTGACGAAACATCTGGAAATGAACCTCCCAGCTCAGTGAGCAAACCTGCATAGAACCATAGAGTTGGAGAGCATGGAAACAACCCGTTTGTCCATGCTCATTCAATACACACACCAACCGAGACGTGAAAACGTTGCCCCTTACGTCCCGTTTAAATCTGTCCTCTGGTTCTGGACTCCTCCATCCCAGGGAAAAGAACCTTATCTGTTTATCTTATCCATGCCCCTTATGATTTTATAACCCTCCCTCAGCCTCCTGACGCTCCAGGGAAAACAGCCCCAGCCTTATTCAGTCTCTCCCTGCAGCTCAAACCCCCCAACCCTGGCAACCTCCCTGTAAATAATTTCTAAACCCTCTTAAGTTTCACCACATCCTTCCTGATGAGTCAGTAATAGGCTGTGAACAATGCATATTGTTCAGGTCCTAAGACAGGGCTTTTCTTGAGGTGAATTAACTTTCACACTTCTTTTCCCCCTAATCCTTAGGACCCTTTTAAATCTTTCCCCTCTCACCCTAAACCTGTGCCCCTCTAGTTTGGGATTCCCCCTCCCCTGAGGAAGAGACACACAAAAGGAGTGAGATGTTGCAGTCACAGGGACAAAGACAATTGTGGCTCCCGCCTTTTTTTATCCCAGATTGGCGATTGGACACAAAGCCTGTCAGTAACAGCCAGCGCCGGCCGCCATTGGTCAGCTGGAGTAAGGTGCGCTCTGATTGGAAGGGGGCGCGGATGACGCGCGACGCGGAAGGAGGAGGGACGGAAAAGAAGAAGAACAACCAAAGATGGCGGCGCGAGGTCGGAGCGGAGGCTTGAAGCCCTCTCCACCCATCCCAAAACCGGCGGTCAGTGCGGACGAATCGGAGAGCGGCATTCGGCGGGGTGGGAATGGGGGGAGTGGGGCAAACGGCGACCGCAAAGCCGGCCGCCATTGGTCAGCTGGAGTAAGGTGCGCTCTGATTGGAGGAGGCGCGGATGACGCGCGTCACTGAAGAAGGAGGCGGGGGGAGACGGAATGAAGAAGAAAAACAAAGATGGCGGTGCGAGGCTGCGGTTTTCTCATCGACTCAGCGGGCGGTTTCTGACGGAGGGAGGGGGGCAGACAGGCATCGTTTACCTCAGAAAATACCTTTAAAATACATTTCAAATTAAAGCCGGAACTTTTCAAACAAAAAGTTGTGAAGAAAAGGAGACAGTCCCCCGGTGGTGGGGGCGGGGGTTTATTGTTTATTTTTGTATAATTTCCGGGGCCCGGGAAGGGGGAGGTGACGGTTACCGGGTGAACGAGAAAACAAATTTAAAAATGTCGGCGGTGGAGGAGAGAGAGCCGGCGCCCGCGGCTTCTTCTTCTTCGGCGGCGGCCGGAGCCCAGGAGCTCGACGACCCCCCGGAGCTGGAGGAAGGTCCGAGCTCCAAGAAGCGGGGGGTCCGGCTGGAGGCTGGATTTGCTCAAGGCTTGTATCATATTAACTTATTTAAATGGTACCTACTGTATGGGGCTATGGTTTTACATTGAAACCGGAGGATCAGGTCAAAAGAGTGTGTGTTTCATATTGAGCCAGTTGCAGCTGGAGCAGTGATTTTTGGGGTGTGCAAAGTTTAAAAAAAAAATCACACACAAACACCGGGTTATGGTCCCAACAGGTTTCCCCAATTCCTCCCCCCCCCCACCTGCAAAACAAAAAAAAAATGCCATCCCGTATTCCCCAATTCCTCCGCCTCCGCCATATCTGCTCCCAGGAGGACCAGTCCCACCACAGGACACACCCGATGGCCGCCTCCTTCCTTCAGAGACCGCAATTTCCCCCCCTTCCCACCTGGTTAAAGACGCATCTCCTCCACATCCCGCACCTCAGACCCCACCCCTCCAACCGTAACAAGGACAGAACCCTTCCCCCCCGCCCGCCTCGCCCGCCAACCCGGTGCTCACCTTCCCACCCCCCCCCCCCCCTACCAACCTCCAGCATCAACCAAATCATCCGCCGACATTTCCGCCACCTCCGAACGGAGCCCACCGCCCGGGGGGGGATATATTTCCCTCCCCCCCCCCCCCCCCCCACCCCGTTTCCCGCCTTCCGCAAAGACCGTTCCCTCCGCGGCTACCTGGTCAGGTCCACACCCCCCCCCCCCCCCCCCCTACGACCCACCCTCCCATCCTGGTACCTTCCCCTGCCACCGCAGGAACTGTAAAACCTGCGCCCACACCTTCACCTCCATCCAAGGCCCTAAAGGAGCCTTCCACATCCATCAGAGTTTCACCCCGCACGTCCACCAATATCGTTTATCATATCCGTTGCTCCCGATGCAGTCTCCTCTACATTGGGGAGACTGGGCGCCTCCGAGCAGAGCGCTTTAGGGAACATCTCCGGGACACCCGCACCAATCCACCACACCGCCCCGTGGCCCAACATTTCAACTCCCCCTCCCACTCTGCCGAGGACATGGAGGTCCTGGGCCTCCTTCACCGCCGCTCCCTCGCCACCAGACGCCTGGAGGAAGAACGCCTCATCTTCCGCCTCGGAACACTTCAACCCCAGGGCATCAATGTGGACTTCAACAGTTTCCTCATTTCCCCTTCCTCCACCTCTAAACTTCCAGCTCAGCACTGTCCCCATGACTTGTCCTACCTGCCTATCTTCTTTTCCACCTATCCACTCCACCCTCCTCTCGAACTATCACCTTCAACCCACCTCCATCCACCCATTGTACTCGTTGCTACCTTCCCCCACCCTCCTCCTTGACCTATCACCTTCATCCCCGTCCCCACTCACCTATTGTACTCTGTTACTTTCTTCCCCCCCCCCCCCCCTCTCATTTATCTCTCCACCCTTCAGGCACTCTGCCTGTATTCCTGATGAAGGGCTTTTGCCCGAAACGTCGAGTTTACTGCTCCTTGGATGCTGCCTGAACTGCTGTTCTTTTCCAGCACCACTAATCCAGAACACTAGCTTTCGGAGTGTCGCTCTTTCATCAGGTGGAGGAGCACCTTCTATGATTCTGCATTTCCTGCCTTCTGCCCTTCCCCCATTAGTTATCTCCCATCTTGATTTTAAACTTTTTCTTAAGTCAAATTTAATTTCAATCAGACTTGGTGTGCTATTAGCTTGTTTGTCAGACTAGTGTAAGACAAAATTTAAGGCAAAACTTCATTTCTGATGAAGTCAGAGTTTGACATTGAATGCACAGGTGTGAATACCATTAAGTTGTGAAAATAAATCAATAGCTTGTGCCTTTAACAAAAAAAAAGCAGTTCACTGATATTAATGGCTTTGTCTCATTTCAGGGTGCTGATTCAAGTCTGACCAACAAACCGTTTCATCCCGTCACCCAATTTAATTAAAATCTTTTAGAAAATAACTCTGGCAGGCTAAGATTTATCCAATTTATTTAAAAGATTTATTTACGTGTCAGTTGCTCTCCATGTTGTCTTCTCTGCATTTGGGAGACTGGACGCCAACTTGCGGAACGTTTCGTGGAACACCTCTGGGACATCTGAACTAAATGAACCCACCGCCCGGTGGCTGAGCACTTTAACTACCCCTCCCACTCAGACAAGGACATGAGTCCTGCACTGCCTCCATCACCAAACTCAAGCTACCTGACATCTTCTGTTATGGGACCCTCCAACACATGGGATCAATATAGATTTCACCAGTTTCCTCATTTCCACTCTTCCCCCTACCACTACCCCTTTAGTAATGGACTCACCAAAGTATGGGATCAGGGAAAAAAAAAGCATTTTCATCTTACACTTTGTAGACATGGTAACTAGATTTAGTCAGTCTACAATAATATATAAAGAAAAGAGGATCATAAGTCAAGGTAATGGAAAAATTGATAAGGCATGGAAGGGGGAATACTAGATAAAATACAATGGAATGGGGAGAATTTCATGCAAATATAATTTAGAGGTATGTGTGAAAATATAGACACTGCAGTACTGAACATGACAGCAAAATATCCCTTTCTGAAAGGAGCATGTGCAAGACATCAGACAGAGATGCATAAAATTCCTACAGTGCAGAAAGAGGCTATTTGACCCATTGAGTCTGCACTGACCCATCAAAGAGCATCCCACTCAGGATCACCCCATCCCCCTGCATTTACTATGGCTAATCCACCTAGCCTACACATCACTGAACAATTTAGTCTGGTCAGTCCACCCAACCTGCACATCTTTGGACTGTGGGAGGAAACACATGTAGACAGGGAGAACATGCAAACTCCACACAGATGGTCACCTGAGGTTGGAATTGAACCTGGGTCCCTTGGCGCTGTGAGGTAGCAGTGCTAAGCACTGTGACACCCCAATATGAATAAAAATTTTAATAAATCCACTAAGTTGTAAATTTGTCCATGTGAAGAAATTACTGCAAATGATTGGAAGCAGTAGTCCATAGGAAATATTTTGGAGAGCGATCCAAAACGTAATTCATTAATGATTGGAAAATACTTCGACCTCTGGAATAGTCTGCGAGAGAGTGTGTTGGAATTAGATTCAATTATGGCATTCAAAAGAGAGGTGGATCATTAAACTGTAAAGTAAAGTAACAAGAGTGTTCAGTGAACAGTAGTACAAGGTTCTGTGGTGGTCAGTCAGGTGGATCGCACAGAATATGAGTTCCTTGATTGGGGCTGTTAACCTGTCCAGTCGGGGAGCCCTGGCTGACAGAAACAGGCGTGTCAGGGGTTCTTCTCACTCGGAGCAAACCAGACCAGTGTCAAGGTTCCTGCACGTGTAAATAAAGGGTAACTTGGTAACACGCCTCCTGTGGGGTTGTTTCAGGTACAATCCCCATATTTCCAGGCCGGCTGTCTCCCATTGGGCAGCTGACATGTGAGCCTCCTGGTCAAGGAGGCGCCATGTCTGGGGATTGACCAAATGGGGAACCCAGGAGGAATGGAAGGTGCCTGGTCCTCCTGCCAATCAGAGCCCCCCCCCCACTCCCCATTGTCGAAATGCAGAAGGTGGACCATGAGCTTCTGAAGCTGCTGCTGCTCCTCTCTCTCTGAATGAAGATTGACCTTCACCCCAAAGTGCAACTTCCTCCCTCTGTACCGACAAACGTTGGACAACGCTTTTTTTATGAAGGATGCCATCTTTCCTGATCATCACAATTAAAGGGGTGTCTTCCCCCTGATGTTCAAAGAGACAGTCAGTCAGGAAGGCAGGGTCATGTGCTGTGTTGTTGTGTGATATGTGTGAAAGCTGCAACAAGACATCCCAACTCCTATGCTCAGTGCTCTGACTGATGAAAGCAAGCAGGCCTAAAGCCTTCCCTGTCTACCCGTGACTCCACTTTCTAGGATGATGTGGGAAAGAGAGCTGGGTGTTGAAGTTTCTTCAGAGGCATGGGAGGATATTTGGGAGAATGCAAGGAAGATATCAATTTGCAATAGGACCCATGCTTTACAGTTGAAGATTCTCCACAGGGTCTACTTAGCCCCAGACCGTTTGTCAAAATTTAAACCAGGGGTATCTTCAGCATGTCCCAAGTGCAAGGTCTGCACAGGCACTCTTTGTCTTTGGTCTTGTGACAGGCTTCAAACATATTGGAGTGCTGTGGTGGGTGCAATGGAGAGGATTTTCGGTGTTAGGGTGGAGAAGGACTCTATTTCTCTCCTTTTGGGTCTACCCATTGTATTTCCTGCAGAAGCGCATAAGAAAAAACCTTTCAATATTCTTATGTTCTGTGCAAGGAAGAATATCTTGCTAGGTTGGATATCCGAAAAAACCCCAGACCTGTCGGGTTGGTGGAGATTGTTATGGAGCATATTCCCCTTGATCTCACAAATATGGTACACCACAAAACTGAGAATTTTTACAAGACATGGCAACCCTTTTTGAAATACCTGGACACAGATTTATCTGCCACACTAACAAGGGCTTTTATATAGCCGTAACGATTGTGTTTCATGAATCCAATATCCAGAGAGGAGGAACTGAGAGTAATTTGTTTGGTGGGCTGAGTTATTATTATTTATTACTATTTATTTGTTTGTTGTTAGGTATTTATTTATTTAAATAGCTAGTTTAGTTTTTTAAAAATTTTATACTTCTCTATATATGTTTATACATTCGTATAGGAGGGTGGGCTGGGGAATTTTTTTTGTTATTTGGGTTTAGTTTTGTACTGTTTTGAATTGCATTATTTTGTATTTGTTGTAATATTTAAAAATCTATTTTTTCTTAATAAAAATATATTATTTTAAAAAGCTGTCATTAAAATACAGCCAAAGAGAGGAATTTAGGATAACTCCACAGACTGGAAACTTAGTAGACACACAGTAACTGTTCCTAACTATGTATTCCGGTACAGTAATGTCCCATTAAACACACCCCTTTTGACAAAAAGGCAATTCCAACACAGATTTTCACATCAAGTTCTCCAGGAGGAACAAACCAACAAGAGCAAATTCAGAGAGAGTAGCAGCCAAGAGACACTCACTGAAGCTTCCAACTCCTCCTGCTTAAGGCAAAAATCTAAAATAAAAGTAGAAAATGTGGTCTGAGTGCGCTGGCCACACCCAAGCTGTTCCTATTGGTCCATTCTGAATTTTGTGGTTGTGCTGGCCTCCACCACTTCCTCTAGTGGCTCGTTTTGTGTGTGGGGGGAGTGGTGGTTGCCCATTGTGTCCCTTTTGCATCTTTCCTCTCTGGCGTTGGATCCACACCCCATGGTTCTGGACTCCTCCATTCTGGGGTGGGGACGGGGTGGAGGGGGAAGGACCTTAATTATTCATCCACACCCCTCATGATTTTGTAAAACTGTATAAGGTCACCCCTCTTCTTGTAAATCTCATTCATAAACCGTAAAGATTCGTCAAAGTCTAACTGACAGATGTCCAGCTCCCAAAATAGTCTATGATATTAATTTCCATCAGAAAGTGGTGATGCCAAGGCCATGTCTTGCTCCCTCTGGGGTAGGGACTTGACCACTTCATCCTGCCGATGGTTGTATGAATTGTAGAAGAATCATAGAATCTCTACAGTGTGGAAACAGGCCCTTCAGCCCAATAATCCATACTGACCCTCTGAAGAGTAACCCACCCAAATCCATTCTCCTATCTTATTGTTCTACATTTACCCCTGGCTAATGCACCGCACCTACACATCCTTGAACACAATGGGACAATTAAGTATGGCCAATTCACCCTAACTAGCACATCTTTGGGTTGAGGGAGGGAACTGGAGCATTCGGAGGAAACCCACACAGACATGGGGGATAACTTGCAAATGGCACACAGTCGGTCCGAGGGAGGAATCGAACTCGAACTCAGCTGCCAATCAAGACCCTGGCAATTTCCACTTACTTCCAGCCTCTTGTCTCAAACGCCACTGGAATTGAAAGATTCCATCTGAAATTTAATTTCACGTCAGTTCCGAACTTCACTGTCGGTCAATGAATCTCTGTTCCCATTCTTACAATTCTGACACCCTTACAGAGGGGAGGGAGAAACTGGAGCCAATCCTTACACGGTCTAGATTTACTTCCAGAGCAAAACATGACAGGTGTATGCCAACTACGCCAGTTCATGCTGTGTCAGTCGGTTGCCCTTACCCATGTCGTCTTTTTCCCCAGGGATGGGGAATTAAAGACTAGAGGGGATCGGTTTGTGGTGAGAGGGGAAAGACTCAGAAAGGACCTGAAGGAAACTTCTTCATGCAGAGGGTGGTATGTGAAGTGGGTTGTCAGAGAAAGTGGTTGAGGCAGGTACAATAACAACATTTAAAAGGTATATGGATGGGTTTTTGGACCATAGAATCTCTACAGTGTGGAAACAGGCCCTTTGGCCCAAAGCATTCACACTGACCTTCTGAAGAGTATCCCACCCAGACCCATTCCCCTATGACTCTACATCTACCTCTATAAGGGTACCCTTCAGTTTCATGACTGAATGGGGCAGGACTGCAGAGCGTAGATCTGATCCATTGGTTGTATTATTATTCACAATTTATACTGATGATTTGGAGTTGGGGGGGGGGGCATGGGTCGCAGGTCAAAGTTTGCAGGTGACACTAAGAAGAGTGGCAGAGCAAAGTGTGTAGAGGACTGTGAAACTTTGCAAAGGAACAAACTTTGAGTGAGTGAGCAAAGGGATACAATGTTAATAAATATAAAGTCATCCATTTTGGTAGGAATAACTAATGACTTGATGGTAAAGAGTTACAGCATGCTGCAGTGCAGGAGGGCCCTCTGTGTCCTTGTGCATGAATCAGAGGGTTGGTCTGCAGGTGCAACAGGCAATTAAGATGACAAATGGAATTTTGTCCTTCATTAGAACATAGAACATAGAACAATACAGCGCAGAACAGGCCCTTCGGCCCACTATATTGTGCTGAACATTTGTCCTAGCTTAAGCACCTTTCCATGTACCTATCCAAATGCCGCTTAAAGGTCGCCAATGATTCTGACTCTGCCACTCCCACACGCAGCGCATTCCATGCCCCCACCACTCTCTGGGTAAATAATCTAACCCCTGACATTCCCCCCATCCTTCACCTTAAATTTATGTCCCCTGTTGGACCTGGGAAAAAGTCTCTGACTGTCTACTCTATCTATTCCCCTGATCATCTTATAAACCTCTATCAAGTCACCCCTCATCCTTTGCCATTCCAATGAGAAAAGGCCTAACACTCTCAACCTATCCTCGTACGACCTATTCTCCATTCCAGGCAACATCCTGGTAAATCTCCTCTGCACCCTCTCCAAAGCTTCCACATCTTTCCTAAAGTGAGGCGACCAGAACTGCACACAGTACTCCAAAGGTGGCCTTACCAAGGTCCTGTACAGCTGCAACATCACCTCACGACTCTTGAATTCAATCCCTCTGCTAATGAACACTAATACACCATAGGCCTTCTTACAAACTCTATCCACCTGAGTGGCAACTTTCAAAGAGCTATGAACATAGACCCCAAGATCCCTCTGCTCCTCCACCTTACTAAGAACCCTACCGTTAACCCTGTACGCTGCATTCTTATTTGTCTTTCCAAAATGGACAACCTCACACTTGACAGGGTTGAACTCCATCTGCCACTCCTCAGCCCAGCTCTGCATCATATCTAAGTCCCTTTGCAGCCGACAACAGCCCTCCTCACTATCCACAACTCCACCAATCTTCGTATCGTCTGCAAATTTACTGACCCACCCTTCGACTCCCTCTTCCAAGTCATTAATAAACATTACAAACAGCAGAGGACTCAGAACTGATCCCTGCAGAACTCCACTTGTAACTGGGCTCCAGGCTGAATATTTACCATCTACCACCACTCTCTGACTTCGACCGGTTAGCCAGTTCTCTATCCAACTGGCCAAATTTCCCACTATCCCATGCCTCCTGACTTTCCACATAAGGAAAGGCCTAGCACTCTCAACCTATCCTCGTACGACCTATTCTCCATTCCAGGCAACATCCTGGTAAATCTCCTCTGCACCCTCTCCAAAGCTTCCACATTACTAAAGGGATTGAGTTTAAAAGCAGAGAGGTTATGTCAGCCATTCCGACAATCAAGTCCATGCCAGCCCCTCTGAACAGCATGCCACACAGATCCACCCTATCCATTCCAGTGTTTCTGCTGGTGGGAGAGACCAGGATGAGGGGTATTGGCCTCAAGATTGAGAGAGTAGAATTTGGACAGAGATAAGGAGGAACTACTTTTCCTGGAGAGTAGTGAATCTTTGGAATTCTCTGCCCAAGGAAGCAGTAGAGACAGCTTCGTTAAGTATATTCAAGACACAGTTGGATGGGGTTTTTGCATGGTAGGGGAATTGCATGGTAGCTGAAATAGTGCAGATAGGAGGAGCTGAGACAATGAATCAATCAGCCATGATCCTAATGAACGGCAGGCTCGATGGGCCAAATGGCCTACTCCTGCTTCTATTACCGTGAACTATAACCCTGCATTGCCCATGGCTAACCTTTACATGCCTGGACACAACGGGCAGTTTAGCATGGCCAATCGGAATTGAGGCCGGTAAGCAATGCAGTGATGTGGAAAATGAATGTCAGGAAACGATATAAAGGGACAAGGAGGATAAATGTACCGGCAATCAAAGCTGGTTTCAGAAGATCACAAAAATTAAAATTAAAGACTGTGTCTGAACGTGTTCTGCATTGTAATAAAACTGAATGATTTGATTGCATACATTGAATTATGATCTGAGACGCCCAACAGGATGACAAGGATTGGATCCTGAATATCGAGGGGGTACGTGCCATTCAAGTCGAATAGGAAGCTAGGTAAAGGTAGAGAGTTGGCACTGCTAATCAAAGCACTGATAACATGGTGGTATTGCCCTCTCACCCTAAACCGATGCCCCCTGGTTTTGGACTCGTCTCTTCCCCCCCCCTCCAACCCCGGGGAAAAGACCTTGCCTATTTCGGCTATCTGTCCCACTCATGATTTTATAAATCTCTTCAAGTTCACCCTCTGCCTCTGACGGCCAAGGGGCAACAGCCCCATCCTACTCAGTCTCGCCTTATACCACAAACCTCCAACCCTGGCGACTTCCTTATCAATCTTTTCAAGTTTTACGATATCTTTCCTATCCCGTAGCAGGGTGACCAGAACCGAATGCAATATTCCAAGAGTGGCCGAACCAATATCCTGCACAGCTGCAACATGACCTCCCAACTCCTACACTCAATGCATTCAAGTGGCCTCTTTCTGCATTGCAGTTATGATTTTAATTGATATTAAAATGTCGACTTATGTAAAATATAAATTGCTTCATATGATGCAAGTCTGATAGTGCATAGTAATGCTGTATTTCTTGCCATTGATTTTATTTAAAAAGGTCAGCATTCAGCAACTTTACTAGCTTTCCTTTCTCAAGTAGCCTTGACGTTTCATTACCATGGCCTTGATTCAGCTCCATTTCCAGTGCCTTTGTAGGCAGCTTGTTCCAGGTCATTGTCACCGGAATGAAGATTCCCTCCATACACACTTAAGGCTATCTGGCTGCATGAGGGTCTTCAGGTTTCTCTGTCCTGGATAGTAAGAGATCAGCAGGCATCTGCCAATCTACAGGCAATTTCATCTACATTATATTTATTCGACAGTGATCATTTATTTTGTGAATTTCTTTACAGGAAGACATGGGGAAAGAAATCTAAAACCAAATGGTACATCAACTTCTGACAGAGCCACCTGATTCATTGGGAAAGGAACTAAAGGAAATTGTACCAAACACCTTCTTCACTATCCTATCTACCTTCAACTCTGAAGGAATTATTAATCTGTACTCCAAGGTCTTTGTGCAGCAACACTCCCTGGGACCTGACCATTAAGTGTATAAGTCCTGCTCTGATTTGTTTTTCAAAAATGCAGCACCTTGCATTTATCTAAATTAAGTTCCATCTGCCACTCCACAGCCCATTGGCCCATCTGATCAAGATCCAGTTTTAATCAGAAGTAAACTTCTTCACTGTCCACTACACCTCCAATTTTGCTACCTATGTTCACAGTCAAACCATTTATATAGATGAAGAAAAGTAATGGACCCAGCACCGATCCTTATGGTCCACACTGGTCACAGGCCTCCAGTCTGAAAAGCACCCTTCCACCGCCACCCTCTGTCTTCTACCTTTGAGCCAGAACTTGCAGAACTATTTTTTGCAGATACATTCAATTTTGCTCAAAGTACACAATCTGCAGGCAGTCAATCCATTAATATTTTATAAATTCCTACTTTGGAAGTAGAACCAGTCTGACTCAACATTAGGAGAGAGACAGACTCTAACCTCACACCTTTAATACATGGTCTGAGCTGAAATGTCACCTTCAAGTTACGTTGAGAACGTTACTTATTAGTAGTTCTGGGAATTACATATTAATGAACCAAAACCCACAACCCATTCTAAAAGATGAAAGATTTAACAACAATCTAGATTTGTTCAATTCAGTTGTCTGACACTGTAATCTTTTGCTACAAATTCTATGTCTTGTGATCCTGCTCCACAGTTACCTGATGAAGGAGCAGCGCTCCAAAAGCTAGTCCTTCCAAATAACACCAGGTTATATTCCAACACATTTGTATGATTTTTAACTTTGTTGCTTGTGAACACAGCCCACACCTCCCGCTGATGCCAGTAACCTTTACAATGCTGATGAAGTGATGCATTACCTGCAAAGATGAAAAACTTAAAGATTTAATTTTAATCCTGTGTCTTAAGATCCTGCTCCACAGCTACCCAACAAAGGAGCAATACTCCAAAACCTAGGGCTTCCAAATAAACCTGTTGAACCATAACCTGATGTTCTGTGACTTTTAATGTTTGTTTCTAGTGAATACAACCCACACCTTCTGCTGCTGCCAGTAAACCTTACAATGCAGGTGAAACAATGAACCTGCACTCCAGAAAAATTTACAATTCCTCAGGATTCTAGCTACTCATTCACTGCTCCTTCTGATACGTGACATTGGAAAATTGGTGCTGGAGGTTGAAAGAAATTAGCAGCTTTAAAGAAAAAAAACCTGTTGGATCTCACAGCTTTCAATGAGAATCAGAGTCCGACAATGAATTCAAGTAACCTTTATTGCAACCCAACTTCATTACAGCTTCAGATTTTCCCAGAAAAAAGCGCACGAAAGTTAGCTTTTTAAAAAAAACAGCTCAAGGTCAAAGTGCACACACTCCCCATTCCCCCAATTTCTTTACAATTGGTCAGCACCAAATTATCCCTTTGATATTGGATCCTTGGTACAGCCTTCACCTGCAGGAAGTATTGCCTCACTCAGTAATTTCAGCCTACATACTGTATACAAGTTAGTTTCTCCAGCTCATTTGCAGGGGGGGCGGGGGGGCTGCAATCAAGAGTCAACCACACTGCTGTGGGTCTGGAGTCACACATAAGCCAGACTGGGTAAAGGATGCAGCTGGGATGACTGAGTGAATCCTTCCCTGCAACTGCAGTTTCATTCTCTAAAAAGAACATGAGTGAATAAGATGCGGCTTTTCTTCCCCTGAAAATGGTTTCATTGTTTGATTCGGAACTGCAGATTTCAATTGCGCCATCTGCCACGGTGGGATTCGAACCTCGGACCTCCCCAGAACCGGATTGAACGTCTCATCGAAAAATGGCACTTGTCGGTCGCTCCTTCAATTTCCCTGCGATGGCACGTGAACCCGCTGGTGTCTCTGGAGGTGGGAGGAGCGGGTGAAGCCTTTTCCGCACACGGAGCAGGTGAATGGCCTCTCCCCGGTGTGGACCCGCTGGTGGGTCAGCAGGCTGGAAGAATTGATGAATCCCTTCCCGCACTCGGGGCAGGTGAACGGCCTCTCCCCCGTGTGGACCCGCTCGTGCTGCCGTAAATTGCCCACATGACTGAATCCCTTCCCGCACACAGAGCAGGTGAACGGCCTCTCCCCGGTGTGTATCCGCCAGTGGGTCTGCAGGCCGGAAGAATCGATGAATCCCTTCCCGCACTCCGGGCAGGTGAAGGGCCTCTCCCCCGTGTGGACCCGCTGGTGGGTCAGCAGCCCGGAAGAATCGATGAATCCCTTCCCGCACTCTGGGCAGGTGAACGGCCTCTCCCCGGTGTGGACCCGCTCGTGATTCCGCAAGTTGCGCACGTGATGGAATCTCTTCCCACACTCATTGCAGGTGAACGGCCTCTCCCCCGTGTGGAGCCGCTGGTGCTTCCGCAGGTCGCCCACATGACGGAAGGCCTTCCCGCACTCGGGGCAGGTGAACGGCCTCTCCCCGGTGTGAACCCGCTGGTGCATCCGCAGATTGCCGACGTTACGGAAGGTCTTCCCGCACTCGGGGCAGGCGAAGGGCCTCTCCCCCGTGTGGACCCGCTCGTGATTACGCAGGTCACTCATCTGACTGAACCCCTGCCCGCACTCGGGGCACCTGAAGGGCCTCTCCCCCGTGTGGACCCGCTCGTGCTTCCGCAAGTTGCTTGTACGACGGAAAGCCTTCCCGCACTCGGAGCAAGTGAACGGCCTCTCCCCAGTGTGGATCCGCTTGTGGATCAGCAGTGTAGATGAATGTGCGAACCCCTTCCCGCACACCAAGCACGTGAAGGGCTTCTCTCCCGTGTGGACCCGCTGGTGCGCCCTCAGGTTGGAAGAATTCGCGAACCCCTTCCCGCACACCGAGCAGGTGAACGGCTTCTCCCCGGTGTGAACACGCTGGTGTGTCTGCAGCTGAGACAACTGAATGAATCCTTTCCCGCAACGGTGGCAGACAAACGGCCTCTCTCCGGTGTGAACACGCCTGTGGATTTCCAGCACCGAAGGGGAAGGGAATCCTTTCCCACAGTCCCCACATTTCCACGGTTTCTCCATGGGGAGAGCTTTCCTTGTGTCACTCTGGGTTTGAAATTACAAATACAAAGGGTACACGGTCTCTCCCCACCGTGAGGGGTGAGATTTTGATTCCCCCAAGCTGAGTAAATGGTTTGAGACACTTTTCACAGACAGCGCACTGAATCTCCCTCACTCGGGTGTCTCAGTATTCTTCCTGCCACACCATCTCTCAAGCAGACAAAAGCAAACATTTCCTCTCAATTGGAATGGCTGCTGATATTCAAGTCCCAATGAATCAAGGGGCTCTGTCAGAAGTCGATGGATCAATTGCTTTCAAGTTTCTTTCCGCACGTCTTCCTGCAAAAATAAATTCACAAAATAAGTGATCACTGTCAGTACAGTTAAATAAATATAACATTGGTGGCAATTCGTGTAGATTGCCTGATGCCTGCTGATCACATATTATCCAGGATACAGAAACCTGAAAACCCTCATTCAGCCAGATAGCCTTAAGTGTGTGTGGAGGGAAACTTCATTTAGGTGACAATAACCTGGAATAAGCTGAATCAAGGTATGAAAATAAAATATCAAGACTGCTTGCAGAAAAAAAAGCCAGTAAAGTTGCTGAATGAGTCAGGTAGAGAATAGGTCCCAGGGAAATAGTGAGGAAAGAGATTAACCTGAGATTCGTACAGTTGGGAAAGGGAGTGAGTCCAACAGTCAGGGCAGGAAGGAATAAAGCAGAGAACAAGGTAGGACTGATCAATTATCCTGCATTTACTTCAATGCAAGAGGCCTAACAGGGAGGGCAAATGAAGTCAGGGCTCATGGTTAGGAACATGGGACTGAGATATCATAGCAACTACAGAAATGTGGCTCAGGGATGAACAGGACTGGCAGCACAACGTTCCAGGATACAAATGCTATGGAAAAGTTAGAAAGGGGAGGGGGAGGGGAGTGGCATTTTGATAAGGGGATAGTATTACGGCTGTACTTAGGGAGGATATACCTGGGAATACATCCAGAAGAGTTACTGAAGTAGAACTTAGAAATAACAAAGGGATGATTCACTTTATTGGGATTGTAATATAGACCCTCTAATAGTCAGTGGGAATTTGAGAAACAAATTTAGAAGCAGATTTCAGTTATCTGTAAGAATAATAGGATGGTTATGTAGGGGATTTTAACTTTCCAAATATAGACAGGACTTGCCATAATGTTCAGGGTTTAGATTGAGAGGAATTTGTTAAGTGTGAACAAGAAAACTTTGAGTCAGTATGTAGATGTTCCTACTACAGAAGATGCAAAACCTGACCTACTTTTGAGAAATAAGGCAGGGCAGGTGACTGAGGTGTCAGTGGGGGGGCACTTTGGGGCCAGTGACCATAATTCCACGAGATTTAAAATAGTGATGGAAAAGGATAGACCAGATCTAAAAGTTGAAGTTCTAAATTAGAGGAAGGCTAATTTTGATAGTACTAGGCAAGAACTTTCAAAAGCTGATTGGGGGCAGATGTTCGCAGGTAAAAGGGACGGCTGGAAAATGGGAAGCCTTCAGAAATGGGATACCGAGAATCCAGAGAAAGTATATTCCTGTCAGGGTGAAAGGAAAGGCTGGTAGATATAGGGAATGCTGGATGACTAGAGAAATCGATGTTTTGGCTAACAAAAAGAAGGAAGCATATGACAGTATAGACAGGAGAAATCAAATGAATCCTTAATAGAGTATGAAGGTCGTAGGAGTATACTTAAAAGGGAAATCAGGAGGGTGAAAAGGGGACATGAGATAGCTTTGGCAAACAGTGTTCGAGTGAATTAGAAGAGTTTTTATAAATATGTTAAGGACAAAAGGGATGCCTTTTAAATGTTGTAATTGTAGCAGCCTCCACCACTTCCTCTGACAGCTCATTCCATACATGCACTACTCTCTGTGTGAAAAAGTTACCCCTTAGGTCCGTTTTAAATCTTTCCCCTCTCATCTCAAACCTACGCCCTCTAGTTTTGGACTCCCCTACAACGGGGAAAAGATTTTGGCTATTCACCCTACCCATACCTCTTATAAACACCTATTAGGTCACACCTCCGTCTCCGATGCTCCAGGGAAATTATCTCTGGCCTATTCAGCATCTCCCTATAGATCAAACTCTCCAGCTCTGCTAATGTCCTTGCAAATCTTTTCTGAACCCTTTCAAGTTTCACAACATTCTTCCATAGGAGGGTGACCAGAATTGCACACAATATTCCAAAAGTGGCCTAACCAATGTCCTGTACAGCCGCAATATGACCTCCCAACTCCTGTACTCAATGCTCTGACCAATACAGGAAAGCATACCAAATGCCTTCTTCATTATCCTGACTCCCTGCAATTCCTCTTCCAAGGAGCTTTTAACCTGCAAGATCGATTCATTCGGCAACACACCCCACTAACTGTGTAAGTCCTGCCCTGATTTGCCTTACCATAATGCAACAGCTGACATTTATCCAAATGAAACTCCATCTGCCACCCCTCGGCCTATCAGCCCATCTGATCAATTCTAATTTATATTGAACTTTCTTTCCTCTCTTATCCCTAAATGCTGATAATCTCCATCCCGCGCACACTCCCTCCATTCTCACTTTGCTGAACCTAATCCATATGCCGTACCTCATCCTGAAGGGGCTGGTTTGTGCTAATGAACAGGCCCACACTCAGGGGGGAAGGGGGATCTAATTGAAACCACACAAAATACTGAATGGCCTGAACAGAGTGGACGTTGGGAGGATGTTTCCATTGGTAGGAGAGATTAGGACCTGAGGGCACAGCATTAGAGTAAAGGGAAGATCTTTTAGAACAAAGATAAGGAGAAACCTTTTCAGCCAGAGAGTGGTGAACATATGGAATTCACTGCTCCAGAAGGTTGTGGAGGCGAGGTCACTGAGCATATGTGAGACGGAGATAGATAGGCTCGTGAGTATCAAGGACAATCGAGGGTTACGGGGAGAAAAGGGATTGAGAAACTTATCAGCCATGATTTAATGGCGGAGCAGTCCTGATGGGCTGAAAGGCCTCATTTCTGCTCCTGTGTTTTATGGTCTCTTGCTGTCCTGGACTACAAATGTGAGAATTGGGAGCGGGAGTAGCCATTTAGCCTGTCAAGACTGCACCAGCATTGAACAGATCATAAGTGGATATGAATATACCTACATCTCTGTGAATAGGCTGGAAAATTTTCCACTGGAGCAGAGGAGGTTGACTGGTGACCTTATAGAGGATTATAAAATCACGAGGGGTGTAGATGAGGTGACCGGCAGATATCCTTTGTCAAGGGTGGGGGTTCAAGATTAGGGAGCAAATTTTGAAGAGAGGAGACAGATTTTAAAAAGACATGAGGGGCACCATTTCTTTCCCCCACAGAGTGTGGCTCTTGGGTGGAATGAATGTCCAGAGGAAGGGGTGGATGCAGGTACAGTTAAAACATTTAAAAGACATTTGAATAAGTACATCACTGGAGGAGGCACTGTGGCTCAGTCGTTAGCACTGCTGCCTCACAGCACCAGAGACCTGGGTTCAATTCCCGCCTCGGACAACTGTGTGTGGAATTTGCACTTCCCCCCCGTGTCTGCGTGGGTTTCCTCCGGGTGCTCCAGTTTCCTCCCACAGTCAAAAGCTGTGCAGGTTAGGTGAATTGGCCATGCTAAATTGCCCGTAGTGTTAGGTGGATTAGTCAGGGACAAATATAGGGGGGAGGGGTTCTCTTCGGAGGGGCGGTATGGACTGGTTGGGCCCAAGGGCCTGTTTCCACACTGTAGGTAATCTAATGACAAAGTTTAATTTAGTTAAATGTGAGATGCTGAATTTTGGAAAAGCATATCAGAGCTGAACTTATACCCTTTATGGTAAGCTCCTGGGGAGTGTGCTGAACAAAGAGACACCTGGAGTGCAGGTGCATAGCCCCTTGAAGGTAGAGTCGGAGGTAGACAGGATAGTGAAGGCAGCATTTGGTATGCTTTCCTTTATTGGTTAGAGTATTGAATAAAGGAGTTGGGAGGTGATGTTGCAGCTGTACAGGACATTGGTGAGGCCACTTTTGGAATATTTTGTGCAACTCTGGATTCCTTCCCATCAGAAGGATCTTGTGAAACTTGAGAGGGTTCAGAAAAGATTTACCAGGATGATGCCAGGTTTGAAAGATTTGAGCTCTCAGGTGAGGCTGAACAGGCTGGGGCTGTTTTCCCTGGAGCATCGGAGGCTGAGGGGTGACCTTACAGAGGTTTATAAAATCATGAGGGGCACAGATAGGGTAAATAGACAAAAGTCTTTTCCCTGGGGTGAAGTAGTCCAGAACTAGAGGGGCATAGGTTTAGGGTGAGCGAGGAAAGACATAAAAGGGACCCAAGGGGCAGCTTTATCACATGGAGTGTGACGCATGTATGGAATGACCAGCCAGAGGAAGTGGTGGAGGCTGATATAATTACAGCATTTAAAAGGCATCTGGATTGGTCTGTAAATAGGAAGGGTTTAGATGGATATGGGCCAAGTGCTGACAAATAGGACTAGATTAGAATAACTGGTCGGCATGGACAAGTTAGACCGAAGGGTCTGTTTCCATGCTGTACATCTCTATGACTCCAATAGGAAAGGCTCAGAGGGATATGGGCTAAACACAGGCAGGTGGGTATACTTTAGTTTGAGAACATAGTCAGCATGGTGAAGTCAGACTAAAGGGGTTGTTTTTGTAACTGATCTGTACTAGTCTCCAAACCTTTTTCTTGCCTTCCTTCATAACCATCCACTTCTTTATCGTCCAAAAATCAGATGAACTCAGCCTTGGATATATTCCATGATGCCCTAACTTCAGGAAGACATTCCCACTTCTCAACTCAATTCCTCTTGCTAACAGACCACTTGCCTTGCTCATTGCTTGCTGCACCTGTCTAACAGCTGGCATTGACTGGTGTAGAAGGACACTGAGGCCCCTTTGTACGTCCACACATCATTCCTGATGAAGGGCTCATGCCCATAACGTCAATTCTCCTGCATTTGCCATGTGTTTGTCAATTGAAACACAGACCTGGACCAACTTTTCCAGAGTCTGTCCCCTTCCTGGATTCACTCCCTTTCCTTTCAGTTGCTGCAGGTCAACAATTGAACCCCAGAATGGAAAAAAAGAAATAGAAAAGGGAGTGTTGTACTCACAGATGTTGGACAGAGGAAGGAAGTTGCAGTCTGGGGGTGAAGCTCAATCTTTATTCAGAGAGAGAGAAGAGCAGCAGCTTCAGAAGCTCATGGTCCAACTTCCGCATCCAGACTGTGGGGTTGCTGTGATTGGCAGGAGGACCAGTCTCCATCCGGTCCTCCGGAGCCTCCCATTGGTCCAGCAAAACAAGGTCGTGGGGCGTTTCCCGTGTGTGACAGGAGCATGCGCAGTGTTTTGCTGACACCGGCGAACTGACGTTGTGTGGCTGCTGACACCGAGGAGCATGCGCAGTGTGGAGATGCTGGTCTTACTGACAGATTTTCTAAGCTAAAAATCACACAACGCCAGGTTATAGTCCAACAGGTTTGGTTCAATCACTGGCGTTCGAAGCGCTGCTTCTTCATCGGATGGTTGTGGAGCATAATCATAAGATGCAGACATTACAGCAACAGGATTGCATTGTCATGGATTGTAATATTAAACAAATTTAGCTCACATCTTTTAGAATGACCACTTTAATTTCGGTTCCTTCTAATGTAAATGCCAGCACTTTTTTAAAGTTACATGCTCAAGATAGCTTTTAACAACGGGTGTCATCTCAGCTCAGATAGTGCATTGAAGGTGTTAAGTTAAAGTCTGTCTTGTTAGGTCAGCCTGATTCTATTTCTAAAGTGATATTACAGAATCTTACGTGTATTTATGCAGTTCTTGAGCAAAATAAAATGTAATTCTGCAAGTGCGAATTCATCCCACAAACTCGGGGAAACGAGGGCATGGGTGTCTGGGGGGTGTAATGGGGTATAAGTGTGTGTGTGTGTAAGAGAGAGAGCATATGAGCGCTTGTGCATGGGAGAGGGTCTGTGTGAGTGTGTTGTTCTGGAGGAGCATGTGTTTGTGTGAGTGCGCACTTGTGTGCATGTGTGTGTGAGAGAGAGAGAGTGCATAATGTAGTGGGGTCACCTGGAGTGTGACATGATCCCAAGTTCCCTGTTGAGGCCATCCCCATGGGTACCATATTTGGATATCAGCCTTTGCTCATCCACTTTCTGTTGTTGCCTGTCCTGAAGTCCGCCTTGGAGGATGGTCACCCGAAGGTCCGAGGCTGAATGTCCTGCACTGCTGAAGTGTTCCTCAACTGGGAGGGAACACTCCTGCCTGGTGATTGTTGTGCAGTGGCCATCAATCCATTGCTGTAGCCTCTGCTTGGTCTCGTCAATATACCATGCCTCAGCACATCATTTCTTGCAGCATATGAGGTAAACAATGTGAGCTGATTCACATGAGTGCCTAGTAATCGTGTGGACGCTCTGACATGTCTTGCAGCATCTGCCATGACAAGGTTGCATCATGTTGTCCTGAAGGCCAGGCAGTTTGCTGCAAACTGTTTCGGTTTGGTGGTTGTTTGGAGGTATGGGGAAGGTCTTGGTGAGGTGCTCATCCTCAATGATCATATGTTGCAGGCTGCGAAAAACATGGCGTGGTTTTTCAGTTCTCGAGAAGTACTGGACACAAAGGGTACCATATTGGTTGCAGCTCATGTCTGTCTCCTGAGAAGGTCATTACTGTTTCTCACTGTGACACATTGGAACTGGCAGTTGATGAGTTGAACATTGTACCCCCTTCTTATGAGAGCACGCTTGTGTACTTCCGAGTGTCTGTCACGTTCCTCCTCACCTGAACAGATCCTGTGTATGCGAAGGGCTTGTCCAGAGGGGGTGGCTGTTTTAATATGTTTCGGGTGGAAGCTAGAGAAGTGTAGCACTGTCAGGTTATCCATGGGTTTGCGATACATGGAAGTGCTGAGATGCCCATCCTAGATGGAGATGCATGTGTCCAAGAATGAGACATGGTGAGTGTGATGGTGGGATGAAACTTGTTGATATCACTGTGTGGTTGTTTCAGTGACTCCTCGCCATAGGTCCAGAGGAAGAAATGTCATCAATATATCCGGTGTATAGTGCTGATTGGAGGTCCTGTGCAGAAAAGAAGTCTTGTTTGAACCGATGCATGAAAATGTTGGCATACTGGGGTGCACATTTGGTCCCCATGGCTGTTCCATGTGTCTGGATGAAGAACTGGTTGTCAAAGGTGAAAATGTTGTGGTCAAGGATGAAGCAGATATGTTGTAGGACAGTGCTCAGAGATTGGTGGTTGTTGGTATTGAGTACTGAGGCTGTTACCATGATGCCATCATCGCGGGGAATGCTGGTGTAAAGTGCTGAAATGTCCATTGTGACAAAGAATGTTCCTGATTCGACTGGTCCGTGGTAGCAGAGTTTCTGGCAGAAATCTGTAATGTTGTGACAGAAGCTTGGGGCCCCCTGCACAATGAGTTTCAAGATGCCTTCAACATAGCCAGAGAAGTTCTCACACAGGGTCCCATGGCCTGATACACTGAACCTCCTCGTGTGTTGGCTTTGTGTATCTTCGGAAGGCAGGAGAAGTCGCTTTCGTGAGAATATGTGGGATGAGGGTACGTAGGGAACTCTGAAGGATTGGATCGAAAGTCTTAGAACATAGAACATAGAAAGGTACAACACAGAACAGGCCCTCTGGCCCACAATATTGTACCGAGGATTAATCCTAATATAAAATAAAATAACTTAACCTACGCAGCCCTCAACTCACTGCTATCCATGTGCATGTCCAGCAGTCGCTTAAATGCCCCCAATGACTCTGCTTCCACCACCACAGCTGGCAACGCATTCCATGCATTCACAACTCTCTGCATAAAGAACCTACCTCTGATGCCCCCTCTATACCTCTCCACTAATATCTTAAAACTATGACCCCTCGTGCCAGTCAATCCTGCCCCAATCTCTGGCTATTGACTCTATCTATTCCACTCATTATCTTGTATACCTCAATCAGGTCACCTCTCTTCCTCCTTCTCTTCAGAGAGAAAAGTCCGAGCTTATCAAAGAGTAACCCATCCAGATCCATTCCCTGACTACTCTACTTTACCCCTGACTAATGCCCCTAACATACACATCCCTGAACACTATGGGCAATTTAGCATGGCCAATCCAGCCTAACCTGCACATCTTTGGACTGTGGGAGGAAACTGGAGCACCCGGATTAAACCCACACAGACACAGGGAGAAGGTACAAACTCCACACAGTCACCCCAGGCTAGAATTGAACCCAGGTCCCTGGCATAGTGAGGCAGCAGTGCTAACCACTGAGCCACCTGATAAAGTAAATAGTAGGAGATGGTTTCGATCCATCGACCTCTGGGTTATAGGCCCAGCACACCTCCGCTGCACCGCTCTGCTCCACTAATGATCAACGTTGTTAGTTCACGGGTGTGCTCTTTGGTCGGATCAGCCAGCAGTGTTCCTGGTCAGTTGTCTGTACACTTCCTTGCAATAGTCCATTCTGTTCTGAATTGCTCAAAGACTGCATAAATTCATGTAAGATTCTGTAACTCCCACTCTCGAAATAGAATCAGTCTGACATAACATTGGGAGACAGACAACTATAACTTCACATCTTCAATGCATTGTCTGAGATGATACCTATTGTTAAAATCTATTTTGAGAATGTAACTTTAAAAAAGTCCTGGGATTTACAAATGAAGGAACTGAAGCTAACATGGTCATTCTCAAAGATGAAAGATGTAAGCTAACCTGCACATCCCTGGGCACTTTAGCACGGCTGATCCAATCTAACGTGCAGATCTTTGGAGGAGACTAGGAACACCTAGAGGTAACCCACACAGACACAAGGGGGAGAACATGCCGAACTATACACAGACTATACACACCCTGGAATCGATTCCAGGCTCATGGCACTGTGAAGCAGCAGTGCTAACCACTGAGCCACCTAGTACCCAGAATTTTGAGTTTCTGCGTTGCCTTTGTAGCTTCTAACTTCTCATGTACCCTCAGCAGAGGCTCTCTCCTCCTGACATTGTTGGACCACACCTGCTGCAACCTCCCTTTCCCACTTCTCCAGCCCTGAGCACGTCGGTTCCCGAATCGTGGCGCAGAGAGACGCCGATGCCATCTGGCCTCCGACCGCCAAGTGCACAGATTGAAAACAATCCCTGTCACTATTCTGTCCCTTACCTCCCCCTCCCTGACATTGTTCTTACTCCCACCACCCAGCCAGTTAGCTCCTGCACCCTGCAGCCCTCTGTCAGATCCCCTTTATCTGCTTGACCCAGGCTCACACCCTCCTGAACCTGTCCACTGACCCAATCAGAAGGCTCTGTCCAGAGGGAAAGACCATCTCCCAGAATAAAGTGTCTGCTTCCCCCCTGCAGTCTGGCTTCCAGCTCCATCTCTCTGAGCCGAAGGTCCTCCAGCCTGTGTTTGCCCTGGGTCACAGCATCCAGAGGCTCCCACCTTCTGCAAATCGAAAGACAAGTCCCACCCTGCTCTCTCCAATGTGTGTTATGTAACTGCTTCATCATTCCCAGTGGCGGAGCACAGGCTGATAGCCAAGTTCGGAACCCATGAGGATGGCATCAACTGGGACCGTGGGCTCATGTTACACTACAGGTGATCCTGCTACACTGTACACATTCTCCCTCTCTCTCTCTCTCTCACACACACACACACAGAGTCTTGCACACTCATACACTCATGCAGACCCTCTCTCAGACACGCACACACATACACCCCCCCACACTCACACCCACGCACACACCCTCTCACAGGCTTACACTCCTTCACACTCACACTTTACCAAGCATGTATACTTGCAAACACACGCTCTCTCACATGCACTCACACGAATGCACACACTCACTCACTCTCTCGCATGCACACGTACATATACGTCTATGGGATGAATTTGCACTTACAGATACGTTCTATTGTGCGATTTTTGAGCCAAATCTGCAGGCACTCAATCCATTTAATATTTTATAAATTCCGAATTTGGAAACAGAATCAGTCTGACTCAAGACAGACTCTAACCTCACACCTTTCATGCGTTATCTGAGCCAAGATGTCACCTCTTTTTACAAAACCTTAAGTGATCTCCAGACTGTGACTTAAAAGAGGTTCTGGGATTTCTATATCAATGAACTGAAACCTGCAATCTATTCTAAAAGATGACAGGAGTTAGAGACCGTGGGAAAAATGTTTGCTTAATATAGTTCTGACAAGTGAAACAACAGTAACTCCAAGTAAGAGAACTGGGATAGAATGTGCAACTGTAATTGTTTATGCATAAAACATAGATAGGACCATTTCACCCCAATTTGTTGTGTCTCTGGAATCATTTAATCAATCTGATACAATACTAAGAGTAAGTTTCAGTTAAGATCCTTCAAATAATCATAGATATAGATTCCACAGTAGTTACAAATCTAACTATACACAAAAAAATCACTTAAAGCATTATAGAAAAAGGTTCCAACCAGTTTCAGACAATAAAAGCAGCCCCTGTCTCATTACAGAGAGGAATGAATCAGAGAGACAGAAATAGGCAGACATTGGAATGTGAGGTGAATGAACACATTATAAAACACCCAAGGATAAAGATAGAGGTGTCTGGTAAATATGGGAAGCAACAACCTGTTAGCTGAAGAATTCTGACATTAGGTGTAACCTCATAACTTGGCTGGAACTGATCAAAAATCAATATCCTTTTGGATCACCTGTAATGAGGAATTTAAAAGGTTTCTGAAGTGATGGGCAAGTATCCAATGAATTGGCAGTTAACACAGTGCAGCTGGTAAATGTTACTTGAATACAGGATCCAGTGTGAAAAAGCCTCAAGGAGGGAGATAAGAGGGTCTGGGAAACTTCACAAAGGTCCGGGGCAGGACCACAAGCCTGTCCATCTCTTTGTCGTTCCGTGAAACGATTAGCTTCATTGGGAATACATTTGAGGTCAGCTGAAACTGGATAAGACAGTTATGGTCCAGAGAGCCAATTACAAAGGGATAACTAGGCGGTGCTGACCAATAGCAATCAAGAGGGAACTGGGGGTGTGTGCTCGAAGTTGAAACTGTTTAAGTTAATACACTTTTGGCTTTTGGTGTGCTCTGGAGAAATGAAGATGTACTGAAAATGAAGCTGCAATATAGATTACCTGAAACCACCTCTGCGACTCAGACTCTCATCAGAAAATACGAGACCTAACATTCCCCCAGGGTAATGGAGTCCAAAACTAGAGGACATAATGTTCAGGTGAGATTTAACAGGGACCTGAGGGGCAATGTTTTCATGCAGAGGGTGGTGCGTGTGTGGAACGAGTTGCCAGAGAAAGTGCAGGATAGAAATTCACAACAGACTGTTCTAGTCCAGGAACATCTATGCCCTCTCTTATTCACTAAAAGCTATAAAGCTCCATCCCACACCCTCTTCCCTCCATTCTCACTCTGCTGTACCTAATATGCCTCCCCATTCTCCTGAAGGGTCTGACTGACAGACCCACACTCACCTCCTTCCCATCCTGGGGAACGCAGTGTGTGAATTATAACCAATCATGTTTCAGTAGAGCATCATAAAAAGGAGCAGAAACAGGCCATTCAGCCCATTGGGTCTGCTCCATCTCTCGATCATGGCTGATATGTTTCTCAACCTCATGCTCCTGCCTTCTCCCCATCACCCTTGATCCCTTCACTAATCAACAACTGATTTATCTCAGTCTTAAATGCATTCACTGGCTTGCCCTCCACATCCCAACCCCACCCCCACCTCAGTGGGTGTTACAGATTAACCACTGTCTGGCTGAAGAAATTCCCCCTCACCTCAGGGTCATTCCTTCACATTGAGGCTGTGCCCTTGAGTACTGGATCTCTCCTACAAATGGAAACATCTTCTTCACACCCACTCTATACAGGCCTCTCAGTCTCCTGTGAGACTCAACTTCTCCCTCTCCATCCTTCTTAATGCCACCTCATCCAGACCCAGAGTCCTCAAACGCTCCTCATTTGGCAAGCTCTTCAACCCCATGATCATTCTTGTAAACCTCCTCTGAAACCCACCCCCCTCCAAGGCCAGCACATCCTTCCTCAGATACGGAGCCCAAAACTGCTCACAATGTTCCAAATGTGGTCTGACCAGAGCCTTATACAGCCTATGCAGTACTTCCCTGCTCTTGTATTCTAACCCTCTTAACAATGAATGCTAACATTGCGTTTGCCTTCCTAACTGCTCATGAAACCTGCTGGTTAACATTAATAGAAACCTGAGCTGGGTCTTCCTTTGTGTTTCACATTTCTGAAGCCTTTCCAATTTTGAAAATAGTCTCTGCTTCTCGTCTTCCCACCAAAGTGGATAACCTCACATTTTGCCACATTGTATTCCATCTGCCCCTTCTCTGGCCATTATCCTGGCCTGTCCATGTCCTTCTTTCAGCTTCCCTACTTCCTCACTGCTCCCTGTCCCTACTGTTGTGTTATCTGTATTAGACAACAATGCCCTCAGTTCCCTTTGTCCAGATTGTTTGCACCTAACATGAAGAGTTGAGGTTCCAGCACACCCCCCTTCTGGAATTCCGCTTGCCCGTCCTGAAAAAGACCCCTTTTTCCCCAACTCTCTGTCTTCTGACAGTCAGCCAATCCTCTATCCATGCCAGTGCCTTGCCCCTAACACCAAGGACTCATCCTATTGAGCAGCCTCCTGCGTGGCACCTTGTCAAAGGCCTTCTGGAAATGCAAATTGGTCATGTCCATTGGCTTTCCTTTCTCCAACTTACTCTTTACCTGCTCAAAGAATCCTAACAGATTAATCAGACAATGACCTCCTCTTGTCAAAGCTGTGCAGACTCAGTCCTGTTTTACCATGCAATAAATACTTTGCACTCTTACCCTTCATGAACCCTGTTCAGTTTACACATTTTACCATAAATAAGCTGTTCTGTTCATTAAAACATAATCAAGTTTAAAGATTTAATATCATGCATGTACACTATTTTTGCCCCTCATGACATCTTATCCTTCTAAAGAAATCCTTCAAAAATATTAGCACAAGGTATGAAACTGACTGTGTGACTATATGAAATGAATGAGAAAGGAGCATCTAAATATCTAAACCTACCCATGCAACAGTCAAAAAGGCACAACAACGCCTTTTCTTACTTAGAAAAATTGGCATGTCTGTAAGGATCCTCACCAACATTTACAGATGCACCACAGAAAGCATTGTATCTGGGTTCATCATGGCCTGGTATGGCAACCGCTCTGCCCAGGACTGGAAGAAACTACAGAAGGTTGTACGCACAGCACTGTCCATCATGGAGACCAACCTCTCATCCATGGAATCGATCTACACTTCTCGTTGCCGCGGAAAGGCTGCCAACATCATCAAAGACCATTCCCACCCCCACTACACCCTCTCCCGTCTGGCAGAAGATTCAGAAGCTTGAACACATTGCACCAGGTTCAATAATAGCTTCTTCCCTACCATTATTAGTCTGTTGAATTGACCTCTCAAATTTCAAATCTACTGTTGACCTTGCCTTTGTGCACCTCCTGTGCAACCTCGCTTTTTGCCTCACTGTCTCTAAAAAAATGTATGACCTACATGTCCTTGTTTGCTAAGGTCTGACTGTACTGCTCACAAAACAAAACCTTTGTCTGAACTTGGGTACATAGAACATAGCTCAGCACAATACAGGCCCTTCGGTACTCGATGTTGTGCTGGCCTTTTATCTTACTCTAAGATCAGATTAACTTCCATACCCTTCATTGTACTAAGTTCCACGTACTTATCCAAGAGTTGCTTAAATGTCCCTAATGTATCCGACTCTCCTACCACTGCTGGCAGTGCGTTCCATGCACCCACCACTCTCTGAGTAAAAACCCTACTCTGACATCTTCCCTAGACCTTCCTCCAATAACCTTAAAAATATGCCCCCTTATAAACCTTAAAAATATGCCCCCATTTCTGCCAAGGCTAACCACTCTGTCTATGTGTCTGACAGTCACTTCTATCAAATCACCTCTCAACCTTCTTCGCTCCAATGAGAAAAGCCCTAGCTCCATCAACCATTCTTCATAAGAATGCCCTCCAGTCCAGACAGCATCCTGGTAAATCTCCTCTGCACCCTCTCTGAGCTTTCACATTTTTCCTGTAATGAGGCGACCAGAACTGAACACAATATTCCAAGTGTGGTCTAACCAGGGCTCTATAGAGCTGCAGCATAACCTCTCAGCTCTTAAACCCAATCCCCCTGCTAATGAAAGCCTTTTTAATAACCCTATCAACTTGGTGGCGACTTTGAGGGATCTGTGGGCATGGACCCCAAGATCCCTCTGTTCCTCCACACTGCCAAGAATCCTGCCTTTAACCCCGTATTCTGCATTCAAATTTGACCTTCCAAATTGATGGTTGAGCACCATCTGCCACTTATCAGCCTCGTTCGGCATCTTGTCAATAGCTTGTTGCAACCTACAACAGCCCTCCATACTATCCACAACTCCTCCAACTAATTGTGGTACATGTGGGAATAAATCAAATCAAATCAAATCAACAAGCTCTCACAAGAACCCTCAGAGAGAATCTGACCCGTTTCTCATGCCGATTCAACATTCTTGCATCTGTCCTGATGGCAGATCAAGAGGCCATCCTTCTTGACAGACAAATATACGTGTCACGCTGAGGAAACAACGCCTGTCAACGTCTATAATGAACACAGATCTCAACCAACCTGTTCCAGAGTCGGTCCCCTCCACTGGATTGACTTCCTTTCCCTGCAGCTCCCACAAACCAACAGTTGAACCCCAGGGTGAGAAAAGGAAGGGCAGGTGAGAAAAGAGAGTGCTGTACTCATAGACATTGGAGGGAGGAAGTTGCAGTCTGAGGTGAAGCTCAATCTTCATTCAGAGAGAGAGAGGAGCAGCAGCTTCAGAAGCTCATTGTCCAACTTCCGCATTCAGACAATAAGAGGGCCTTGATTGGCAGGAGGACCAGTGCTCTCCAGCCCTCCAGGGTTTTCTATTGGTTATCTCCACTTCCATCAGAACAATAAGGGGCATAGAACCACACTGATCTCACATGCGCACCTGCACCACCCTCACCGCTTTCATTGGTACTGCCCGCGGCCCATAGGGCGGTGTCTGGAGTGCATGGGATTGTGGGAGGTAAAGCTTCCATTACCCTCTATCTCCAGTACCACACGACCGCACTGGATTAAAGTAATGAAAGCAAGTGTCCCATCTACCTTCTTAACCTTCCTATTCACGTGTTAGTGAAGTACACACCAGGAGACAATCTTTAATTGATTTTAGATTTGAAACACTACAGATTTTTAACTGTAAACTCTATTTTCATTTCAATACATCGCTCTTTATCTGTCCTCAAATAATGCCCTCCATCTCTCCCTCCTTAACGCTGATTTTTATTTTAGTTTTCAGACTCTGTTTCCATAACTTATTAAAAGTTACTAGTGGTACCTGGGCATCGCTGGCCGGACAGCATTTAGTTCCCTTTGAGAAGGTAAGTGGTGAGCTGCCTTCTTGAACCGCTGCAGTTCTCACACTGTCCGGTGACCCACAATACCACAAGGGGAGCGAAATCCCAGGATTTTGACCCAGCAAGACTGAAGGAAGAACAATATATTTTCAAGTCAAGATGGTGACTGGTTTGGAGGGGCACTTGCAAGTGGTTGTGTTCCCAAGTATCTATTGTCCTGGCCCTTTGAGTTAGAAGTGGTTGTTCATTTAGAAGGTATTGTTTAAGGATCTTTGGTGGATTTCTGCGGTGCATATTGGTAATAAATGTGTCAAACTGAGGAAACAAAGCCTGTCAATGTCAATAATGAACACAGATCTCCACCAACCTGTTCCAGAGTCTTGGAAAAGGGAGTCGAAGGGTGGGTCAGTAAATTTGCAGACGATACGAAGATTGGTGGAGTTGTGGATAGTGAGGAGGGCTGTTGTCGGCTGCAAAGGGACTTAGATATGATGCAGAGCTGGGCTGAGGAGTGGCAGATGGAGTTCAACCCTGTCAAGTGTGAGGTTGTCCATTTTGGAAGGACAAATAAGAATGCGGAATACAGGGTTAACGGTAGGGTTCTTAGTAAGGTAGAGGAGCAGAGGGATCCTGGGGTCTATGTTCATAGATCTTTGAAAGTTGCCACTCAGGTGGATAGAGTTTGTAAGAAGGCCTATAGTGTATTAGTGTTCATTAGCAGACGGATTGAATTCAAGAGTCATGAGGTGATGTTGCAGCTGTATAGGAGCTTGGTAAGGCCACATTTGGAATACTGTGTGCAGTTTGGGTCGCCTCATTTTCGGAAAGATGTGGAAGCTTTGGAGAGGGTGCAGAGAAGATTTACCAGGATGTTGCCTGGAATGGAGAATAGGTCGTACGAGGATAGGTTGAGAGTGCTAGGCCTTTTCTCATTGGAACGGTGAAGGATGAGGGGTGACTTGATAGAGGTTTATAAGATGATCGGGGAATAGATAGAGTAGACAGTCAGAGACTTTTTCCCCGGGTACAACAGAGTGTTACAAGGGGACATAAATTTAAGGTGAAGGGTGGAAGGTATAGGGGGGGGGATGTCAGGGGTAGGTTCTTTACCCAGAGTGTGGTGGGGGCATGGAATGCGCTCCCTGTGGGAGTGGCAGAGTCAGCATCATTGGTGACCTTTAAGCGGCAATTGGATAGGTACATGGATAGGTGCTTAAGCTAGGACAAATGTTCGGCACAACATCATGGGCCAAAGGGTCTGTTCTGTGCTGTATTGTTCTATGTTCTATATTGTAGATGGTACACTACTGCTTCTGAACTGTGGTGGCAGAGGGAGTGGGTGCATGTGGATATGGTGTCAATCAAGCAGGCTACTTTGCCCTGGATGGTATCAAGCTTTTTGAGTGCTGTTGAAGTTGCATCCATCTAAGCTAGAGGGAGAGTATTTCGTCACACTGCTGACTTGTGCCTTGTAGAAGATGGACAGATTTTGGGGAGTCAGGAGGTGAGCTACTTGCCACAGTATTTCTGGTCTCTGGCCTGCTCTTGTCGTCACTTTGGTGAGTGTAGTTGAGTTTCTTCGCAATGGTAAACCCCAAGGATGTTGATAGTGGGGTATTTAGTGACAGTAACACCAATGAATGTCACGGGGCAGTGGTCAGATTATCTCTTTTGGGATGTTATGATACAGGTTAAACTCTCCTGCTTAATTTAAACCAGCAACACAGAAAAAAGTTATCCCATGCTGTAATCTGTGAAAATTCAAAAGGCCAAGAACTATCTAAAGGAAAAATTAACCATTTTATTTCTTAAGGTATAACAGCGAATCATTAACTAACAACTATTTACAACTTCTTCCATGATCCTGCCTTTTACCTTCCCATCTATAGTACTTATCCAATAAAACATCCCAATTGAGATTTACCAAAAATTCAAGTTTTTAAAACCAGCCAGCTGTCAAATCTTCTATTTGGATCTTCCTGTGTGTTCTTTGCTTCTTCTTGGAGATTCTGATTCACAGGTCACAAATTGATAAAGGTACCTTTAAGAGAGGTATTCTCCAGATGTCGTTAGCTTGGCAGTTTCCCTGGTCTTATGCCCCCAAAGAATTGGATTGTGTCATTGGCTTTTAAGATTTTCAATATACTAAATTCAAACTTGATTGGAGTTTGGTATTTTTTGGAGTGTCATTTAACAGATTGGCTTAATTCAAATCTGATTTGTTGTTTCCAGGCAACCCAGCTAATCTCAGTTTCAACCACATTGTTACTTTATTCAGAACGCTTGATGCTGTCAGGTAGTTCTGCGGCCTTTTAACTCTCTTAAAGTTACAGTACCCCCACATCTTCATAACAGAGATGAGTCATTGCTTGGATGTATGTTACTTGCTACTCATCAGCCAATTGGATATTGTTAAGGTCTTGTTGCAGTTGAAACTGAACTGCCTCAGGATGTGAGGAGTTGTGAATAGTGCTCAATATTGTGCAGTTATTGGTGAATATTTCCACTTCGGACCTTATGATGGAGGGAGGTCATTGATGAAGCAGCTGAAGATGGTTGGGCCTCGGACACTACCCTAAGGGACTCCTACAGAGACATCCTGTAGCTGAGATGGCTGACCTTTAACAACCATAGCCATGACTTCACCAGTAAGACACACCAACAATATTTCAAAACTAATTGAAAACTAACCCCTCTTCTGGGTTTCTCCAGTGCAAGCTTTTCTGTTCTAGAAACAATCTGATAAGTGCTGACTTTCATCAACCATTTTGATCTTGGTGGTTTCCTTTCTCGCCAACATTTGTTTCACGTTAGCAAGGTCAATCCTTCTTCGCTTTTCAGGAGAATGTAACATGCTTCACATCTGTGTAACACTCCACGGGAAAACTGTTTGTAGTCTGCCAGTTGTAGAGAATTTCTCTGAAAATATTTGACAAATGCCCTGCTTCCACAAGACCCAGTGTTCCCAAAGTTAAAGTACTTTTAACAGCCCCTTTAGATTTTCCAGAATTCCCAGGAAAGGGGGCATGTGCCACTTTTACCCACCACAAATCTCCTGAAACTGGGTGTACTAACAAAAATCCAGCAGCAAGATTATCAGTAAAAAAAAAAAGTCTGGTTTCAGACATAGAGTTATAGAATTATCGAGTCACAATGCACAGAAACAGATCCTTCGGTTCAACTCATCCATGCTGACCAGATATCCCAATCCGACCCAGTCCCAATTTCCAGCATCTGGTCCGTATAAACCCAAATTATTCAGCCAGAGGTCTCCTAAATAATTGTAGCCATCTCTGCAACTTCCTCTGGCAACTTGTTCCACACACACACACACACGAAAATGTTGTGCCTGAGGTCCCTTTTAAACCTTCTCCTTCTCACCTTAAAGATATGCCCTCTAGTTCTGGACTCCCCCATCTTGGGGAAAAAGACATTGGCTATTCACTCTCTCCATGTCCCTCATGATTTTTATAAACCTCCATGAGGTCACCCCTCTGGCTCCAGGATAAAAAAAAAAGTCCCCAGCCTCTCACTATAACTCAAAACCTCCAGTCCTGGCAACATCCCTGTAAATCTTTTGTGCACCCTCTCAAGTTTAACAGGGTTCTTCCAAATGAATGGTGACCAACCTTCTGCACAGTCTCACCAATGTCCTGTACAGACACAACATGACATCCCAACTCCTATACTCAATACTGTGACCCATGAAAGCAAGCACTTTCTTACTTTCACATCTCATGATTCCACTTTCAAGGAATTAAGCGAGTGCCCTTCTGGGACTATTTGTTCAGCAACACTCTGCAGGGCTCTACCATGCACTGTGTAAGCCTGTCCTGCTTAGTCTTCTCCAATTTTCTTCCATTTCCCCACACGGCCTTGTCTCGTTGACTTTGCTCTGAGCAGAGTGGACACTTTCTCCCTTTCACAGCTTCATTAACACCCATATGATATCTCAATCGCTCCTTCACCATCGTTAACAATCTATGCCTTTGGCTCTGGGTACTCACACCGTGTGCTCCTCTCGCTCTTACTCCCCACTCTGTCTTCAGCATTTTCCAACCCCTTTCAGTTCCGAACAAGAGTGAAATCAGACTCCAGACATTAACTGTTCCTTGCTCCACACAGACATTTCCTGATCTGAAGACTTTGTCCAGCACACAAGGATAGAAATGTATTTCTCCAAATGTCATGTTTGATTTGCCCATGACACATTCCTTGAATTTGGAGAGTGTTCTTTTGTAGTGTTTAATTAGGATCCATCAAAAGCTTGTCTTGTCCTAGTGCAGAACCAACTCCACTGACTGAACAAGCTGCACAGTTCTCTGTAAACTCTTTAGATGTGACATCCTCTCTCTCTCTCGTTAATCCAAACAGGATTACAGAGACTGGGAGTACCATTCTCTCCTGATCTACAGTTATTCCAGACTTATATGTGTAACATCTAGACCTAAATAGTTAACGTTCCTCAGCCTGAACTCCCACAAACTATAGAATGGCTTCAGCATAGAAGGAGCGTGCTCTACTGGAATGATGTCTGTTCTTAAATTCCACGTTAAGTTTATTATTGTATTAATCTGCTATAAATGCTGTATGTTTTTGAAAGGCACAGAGAGGCATATTTCTTCTGGAACCCTACTAGAGCTTTCTGATGACAGAATCATACAGTACAGAAAAGGCCCTTTTGCCCATCGAGTCTGTAATACCAAGAATATATTATCACTTACACTAGAGTCATGGAGCTGTACAGCATGGAACCAGACCCTTTGGTGCCCAAAAACTAGAGGGCATAGGTTGAAGGTGGGCGAGGAAGGGGATCTAAGGGACAACGTTTTCGCACAGAGTCGTGCTTGTATAGAACGTCCTGCCAGAAGAAGTGGTGGAAGCTGGTACAATTACAATTCAAAGGCATCTGGATGGATACATGCATTGAGAGAGATAGGAGTCAAATGCTGGCAAATGGGACAAGATTAATTTCGGATATCTGGACCAAGTGGACTGTGCCCATGCTGTACAGCTCTATGGTGGGGACATAAGGCATATCCACATTCCCCCCTCCATCCTGCCACTTGTTGTGTGGCTCAGATCCTGGGAACATCAGTGGGTCAGCAGACCCTAACAATTTCTAAACACCCCCAGGCATTTCTCACAAAAGCCACTCGGATTGTAAGCTGTCGTCAGAAACTTTAGTTGTCCTTTTTGTCCGACCTTCAGCACTGGGCAAGCATTGTCTGTTCCCGTCGTGGGATCGTGTTCATATAGCGACCAAAATCAGTGAGTGGTGAAAATAGCCTCTTTATTCAGCAACTACAAGGGGCAGAAGTGGTAGTGATGGGATCCTGAAATACCGTCCTTACAGCAGCCTCTATACACACAGTTCTGACACATATTAAAATTCCGTCACTATGGTGTCATATTGTGTACATTAAATAAAACAGAGGCTTGGGTGACGTCTGTCCTGGGGAAACAGGAGATGGTTTAAACGTGTGCTAAATGCTGCCTGCTACTCCCAATAGGATTGAGACTGTCTGTGTGGTCTGCTGCATAATTCAAAGGTGTTAGTCCTTTTGTCTTTTAAGTTAGCAAATGTCAAGGAAAAAAAAAGTCCTAGGCTACATGCCCTCAAAAAGTTAGACAGACATTGTACCTGCATCGTATAAAAGATGTGAAACTGCTTACCTCGGCTGGGTTGTGAGATTTATTTACTATTTGCCAGAGTGAGTTTCATTCATTCATGCAATTTCATGGAAGCACTGTCTTGATAGTAAGTTTCTTAACGGGGATAGTGGCTGCGAGTTGGGGAAACTATTTGATGTTCTGTATTTACTCGGGTCTCCATAGACCTGAGATAAGGGGTGGTTAATTTATAATCTTTTGTGGAGACAAGATAGCGGGGATGGTATTGTTCTACGTTACTATGTTCACAGTTAATCAGATGTAGCTTTCGATGTAGAAATAGGCCTAAACACTGCTTGTTACAAGAGCTGGTAAGGATTGAAGGTGTGAAAAAACAGTAAAAACACCACTTTCAACCCATTCATTTAGTCTCTCTTGTAATAGTAAAATACACTAGAAAACCGTGGTTTTATGAATGTATGTATGAAACTGTGATATAGGAAGGAGTTACGAATGAATGAAACGGACTGTTTAGATTAGATTAGATTACTTAGTGTGGAAACAGGCCCTTCGGCCCAGCAAGTCCACACCGCCCCGCCCAAGCGCAACCCACCCTTACCCCCCTACATTTACCCCTTACCTAACACTATGGGCAATTTAGCATGGCCAATTCACCTGACCTGCACATCCTTGGACTGTGGGAGGAAACCGGAGCACCCGGAGGAAACCCACACAGACACGGGGAGAATGTGCAAACTCCACACAGTCAGTCGACTGAGGCGGGAATTGAACCCGGGTCTCTGGCGCTGTGAGGCAGCAGTGCTAACCACCGTGCCGCCCTGTTGTGAGCAGGTTAGTAAAGACTGATGAATGAGTAAATATAAAGTGTTTGTGAGTGGGTTAGTAAAGAGACCTATAGTACAATATCTCACACCATGTTATCATCCGGACAGCTGCGTGAGGAAGGGAGACACCAGAGCCAATCTTTACAAGGAATAGATTCCTTCACAGAGTCAAACAGCCAGAGCATAGTGCTGGAAAAGCACAGCAGGTCAGGCAGCACCCGAGGAGCAGGAGAATCAACGTTTTGGGCATAAGACCTTCATCAGCAATGAGGCTTGTGGGTCAGGGCTGAGAGATAAACGGGAGGGGAGTGGGGTTGGGGGGGGGGGGGGAGAAGCTGAGAAAGCGATAGGTGGATGAAGGTGAGGGAGAAGGTGATAGGTCGGGGGGGTGGGGGGGGGGGGGAAAAGAGATGGACAGGTCTGGAGGGTGGTGGCAAGTTGGAGGCTTGGGACTGGAATAAAAGTGGGGGGGGGGCAGGGGAATGAGGAAGCTGTTGAAATCCACATTTATCCCGTGTGGTTGCAAGGGTCCCAAGTCTAAATAGGAGGTGTTCCTCTTCCTGGTGCGGGTGGTAACAGTTCGGCAGTGGAGGAGGCCCAGGGCCTGCATGTCCTTGACAGAGTGGGAGGGGGAGTTGAAGTGTTCAGCCCTGGGGCTGTGGGGTTGGTGGGTGCGGGTGTCCAAGAGATGACCTCTGAAATGACCTCGCAAGAAGGCGCCCTGTCTCCCTGATGTAGAGGAGCCCACATCGGGTGCAACAGATGCAATGTCACCTACTGTGGACCCGCTGGTGTTTCTGCAGGACGGAGGACTGGGTGAACCCCTTCCCACACACCGAGCAGGTGAACGGCCTCTCCCCGGTGTGGACCCGCTGGTGTCTCTGCAGGTTGGATGACTGGGTGAACCCCTTCCCGCACACCGAGCAGGTGAATGGCCGCTCCCTGGTGTGGACCCGCTGGTGTTTCTGCAGGGCAGACGAATGGGTGAACCCCTTCCCGCACACGGAGCAGGTGAACGGCCACTCCCCGGTGTGGAGGTGCTGATGGGTCAGCAGGTCGGACGAATTGGTGAACCCCTTCCCGCAGACGGAGCAGGCGAACGGCCTCTCCCCACCGTGGACCCACTGGTGCTTCTGCAGGTTGGAGAACTGAGTGAACCCCTTCCTGCAGACGGAGCAGGTGAACGGCCTCTCCCTGGTGTGGACCCGCTGGTGTCTCCGCAGGGCAAACGAACGGGTGAACCCCTTCCCGCACGCAGAGCACGTGAACGGCCACTCCCCGGTGTGGAGGTGCTGGTGCATCAGCAGGTCGGACGAATTGGTGAATCCCCTCCCGCATATGGAGCAGGTGAACGGCCTCTCCCTGGTGTGGACAAGCTGGTGTTTCCACAGGGCGGATGAATTGGTGAAGCCCTTCCTGCACACGGAGCAGGGGAAAGGTCTCTCCCCGCTGTGTACCCACTGGTGGGTCAGCAGTTTCGATGACTGAGTGAACCCCTTCCCGCACTCGGAGCAGGTGAACGGCTTCTCTCCCGTGTGGACCCGCTGGTGCGTCTGCAGGTTGCCCATTCGCGTGAACCCCTTCCCGCACACGGAGCAGGTGAACGGCTTCTCCCCGGTGTGGATCCGCTGGTGTGACTGCAGATGGCCGATCTGACTGAATCCCTTCCCGCACACGGAGCAGGTGAATGGCTTCTCCCCGGTGTGGACCCGCTGGTGTCTATGCAGGGTGGAGGAGTTGGTGAAGCCCTTCCCGCACACGGAGCAGGGGAACGGTCTCTCCCCGGTGTGACCGCGTCGATGGCAGTCAAGCAAGGACGGCAATTCAAATTCCTTCCCACAGTCCCCACATTTCCACGGTTTCTCCATCACGTGGGGATCCTCGTCTCTCTCCAGCTTCGACAATCAGTTGAAAGACCACTCACCCACACAATGTGTTCTGTCCCTTGCTGCCTGTGAATGGGGTGTTGTTATTTCAGACTGCGTAACCGAGTGAAGCTCTTCCCACAGTCAGTTCACTGGGACACTCTCACTCAGATCCGTGTGCCTCCGTCTCACTGATATTTGAAACCTTTTCAAAGCCGGCGGGACAGAAGAGAATTAGAAAATCCTGCAAGATTCAAAGGCTGATGATACTCCTGTGCCAATGAATTGATTGTCTCTATCGAATCTTGTTTTGAGATTTCTGGCTGTAATTCCTTCCTTTCTCGTATCCTGTAAAAGGAGATTACACAAGATAGAAATTGCCTACATAGGATAGAAATTCCAAAACAGACAGGTCTGGTTCCGGTGGAACATTCTTTCTCCTCTCCTTCCCCCAAAATTGTGGATCTCAACGCTACAGTTTCCCTCCATTCTCACTCTGCTGTTCCTATTACTGCCCCACTCCAAATTCTCCTAAAAATACTGAAAAATGTTGACTGACAGTTCTTTGCTTGCGTCTTCCTGCCCTGAACACAGTTTGTAACAGATTAGACCATTCAGCTCATGGGGTTTGCTCTGCAATTCCATAAGATCATGTCTGTTCTGCTGTGGCCTTATCTCCATTTCCTACCTGTTCGCCATACCCTTCCATCTCCCTGTCACTCAAAACTAATGTTCAATTCAGCCTTGAATACTTTCCATGAACCAGTCTCCATTACTCTTGGCGGGGGAGCATTCCACAAGCTAACAAGAGAATAAATTGCTCATTTCCACCAGATATGGGAGAGCCCTTATTTGTAATCTGTGTCAGTGAGTTCGAGATTCTCTAACAAAGAAGTATTTTAACCAAATCAGTCCTGACAAGCCCCCCTCAGAATTCTATTGGTTTAAATAAGGTCACTTCTCAGTCATCTAAACCCAAGGACTAGAGACTCATCTACCATAAGGAAAGGGTGGGATCTTTTTCACTGGAGCATAGAAGATGAGCGGGCACCTGATAGAAGTTTATAAAATAATGAGAGGTACAGATGCAGTTGATGGGTGCTTTCTCTTCCCTAGAATGGGGCATTTCACGACTGGGTGGCACATTTTTCAGGTTTTTTAGAAACAGAGATGGTTCGTGTGTGGTTTGAAATTCCCAAGGAAGAGGTGGATACGGGTACAACTGCAACATTTAAAAGTAATGTGGATAGGGGATTGATTAGGAAAGGATTGGAGGTATAAAGGCCAGGAGCATGCAGGTGGGGACGAGTTAGTTTGGGATCATGTTGAGCATGGATTGGGTTGGATCGAAGACTCTGTTTCCATGGAGTATGACTACGACTCTACAACTGTACTGCCAAGCAGCTAGTGATAATATGCCATCCTGTTAAATGTTAACCTGAGGAAGACAGCCCCTTTCATTGACAGCATTAACCAGACAAATGAATCGATCAAGTTAAGGAAGCGAAGCCTGTCAATGTCTTACAATAGAGAGACCAAATCAACCGTTGTTTAGATCAGAGTGGTGCTGGAAAAGCACAGCAGGTCAGGCAGCATCCGAGGAGCAGGAAAACCAAGTCAACCGTCTGAGTCTGCCCTCTCCCTGTACTCATTTGCTTTCAATTCATGAAAATGAGCATTTTAAGCCCAGGATGAGAACAGTGTGTTGTACTCACTGATGTTGGACAGAGGAAGGAAGTTGCAGTCTGGGGGTGAAGCTCAATCTTCATTCAGAGAGAGGAGCAGCAGCAGCTCATGGTCCAACTTCCGCATTCAGGCAATGGGTGGCTCTGATTGGCAGGAGGACCAGATTACTTCCGGTCCTCCGGGGATTGGCAATTGGCTCACAATGGTCTTGTGTGACGCAGGGGCGGTTGGCCATTAGGAGGCAAGCAGCTTGGTACACGGGGTGGTCACTGGCCGGCTCCGTGAAGCCCCCGCCCCTTACCGTCGACGTCACAATGCGGATGTAGCCCTGTCAGTTTCAGAGTGAAACCCCGCCCCCTCTGGGCAACATCTGGGAGCAAAGCAATGTCTCCCCCTTTTCCATTCCCCATCCTGGGAGGGAGGGAGCTGTTCATTTGTAGCAACTATAGGCGGAGAGTATTAATGCAAGGGAAGTGGTTTGAGATTCTCGCTCACAAGGTTTTCAGATCCTCGTGGCATTTATCAGGACTGGAACTTGAGAAGAGTCGGAGATATGTCCAGTGTTATTCAATGGTTAAACATTCAATGTGCTATTCGTGGTTCTCTTAAGATTCGATTATAATTATTTGTTGTAATATTGTATTGTAGCTATGTTACATATTTCTAATTAGACTATTATTGAAGGGGATGGTAAGTGGGCATTGGACAGAGAGTTACAGAGATGTCCAACATGGAAACAGATCCTTTGGTCTAACTCGTTCTGGATAAATCTGGTCCCATTTGCCTGCACTTGTCCCATATCCCTCTAAACGCTTGCTAAGTCATACACCCATCCAGATGCCTTTTTAATGTTGTAATTGTACCAACCTCCACCATTTATCTGGCAGATCATTCTATGTGTACATGGAGTATATTCATCAGCAGGGAAGACGGGTTCTGAGCCTGTTAGACAATAGACAATAGATGCAGGAGTAGGCCATTTTGCCCTTCGAGCCTGCACCGCCATTCAATATGATCATGGCTGATCATTCCTAATCAGTATCCAACAGTATCCTGTTGGTGTATGCGTTCAAGATTCTGTATCTTCTGCCTGACCGAAGAGGTTGTAAGAGAGCAGTGCCAGAGTGGGAGGGCACTTTGATGATGTTGGCAACCTTTCTGCGGCAACATTGGTCATATCCTGACAATGAGGACCTACCCATTATCCCTGTTTCGAGTTGTCAACCAGTTTCACAACCCTGCCAGTAATTTGTTCTCAGTTTTATAGGCTTGGACCTAAGTTAGCAGCCTCTCAGAGACTTTATCAAATGCCTTCTGGATGTCCACATATACAACATACATAGACATTCCCCTATGCACCACCTTAGCCACCTAGGGCATCACAGTAGCTCAGCACTGCCACTCACAGCACCAGGGCCCTGGGTTTGATCCCACTCTCAGGCGATTGTGCACATTCTCCTGTGTCTGCGTGGGCTTCCTCCAGGAGCTCAAAGTTTCTCCCAGAGTCCAAGGTGGAGTCAGAGATGTACAACATGGAAACAGACCCTTCGGTCCAACCCGTCCATGCCAACCCAATCCAGGCCCACCTGCCAGCACCCAGCTCATATCCCTCCAAACTCTTCCTATTCATATTCCCATCCAAATGCCTCTTAAAATATTGCAATTGTACCAGCCTCTTCCACTTCCTCTGGCAGCTCATCCATACATGTACCACCCTCTGTGTGAAAAAGTTGCCCCTTAGGTCTCTTTTATATCTTTTCCCTCTCACCCTGAACCTATGCCCTGTAGTTCTGGACTCCCTGACCCCAGGGAAAAGACTTTGCCTATTTACCCTATCCGTGCCCCTCATAATTTAGTAAACCTCAATAAGATCACCCCTCAGTCTCCGACACTCCAAGGAAAACAGCCTCAGCCTGTTCAGCCTCTCCCTATACCTCAAATCCTCCAACTCTGGCAACATCCTTGTAAATCTTTTCTGAACCTTTTCAAGTTTCACAACATCTTTCTGATAGGAAGGTGATCAGAAATGCACGGAATATTCCAACAGTGGCTTAACCAATGACCTCAACATGACCTCCCAACTCCTGTAATCAATACTCTGACTAATAAAGGAAAGCATACCAAACGCCTTCTTCACTATCCTATCTACCTGCGACTCCACTTTCAAGGAGCTATGAACCTGCACTCCAAGGTCTCTTTGTTCAGCAACACTCCCTAGGACCTTACCATTAAGTGTATAAGCCCTGCTAAGATTTGCTTTCCCAAAATGCAGCACCTCGCATTTCTCTGAATTAAACTCCATCTGCCACTTCTCAGCCCATTGGCCCATCTGGTCCAGATCCTGTTGTAATCTGAGGCAACCCTCTTCATTGTCCACTACACCTCCAATTTTGGTGTCATCTGCAAACTTACTGACTGTACAAAGTGGCCTTGCTAAATTGATTTGATTTGATTTACTGTCACATGTACCTAAGTACAGTGAAATGCTTTGTTTGTGAGCAGTGCTGGCAGATCATAGTAAGCAAGGACGTATGGATCATAGACTGAGAAAGAAACGTTGGACAGCCTCAGGCATACAGGTCACACCACACAGGACATGCACTGGCAAGATCAACATGAACAAGATCAGCATTTGTTTGAAGTCAGCAAAGTTCATAAAAACCCTATAATGTGGAAACAGACCATTGGGCCCAACAAGTCCACACCGACCCTCCAAAGACTAATCCACCTAGAGTCATTTCCCTACCCTATTACTCTACATTTTTCCCTGATTAATGCACCTAACCTACACACCCCAAACACAATGGGGAATTTAGCACAGCTAATTCACCTAACCTGCACATCTTTGGATTGTTGGAAGAAACCGAAGCACCCGGAGGAAACCCACGCAGACATGGAGGGAGAACGTGCAAACTTAACACAGACAGTCGCCCGAGGCTGGAATCGAACCTGGGTCCCTAGAGCTGTCAGTACTAACCACTGAGCCACCGTGCCGCCTAATAACAGCTAGGAAGAAGCTGTTCCTGAACCTTCTGGTGCATAGGTTCAAGCTTCTGTATCTTCTGCCTGACAGAAAAGGTTTGAAGAGAGTGTGTTACTGGTGCGGGAGGGGTCTTTGATGGTCTTAGGGCAGCCTTCCTGCAGCAACGAGAAGTGTAGATGGAGTCTACGGATGGGAGGTTAGCATTCATCATGGTCTGGGTTCTGCACAGAACCTTCCATAGTTTCTTCCAGCCCTGGGCAGAGCAACTGCCAAACCAGACCATTATGCACCTGGACAGTATGCTTTCTATCGTGCATCTATAAACGTTGGTGAGGGTCCTTCTGGACAGGCCAATTTTCCTGAGCTGCCTGAGGAAGAAGAGCCGTTGTGGTCCCTTCTTGACCATCACATGTACGTGGGAAGTCCAGGACAGTATGTTGGTTATTGTCACTTCTATGACCCTTGATGGAGAAAAGAGCGTCTCTGCTTCTTTCTTCCTGAAGTCAGTTCTTTAGTTTTGCCAACATTGAGAGAGAGATTGTTGTCATTGCACCACCTCACCAAGCCCTCCAACTCCTATCTGTAATCTGACTTGTCATTGTTTGATATCCTTCCTACCACTGTGATGTCATCAGCAAACTTGTAGATGGCGTTTGTTCAGAATTTAGCTACACAGTCATGCAGGGGCAGGAAGTACAATAGAGGAGCTGAGAACGCAGCCATGGAGGGGGCCTCCGGTGTTGAGTGTTATTGTGGAGGTGGTGTCCATTTTCACTGATTGCGGTCTGTGGGTCAGGAAGCTGAGGATCCAATTGCAGAGATTAGAGCCGAGAGCAAGGTCACCAAATTTTGAGATCAGTCTGGAGAGAATCATGGTGTTGAAGGTGGAGCTGTAGCCAATGAGCAGGAGTCTGACCTCGCTGTCCTTGTTGCCAGATGTTTCAGTGATGAGCGTGGGACTGAGGGAAATAGCATCCACTGCAGATCTGCTATGTCGGTCAGCACATTGTAGGGAATCGGGGCTAGCTGGAGTTGATGTGACCCATGACCAGCCTCTCTGGGTATAACAGTTATGGAGGTCATAGTCATTGGGTGGTAGTCATTATGACATGGGACCTGGGTTCAATCCCAGCCTGTGTGGAGTGTGCATGTTCTCTCTTTCCCCCTAGCACCCCAAGTCTGCATGGTTTTCCTCCGGGTGCTTCAGCTTCTTCCCACAATCAAAAGATGGGCAGTTGAGATGAATTGGCCATGCTGAATTTCCCATAGTGTGCAGGTTAGGTGCATTAGTCAGGAGTAAATGAAGAGTAACGGGGTAGGGGAATGGGTCTGAGTGGGTTACTTTTCGAAGGGTCATTGTGGACTTGTGGGGCCAAATGGCTGTTTCCACACTGCAGGAAGCCTATGACATCATATACATATTCAAAAGGTTTTCATGATTAAAGTATATTTTTGAAACAACACACAATGCAGAAAAATAAGGAAAGCAAGGTTAAAAAGTTAAACAATACAGCGCTCACTAAAACGTGGAAAAACAAAGAAATATAGGGAGTCTGAACCTACCTTTGCAGAGTCTACTCCCTCCCCTGGACTTCAGTTGCTCCAAAGGCAGCAGCTTCTGAGGAGCAAGTTCCAGCTTGAAGCTCACAGGAGAACTTCCGTGTTGTGATGTCACAGTGGGGGGGGGGGCGGGGTCTCTCCAGGGCAACCAATCAGAATCGCGATATTCGGTGGTGACGTCCGGCAGGTTGCGTCTGCGCCCCGCGCGTTCCGGGGTTCAACGGTCACAGGTCGCGGAATCGACCAATGGAGAGTCCTGGAGGACCGGAAGTAGGCTGGTCCTGCTGTCAATCAAACCCCACGGTGCCTGAATGCGGAAGTTGGACCATGAGCTTCTGAAGTTGCTGCTGCTCCTCTCTCTCTCTCTCTCTGAATGAAGATTGAGCTTCATCCCCCAGACTGCAACTTCCTTCCTCTGTCCAACATCTGTGAGTACAACACTCTCTTTTCTCACCCTCGCCTTTCCATTCCTTAAATACTTTTAAAACTGCTCTCAATATTGCAAATGCACTGTGATCCAAGCCTTAGCAGTACATCGAACATTGCATTTGCCTTCCTACCTGCTAACCGAATCTGCATGTTAGATTAGATTAGATTAGATTACTTTACAGTGTGGAAACAGGCCCTTCGGCCCAACAAGTCCACACCGACCCTCCGAAGCTCAGTCCACCCATACCCCTACATCTACCCCTTACCTAACACTATGGACAATTTAGCATGGCCAATTCACCCTGACCTGCACATCTTTGGGCTGTGGGAGGAAACCGGAGCACCCGGAGACACGGAGAGAATGTGCAAACTCCACACAGTCAGTCGCCTGAGGCGGGAGGGCAGGAATTGGTGAAGAATAGACAAAGCATCTCTGCTTAGTCTTAGAGCAGAGCTGGAATCTATTAGTTGTCCTCCCCAGCCCTTCACCCACATTGTCCAGCAACTATGACGACTGGAGTCCTCCAAACCTTCGATCCATTTGAAAGCCTTCTCCCCTTTGTTCTTGAAGGTGCAGCCTGGGCGTCATTCCTATATCCCTTGTGCCCCACCCAAGCTCCCACCCTGGGCTTGCAAGCACAATTGTCTGCACAAGTATGAGTTGTGTCCTGAGAGCTTCTGTTTGACGTCAGTCTGGTAACCCACTGCTAAGGGTCAGATCAGTGTCTACGCCAGCACAAGAGTTCAGTGGATATTTGTTAGAAGCAGGAACAGCTTGTTTTGGACATTGCTTTTCCCAGGTTCTGGGGTGCACACAAACTATAGTTTGTGTGTACAAGGGGTGGAGGAATTGTAAGACGTGCTGGTAGTGAGAGATATAAGAAGTTGAGAGAAAGTGTATGGAGCGCACATGTCTGCATAGACCAAGTGGGCAAAATGGCTCCCTTGTTTAATTGTAGATTGAATGCTTAGTGTTGCATTTGCTGAGATGTTGGATAGGTGTAGATTCAAAGTGAAATGTTATTCTTTAAACACCACATTCTGGACTACTATATTGGTGAACAGACAAGGAAAGCAAACGATTTGTGTTCACTCTGTCAGGGCTTGGCCTCATCTGGAGCATTGTGTTCAACTTTGGCCCCTACACTTGGGAAGATTGTAAAATCATCAGCGAGGGTACAGAGAAGATTCATGAGAACGCTACCAGCCCCGAACTTTAGTTATGTCGAAAGATTAAAGAAATTGGCACTTCTCTCCTTTTTTAGAGGAGGGAAGATTTGATAGAGGGTGCCCAAAATCATGAGGGGTTTTAGAAACCTTTCCCCATTGGTATAAGGATCGAGAACAGAAGGATGGACTAATTAACAAAAAATATTATTTTTTCACACCGTGGTGTGAATGCACAGCATGGAAGCAAAGTCAGTTAAAGCCTCAAAAGAGAATGGAACACTATCTGAAAAGGAAAAATTGCGAGGCTATGGGGAAACGGCAAGGGAGTGAGTGTCAATAGATGAATGGCTGCTTCGGAGGGTAGGGCTGAGGGTTGATTTGACCTCCTGCAACCATTTACTGATTTATGTTAACCTTTGGAGATTCCTGAACCAGGACTCATTCATATCCAAATTGCATCTCTCAATCTTTTTCCCATGAGTCTGTGTCAAATGTTGTTAAAAAGTAAATTAAGTACTTTTTAGCGTGTTAAATGTAAACTGCATGAGACTAGTGGGACTGGTTTAGTTTGGGAATCCTGCTCAGCATGGACCAGTTTGTTTCTGTGCTGTATGCCTCCGTGACAGTAAGAACTAGAAGTGATCTTAATGAAACTAGTAGAATTCTGAAAGGGGCTTGACAGGGTAGATGCAGATAAAATGTTCCTTCGTGGGGGCAGTCATAGAACTCAAACAGTGGAGAAGCAGACCATTCAGCCTGTCCAATCCACACCAACCCTCCGAAGAGCATCTTACCCAAACTCAACACCCTAACCCATATATCATGTGGCCAATCCATCCTAATCTGCACATCTTTGGACTGTGGGAGGAAACCAGAGCCCCCAGAGGAAACCCCCGCAGACATGGGGCGGGGAAAAGAAAATGCAACCTACACACAGATAGTCACCGGAGGGTCCATGGCGCTGTGAGGCAGCAGTGCTAAGCACTGAGCCACCCAGGTCTGTCAATCGACATGGATTAACACTTTTAGGGGAGTGGGGAGGGAGGATATTAGGTACAAAGTGAGAATGGTAGGCGAGCGTGTGGAATGGAGTTGTACGGGGAAGGAGTGAGGCAGTTCTGAATTTCAGTCCTGTGCCGAGGTATGTTTGACTTGTGGAATCTCCTTTTACAGGATATGAGAAAGGGAGGCTTTGCGGGACCAAATCTCAAACCAAACGTCACATCACTATCTGACTGAGGGGCCTGAATCATTGGCACACACCTAGTTTTTGAAGTTTTGAATCTAACAGGAACAAGTATGTGTGGTCTGTCTATTTGCAAAGGTTTCAGACATTAGTGTGACTGTGGGAGAGAGTGTCCCAGTGAACTGACTGTGGGAAAAGCTTTTTACAGTTACACAGAAATAAAAACACACCATTCACAGCGGCAGGAGACCGAATACATTCTGTGTGTGGTTGGTCTTTCAACTGATTGTCAACGCTGGGGAGATGGACAGGATTCCCATGTCATGGAGAAGCCATGGAAAGGCAGGGACTGTGGGAAGGAATTCAAATTCCCGTCTTTGTTGGAAAGCCATTGCCGCAGTCACACTGGGGAGCAGCCGTTCACCTGCCCCGTGTGTGGGAAGGGCTTTGTCCACTTCTCCATCCCTGGTGACCCACCAGAGGGTCCACACCAGGGAGCGTCCGTTCACCTGCTCCGTCTGTGGGAAGGGGTTCAGCCCGTCATCCGCTCTGCTGATGCACTGAGCGCGTCCACATGGGGGAGAGCCCGTTCTCCCGCTCCAAGTGCAGAAAGGGGCTTCACCGATCCTTCCAGCCTGCAGAAGCACCAGCGGGTCTCCACACCGGGGAGCGGCCATTCACATGCTCCGATTGTGGGAAGGGTTTCAGTCAGATCTCCAGCCTGCAGAGACACCAGCAGCTCCACAGCTGGGAGAGGGCAGTTAGTGTGGGAAAGGGATTCAGCCAGACTCCCCTGAGACACTGAATCGATTCTGTGACTGTGTGGGTTTGAATTGGATCAGTGTTTAAGAGGGGGAGTTGTGGTCCCCCGGTAACGTGTTTCGATGCCGATGTGGAATGAACTTCCAGAGGAAGTGATGGATGCGGGTACAGTTACAATGTTTAAAAGACTTTTGGATCAGTAAATGAATAGGGAAAGGTTTGGAGGGACATGGGCCAGGAGCAGGCAGGTGGGACTAGTTAATTTGGGATTATGGTCAGCATGGACTGGTTGGACCGAAGGGCCTGCTTCCGCGCTATGTGACTCTATGACTACCTTAGGGAACATGGCATTTTAAGTGCTCAACCAGTTATGAGAGTCCCTACCTTCACCACCCTCTCAGTTCCTTAATTCGACCACCAGATCCCCTCTGAACTACTTACTCCTGATCTTCAACTTGTGCCCTCTGATCTTCAAATGTTTCTCACAGTGTACTCCGTCTGTGCCTCCCTGGATTTTGCACACCTCAGTCAGATGCCCCCCATAGCCTCCTCTGCTCCAGGGTAAACAAACCCAGCCTATCCAGCCCCTCCTCATCCCAGCCAACAGCCTGGTGAATCTCCTCTGCACCCTCTCCAGTTCAATCACGTCCTTCTGATACTGTGGCAACCAGAGCTCTGCACATCAATGTTTTAGAGTAACAGAGTCCTACAACATGGAGACAGGCCCTTTGGCCCCAGCTGATCCCTGTTGACTAAAATATCATCTGCGCTAAGCCCATTTCCCTGGACTTGGCCCATATCCTTCTAAACCTTTGTGTTTGTCCAAATGCCTTTTAAATGTTGTTAATGTACGTGCCTCAACCACTTCCACTGGCAGCTCATTCCATATGCGCACCACCCTCTGTATAAAGGAAAAAAAAGGTTGTCCCCAGGTTCCCTTTTATTCTTTCCCCTCTCTCTCCTTAAACTGATGCCCTCTAGTCCTAGACTCCTGGGAAAAAGACTGAGTGCATTATGCCCCTCTTGATTTTATACACTTTTATAAGATCCCCTCCTCTCCTGTATTCCAAGCCCTGGTTAATGAAGAAAAGCATCCCCTCTGCCTTCCTCACCCCCCTGTTTTACCTGTACTTCAACTTCGGGGATCTCTGGACTTGGACACCAAGGTCCCTTTGTTCCTCAGCACTCTGTAGGGACCGACTATTTAGTGCGTATTTCCTTCGCTTATTAAATTTCCCAGAATGCCTTGAGATTAAATTCCATCACTCTGCCCTTTTAAACCAGCTGATCACTATCAGACTGTAGACCATCCTCTTCACTATCAACACCACCACCTTTTCCAGCAGTTACTTCTGAACAGAGGGTGGCAGTGGGAATGGGGTGGGGAGAAAACTTTGCAAACTCCCTTTCCTTTTATTTTTTTTCCCAGTCAATGCAGTTCGAGTTTGTTAAAACAAGGAAAGAAACACAGGGTTTAATTTTAACTTCACACTCACTGAAACTTTATTCTCCCTCCAATGTCTTGAGAGTAAAACACTTTTTTTCCACCCGCCCCACAAATGGGAAATAAAGGGAGTTGTGGGACTGGTACCTGTTGCTATTTTGTGACCCATCCCAAGTGAAATTTATCCGTGGGTGAACAGCCTGTTTTTGTGCTTTGTGGGAGGTCAGGCTAGCAGCTTCTAAATCCTTATGTTAAACCACAAAGTAAATTATAGATCAGCAAATGTAATTCGAGAGTAGTTCTAGCAGCCGTGATGATCCTGTTGGGTCAACAGAGAGAGAGGGAGGATATCACATCTCAAGAGCAGACAGAACAGTTGTTATGCTTATTCATCAGTTGAATTGGTTCAGATGAGACCAGATGCTGCTTTTAATGGATCATAATTAAACACTACAAAGGAACACCTTAAATTCAAGGAATGTTGTAAGGGCAAATCAAACAGTAAACTTGAAGAGACAGGTTCTTCCATTTCTATCCTTGGGTGACCCAAATGAGATATTTTTAATGATAGCTGCATAATAATCTTCCTGCTGGATCTTTTTTAGGGCAAACAGTTTCTGGTGGGAGAAATCCTGTACGCTGACCCTCTGCGCCCCCAGTCTTTCTCTTCCTCCCCACCCACTATACCCCAGTGTTTCTCGACTCTCTGTCTCCCTATCCATTTTGTCTCTTTACAGACCTCCCGCTGCATCCTTACTTGTCCCTCGAGCTCTCTTTGATCGCTGTATCAAGCCCTTCTAAGAAGAGAGAGAGAGAGGGGGAATGGATGGTCATGATTCTACCTGGGAATGTTTGCGGGGATGGGGTGGGTGAGAAGTGGCTGATCTTTGAACCTGAGAATAGCTAAAATGATCTATTCAGAAACATCGTTAAAGTTCAATTTTTTTTTTAAGTAAGCTGCAGACATCTTTCTGAAACTTGCAATTAAATATGCTCAGGGCAGGCTGTGAGGGGTGAGTGGCCTATTCCTAATCTTGTGAAATTAGTTTTGAATGTGTAGAACTAGTCGTAGAGTTGTACAGCACTGAAACAAACCCTTCGGTCCACACTAACCTAATATCCTAAATTAATCTGGTTTCCCATTCGCCAACATTATGGCCCATATCTTTTTCAACCTTTCCTATTCATGAACCCATCCAGATGCCTTTTAAATGTTGTCATGGCACCAGTCTGCAGCACTTCTTTTGGCAGTTCGTTCAATAGACTCACCACCGTCTGCGTGAAAAAGTTACTCCTCAGATCCCTTTTAAGTCTTCCTCCTCTCACCCTAAACCTATGCCTTCTCGTTTGGGAGTCCCCTACCCTGGGGAAAAGATATACCAAAGTTGGGCAGCCGGACTCAATGCAAAAGGCTTCAAATGTCGAGCCAACAGCGTGGAGGGAAAAACTCTGGCTCCAGCCTTTTTGATTCTCATTAGCACTTGGACACTTGAAACATGTCAGTAACACCAGCATCGCCGCAGGATACTGCGCATGCTTTTCGGTGTCAGCAAGAACAGCGCATGTTCGCCGGTGTCAGCAAAGGAGTGCGCATGCTCCTGGCTGCCCGCTGGAACGGCCCGCGACCGTCTTTCGATGGACCAATGGAATGCCCTGGAGGACCGGAAGGAGTCTGGTCCTCCTGCGAATCACAGCCACCCTATTGTCTGAATGCGGAAGTTGGACCATGAGGTTCTGAAGGTGCTGCTGCTCCTCTCTCTCTCTCTGAATGAAGATTGAGCTTCACCCCCAGACTGCAACTTCCTTCCTCTGTCCAACATCTGTGAGTACACTTACTTTTCTCAGCCTCCCATCTTCCCTTTTTTTATACGTTCTGCAGTTCAATTGATGACTTGCGGCGAGAAAGGGCGTGAATCCAGGGAGGGAGACAGACTCTGGAAACGTTGGTCCAGGTCTGTGTCTCAGTTGGCGAGCACATGGCAAATGCAGTACCACAGGGTGAACATTATAGCCTTTTCTGTGGGGTGGGGTGGGGTGGAAGCAGAAGGGAGGTGCATTGTTTAAATGGCGATATGTTGAGATGTGGGGAATGTGAGGACTGCAGATGTTGTTGGAGATCAGAGTTGAAAAGTAGGGGCTGGAAAAGCACAGCTGGTCAGGAAACGTTCGAGGAGCAGGGAAGGTGACTTTTCGGGCACGAGCCCTTCATCGGGAATGATGTGTGGATGTACAAAGGGGCCTCAATGTCCTTCTGAACCAGTCAATGCAAGTTGTCAGACAGGTTCAGCAAGCAATGAGCAAGGCAAGTGGTATTATCACCAATAGGAATTGAGTTCAGAAGTGGGGATGTCTTCATGCAGTTTGGGGGTCATTGAATATTTTAAAGTCTGAGTTCATCTGATTTTTGATCAACAAAGAAATGGATTGTTGTGGGGGAAGGCAAGAAAATGTCTTTAAGACCAGTACAGAACAGTTACAGAGTCAGACAGCACAGAAACAGACCCTTCAGTCCACTATGTTCTCAAACTAAACTAGTCCCACCTGTCTGTGTTTGATCCATATCCCTCTGAAACTTTTTCTATTCATGTACTTATTAGATTAGATTCCCTACAGTGTGGAAACAGGTCCTGCAGCCAACAAGTCCATACCGACCCTCCGAAGAGTAACCCACCCCACTCTGACTAAAGCACCTGACACTGTGGGCAATTTAGCATGGCCAATTCACCTGACCTGCACATCTTTTGGACTGTGGGAGGAAACTGGAGGAAACTCACGCAGACACGGGGAGAATGTGCAAACTCCACACAGATAGATGCCCGAGGGTGGAATCGAACCTGGGACCCTGGTGCTGTGAGGCAACAGTGCTAACCACTGAGCCACCATGTCGTCCTTATCCAAATGTCTTTTAAATGTTGTGACTCTACCTGCATCCACCACTTCCTCTGGATATTCATTCCACCACACAAACCAGTCTGTGTAAAAAAAACAAATTGTGTGCCTCATCTTTCCCCTCTCTCCTTCAAAATGTGCTCTCTAATCTCAAAACCCCCACCCACCCTAGGGAAAGGATGCTCCCTGTTCACCTCATCTATACCCCTTATGATTTTATAATCCTGTGTAAGGTCACCTCTCAACCTCCTAAACTCCAGTGAAAAATGTCCCACTCTATCCACCTCAATGTAGAAATTCCTGAAGAAGGGCTTATGCCCGAAACGTCGATTCTCCTGCTCCTTGGATGCTGCCTGACCTGCTGCGCTTTTCCAGCAACACATTTTCAGCTCTGATTTCCAGCAACTGCAGTCCTCACTTTCTCCTCAATGTAGGTATAATCATATCCAGTTATGATCTGTTCAATGCTGGTGCAGGCTCAAAAGACCAAATGTGAGAAAATGAGGTCTGCAGATGCTGGTGGTCAGAATCGAGATGATGAAGGGCTCTGGCCTGAAATATCAATTCTCCTGCTCCTTAGATGCAGCCTGACCAGTTGCGCTTTTCCAGCAACACACTCTCAACAAAAGACCAATATCTGGATTGCTCCCAGTGCTACGAGCTAGTGAGGACAGGAATAGGAGGATAGAGCAGATGAATGCAAAGCTGAGGAGCTGTGGTGTATGGGAGAAGGATTCACATTTTGGATCATTGGAATCTCTTTTGGGGTAGAAGTGACCTGTACAAGAAGGACGGATTGCACCTAAATTGGAAGGGGACTAATATACTGGCAGGGAAATTTGCTAGAGCTGCTTGGGAGAATTAAAACTAGTAAGTTCGGGGGTGAGATCAAGGGAGATAGTGAGGAAAGAGATCAATCTGAGACTGGTACAGTTGAGGACAGAAGTGAGTCAAACAAGTATGGGCAGACAGGGACAAGGTAGGACTAATAAATTAAACTGCATTTATTTCAATGCAAGGGGCCTAACAGGGAAGGCAGATGAACTCAGGGCATGGTTAGGAACATGGGACTGGGATATCATAGCAATTATAGAAACATGGCTCAGGGATGGGCAGGACTGGCAGATTAATGTTCCAGGATACAAATGCTACAGGAAAGATAGAAAGGGAGGTAAGAGAGGAGGGGGGCGTGTCCTTTTTGATAAGGAATAGCATTACAGCTGTACTGAGGGAGGATATTCCCGGAAATACATCCAAGGATATTTATTTGGGTGGAACTGAGAAATAAGAAAGGGATGATCACCTTATTGGGATTGTATTATAGACCCCCTAATAGTCAGAGGGAAATTGAGAAACAAACTTGTAAGGAGATCTCAGCTATCTGTAAGAATAATAGGGTAGTTATGGTAGGGGAATTTAACTTTCCAAACATCGACTGGGACTGCCATAGTGTTAAAAGTTTAGATGGAGAGGGATTTCTTAACTGCATACAAGATAATTTTCTGATTCAGTATGTGGATGTACCTACTAGAGAAGGTGCAAAACTTGACCTACGACCGTAATTCTATTAGTTTTAAAATATTGATGGAAAAGGATAGACCAGATCTAAAAGTTGAAGTTCTAAACTGGAGAAAGGCCAATGTTGACGGTATTAGGCAAGAACTTTTGAAAGCTGATTGGTAAAGGGACGGCTGGAAAATGGGAAGCCTTCAGAAATGAGATAACGAGAATCCAGACAAAATATATTCCTGTCAGGGTGAAAGGAAAAACTGGTAGGTATAGGGAATGCTGGATGACTAAAGAAATTGAGGGTTTGGTTAAGAAAAAGAAGGAGGCATATGTCAGGTATAGACAGGATAGATCGAGTGAATCCTGAGAAGAGTATAAAGGAAGTAGGAGTATACTTAAGAGGGAAATCAGGAGGGCAAAAAGGGGACATGAGATAGCTTTGGCAGATAGAATTAAGGAGGATCCAAAGGGTTTTTACAAAATATATTAAGGACAAAAGGGTAACTAGAGAGAGAATAGGGCCCCTCAAAGATCAGCAAGGCGGCCTTTGTGTGGAGCCACAGAAAATGGGGGAGATACTAAATGAATATTTTGCATCAGTATTTACTGTGGAAAAGGATATGGAAGATATAGACTGTAGGGAAATAGACAGTGACATTTGCAAAATGTCCAGATTACAGAGGAGGAAGTGCTGGATGTCTTGAAACGGTTAAAGGTGAATAAATCCCCAGGACCTGATCAGGTGTACCCGAGAACTCTGTGGGAAGCTAGAGAGGTGATTGCTGGGCCTCTTGCTGAGATATTTGTATCATCGATAGTCACAGATGAGGTGCCGGAAGACTGGAGGTTGGAAAACGTGGTGCCACTGTTTAAGAAGGGTGGTAAAGACAAGCCAGGGAACTACAGACCGGTGAGCCTGACCTCGGTGGTGGGCAAGTTGTTGGAGGGAATCCTGAGGGACAGGATGTGCATGTATTTCGAACGGCAAGGACTGATTAGGGATAGTCAACATGGCTTTGTGCGTAGGAAATCATGTCTCACAAACGTGATTGAGCTTTTTGAGGAAGTAACAAAGAAGATTGATGAGGGCAGAGCAGTAGATGTGATCTACATGGACTTCAGTAAGGCGTTCGACAAGGTTCCCCATGGGAGATTGATTAGCAAGGTTAGATCTCATGGAATACAGGGAGAACTAGCCATTTGGATACAGAACTGGCTCAAAGGAAGAAGACAGAGGGTGGTGGTGGAGGGTTGTTTTTCAGACTGGAGGCTTGTGACCAGTGGAGGGCCACAAGGATCGGTGCTGGGTCCTCTACTTTGTGTCATTTATATAAATGATTTGGATGCGAGCGTGAGAGGTACAGTTAGTAAGTTTGCAGGTGACCCCAAAATTGGAGGTATAGTGGGCAGTGAAGAGGGTTACTTCAGACTACAACAGGATCTGGACCAGATGGGCCAATGGGCTGAGAAGTGGCAGATGGAGTTTAATTCAGATAAATCTGAGGTGCTGCATTTTGGGAAAGCAAATCTTAGCAGGACTTATACACTTAATGGTAAGGTCCTTGGGAGTGTTGCTGAACAAAGAGACCTTGGAGTGCAGGTTCATAGCTCCTTGAAAGTGGAGTTGCAGGTAGATAGGATAGTGAAGAAGGTGTTTGGTATGCTTTCCTTTATCGGTCAGAGTATTGAGTACAGGAGTTGGGAGGTCATGTTACGGCTGCACAGGACATTGGTTAGGCCACTGTTGGAATATTGTGTGCAGTTCTGGTCTCCTTCCTATCGGAAAGATGTCGTGAAACTTGAAAGGGTTCAGAAAAAATTTACAAGGATGTTGCCAGGGTTGGAGGGTTTGAGCTACAGAGAGAGGCTGAACGGGCTGGGGCTGTTTTCCCTGGAGCGTCTGAGGCTGAGGGGTGACCTTATACAGGTTTACAAAATCATGAGGGGCATGGATAGGGTAAATAGACAAAGTCTTTCTTTTCCCTGGGGTCAGGGAGTCCAGAACTAGAGGGGCATAAGTTTAGGGTGGGAGGGGAAAGATATAAAAGAGACCTAAGGGGCAACTTTTTCACGCAGAGGGTGGTACGTGTATGGAATGAGCTGCCAGAGGAAGTGGTGGAGGCTGCTACAATTGCAACATTTTAAGAGGCATTTGGATGGGAATATGAATAGGAAGGGTTTGAAGGGATATGGGTGTTGGCAGGTGGGACTAGATTGGGTTGGGATATCTGGTCAGCATGGACGGGTTGGACTGAAGGGTCTGTTTCCATGCTGTACATCTCTATGACTCCTGCTCCCAATTCTCATACTCTTATGTTGCCAGGACAGCAAGAGACCTTAAGACACAGGAACACAAATTAGGCCATTCAGCCCATCAGGTCCTCTCCACCATTCAATCATAGCTGATAGGTTTCTCAACCCCATTCTCTCATTTTCTCCTCATAACCCTTGATCTCCTTGATACTCAAGAACCTATTTATCCTCAGTGACCTGGCCTCCACAGCCTTTTCTGGAAGTGAATTCAATAGATTCCCCACTCTCTGGCTGAAGAAGTTTCTCCTTAACTCCATCCTAAAAGGTCTTCCCTATAGTCTAAGGCTGTGCCCTCGGGTCCTGCTCTCTCCTACCAATGGAAACCATTTCCAATCCCCTCTCTGTCCAAGGCCGTTCAGGATTCTGTATGTTTCACTTAGATCCCCCCCCTAAGTGTGGGCCTATGAACCAGCAGGTACAGCAGGGATTAGGTTCAGCAAAGTCAGAATGGAGGGAGTGTGTGTGGGATGGAGACTTTCAGCTTTTAGGGAATAAGAGAGGAAAGGAAGTTTTGTATAAATTAATATTGATTGGATGGGCTGATGGGTGGGGGAGGGCAGAATTGAGTTTAATTCAGATAAATATGAGGTGTTGCCTTTTGGTGAGGCAAATCAGGACTTATGAGGGGTATTGCTGAACAAAGAGACCTTGTACTGCAGGTTCATTGTTCCTTTGAAAGTGGAGTTGCAGGTAGATAGGACAGTGAAGAAGACGTTTGGTATGCTTTCCTTTATTGGTCAGTGCACTGACTAAAGGAGTTGGCATTTCATGTTGCGGCTGCACAGGGCATTGGTTAGGCCACAGTTGGAACACTGCATTCTGTTCTGGTCTCCCTGCAAAAGGAAAGAGGTTGTGAAACTTTTGAAAGGGTTCAGAAAAGATTGACAAGGCTGTTGCCAGAGTTGGACGGTTTGAGCTACAAGGATAGGCTGAATAGGCTGGGTGGGTTTTCCCTGGAGAGTCAGAGGCTGAGGGGTGACCTTAGAGAAGTTCAAAAGGGGCTTGGATAAGGTGAATAGCCAAGATCTTTTCCCCAGGGTGGGGTAGTCCAAAACTAGAGGGCATGGGTTTGAGGTGAGAGGGGAAAGATTTGAAAGGGACCTGAAGGCCAGCTTTTTCACACAGAGGGTGGTGCAATCTGCCAGAGGAAATGGTGGAGGCTGGTACAATTACAATATTTAAAAGGTATCTGGATGGGGACATGAATAGGAAGGGTTTAGAGCGATATGGGCTAAATGCTGGCAAATGGGACTAAATTAATTTAGGATATGTGGTCGGCATGGACGAGTTGGATTGAAGGGTCTGTTTCCATGCTGAATCGCTCCTTTTGTCTTTGGTGAAAGCAGAAGTGTGGTTGTGAAGACTGGACTTTCAGAGCAGCTTACAAAGATGTTTTGTCCTGACTGGGAGCAGAAGTAGTTAAAATGAAAGCTTTCATTTGTGAGACAGCAACTGAGTGAGTGAGTACATCTGGGCTCTTGGTGGAAAGTGGGAATTCATTGCAGTGTGGGGATGAAGTGCTCGAAGGTTTATCAGCAGGAAGTAAAGTGTGCTGAGTGAGGAGCCCAGTGAAGGGGTAGGTGGCTTTTTCTTTTAAGCTGCTCATTTCTTTCAGCCTCCAACATTATATTTCCAATGCTGTGCATCAGAAAGAGCAGTGAATCTTAGGATTTTCAGCACTGCAGATATTGCATTGTTCCATCAGCATTGTAAAGGTTACTGGCAGCAGTGGGTTGTATCACTAGAAACGATGAAGCAGTTAGATAACGCACATACAAGAGGGCGGGGTGGGACTTGTCTTTCGATTTACAGAAGATGGGAGGTTCTGGGCGCTGTGATCTGGGGCAAACACAACTGTGGTATATCATAGAATACCAATAGTGTGGATGTAAGCCATTCGGCCCATCAGGTCCACAGTGACCCTTCCAAATCTCTTCTCTCTTTCCCCACCCCCGCCAACACTCAGGTTATTTCTGCTGGAGGGTGAGACTAGGCCTCAAGATTAGGAGGAGTAGATTTTGGACAGAGATGAGGGGGAAGTGCTTTTCTTGGAGAGTCATGAACGTATGGAATTCTCTGCCCACGGAAGCAGGAGAGGCAGCTTCATTTAGTATATTGCTCAAACTCATGTTGCTTGTCATCTGCGTGTGTGGCTACTAAGGAGAGCTGGTCATGGCGTTTCGTGGCTGGTTGGCGTTCATGGATGCGGATCGTTAGCTGTCTTCCTGTTTGTCCTATGTAGTGTTTTGTGCAGTCCTTGCATGAGTTCGACTGGGACAACACTACTATTATAGGACAAGCCAAACAGAGAACAGGCAGGGAATTCCTAGAGGCATGGCATTCATCCACAGATTCGATCAACAAACACATCAACCTGGACCCAATATACCGGCCACTGCAGCGGACAGCTGGAACTGACAACCGGAAGCGGCAGAGACAACTCACTATAAATGCCGGAGGAAACATCACAGAAGTGCTTCACAGGAGGCTCCCAAACACTGAGGATGTCCCCTAGACAGGGGACGAAACGTCTGCAACACAAATTTCCAGCTCGGCGAACAGAACCACAACAGTCTGGCGTCAGCTCAGATTGCAGGTCCTGATTTCTCTGTCCTCTGTTGATCTCCCTATTCCCACAGAGTAAGATGTTGGTCTGTTCTCAGCTCTGCTGGATTCCTGCTGATGCTCTGATTTCTGCCCCCCCCCCCCCCCCCACACCGCCAACACCTTTTACACCTTTGTGGAACAATAAAACCCAACCCACAATCTCCGAGTCTGTCAACCATCCAGACAGTGAGTAAGTTATAGGAGTGGGGAGCAAAGAAGAAAATTGAAACAAAATTTGGAATTAAACACCAACTGTGCGTTTCTGCTCTTTCATTCAGAAGGAAACTGGAAATAGGGGTCTCCCAGGATTCTTATGGTGCACTACTTGAGGAATTCTCTCTCCTTTACATCTGTTTAGTGTCCAGCAATGATTTATCACAATATTTACATCAACAGAAATAAAGCATCTGTTATCAAATAGACAGATATATACAACACAGAAATGGAGTTTTCGATCAAACAGATCCGTGCTGATAAGATGTAAATCTGGTTCCATTTGGCTGCTATCCCTCCAAGCCCTTCATATTCACATACCCATCCAGATGGCTGTTCAATGTAATTGTACCAGCCTTCACCAGTTCCTCTGGCAGCCCATTCCATATGCGCATCACGCTGTGTGAAATTGTTGCCCCTTAGGTCCCTTTTAAATCTTTCCCATCTCGCCCAAAACCTAGTTCTGGACACCATCACAGAGGCGCTAATGCAATGCAGGGTACGTTGGGGTCCAAACAATCGAATGTTATAGGGCACTCTATAGTCAGAGGACAGACGGACATTTCTGTGGCCAGCAGTGAGAAATCCAATTTGGTGTATTGTCTCCCTGGTGCCAGGATTAAGAATGTCTGAGAGAGGGTGCAGAATGTTCTCAAAGGGGAGAGGGACAGCAGGGGGTCATTGTACACATTGGAACCAATGACATAGGAAGGGAAAAGGATGAGATTCTGAAGGGAGAATATAGAAAAATAAGCAGGAATTTAAAAAGGAGGTCCTCGAGGGTAGTAATATCCAGATTACTCCCGGTGCTATGAGCCAGTGAGGACAGGAATAGGAGGATAAGGCAGATGAAAGCGTGGCTGAGGAGCTGGTGCATGGGATCCACATTTTTGGATCACTGGAATCTTCTGGAGCAGAACTGACCTGTGCAAGAAGGATGGATTGCATCTGAATTGGAAAGAGACTAATATATTGGCAGGGAGATTTGTAAGAGCTGCTCGGGAGGATTTCAACTAGGAAGGTGGGGGAGGTGGGATCCAGGAAGATAGTGAGGAAAGAGATCAATCTGAGACTGGTACAGTTGAGAACAGAAGTGAGTCAAACAGTCAGGGCAGGCAGGGACAAAGCAGAGAACAAGGTGGGACTGATGAATTAAACTGCATTTATTTCAATGCAAGAGGCCTAACAGGGAAGGCAGATGAACTCAGGAGATGGTTAGGAACATGGGACTGGGATATCATCGCGATTACAGAAATGTGGCTCAGGGATGGGCAGGACTGGCAGCTTAATGTTCCAGGATACAAATGCTACAGAAAGGACAAAGAGAGGCAAGAGAGGAGGGGGAGTGGTATTTTTGATAAGGGATAACATTACAGCTGTACTTAGGATGTTCCTGGAAATATATCCAGGGAGGTTATTTGGGTGTAACTGAGAAATAAGAAAGGAATCATCACTTTATTGGTATTGTAGTCAGCGGGAAATTGAGAAAGGAGGTTTCAGTGGGCGGCACGGTGGCGTAGTGGTTAGCACTGTTGCCTCACCGCGCCAGAGACCTGGGTTCAGTTCCCACCTCAGGCAACTGACTGTGTGGAGTTTGCACGTTCTCCCTGTGTCTGTGTGGGTTTCCTCCGGGTGCTCCGGTTTCCTCCCACAGTCCAAAAATGTGCAGGTCAGGTGAATTGACCATGCTAAATTGCCCGTCGTGTTAGGTGAAGGGGTAAATGTAGGGGAGTGGGTCTGGGTGGGTTGCTCTTCGGAGGGTCGGTGTGGACTTGCTGGGCCGAAGGGCCTGTTTCCACACTGTAATCTAATCTTATCTGTAAGAATAATAGGGTGGTTACGGTAGGGGATTTTAGCTTTCCAAACATAGTCTGGGACTGCCATAGTGTTAAAGGTTTAGATGGAGAGGAATTTCTATGTATACAAGAAAACGTTCTGATTCAGCATGTACCTACTGCGAAAGTACAGAACTTGACCTACTCTTGGGAAATAAGGCAGGACAGGTGACTGAGGTGTCAGTGGGGGAGCACTTTGGGGCCAGTGACCATAATTCTATTAGTTTTAAAATAGCGATGGAAAAGGATAGACCAGATCTAAAAGTTGAAGTTCTAAATTGGAGAAAGGCCAATTTTGACGGTATTAGGCAAGAACTTTCAAAAGCTGATTGGAGGCAGATGTTCGCAGGTAAAGGGACGGCTGGAAAATGGGAAGCCTTCAGAAATGAGATCACGAGAATCCAGAGAAAGTATATTCCTGTCAGGGTGAAAGGAAAGGCTGGTAGGTATAGGGAATACTGGATGACGAAAGAAATTGATGGTTTGGTTAAGAATAAAAAGGAAGCATGTGTCAGGATAGATCGAGTGAATCCATCGCGTATTAAGGCAGTAGGAGTATACTTAAGAGGGAAGTCAGGAGGGCAAAAAGGGGACATGAGATAGCTTTGGCAAATAGGGTTAAGGAGAATCCAAAGGGCTTTTCTCAATACACTAAGGACAAAAGGGTAAGTAGGGAGAGAATAGGACCCCTCAAAGATCAGCTGGACGGCCTTTGTGTGGTGTTGCAGGGGATAGAGGAGATCCTAAACGGGTATTTTGCATCAGTGCAGAAGGATGTCGATGACATAGAATGTGGGGAAATAGATGGTGTCATCTTGAAAAATGTCTTTATACTAAGGAGACGTGCTGGATATCTTGAAACACGTAATGGTGGATAAATCCCCAGGACCTGATCAGATGTATCTGAGAACTCTGTGGGAAGCGAGGGAAGTGATTGCTGGGCCCTTTGCTGAAATATTTGTATCACCGATAGTCACAGGTGAGGTGCCAGAAGTCTGGAGGTTGGCTCATGTGGTGCCAACATTTTTTTTGCAGCAGGGAACGGCGGGTGCTGGGCGGAAGTGAAGTCCGAGCGCAAAGCTGGTCAGGAAGGTAAGTGATTGTTATTTGAGTGGGTGGGATCATGCTGTAAGGTTGAGTGAAATAGGAGTTCAAGTGGACAGGGCCTGGGAAATGAATATTCAAGGCTATACGTGCTATCGTAAGGACAGACTGACGGGCAGAGGGGGTGGGGTGGCCATGTTGGTAAGGGATGATATTCAGTCCCTTGCGCGGGAGGATCTAGAATCAGGGGATATAGAGTCAGTGTGGATAGAGCTGAGAAATTCTAAGGGTAAAAGGACCCTCTTGGGAGTTATCTACAGGCCCCCAAACAGTAGTCTGGGTGTCGGATGTAAGTTGAATCAGGAGCTGAAATTGGCCGGTTGCAAAGATGTTACTACAGTTTTTATGGGGGATTTCAACATGCAGGTCGACTGGGAGAATCAGGATGGTACTGGACCCCAAGAAAGGGAGTTTGTGGAGTGCCTCCGAGATGGATTCTTAGAACAGCTGGTGCTGGAGCCTACCAGGGAGAAGGCAATTCTGGATCTGGTATTGTGCAACGAACCAGAATTGGTCAGGGACCTCGAAGTGAAGGAGCCATTGGGAAGTCGTGACCATAATACAATAAGGTTCAATCTGCAATTTGAGAGGGAGAGGGTACAGTCGGAAGTGACAATATTTCAGTTAAATAAAGGGAACTATGGAGCTATGAGGGAGGAGCTGGCCAAAGTTCAATGGTGCAATACCTTAGCAGGGATGACAGTGGAGGAACAATGGCAGATATTTCTGTGTATACTGCAGAAGATGCAGGATCAGTTCATTCCAAAAAGGAAGAAAGATCCCAGGAGGAGGCATGGGTGGCTGTGGCTGACGAGGGAAGTTAAGAAATATATAAAGTTAAAAGAGAAAAAGTATAACGTAGCAAAGATGAGTGGGAAAACGGAGGACTGGGAAGCTTTTAAAGAACAACAGAGGATTAGTAAGAAGGAAATACAGAGAGAAAAAATGAGGTACGAAGGTAAACTGGCGAAAAATATAAAGGAGGATAGTAAAAGCTTTTTTAGGTATGTGAAAGGCTAAAAATGGTTAAGACTAAAATTGGGCCCTTGAAGACAGAAACAGGGGAATATATTACTGGGAACAAAGAAATGGCAGAAGAGTTGAATTGGTAACATTGGCTGAAGGACCTGAACTGAAGGGAATTTATATTTGCCGGGAAGTGGTGTTGGAGAGACTGCTAGGTCTGAAGGCTGATAAGTCCCCGGGGCCTGATGGCCTACATCCTAGGGTACTGAAGGAGGTGGCTCGAGAAATCGTGGATGCATTGGTGATCATTTCCCACAGTTCGATAGATTCGGGATCAGTTCCTGCGGATTGGAGGGTGGCTAATGTTGTACCACTTTTTAAGAAAGGTGGGAGAGAGAAAACAGGAAATTATAGACCAGTTAGTCTGACCTCAGTGGTGGGAAAGATGCTGGAGTCAATTATAAAGGATGAAATTACGACACATCTGGATAGTAGTAACAGGATGAGACCACACCATGATTTATGAAGGGGAAATGATGCTTGACTAATCTTCTGGAATTGTTTGAGGATGTAACTCTGAAGATGGATGAGGGACATCCAGTAGATGTAGTGTACCTGGACTTTCAGAAAGCTTTTGATAAAGTCCCACACAAGAGGTTAGTGAGTAAAATTAGGGCGCATGGGATTGGGGGCAAAGTACTAACTTGAATTGAAAGCTGGTTGGCTGACAGGAAACAAAGAGTAGTGATAAACGGCTCCATTTCGGAATGGCAGGCAGTGACCAGTGGGGTATCGTAAGGATCAGTGCTGGGACCGCAGCTTTTTACAATATATATTAATGATATAGAAGATGGTATTAGTAATAACATTAGCAAATTTGCTGATGATACTAAGCTGGGTGGCAGGGTGAAATGTGAGGAGAATGTTAGGAGATTACAGGGTGACTTGGACAGGTTAGGTGAGTGGTCAGATGCATGGCAGATGCAGTTTAATGTGGATAAATGTATGGTTATCCACTTTGGTGGCAAGAACAGGAAGGCAGATTACTGCCTAAATGGAATCAATTTCGGTAAAGGGGCAGTACAAAGGGATCTGGGTGTTCTTGTACACCAGTCAATGAAGGTAAGCATGCAGGTACAGCAGGTAGTGAAGAAGGCTAATAGCATGCTGGCCTTCATAACAAGAGGGATTGAGTATAAAAGCAAAGAGGTTCTTCTGCAGCTGTATAGGGCCCTGGTGAGACCACACCTGGAGTATTGTGTGCAGTTCTGGTCTTCAAATTGGAGGAAAGACATTCTGGCTATTGAGGGAGTGCAGCGTAGGTTCACGAGGTCAATTCCTGGAATGGCGGGACTACCTTATGCTGAAAGACTGGGCTTGTATACCCTTGAGTTTAGAAGACTGAGAGGGGATCTGATTTAGAAATATAAGATTATTAAAGGATTGGACACTCTGGAGGCAGGAAACATGTTTCGCTGGATACTGATTTAAGGATGATCAGCCATGATCATATTGAATGGTGGTGCAGGCTCGAAGGGCAGAATGGCCTACTCCTGCACCTGTTGTCTATAAAAGTGGTAAGGACAAGCCATGGAACTATCGAGTGGTGAGCCTAATGTCAGTGGTGGGCAAGTTATTGGAGGGAATCCTGAGAAACAGGATTTATATTATTTGGAAAGGACTGATTAGGGAGGTCAACATGGCTTTGTGTGTGGGAAATAATGTGTCGCGAACTTGATAGAGTTTTTTGAAGAAGTAACAGAGGTTTGATGAGGGCAGAGTGGTGGACATGATCTGTATGGACTTCAGTAACGCAGTCGACAAGGTTCCCCATGGGAGACTGGTTAGCAAGGTTCGATCTCATGGAATACAGGGAGAACTAGCCATTTGGATCCAGAACTGGCTCAAAAGTCGAAGACAGAGGGTGGTGGTGGAGGGTTGTTTTTCAGACTGGAGGCCTGTGACCAGTGGAGTGCCACAAGGATCGCTGCTGGGTTCGCTACTTTTCATCACTTGTATAAAAGATTGGATGTAAACATAGAAGGTATAGTTAGTAAGATTGCAGATGACACCAAATTGGAAGTGTGGTAGACATTGAAGAAGATTACCTCCAATTACAACGGCATCTTGAGCAAATGGGCCAATGGGCTGAGCAGTGGCAGATGGAGTTTAATTTAGGTGCGAGATTTGGGAAAACAAATCTTAGCAGGACTTATACACTTAATGGTAAGGTGCTAGGGTGTGTTGCTGAACAAAGAGACCTTGGAGTGCAGGTTCATAGCTCCCTGAAAGTGGAGTCACAGGTCGATAGGATAGTGAAGAAGGCGTTTGGTATGCTTTCCTTTATTGGTCAGAGTATTGAGTACAGGAGTTGGGAGGTCATGTTGCTGCTGTACACAACGTTGTTTCGGCCACTGTTGGATTTCTGTGCAATTCTGTTCTCCATCCTATCAGAAGGATGTTGTGAAACTTGAAAGGGTTCAGAAAATACTACAAGGATGTTGCCAGGGTTGGAGGGTTTGAGCTACAAGGAGAGGCTGAACAGGCTGGGGCTGTTTTCCCTGGAGCGTCAGAAGCTGTGGGGTGACCTTATAGAGGTTTATAAAACCATGAGGGGCATGGATAAGGTAAATAGGCAAGGTCTTTTTCCCCCTGGGGTAGCGGAGTCCAGAACTAGAGGGGCATAGGCTTAGGGTGAGAGGGGAAAGATATAAAAGAGACCTAAGGGGCAACTTTTACGAGAGGATGGTGTGTGTTTGGAATGAGTTGCCAAGGAAGTGGTGGAGGCTGGTAGAATTGCATTATGTAAAAGACATCTGGATAGGTATTTGAATTGGAAGGGTTTAGATGAATCTGGGCCAAGTGTTTGCAAATGGGACTAGGTTAGGTTGGGAAAGCTGGTCAGTGTGGACGAATTGGACTGAAGGGTCTGTTTCCATGCTGTACATCTATGTGACTCTATATGATTTTAATAAACCTCTAAGTTAACCCCTTAGCCTTCGACGCTCCAGGGAAAACAGCCTCACCTTATTCAGCCTCTCCTTTTACCACAAATTCTCCAACCCTGGCGACATCCTTATCAATCTTTTTGACACCTTTCATGTTTCACAGCACCTTTCCGATCCTGCAGCAGGGAGACCAGAATCGGACGCTGTATTCCAAAAGTGGCCGAACCAATTTCCGGCACAGCTGCAACATGACCTCCCAACTCCTATATCCAATGGGCCTAATGGCCTCTTTCTGCACTGAAGGGATTTTATGATTTTATCCTGTGTCCCATCAATTTTAGTCACTTTTTCTGGTGTATGGTGTATCAGGATGGGATCACTGGTACCAGAATTGCACGCAATACTCCAAAAGTGGCCAAATCAATGTCCTGGACAGCTGCAACATGACCTCCCAACTCCAGTACTCAATACTCCATAAAGCAAAGTGTACCAAACACCACCTTCATTATCCTACCTACCTGCAAGTTCACGGTCAAGGAACTGGCATGGAAACAGACCTTCGGTCCAACCAATCCATGCCAACCATAATCCCAAATTAACCGAGTCACTCCTGCCCGCTCCTGACCTGTATCCCTCCAAACCCTTCCTATTCATGTACTTAGATTAGATTAGATTACTTACAGTGTGGAAACAGGCCCTTCGGCCCAACAAGTCCACACCGCCCCGCCGAAGCGTAACCCACCCATACCCCTACATACCCACCCATACCCCTACATCTACATCTACCCCTTACCTAACACTACGGGCAATTTAGCATGGCCAATTCACCTGACCTGCACATCTTTGGACTGTGGGAGGAAACCGGAGCACCCGGAGGAAACCCACGCAGACACGGGGAGAACGTGCAAACTCCACACAGTCAGTCCCGGGTCTCCGGTGCTGTGAGGCAGCAGTGCTAACCACTGTGCCACCGTGCCGCCCTCAAATGTCTTAAACAAATGTCTTTTAATTGTACCCACATCCTCCACTTCCTCAGGAGGTTCATTCCACACATGAACCACCCTCTGTGCCAAATTAGCATTTAAGTGGCAAGGATGAGGTTGAATTGAAATGGTTCATAAAATTGAAGTTTTTAACCAAACCCCCGGCTACAGGTATGATAGCAACTGCAACTCTAGAGTCTTAGAAATCGCTACTGCCATAGGGAGAGGAGTAGAGTGTTGGATTCACCGAGGAGGAGGATTTCTGAGAGTGTAAAGCCAAAATGAAACCCTGTACTTTGCTTGCACTCAAAGCACACTGACTTGGAAGAGAGCGAAGGGAGTTTGCAAAGTGTCCTTTCCTGGCCGCGTGCCCCAGCGGCAGGACAGCGCAGGCGCAGAGCGGGCCCACTGTCCGCCCCGCCCCCCCATTGTGGACGTCACAACGCGGAAGTCACCCTGAAACTGACAGGGCGAAACTCCCTCCCTCTGGGCAACATCTGGGAGCAAAGCAACGTCTCCCCCTTGGCATTCCTCATCCTGGGAGGGAGGGAGATTGGGAGAGACACTTTTTACTTACAGTAACTGGAGTGAATCCAGGGAGGGAGCAGACTCTGCAAAGGTGCTCTTTGTCCCACTTAAAGGATTTTCATGGTGTATTCCTGCAGTTTGGCACCTGAGAAAAGGATTGCTTCTTTCCTCATGTTCATAATTAAAGGGCAGTTTCTCATGGAACTGAACAGCATTTAAAGGATTGGTACATTGATACAAATTGTAGATGCATGTTGCTTATTTTGGTGTGTATCTGATATTGTTGGCTGTTGTTAAAGCTTCATGGCTATTATTTTTCTCCTAATATAGTAATGGAGTTATATCCTGTATTTGTTGTTTTTTTAAATTTAATAGGACAGAAGTAAGTCATTCAGCAACTTTACTGGCTTTCTATTCTCGAGCAGGCTTGACATTTCATTATCATGTCCCTGATTCAGCTCCATTTCCAGCACCTTTGTCGGCAGTTTGTTCCAGGTCATTGTCACCTAAATAAAGTTTCCCTCCATACACACTGAGGGCTATGTGGCTGCATGAGGGTTTTCAGGTTTGTGTGTCCTGTATAATGTGTGATCAGCAGGCATCTGGCAATCTACAGGACTTGCCACTTGTGTTATGTTAATTTAACTGGACTGACAGTGATCACTTATTTTGTGAATTTCTTTTTGCAGGAAGACATGCAGAAAAATCTGAAAGCAATTGATACATCGATTTCTGACAGAGCTCCTTGATTCATTGGGACCTGAATATCAGCAGCCATTCAAGTCTGCTTGAGAGATTTTAGACACTGGTGTGCCAGGAAGAATATTGAGATACCCGAGTGAGAGAGATTCAGTGCAGGAGATTGTCAAACCCAGAGTGACACACAAGGAAAGCTGTCCCCATGCGGAAACCGTGGAAATGTGGGGACTGTGGGAAAGGGTTCCCTTCCCCCTCGGTGCTGGAAATGCACAGACGCGTTCACACAGGGGAGACGCCATTCACCTGCTCTGTGTGTGGGAAGGGATTCAGTTGGCTGTGTAGCCTGCAGACCCACCAGCGAGTTCACACCGGGGAGAGGCCGTTCATCTGCTGCCGTTGCGGGAAAGCATTCACTCAGTTGTCCCACCTGCAGACACACCAGCGGATTCACACCGGGGAGAGGCCGTTCTCCTGCTCTCAGTGTGGGCGGAGATTTATTGATGCATCCCACCTCCTGACACACCAGCGCACTCACACCGGGGAGAAGCCGTTCACCTGCTCCGAATGCGGGAAGTCATTTGTCGATTCTTCCGGCCTGCTGAAACACCAGCGGATCCACACCGGGGAGAGGCCGTTCACCTGCTCCATGTGCGGGAAGGGATTCAGTCAGATGGGAAACCTGCAGACGCACCAGCGGGTCCACACGGGCGAGAAGCCATTCACCTGTCCTGTATGTGGGAGGGAGTTCACTCAGTCATCTACACTGCAAATCCACCAGCGGGTCCACACTGGGGAGAGGCCATTCACCTGCACCGTGTGCAGGAAGGGATTTGTGAATTCTTCCAGCTTGCTGAAACACCAGCGGGTCCACACTGGGGAGAGGCCGTTCACCTGCCCTGAGTGCGGGAAGGGGTTCAGTCAGATCGGCAATCTGCGGAAGCACGAGCGAGTCCACACGGGGGAGAGGCCATTCACCTGCTCAGTGTGCGGGAAGGAGTTTGCTCAGTCAGCTGCGCTGCTGACCCACAAGCGGGTCCACACCGGGGAGAGGCCGTTCTCCTGCTCTCAGTGCGGGAAGGGGTTCGTGAATTCTTCCAGCCTGAAGACCCACCAGCGGGTCCACACTGGGGAGAGGCCGTTCACCTGCCCCGAGTGCGGGAAGGCTTTCCGTCATGTGGGCACCTTGCAGACGCACCAGCGGATCCACACGGGAGAGAGGCCCTTCACCTGCCCCGAGTGCGGGAAGGGGTTCGCTTGCTCGGGTAAGCTACTGATCCACAAGCGGGTCCACACGGGGGAGAGGCCGTTCACCTGCCCCGAGTGCGGGAAGGGCTTCATCGATTCATCCGGCCTGCTGACCCACCGTCGGGTCCACACCGGGGAGAGGCCGTTCACCTGCCCCGAGTGTGGGAAGGGCTTCACCCACTCTTCCCATCTTCGGAAGCATCAGCGGGTCCACACGGGGGAGAGGCCATTCGCCTGCCCCGAGTGCAGGAAGAGATTCACTGATTCTTCCAGCCTGCAGATCCATCAGCGGGTCCACACCGGAGAGAGACCCTTCACCTGCTCTGTGTGTGGGAAGGGGTTCAGTCAGATGAGCAACTTGCGGACACACCAGAGGGTCCACACCAGGGAGCGGTCATTCACCTGCCTCAAGTGCGGGAAGGGATTCAGTCAGATGGGCCATCTGCAGACGCACCAGCGGGCCCACACCAAGAGAAGCCTTTCACCAGCTCTGTGTGCAGGAAGGGATTCACCCGCTCCTCCAACCTCCTACCAGTGAGTTCATGTGCCACCGCAGAGGGATTGAAGTAGGGACAGCCGAGTGCCATTTTCAACTGGACTATCAACCCAGTTCTGGGAATTCTCTGGTTCGAATCCCGCCGCGGGCAGATGGCGGAATAGCAATTCGGTCAGAAATCTGGAGTCCAGAATTTAATGGATAAAACATTTTCTGGGTGAAATCCCCATTCTGATTCACTCGTCTCTTTTTAGGAGAAGGGAACTGGATGCTGGGAAGGATTCACTCAGTCGTCCCAGCTGCATTCTTTACCCGGTCTGGCCGACACGTGACTCCAGGCCTGCATGTGACTCCAGACCCACAGCAGTGTGGTTGACTCTTGACTGCCATCCCTCTTCTCCCCAGCCAGTGAGTGGGGAGAAACACACTTGGAGACAGTGTGTAGGTTGAAATTGCTGAGTGAGGCAATACTTCCGATGGGTTAAGGCTGTACCAAGGATCCAATTACAAAGGGACAACTCAGTGCTGACCAATAACAAAGAAAGTAGGGTGAGAGGTTGGTGGTTGGGGGGGAGTGGGTGTGCTTTGACCTTGAGATGTTTAAAGGGGGGAAAAAAAAGCTACTTTTTGTCCACCTTTTTCCTGGGGAGATCTGAAGCTGTAACAAAGTTCGGTCGCAACAAAGTTCGGTCGCAACAAAGTTTACCTGAACTTACCCCTGGGCTCAGACTCTCATTGAAAGCTGAGAGATCCACATGGTTTTTGTTTCAAAGCTGCTTGTTTCTTTCGGCCTCCAGCACTAAGTTTCCAACATCGTGTATCAAATGGAGCAGTGAATGAGTAGCTAGTATCGTTAGAAATTTGTAAATTTTTCAGGAGTGCAGGTACTGCATCGTTTTATCAAAATTGTAACGTTTACTGGCAGCACTGGGAGGTGTGGGCTGTGGTCAGTCGACACGACGTGGAGGAGCCGGTGTTGGACTGGGGTGGATCAAATTAAAAATCACACTGCACCAAGTTATAGTGCAGTTTATTTGGAAGCACCATCAAGTAGCTGTGTCATAAAGACACAGAATTTCCATCATGCAACCGAAATGATATATTGAACAAATTTAGATTGCTGTTAAGTCTTCCATCTTTTACAGTGGGTAGCAGGTTTCGATTCATTAATATTGTAAATCCCAGAACTACTTTCAAGTCACATTATTGAAACAACTTGAGATTCTATAAAATAAAAAGATGACCGTTCAGCTCAGACAATGCACTAAAGGTGTGAAATTTGAGTCTGTATCCCAATCTTGAGTCAGACTGGTTCTATTTCCAAAGTAGGAATTTATAAAATATCACATGGATTGACTACCTGCAGATTGGCTCAAAAAGCGCACAAAGAGAATGGATCTGCAAATGCAAATTCACCCCATAGACTTTTATGTATGGTTGTGTGCATGAGAGAGAGTGAGTGTGTGCACATGCATGGGAAAGTGTGTGCTGTTGTGTGTGTGGAGTTTGAGTCTGGGGGTGGAGTGTGTGTGTGTGTGTGTGTGTGTGTGTGTGTGTGTGTATGTATATATATCTGTGAGAGAGTGTATAGTGTAGCGGGGTCACCTGCAGTGTGACATGAATCCAAGGTCCCGGTTGAGGCCATCCTCATGGGTTCCAAACTTGGCTATCGGCCTCTGCTCGGCCACTAGAAACAATTAAGCAGTCACATGACAGACATTGGAGAGGGGTGGGTGCGATTTGCCTTTTGATTTGCAGAAGGTGGGAGCCTCTGGATGCTGTGATCCAGGGCAAACACAGGCTGGAGAACCTTCAGATCAGAGAGATGGAGCTGGAAACCAGGCTGCAGATACGTTGGGGGGGGATGTTAACCGGACACTTTATTCCAGAAGACGGTCATTCCCCTCTGGACAGAGTCTTCGGATTGGGTCAGTGGACAGGGTGAGTGCAAGTCAGGCAGGTAATGGGGATCTGAGAGAGGGCTGCAGGTGGGAGGACCTGCCCCCACAGGGATCCAGGTCCGATTCCACCCTTGCCGACTGTCTGTGTGGACTTTGGCACATCTCCCCCCTAGTTCTGCGTGGGTTACCCCCAGGTGCCCCGGTTTCCTCCCACAGTCCAAAAATCTGCAGTTTAGGATGGATCAGCCGTGTTTCAGGTGTCCAGGGATGTGCAGGTTTGGATGGGTTAGTCATGGGCAAGTGCATGGTAAGCGGGTGCGTTTGAGTGGGATGCTGTTTGGAAGGTCGGTGTGAATTTGATGAGCCAAATGGCCTGCAGCGATTATATGATTCTACTGCTTTCAGCACGTTTATATTGAGAAATGACTGCTGTGGGAGGAGTAGGTTCCACTTCGTGGGACACTGACACCAGTCTTGGGGAAGGTGAACTTTGTGCTTCCTCCCCACCCTGTCCATACTCTCTCCCTTTGTCCAGCAACCCTCTGCCTCCCATTCTCTCTCCCCGTCATTCTCTTCTCCCATTCTCTCTCTACCCCCCGCAGTCTCTCAATGGCACCGAAACTGTCCCCCGTCCACTCTCTCTCTCTCTCTCTTCCCACCCTCCGCATCTCTTCCCCCCCCAACATAAACTTTCTCATGCCTCAAGCCCTTTTTTGATGGCTTTATCAAGCCTTTCTCAGGTGAGAGAGAGAATGGATAGTGATGACCTGCCTCTGAGACAAAGGTGCATGAGAAATGACTGATCTTTAAAATTGAGAATAGCGAAAATGATCCATTCAGAAACATCATTAAATGCATGTTCAATTGTTTTAAAAAAAAAGTTGCAGCCATCTTTCTCAAACTTGCATTGAAATATATGCAGTGAGGCCAGAGTTGAGGATGGGATGTAAGGGGTGAATGGCCTAGTCCTAGTCGTGTGAAATTGGTTCTGACTAATAGAAACAGTGATAGAGTTGTACAGTATGGAAACAAACCCTTTGGTCTGCGCCGACCAGATATCCTAAATTAATCTAGGGCCATTTGCCAGCACTTGACCCATTGTTTTTACCATATCCCTGTAAACCTTCCTATTCATGTACCCGTCCAGATGCCTTTTAAATGCTGTAATTGTACCAGCCTCCACCCCTTCCTCTGGTAGTTCATTCAGTCCACACACCACCCTCCGTGTCAAGTTGCCCTTTAGGTCCCTTTTAAACCTTTACCCTCTCACCCTCAACTAATGCTCTCTAGTTCTGAACTCTCCCACACCAGGGAAACCTATCCATGCCCTTCATGATTTTATACACCGCTATAAGGTCACCCCTAACCCTTCCCTGCTCCAGGGAAAACAGCCCCAGCCTATTCAGCCTCTCCCTGTAGCTCAAACCCACCAACCCCAGCAACATCCTGACAAATTATTTCTGAAGCGTTTCAAGTTTCACAACATCCTTTGTGCTCAGTGATTAATAGGCGTGAGAGGGCCTTTCTTGAGGGGAATTAACATTTCAAACTTATTTTTTTCTCTAATCTTTTGGACCCTTTTAAATCTTTCCCCTCTCACCCTAAACCTCTATGCCCTTCAGTTTGAGAGTGCCCCTACCCTGGGGAAAAGATATACAAAAGTTGAGTAGCCAGACAAAATGCAAAGGGAATAAAATGTCGACACGCAAGGGGGGAAAAAATAGTGTCGTTCCAGCCTTTTTTTTTACCCCCCTTTAGTTATTTGGACACAAAATCCACCAGCAACTTCACTGAGCATATTGCGCATGTTCGCCGGTGTCAGCAAGCACTGCGCATGTTCGCCGGTGTCAGCAAAACGCTGCGCACGCTCCTCGCCGTCCACGGAGCTGGCGCGCGACCTCAGTTGGTTGGACCTATGGGGAAGCTTGGAAGACCGGAAGGAGTGTGGTCCTCCTGCCAATCAAAGCCCCCCCATTGTCTAAATGCGGAAGTTGGACCATGAGCTTCTGAAGCTGCTGCTCCTCTCTCTCTCTCTCTCTCTGAATGAAGATTGAGCTTCAGCCCCAGACTGCAACTTCCTTCCTCTGTCCAACATCTGTGAGTACAACACTCTCTTTTCTCACCCCCTTTTCTATTTCTTTTTTTTTCCATTCTGGGGTTCAATTGTTGACCTGCAGCAACTGAAAGGAAAGGGAGTGAATCCAGGGAAGGGGCAGACTCTGGGCAAAGTTGGTCCAGGTCTGTGTCTCAATTGACAAACACATGGCAAATTGCAGTGCCACTATAATGTGAAGTTATAGCCTTTGCTGTGGGAACAAAAAGACAGAAAGGCATGGTTTAAATGGTATATGGGAATGTGGAGAAAGTGAGGGATGCAGATCAGCATCGAAAAATGTGACGCTGCAAAAGCACAGCAGGTCAGGCAACATCCAAGGAGGAGGAGAGTTGATGTTTCAGGCACGAGCTCTTCGGAAATGATGTGTGGATGCACAAAGGGGCCTCGGCATCCTTCTACACCAGTCAATACTAGTTGTCAGACAGGTGTAGCAAGCAATGAGCAAGGCAAGAGGAATTGTGTTCAGAAGTAGGGGGACATTGACTATATTCAAAACTAAGCTCATCTGATTTTTGAACAACAAAGAAGTGGGTGGTTATGGGGGAAGGCGAGAAAATAGTTTTAAGACCAGTTACAGAGTCATACAGCACAGAAACAGGCCCTTCAGACCAACTAGTCCATGCTGACTATGTTCACAAACTAAACTAGTCCCACCTGCCTGTGTTTGGCCCATATCCTTCCAAACTTTTCCTATTCACGTACTTTTCCAAAATGTTGTAACTGTACCTGCATCCACCACTTCCTCTGGACATTCATTCCACACACTAACCACACTCTGTGCAACAAGAAATGGTGCCCCTCATGTCTTTTTTTAAAAATCTTTCTCCTCTTACCTTCAAAATTGGCTCCCTAATCTTGAAACCACCACCCTAAGGAAAGGACACCTGCCATTCACCATATCTATACCACTTATAATTTTATAATCTGCTATAAGGTCACCTCTCAACCTCCTATGCTCCAGTGAAAGAAGTCCCAGCCTATCTCTCTGGCTGAAGAATTTACTCCTTATCTCCATTTTGAATTGTTTTCCTCTTACTCTAAGACTGTGCCCTTCGAGTCCTAATTTCTCCTAGCAATGGAGATATTGTTCACACCATCCAGACGTTCAGTATTCTGTATATTTAAATTATATCTCTCCTGAGTGTGGGCCTGCTAACAGCATGAACCAGGTTGAGGTACAGAAGGGATTAGGTTCAGCAAAGTGAGATTGGAGGGAGTGTGTGTGGGATGGAGATTTTCTGCTTTTAAGGAATGAGAGGGGAAACAAAGTTTGATGTAAATTAGAATTGATCAAATGGGCTGATGGGCCAAGGAGTGGCAGATGAAGTTTACTTTAAATCAATATGAGGTGTTGCATTTTGGTAACACAGATCAGGACAGGACTTAGACAGTTAATTGGGAGTGTTGCAGAAGATTGACACCTTGCAGTGCCGGTTCATAGTTCCTTGAAAGTGGAGTTGCAGGTAGATAGGATAGTGGGGAAAAAAAAGTGGTTGGTATGCTTTCCTTTATTTGTCAGTGCATTCAGTACAGGAATGATGGTTATGTTGCAGCTGTGCAGGACATTGATTAGGCCACTTTTGAATACTGCTTTCAGTTCTGGTCTCCCTGCTACAGGAAAGATGTTGCGAAACTTTGAAAGGATTCGGAAAGGATTTACAAGGCTGTTGCCAGAGTTGAAAGGTTTGACTTGCAGGGAGAGGCGGAATAGGCTTGGGACTCTTTTCCCTGGAGCATCGGAAGCTGAGGGGTGACCTTGTACAAGTTCATAAGGGGCATGAATAAGGTGAAAAGCCAAGATCTTTTCCCCAGAGTAGGGGAGTCCAAACCTAGAAGGCCTAGGTTTGAGGTGAGAGGGGAAAGATTTAAAAGGAACCTAAGGGGCAACCTTTTCATGCAGAGGGTGGTGTATGTATGGAATGAGCTGCCAAATGAAGTGGTGGAGGCTGGTACAATTACAACATTTTTAAAAATGGATGGATATTTGAATAGGAAGGGTTCAGAGTGATATGGGCCAAATGCTGGCAAATGGGACGAGATTAATTTCGGATAACTCGTCGGCACAGGCGAGTTAGACCGAATTGTCTCTTTCCATGCTGTATGAGTCCAATTATCTTCGGTGAAAGCAGAAGTGTCGTTGTGAAGACTGGACTTTTTAAAGCACCTTTCAAAGATGTTTTGCCCTTACTTGGGAGCAGGAGTTGTTACAATGAAATCTCTCATTTGTGAGACAGCAACTGAGCGGGTGTGCACATCCAGGATTTTGGTGGAGGGTGGGAATTCATTGCACTGTGGGGATGAAGTGTTTTAAGGTTTACTGGCAGTAAGTACAGTGTGCTGACCAGGGAGCCCAGTGAAGGATTAGGTGGGAGTGTTTTAAACTGCTAATTTCTGTCAGCCTCCAACACTGTGCATCAGAAGGAGCGGTGAATCAGTAACTGGTATCATTAGAAGCCTTACAATTCTCAGTACTGCAGGTAGTGCATCGTTTCCTCAGCATTGTGAAGGTTACTGGCAACAGTGGGGAGGTGTGGGCTGTGTTCACTAGAAACAATTAAGCAGTTAGATAACACACATACGAGAGGACAGGGTGGGGCTTGTCTTTCGATTTGCAAAAGGTGGGAGGCTCTGGGAGCTGTGATCTGGGGCAAACAAAACAGTGGGAAATCACAGAATCCATCAAGTCGATGCCGACCCCTCCGAAGAGCGTGCCACCCAGACCCACCCTAACCCCTTCTGTCCTGTCCAGTGGTTTCTGCTGGTGGGTGAGACAAGGACTCTGGGTCATGGCCTCAAGATGAGGGGGAATAGATTTAGGACAGAGATGAGGAGAAACTGCTTTTGCCAGAGAGTTGGGAGTCTATGCAATTTTCTGCCCAAGGAAGCAGTAGAGACAGCTTCATTAAGTATATTCAAGACACAGTTGGATGGGTTTTTGCATGCTCGGGGAATTAAGGGTAGTCGGGACAATGCAGGTAGGAAGGACAGAGACGATGGATAGATAGACTAGCCATGATCTTAATGAATGGCGGAGCAGGCTCGATGGGCCAAATGGCCTACTCCTGCTTCTATTACCGTGAACTATAACCCTGCATTTCCCATGGCTAACCTGTACATCCCTGGACACAACGGGCAGTTTAGCATGGCCAATCGGAATTGAGGCCGGTAAGCAATGCAGTGATGTGGAAAATGAACGTCAGGAAACGATAGAAAGGGACAAGGAGGATAAATGTACCGGCAATCAAAGCTGGATTAAAATGATCGTTAAAAAAAACCTAAAATCTCAGTATCTGAATATGTGCTGCATTTTAACAAAAGTGAATGAATTGACTGCACACATAGAGACGTGGCTTCAGGATGACAAGTTGAATGGGAAGCTAGGTAAAGGTAGAGGGTTGGCACTGCTAATCAACACACTGATAACATGATGGTCTGGTGTCAGCTCGGATTTCAGGTTCTAATTGCTCTGTTCTCTGTTGATCTCCCGGTTCCCACAGAGAGTGAGATGTTGGTCTATTCTCAACCTTGCTGAATTTCTGGTGAAGTTTATTAGGGGCATGGATAGGGTGAAAGCCAAGGTGCTTTTCCCCAGGCTAGGGGAGTCCAGGAGGAGGGAGACAGAGAAAGAAACCGGCACTGCTGACTGACACAGCAGTGAATCTGCCCAGTTAGTGTTAATTCACAGCACAGGAACAGATAAGTGCACAGTTTTTAACTCACAACCTTGCTGTAAGTCTGCAGCTGTGAAGAGAGTGGGTCCTTTCTTGATTATACAGAGACATAGAGATGTACAGCACGGAAACAGACCCTACAGTCCAACTCATCCATGCCGACCAGATATCCTAACCTAATCCAGTCCCATTTGTCAGCCCTATTCATGTCCCCATCCAGATGCCTTTTAAATGCTGTAATTGTACCATCCTCCACCCCTTCCTCTGGCAACTCATTCCATACACGTACCACCCTCTGCGTGAAAAGGTTGTCCCTTAGGCCTCTTTTTATATCTTTCCCCTCTCACCCTAAACCTACGCCCCTCTAATCGTGGACTCCCTCCACCCCAAGGAAAAGACCTTGTCTGTTTACCCTATCCGTGATTTTATAAGTTCACCCCTCAGCCTTCGACACTCCAGGGAAAACCGCTCCAGCCTGTTCAGCCTCTCCCTGTAGCTCCCAGAGGCTGTGCCGACCCCTCAAATCATCCAAATCTGGCAACGGCCTTGTAAATCTTTTCTGAACTCTTTCATATGTTTTATTGAAACCTGTCTCTTGATTAAATTTTAAGAATATAAGCCATAAGTACTAAGTTAGCCTGGAGCACTTCTGTTTTTTTTTTAGGGCAAAAAGACATTGCAATTTTCTGGGTCTGTAGATTTTGAAGGAGCAAAGATGGCCTTTTGTAGGGTGATATGCTCTTCCTGTCGGATGTGGGAGATTACGGAGAGTTTCCATGCTTTTGATGAATGTGTCTGCAGTAAGTGTGTTTGGTTGCAAATCCTATCAGATCACATGGATTGGTTGGAGCAACACTTAGAAGCAATGAGGAATTTACAAGAGCTAGGTGGTGTAATAGCTGTCAGTTTTCGGAAGGGAGAAAAGCCACAGATATAGTCAGGTAGATGGATTAATTCCAGGAAAGGTAGGAGGGGGAGGCAGGTGGTGCAGGAGTCTCCTGTGGCTATTCCCATTTCAAGCAAGTGCACTGGTTTAGAAAATGTAGGGGGGGTGATGGACTCTCGGGGGAATGTAGCACAAACAGCCACGTTTCTGGTATTGAGAGAGGCTCGAATGTAATGAGCGGTTTGTCAGGTACCAAGTGATTGATTGTGGTGGCGGACTCTCTAGTCAAAGGCACAGACATCTGTTTCTGTGGCCAGCAGTGAAAAAGCAGAATGGTGTGTTGCCTCCCTGGTGCCAGGATTAAGGATGTCTCAGAGAGGGGGCAGAATGCTCTCAAAGGGGAGAGGGACCCAGCAAGAGGTCATTGCCCACATTGGAGACATAAGAAGGAAAAAGGATGAGATTCTGAAGGGAGAATATAGAAAGTTAGGCAGGAGTTTAAAAAGGAGGTCCTCGAGGGTTAGTAATATCTGGATTAGTGCTATGAGCGAGTGAGAGTAGGAATAGGAGGATAGAGCAGGTGAATGTGTGGCTGAGAAGTTGGTGTATGGGCGAAGGGTTCACGTTTTTGGATCATTGGGATCTCTTCTGGGGTAGAAGTGACCTGAACAAGGATGGATTGCACCTGAGTTGGAAAGGGACGAATACATTGGCAGGGAGATTTGCTGGAGCTGTGCTGTAGGTTTTAAGGGGTGGGGTGGTGGTGGGGGGAAAGGCAGATTAATTCAAGACATGGTTAGGAACGTGGGACTGGGAAACATGGCTCAGGAATGGGCAGGACTGGCAGCTTAATGTCCCAGGATGCAAATGCTACATGAAGGATAGAAAGAGGGGAAGGAGAGGAGGGGGAGTGATCAGGGATAGTATTACTGATGTACTTAGGGAGGATATTCCTGTAAATACATCCAGGGAAGTTATTTGGGTGGAACTGAGAAATAAGAGAGGGATGATCACCTTATTGGGATTGTAGTATTGACCCTATAATAGTCAGAGGGAAATTGAGAAACAAATTTGTAAGGCGATCTCCGCTATCTGTAAGAATAATGGGGTGATTATGGTAGGGGATTTTAACTTTCCAAACATAGACTGGTTAAGGGTTTAGATGGGGAGGAATTTAAGTGTGTACAAGACAATTTTCTGATTCAGTATGTGGATGTACCTACTAGAGAAGATGCAAAACTTGACCTACTCTTGGGAAATAAGGCAGGGCAGGTGACTGAGGGGTCAGTGGGGGAGCACTTTGGGGCCAGCAACCATATTTCTATTCGTTTTTAAAATAGTGATGGAAAAGGATAGACCAGATCTAAAAGTTGAAGTTCTAAATTGGAGAGAGGCTAGTTTTGAGGGTATTGTCAGGGTAGAGTATTCACGTGAATGGTGGATTGGTTGACTGTCAGGAAGCAGAGTGGGGATAAATGTGTGCTATTCTGGCTGGCATTCAGTGACTAATGGTGTGCCTCAGGAATCGGTGTTGGGACCACAATTATTTACAATTTATATCGATGATTTGGAGTATGTGTACGGTGTGAAAGTTTGCTGATGACACTAAGATGAGTGGCAGAGCAAAGTGTGCAGAGAACTGTGAAACTTTGTAGAGGATCATAGATACATTGAGTGAGTGGGCAAAGGTCTGGTGAATGGAATACAATGTTAGCAAATATGGAGTCATCCATTCTGGCTGGGGTAACAGCAAAATGGCTTATTACATGAATGGTAATAAGTTACAGCATGCTGCTGCTGTGCAGAGGGATCTGGGTGTCCTTGTGCATGAATCACAGAAGGTTGGTCTGCAGGTACAACAAGTAATTCGGGAGGCAAATGGCACGTTGTCCTTCATTGCTGAAGGGGTTGAGTTTCAAAGCAGAGAGGTAATGTTCCAGCTGTACAAGGTGCTGGTGAGACCACACCTAGAGTACTGTGCGGTTTTGCTCTCCTTCAGATGTACTGGCACTGGAGGGAGTGCAGAGGAGGTTCACTAGGTTGGTTCCGGAGGTGAGGAGATTGACTTATGAGGGGAGTCTGAGTAGACTGGGATTACATTCATTGGAAGTTAGAGGAATGAGGAGGGATCTTATAGAAACATATAAAAATTATGAAGGGAATTGATTAGATCGAAGTAGAGAGGATGTTCCCACTGGTGGGTGAGACTAGGACAAGAGCGCATGGCCTCAAGATTAGAGGAAGTAGGTTTAGGACTGAACTGAGAAGGAACTACTTCACCCAAAGGATGAGATATCTGTGGAATTCCACGGAAGTAGTTGACGCTATTTCAGTAAATCGCTTTTATAGCTAAGATAGATTTTTATTTTGAACAGTAAAGGAATGAGGGGTCAGGGTGAGCCAGTGGATAAGTGGAGCTGAGTCCATGAAAGGATCAGAGCTGAAAAATGTGTTGCTGGAAAAGCACAGCAGGTCAGGCAGCATCCAAGGAGCAGGAGAATCGACATTTCAGGAAGAAGGGCTTATGCCCGAAACATCGACTCTCCTGTTCCTTGGATGCTGCCTGACCTGCGCTTTTCCAGCAACACATTCTTCAGCTCTGATCTCCAGCATCTGCAGTCCTCACTTTCTCCTCCATGGAAGGCTTCGTCATGATCTCATTGGGTAGCGGAACGGGCTCGAAGGCCCAGACGGCCTGCTCCTGCTCCTAGTTCTTATGTTCTTATTAGGCAAGAACTTTCAAAAGCTGATTGGGGCAGACATTCACAGGTAACATGGTTTTGTGTGGGGGAGATTGTGCCGTACCAACTGAATAGAGTTCTTTGAGGAAGTGACCAAGTTGATAGATGAAGGAAGGGCTGTTGATGTCATATACATGGACTTTAGTAAGGGTTTGATAAGGTTCCCCATGGTAGACTAATGGAGAAAGTGAAGTCACATGGTGTGCAGGGTGTTCTAGTTAAGTGGATAAAGAACTGTTTGAGCAACAGGAGACAGACAGTAGTAGCTGAAGGGAGTTTCTCGAAATGGAGAAAGGTGACCAGTGGTGTTCCACAGGGATCAGTGTTGGGGCTACTGTTTGTAATATACATATTACACTGTTTGTAATATACATAAATTATCTGGAAGAGGACACTGTTGGTATGAACAGCAAGTTTGCAGGTGACACAAAGATTGGTGGAGTAGCAGAAAGCATAAGGGACTGTCAGAGAATATAGGAGAATATAGATAGACTGGAGAGTTGGGCAGAAACATGGCAGATGGATTTCAATCCAGACAAATGTGAGGTGAAGCAATTAGTCATTCTAATTCTAGAGCGAATTATACAATGAACGGAAGAGCCTTGGGAAAAGTTGATGGGCGGAGAGATCTGGGAGTTCAGGTCCATTGTATCCTGAAGGTTGCTGCACAGGTGGATAGAGTGGTCAAGAAGGCATATAGTCTGCTTGCCTTCATTGGACGGGGTATTGAGTGTAAGAGCTGGCAGGTCATGTTAAAATTGTACAAGACATTGGTTCGGCTGCATTTAGAATACTGTGTACAGTTCTGGTCACCACATTACCAAAAGGAGGTGGACACTTTGGAGACGGTACAGAGAAGGTTTACGAGGATGTTGCCTGGTATGGAAGGTGCTAGCTATGAGGAAAGGTTGAGTAGGTTAGGTTTGTTTTCATTAGAAAAAAGAAGATTGAGGGGGGACCTGATTGAGGTTTACAAAATCATGAAGGGTGTAGACAGGGTGGATAGAGACAAGCTTTTTCCCAGGGTGAAGGATTCAATAACGAGAGGTCACACTTTCAAGGTGAGAGGTGGAAAGTGTAAGGGGGATACACACTGTAAGTACTTCACACAGAGGGTGGTGGGTGTCTGGAACACGTTGCCAGCAGAGGTGGTAGGGGCAGGCACGGTAGATTCATTTAAGATGCATCTGGACAGATGCATGAGGAGGTGGGGAGCTTAGGAATTGTGCGACAGATTTAGACAGTACATTTTGATCAGCTCAGGCTTGGAGAGCTGAAGGGCCTGTTCCTGGGCTGTTCAGTTTTCTTTGTTCTTTGTTCTTAAAGGGACAGCTGGAAAATGAGAAGCCTTCAAAATGAGAGAACGCGAGTCCGGAGACAGCATATTCCTGTCAGGGTGAAAGGAAGGGCTGGTAGGTATAGGGGATGCTGGGTGACCAGAGAAAATTGAGGGTTTGGTTAAGAAAAAGAAGGAAGCATATGTCCGGTATAGACAGGAGAAACAGAAAGGCAGGAGGAGTCTACTTAAGAGGGAAATCAGGAGGGCAAAAAGGAGACATGAGATAGCTTTGGCAATTAGGGTTAAGGAGAATCCAAAGGGCTTTGGGAAATACAAAAAGGTAACTAGGGAGAGAATAGGTCCCCTCAAAGATCAGCAAGGCAGCTTATGTTTGGAGCTGCAGGAGATAGGGGAGTTACCAATCGAGTATTTTGCATCAGTATTTACTGTGGAGAAGGATGTGGGGATATAGATGGTGACATCTTGAAAAATGTCCATATTACAGAGGAGGAAGTGCTGGATGTCTTGAAATGCATCAAGATGGATAAATCCCCAGGACCTGATCAGGTGTACCTGAGAACTCTGTGGGAAGCTGGAGAAGTGACTGCTGGGCCTCTTGCTGAGATATTTATATCATCGATAGACACAGGTGAGGTGCTGGAAGACTGGAGGTTGGCAAACGTGGTGCCACTGTTTAACAAGGGCGGTAAAGACAAGCCAGGGGAACTATAGACCAGTGAGCCTGACCTCGGTGGTGGGCAAGTTGTTGAAGAGAATCCTGCAGGACAGGATGTACATGTATTTGGAAAGGCAAGGACTGATTAGGGATAGTCAGTATGACTTTGTGCGTGGGAAATCATGTCTCACAAACTTGATTGAACTTTTTGAAGAAGTAACAAAGAGGTTTGATGAGGCCAGAGCAGTGGACCTTATCAATGTGGACTTCAGTAAGGCGTTTGACACGGTTCCCCATGGGAGACTGATGAGCAAGGTTAGATCTCACGGAATACAGAGAGAACTAGCCATTTGGATACAGAACTGGCTCAAAGGTAGAAGACAGAGGGTGGTTGTGAGGGTTAGAACATAGAAAAATACAGCGCAGTACAGGCCCTTCGGCCCTCGATGTTGCACCGATCCAAGCCCACCTAACCTACACTAGCCCAATAACCTCCATATGCCTATCCAATGCCCGTTTAAATGCCCATAAAGAGGGAGAGTCCACTACTGCTACTGGCAGGGCATTCCATGAACTCACGACTCGCTGAGTAAAGAACCTACCCCTAACATCAGTCCTATACCTACCCCCCCTTAATTTAAAGCTATGCCCCCTGGTCATAGCTGACTCCATACGTGGAAAAAGGTTCTCACGGTCAACCCTATCTAAACCCCTAATCATCTTGTACACCTCTATCAAGTCACCCCTAAACCTTCTTTTCTCCAATGAAAACAACCCCAAGTGCCTCAGCCTTTCCTCATAGGATTTTCCTACCATACCAGGCAACATCCTGGTAAACCTCCTCTGCACCCGTTCCAGTGCCTCCACATCCTTCCTATAGTATGGCGACCAAAACTGCACACAATACTCCAGATGCGGCCGCACCAGAGTCTTATACAACTGCAACATGACCTCAGGACTCCGGAACTCAATTCCTCTACCAATAAAAGCCAGTACGCCATATGCCTTCTTCACTGCACTATTTACCCGGGTGGCAACTTTCAGAGATCTGTGTACATGGACACCAAGATCCCTCTGCTCATCCACACTACCAAGTATCCGACCATTAGCCCAGTAATCCATCTTTTTGTTACTCATACCAAAGTGAATCACCTCACACTTACCCACATTGAACTCCATTTGCCACCTTTCTGCCCAGCTCTGCAGCTTATCTATGTCCCACTGTAACCTGACACATCCTTCCTCACTGTCAACAACTCCACCGACTTTCGTATCATTCGCAAACTTGCTCACCCAGCCTTCTAGCCCCTCCTCCAGGTCATTTATAAAAATAACAAACAGCAATGGTCCCAAAACAGATCCTTGCGGAACACTGCTGGTAACTGCACTCCAAGATGAACCTTTACCATCAACTACTACCCTCTGTCTTCTTCCAGCCAGCCAATTCCTAATCCAAACCTCCAACTCGCCCTCAATGCCATATCTCCACATTTTTTGCAGTAGCCTACCATGGGGAACCTTATCAAACGCCTTACTAAAATCCATATACACCACATCTACCGCTTTACCCTCGTCTACCTCCTTAGTCACCTTCTCAAAGAATTCAATAAGGTTTGTGAGGCACGACCTGCCCTTCACAAAACCATGCTGACTATCCTTGATCACATTATTCTGATTCAGATGTTCATAAATCCTATCCCTTATAATTCTCTCTAAGACTTTGCCCACAACAGAAGTGAGACTCACTGGCCTATAGTTACTAGGGTTATCCCTACTCCCCTTCTTGAACAAGGGAACCGCGTTTGCTATCCTCCAGTCTACTGGCACTATTCCTGCAGACAACGAGGACATAAAAATCAAGGCCAATGGCTCTGCAATCTCCTCCCTTGCTTCCCAGAGAATCCTGGGATAAATGCCATCAGGCCCAGGGGACTTATCTATTTTCACCCTTTCCAGAATTTCCAACACCTCTTCCCTACATACCTCAAAGCCGTCCATTCTAATTAATTGTGACTCAATATTCACATCGGCAACTATGTCCTGTTCCTGAGTGAATACTGACAAAAAGTATTCATTCAGCGTCTCCCCAATCTCTTCAGCCTCCACACGCAACTTCCCACTACTATCCTTGACTGGACCTATTCCTACCCTAGTCATTCTTTTATTCCTAACATACCTATAGAAAGCCTTTGGGTTTTCCCTAATCCTACCAACTAAGGACTTTTCATGTCCCCTCCTTGCTGCTCTTAGCTCTCTCTTCAGATCCTTCCTGGCTACCTTATAACTCTCTCAATCGCCCCAATTGAACCTTCATGTGTCATCTTTACATAGGCCGCCCTCTTCCCTTTAACAAGGGATTCCGATTCCTTATTAAACCAAGGCTCCTTCACACGACCCTTTCCTCCCTGCCTGACAGGTACATACTTATCAAGGACACTCAATAGTTGCTCCTTGAACAAACTCCACATATCAATTACGCCCTTGCCTTGAAGCCTACTTTTCCAAGCCACGCTTCCTAAGTCATGCCTCACCGCGTCATAATTTCCCTGCCCCCAGCTATAACTCTTACCCTTCAGTGCACCATCGGTAGAGTAAAAGTCACCGAGTTGTGGTCACTGTCCCCAAAGTGCTCACCTACTTCCAATTCTAACATCTGGCCTGGTTCGTTACCCAGAACCAAATCCAGTATAGCCTCACCTCTTGTTGGCTTATCTACATATTGTGTCAGGAAACCCTCCTGCACACATTGGACAAACACTGACCCATCTAACGAACTCGAGCTATAGCTTTCCCAATCAATATCAGGAAAGTTAAAGTCCCCCATAACAACCACCCTATTACTGTCACTCTTCTCCTGAATCATCTTCGCAATCCTTTCTTCAACAATTCTAGGACTATTAGGAGGCCTGTAAAAGACTCCTAACAGGGTGACCTCACCTTTCCTATTCCTAACCTCAGCCCAAACTACCTCAGATGGCAAGTCTTCCTCCATCGTCCTTTCTACTGCTGTAATACTATCCTTGACAAGCAATGCCACACCCCCCCCCTCTTTTACCCCCATCTCTGACCCTACTAAAACATTTAAACCCTGGAACCTGCAACAGCCAATCCTGTCCCTGCTCTACCCATGTCTCCGTAATAGCCACAACATCGAAGTCCCAGGTACCAACCCACGCTGCAAGTTCACCTACCTTATTTCGTATACTTCTGGCATTGAAGTATACACACTTTAAGCCACCTTCCTGTTTACAGACACCCTCCTTCGAGATTGATGCCTTGTTCCTAACCTCCCTACACTCAAGGTCCTGCACCCTAAAGCTACAGTCTGGGTTCCCATGCCCCTGCAGAGTTAGTTTAAACCCCCCCAAAGAGCACTAGCAAACCTCCCCCCAAGGATACTGGTGCCCCTCTGGTTCAGGTGTAGACCATCCTGTTTATATTGGTCCCACCTTCCCCAGAAAGAACCCCAGTTATCCAAGTACCGAAATCCCTCCCTCCTGCACCATCCCTGTAGCCACGCATTTAACTGTTCTCTCTCCCTACTCCTCGACTCTCTATCACGTGGCACGGGTAACAAACCAGAGACAACAACTCTGTTTGTTCTAACTCTGAGCTTCCAACCTAGCTCCCTAAAAGCCTGTCTAACATCCTCAGCCCCCCTCCTACCTATGTCATTGGTGCCAATATGGACCACGATCTGGGGCTGCTCCCCCTCCCCCTTAAGGACCCGGAAAACACGATCAGAGACATCACGTACCCTTGCACCTGGGAGGCAACATACCAATCGTGAGTCTCTGTTGCCCCCGCAAAACCGCCTATCTGTGCCCCTCACTATCGAGTTCCCAATAACTATTGCTCTGCTCTTCTCCACCCTTCCCTTCTGAGCAATGGGGACAGGCTCCATGCCAGAGGCCTGAACCCCATTGCTTACCCCTGGTAAGTCGTTCCCCCCCCCCCCCCCACACAAGTATCCAAAACGGTGCTGGGTCCGCTACTTTTCAGCATTTAAATAAATGATTTGGATTTGAGCATAAGAGGTATAGTTAGTAAGTTTACAGATGACACCAAAAATGGAGGTATAGTGGACAGCGAAGAGGGTTACCTCAGAATATGACGGGATCTTGATCAGATGGGCCAATACACTGAGGAGTGTCAGATGGAGTTTAATTCGGATAAATGCGAGGTGCTGTATTTTGGAAAAGCAAATCTTAGCAGGACTTATACACTTAATGGTAAGGTCCTGGGGAGTGTTGCTGAACAAAGAGACCTTGGAGTGCACGTTCATAGCTCCTTGAAAGTGGAGTTGCAGGTCGATAGCATAGTGAAGGAGGCGTTTGGTATGCTTTCTTTTATTGGTCAAGAGTATTGAGTACAGGAGTTGGGAGATCATGTTGCGGCTGTACAGGACATTGGTTCAGCCACTGTTGGAATATTGCGTGCAATTCTGGTCTCCTTCCTATCGGAAAGATGTTGTGAAACTTGAAAGTGTTCAGAAAAGATTTACATGGATGTTGCCAGGGTTGGAAGATTTGAGCTAAAGGGAGAGGTTGAATAGGCTGGGGCTGTTTTCCCTGGCGCGTCGGAGGCTGAGGGGTGACTTTATAGAGGTTTACAAAGTGGGCGACATGGTGGCACAGTGGTTAGCACAGTGCCAGAGACCCAGGTTCAATTCCCACCTCAGGCGACTCTCTGTGTGGAGTTTGCACATTCTCCCCGTGTCTGCGTGGGTTTCCTCCGGGTGCTCCGGTTTCCTCCCACAGTCCAAAGATGTGCAGGTTAGGTGAATTGGCCATGCCAAATTGCCCGTAGTGTTAGGCAAGGGATAAATGTAGGGGTATGGGTGGGTTGCGCTTCGGCAGCTCGGTATGGATTTGTTGGGCCGAAGGGCCTGTTTCTACACTGTAATGTAATCTAATCTAAAATCATGAGGGACATAGATAGGGTAAATAGACAGGGTCTTTTCCCTGGGGCTGGGGAGTCCAGAACTAGAGGGGCATAGGTTTAGGGTGAGAGGGGAAAGATATAAAAGGGACCCAAGGGGTGACTTTTTCATGCAGAGGTTGGAGAATGTGGTGGAGGCTGGTAAGACTCACAGCATTTAAAGGCATCTGGATGGGTATATGAAGAGGAAGGGTTTAGAGGGACATGGGCCAAGTGCTGGCAAATGGAACTAGATTAGGTTAGGGATATCTGGGTTGGCATGGACAAGTTGGACCGAAGGGTCTGTTTCTGTGTCTTGTGCACCTCTATGACTCTTCTTCAGGACTCTGACATTGTTCGTGAAAACCACTTCAGTAATCTGCCCAGTTTTAAGACCATAATAGGCAGGAGCAGAATGGGCCCATTTGAGTCGTCTGCACCAGTTTCTCAACCCCATTCTGCTGCCTTCTCCTCGTAACCCTTGATCCCCTTACTAATCAAGAACGAACCTACCTACCTCTGCCTTCAATGCCCTCAATGGCTTGGCCTCTGCAGTGATGAGATCCACAGATTCACCACCCTCTGGCTGAAGAAATTCCTTCTCATCTCAGTTCTGAAGGGCATTCCTTCCCCCTGATCCTGTGTTCTCGAGTCCTCGTCTCTCATTGTAGTGGAACCACATCAACTCGATCCAATCATCGGGTCTCACAGCACGGAAACAGACCCTTCTGTCCAACCATGTCGACCATAATGCCAAACTAAACTAGTCCCACCTGCTTGTGTTTGGCCCAATATCCCTCTAAATATTTATTATTCATGTACTTATTCAAATCTCTTTTAAATGTTGTGACTGCACCCACATTCACCACTTCCTCTGGAGGTTCATTCCAAACACGAACCACTCTCTCTGTAACAACGTTGCCCCTTGTTTTGTTTTCAAATCTTTCTGTTCTCACTGAGCACAGTGGCTCAGTGGTTAGCGCTGCTGCCTCACAGCACCAGGGTGCTGGGTTTGATTCCCACCTGACTGTGTGGCGTTTGCACATTCTCCACGTGTCTGCGTGGGTTTCCTCCCACAGTCCAAAGATGGGTCGTGCTAAATTGCCCACAGTGTTAGGTGCATTAGTCAGAGTGAAATGGGTCTGGGTAGGTTACTCTGCGGAGGGTCGGTGTGGACTTGTTGGGCTGGATGGCCTGCTTCCACACTAAGGAATCTAATCTAATCTAACCTAACCTCAACATCCCTGAACACTCGGGGTAATTTAGCACAGCCAATCCTACACATATGTTGGAGGAAACTGGAGAACCCGGAGAAAACCCATGCAGACACATGGGGAGAGACTTTGCAAACTCCACACAGATAGTCAACCGGAGGCTGGAAGTGAACCTGGGTCCCTGGCGCCAAGAGGGAGCAGTCCTAGCCAAACAGCGACTGTGCTGCCAACATGTGCTGAAAGTGGTGCAGGATGGGAACTTTACTCAACAATCCACTGTGCAATACAGTTAATAAAGTTAAATCTCATAGGGTCCAGGGAGAGCTAGCCAAATGGGTATAAAATTTAGGAGCACATTGCTGCAGATGCTGAAATCTGTCCCGAAAACAACAAATGCTGGAGATCACAGCAGGTCAGGCAGCGTCCCCGCAGAGAGGGCAAGCTAACGTTTCGCGTCCAGATGACTCTTCATCATAGAGATTTATAACATCGTGCAGGGTATTGATAAGGTGAATGGGCAGGGGTCTTTTCCCTGAGCTGACGGATTTCAAGACTAGGGGACATTAGATTCTCTCTCTACAGTGTGGAAACAGGCCCTTCGGCCCAACAGGTCCACACCGCCCCTCCGAAGAGAAACCCACCCAAACCCATTCCCCTACCCTATATTTACCCCTGACACACAGACAGTTGTCCAAGGCTGGAATCGAACCTGGGATCCTGGTGCTGTGAGGCAGCAGTGCAAACCACTGAGCCACCATGAAGCACCCATGTGTCCAGGGTTGTGCAGGTTAGGGTGGATTGGCCGTGCTAAATTATCCATAGTGCCCAGGGATGTGCAGGTTAGGGTGTATTGGCCATACTAAATTACCCATAGTGCCCAGGGATGTGAAGGTTAGGGTGTATTGGCCATACTAAATTACCCATAGTGCCCAGGGATGTGCAGGTTAGGGTGTATTGGCCATGCTAAATTCCCCCATAGTGCCCAGGGATGTGCGGGTTAGGTACATTGGTCAGGGGTAAATGTCGAGCAATAGGTGTAATGGAATGGGTCTGGGTGGGTTACCCTCTTGTAGGGTGGGTGTGGGACTTGTTGGGCCGAGTGGCCTGCAGGGATTCTATGGAGGGAGAGGGATTGTTGCAAACTCTGCTCTCCTCCCCTCCAGCTGCAGGCTCGCGCAGGCGCAGTGCGGGCCAGCCGGCCGGCCGGCCGTCCGGAGCAGGCGCACTGCGGGTTCCGTTGTTGTGTTCGCCCCGCCCCCACCCCATTGTTGACGTCACAACGCGGAAGTGGCCCTGTCAGTTTCAGAGGGAGACTCCCGCCCTCTGGGCAGCTCCTCATCCTGGGGGAGAGAGAGAGAGAGAGGGAGGGGGGAAACCTGTTCACTGGTAACAACTGGAGTGAATCCAGGGAGGGAGCAGACTCTGCAAACTCGGGTATGTGTCTTAATTACCCGGGTAGGGAGGGACGGAGGGATAGAGATTGGGAAGGGGGAGGGGTAGAAATCTCTTCTGTTCTTTAATGCACCCAATTCCCATAAATAAATGCAACAGGTACAAGTGCAGGGCATGCAATATTCCTCATTGCAGCTTCAAGCCGGCTGCAACGGTTTTGCACCCTCTATTCTTCCTCCACCTTAGCTCCAGCACATTCTGCTTCCTTGCCCCATCCCCACCCCCAACCCCGAGGCGTTGATGCTTCCAGGCTGACCCTCAAAAGTTCACTTTGTCCCTCCATTGTTTCCCGGTTGTATTTTGTGGGTTTTGAAAACTTTCCCAATCCTCTGATGGTGTAAAGGAGTTGGGAGGTTATGTTATGGCTGTATAGGACATTGGTTAGGCCACTTTTGGAATATTGTGTGCAATTCTGGTCTCCTTTCTGTCAGAAGGATGTTGTGAAATTTGAAAGGGTTCAGAAAAGATTTACAAGGATGTTGCCAGGGTTGGAGGGTCTGAACTGAATAGCCTTGGGCTGTTTTCCCTCGCATGCCGGAGGCTCAGGCATTACTTTATTGACATTTATAAAATCATTGAGCAATCAATGGTTAAAAGTTTTTATTGTAATAATGATTTACCATAAAGTTTGAATTAAGTGTCTGTATTCGTGGCAGGCTGAAGGTCACAGTAACTGTATGCATGATGAAGATTGCCGGTGGTCTTGCTTAACCTTGGAGCTGTTCCTGTCAAATCCCTGTCCTTGGATCGGGCTGTTTTCTTTCATATAATGAAACATTGTTAACCACACTGCTTATGTGTTTATGACTGATGTGAACAGTACAGGATAAGGTAACACTTAGCCTTGCGTGCAATTCTGGTCTCCTTCCTATCGGAAGGATGTTATGAAACTTGAAAGGGTTCAGAAAAGATTTACAAGAATGTTGCCAGGTTTGGAGGATTTGAGCTACAGGGAGAGGCTGAACAGGCTGGGGCTGTTTTCCCTGGAGCGTCGGAGACTGAGGGGTGACCTTTATATAGAGGTTTGCAAAATTATAAACAGCATGGATAAGATAAATCGGCGAAGTCTTTTCCCTGGGATTGGGGAGTCCAGAACTTGAGGGTATAGGTTTAGGGTGAGAGGGGAAAGATATAAAAGAGACCTAAGGGGCAACATTCTCTCACAGGGTGGTACAGGTATGGAATGAGCTGCCAGAGGATGTGGTGGAGGCTGATACAATTATGACATTTAAAAGGTGTCTGTTTGGGTATATGAATAGAGGGATATGGGCCTGGTGCTGGCAAACGGGACTCAATTAGGTAGGATATCTGGTCGGCACAGACGAGTTGGACCAAAGGGTCTTTTTCTATGCTGTGCATCTCTATATGGCTGTGGCTTGCCAGTAATGTTTGCCACATCTGTGTGTTCAGTTTCTCTCTGGTGTTGGTATCAATGCCTCATTTCCACCCCCCACCCCTGGGGCACTAACGTTTCGTGTCTGGTTGTTTCTCGAGAGGCTGCAGGTTCACCCTAAATTTACATTTTGTTTTTTGCCTTCCAAAATCAGACCTGCTCACTCTCCACAGTATCCCAGTGTTGTGAAAGATATCAACTTCCAGGTGGAGTAATCCAAAATTCAAAGAGATGTCAGTCTTGACGTTTTTGCTCTTCTGCCCCTCTAAGATTCTGAATCAGCACCTGCAGGAGAATGAGTTAGAGGTGTGTGCGCGTGTGTGGTGCTTTCAAATTTTCTGAAATAACAAAGGAAAAGAATGTTCTGCAGAAAATAGAATTGTTCTGAATTTCTACCCTGGACTGACAGAGATGAATTTGGTCATCTCTTTTTACAGAGTATTTGAAGATGTGAAGACGGAAGTTCTAAAATCAACAGATGAAGGGCCAAGCCCCCAAACATCGACTCTCCTGCTCCTCGGATGCTGCCTGAGCCACTGTGCTTTTCCAGTGCCACATGCTCCATCTGAAGTCCTCACTTTCACCTCAATGCCAGTCACTCAATCCATTGGGACCGCAACAACTTTCAGCTATGAGTCTGTGAGAAGGAGCAAAGCTCTTTGCTTCCTGTTTGGGTCGATTTTCAGCATCAGTGGGACTGGATGAGAGACCCTACTGTTAGAGCGCACTGAGTGTGGAGCCTGAAACAGTTATATTGCCTGGGAAGAGGAATTCACGGCGAGGAGAGGGGCTGTACACGCGTTTGTGAGCGGCTGAAGCTTCAGCCATGGAGAAACCCGAGGAATCCCACCCCCTGGAGAAACCGTGGAAGTGTGGTGACTGCGGGAAGGGCTTCTCTTTCCCATCTCTCCTGGAGACCCACCGGCGCAGTCACACCGGGGAGAGGCCGTTCTCCTGTCCCGAGTGCGGGAAGGGCTTCACTCGCTCCTTCCACCTGCTGCGACACCGGCCGGTCCACACCGGGGAGAGGCCCTTCAGCTGCCCCGAGTGCGGGAAGGGCTTTACCCGCTCCTCCACCCTGCTGGCCCACCAGCAGGTCCACGCCGGCGAGGGGCACTTCATCTGCCCCGAGTGCGGGAAGGGCTTTACCTGTTCCTCCACCCTGCTGGCCCACCGGCGGGTCCACACGGGGGAGAGTCCCTTCAGCTGCCCCGAGTGCGGGAAGGGCTTCAACCGCTTCTCCCACCTCCAGACCCACCGGCGGGTCCACACCGGGGAGCGGCCCTTCGTTTGTCCCGAGTGCGGCAAGTCCTTCAGCCATTCCTCCACCCTGATGACCCACCAGCTGGTCCACACCGGGGAGAGGCCATTCGCCTGCCCTGAGTGCGGGCGGAGGTTCATGTTGTCCTGCAATTTGCGGAGGCACCAGCGGGGGCACCAGCGCTCCCAACGATCTGATTCTGACGCTGCTCTGGGTCACCCCCAGGACTGAACCTCCTGCCCGTTCTGGCAGTGGGTGTGGTGGGAGAGTCAGTGGGGTTTTTTTTTTGTTTTGCATTCTGCTGGACTGGCCCCATCCCCCACGGCCGCTCAGGGACGACACGGTGTGTGGAAGCTGTACTTTGTAAGCTGACGGTTTTTGCTAACGTCGCTCATAACTGACACTGCAGGGTCTCGGGGGCAGGGAGCAGAATATTGGTCCGGCTAACTTGCTCTTTTTCTGCACAGCAAGACCATAAGGCTTCCTGAGCACAAACTGTGCCTAGTCTGTGTGATGTAGGCTGTGTCATATGATTATCCTGTGGTTTGTAAGTAACTCTCAATGTGTACAATGTAAGTCCATAGTGACCTGTACTGCTTTGGAGAAAGCACTGAACCGTTCTTGAGGAGGTGTCTGTCTCTGTCTCTGTTTCCCCCCCGCCCAATTATATCATGTTAATAAAATTTGTCAATGCTCAAGGTCTGAGTCCGGGGAATTTCTTCAACAATTTGGTGTAGTCGGCAGGATCCCTTCTTTACGGGGTCCTCAACGAACCTAAAATGATAAAAGATCCCTGTCCTGAGTCAACAGGCTGATCCCAAGGTGGGGGAAAGATGCTGAGACGAGAGGGAGGACTATTTCTCCACCGATTTTTATAAATCCGCATTTTAGAACGAAAGGGAAAAAAAACGATGTGGTCTGTGATTTCTAAAACGGGCCGTACCCAGAGACCCTGAAAACTTATCCCGCTGAGAAGGACGGCCCATGTCTGTTTGTCCTCTCGGAGAAAACGCAAGCGCGTGGGAACGCCACAGTCAACACGTTTGATGCAAACAAAAAGGGGATTGGAGCTCCTTGGAAGTAGGGGTTCAAGGCCCCTCAGGGAAATCGGACTTACCAAAATGTCCTTTGTGAACTGGGCAACTTGATAAACCGTACAGATTTAAAGGCCATCCAGTTTGGACGGTTGCACGATTGTGTGGTTTGGGTGCGTTTGTGTGCAGTTGGGTGGGTGGGTGTGGTGACAGCTCCCAAAAGAATGGGCAACGATGTCTGTCATGAGGCGCACCCTCTGAAGGGAACACGTTGACTGCACTTGTCGGTCCATTATGGGTCTGGTTCCAAAACAAAAACTTTGTCAACCAGTGGGTGAAATGGATGCAAAGAACGGAGAAGCCATTTCTGCCTGATGGCGCATTTAATTGCGATTACAGAACACAGTTGGCAGATATTTTGAGAAAATCAAAAAGGAAACAGAGACAGAGTAAGACACCAGCATTTAGTATTGCGTTGATTGAACTCACTGTTAACTTGTGGTCTGTTTTGAATGTAACTTTGTTCGTTGGTGGTTACATGTGGTCTCGTGTAAATATTTGTTGTATTTTTGCTCCCTGGAGCTCGGGATCTGGGAAATGTTTTGAATTAAGTCTACATTTTGGAAATCCGTGGTGATTTTAAAGTGTTGTCTGTATTAGTGTGGATCATGCAAGGTTGATGCAATGTCCCTTTTTTTTAATTAAGAAAGATTTTTATTCTTCACAAGATTATAAAACTTCAAAAATAGAACAATCTGATAGTTTACTGCTATCGTTGCTATACTAGCTATTACTCTGTCACGCATTATAGAAAAGAAAAATCACCCAAACTGCTGTTTAATAAATAATTGAACAGAGTTAAATAAAATTAAATTACACTATCCCGTGCAGCCCCACCAAAGCTGCTCCTCATCAGGAGCATCAGTTAGCATGCCCTCGTTTATTTGGGATTCTTCCTCTCGGGGCACCCAGCCCGTCAGCCCCAAGTCTCGTGGCTAAACAAAAACTTGAGTTAATATAGCCAACAAGTCTGCTTCTATATAGTTCAAAAAAGGCCACCATGTCTTATTTTTTTTTAAAAAAAGTTCTGCTTTCTACTGCATCATCATACTTGTAAGGAAGTCGAGGGGCATATGTTCCGTAACCAGTCGGCCCTACCCTGAGAGAGCCAGAGGACTTTCTGAGATCCAGCCCGTCAGACTGTTCTTCCCCGTGCAATACGTAAGAATGTTAAACAGCTTCTTCCCCGTGCTGATCGCGATAGGCGGACTCTGTAAGCACGAAAGAAGAGAGCCCCAGAACCCCCATCGAAACACTTGCTATAGCGCCCCAGTATTTGCAAAGCGTACGGCGTGACCACAAACAATGGGGTGAGTGCACCAATATCTATTTTGCACTTGGGACACATTTGGAGGTGCTCCCTTTTCTTTTTAAATTTCGCGAGCTGTTCTGGGGCCAAATAGACCCTGTGAAGGACTTTCAGCTTGTGTTCTGTCACATTCTCCCAAATGTCTTCCCGTACCTCTGAAGAGATCTCCACTCCCAGTTCGTGCACCCAGACCCCCCCCCCCATGCAGCTGTTCAATATCTTTCGAGGTCCCACCTCCCAGTAGATGGTAGCGGGTACTCATGGAGAGGGTACCTCTAGTCTGAAGCACTCTCTGCATCAGGCCCTTGTCAGTCAACCTACAGTGCGGACTTTTTCCGAATAAAGTCCCCAGTCTGAAAATAACAAAAGAGCTTCCTTGTGGGCAATTCATATTTACAGCTCAACTGATCAAAGGGCACCGTGGCGTGGCATGGTGGCTCAGTGGTTAGTACTGCTGCCTCATAGCACTAGGGGCCTGGGTTCAATCCAGTCTCGGTCAACTGTCTGTGTGGAGTTTGCACATTCTCCCCGTGTCTGAGTGGATTTGCTCCGGTTTCTTCCCACAGTCCAAAGATGTGCAGGTTAGGTGAATGGGCCATGCAAAATTGCCCATAGTTTTTGGTGGATTAGTCAGGGTAAGTGCAGGGGAATGGATCCGGGTGGGTTGCCCTTCGGAGGGTCAGTGTGGACTTGTTGGGCCGAAGGGCCTGTTTCCACACTGTAGCTAATCTAATTATGACTTCCCCTTCAAGTCAGTCTCCTACATGAGCGACCCATCCCCTGCTCACCCATGACATAAACCAGAATCCACTCACCCCGGCCAAAATCCTGGCATTCCTACTGTGGGGGTGAGAAAGGAAGTTTTAAGTAAGCTGTCCTTGCTTTCTCGCATCATTCCCCACGCTCGGATAAATGCCTTATGAAGAAAGGTTGAATAAGCTCAGACTCCTCTCTCTGGAGAGGAGGAGGAAGGGAGGTGACCTGATCGAGCTATACAAGATAATGAGTGGAATAGATAGAGTCAATAGCCAGAGACTTTTCCCCAGGGCAGGATTGACTGGTGTACACAGAGAATGATAGAGAGCTTTTGAGATCTGGAAAGTCTCCCTTCCACCCCCCCCCCCCCCCCCCCCCGCCCCCAAGTCGACCTAATTTCCTGGGGAAACCGCAACTTGCCAAGTGTAAGGCCGTGTGCAACGCCACGTAAAAGAACCGAGCAATTGTTAAGTCTCCGCAACGTTTGCCTACGCAATGTCATAGGGAGCATGTGCGAGGGACATAAAAAGCGAGGAAGAACATTCATTTTATTCAGAGCTATTCAACCCAACCTAGATATTGGAAGAGCCTCCCCGTGCTGAAGGTCTTGCCTTGTCTTCTCAAACAAGTGTACCAAGGTAGCCTTGTATCATTGGTCAAAGGCGGGGGGTAACGAAGATACCTAGGTACGGAAAACCTCCCACTGATCACCCGTAAGGGAACTAGGCCTCACCTTGGAGATCTACTAAGGCCCCCCCCTTCATAAAATTAATCTTATAACCTGAGAAAGAGCCAAGTAAGGTGATGTATTGCGTCGGACGAGGTACAGACGCTGTCGGGTTTGACAGGAAAAGGAGAGCATCATCTGCGTAAAGAGTGATCTTCAGACCCCTGACCTCACCTCCGGGGTGACAACATTGGGTTCCCCCTGGATAGTCTCCACCAGCGGCTCAATCACCAGTGTGAACAGCAATGGTGAGAGGGAACAACCTTGCCGGCTGCCTCTACCAATACTGAAATGATCAGACCTCGTGCCCCTAGGAAGGACTGCTGCCATAGGGCCTGCTATATAGCACTTGGTGAAAACCCCACCAAGACCAAAGTGCTCCAGAACATAAAAAGCTATGGCCATTTTATCCGGTCAAACGCCTTCTCAGCATCTAGGGAGACCACTAAGCCCAGCATCGATCTCTGCTGGCACACCAGACCGCGTTCGGCGCACTTTTTAATATTACTAGAGGACCTACAGGCCTTTAACAAAACCTGTCTGATCCTACTTTACAATCGAGGGCAACACCTTCTCCATTTCTGCCTCAGACAGAATTTTAAAATCTGAGTTTAGCGGCGAGATGGGTCTATACGAAGCACCGTCCTCTGGGGCTTTCCCTGTCTTGAGAATGAGGGGTATCAGCTCCTCTCAAAGACGACGCCATGCCTCTTAAGAATTCCTGCGAGTTTCTTTGTTTTGCCTTCCGTACATACGGACCAAGATGGACAGCACTTTAACTGGGACAGCACACACATCCTAGGACAGGTGAAACAAAGACGTCCACGAGGATTCTTCGAGCCATGGCACTCTAACCAGAACTCCATCAATAAACACATCGGGTTTTTTTCCCCTGTCTACCTTCCCTTAAAAAAAACTGGAAATGACATCACCCACCTTAAGAAACCAAGATCTAGAAATAGAGAAGCAGGACCTACCACCAGCACTTCACTGGAGATTCTCACTGATTATATTACCTAGTCATGATGACAAAACATCTGAAAACAAACCTTCCTGCTCACCGAGCTAACTCGCATACTTATCATCAACCTGAGCTATAAATCTTCTCAAAAATTGCTGGGTCCACAAGTTGTTTAGATTGTGGGGAAGTATGCGGGGGACTCCTAGACATCCTATCCACTGTGGGATCCATGAGACAATGAGTCTCCCCCTATGATCATATGGCGCACTCCAAGGGCCACTGACCTCGAAAGTCCATCCGTTAAAAATTCAAGGGGGTAGTCAACATTCGGGATATTGTATTCCTCAGCACGTATTCGAGCTTTAAAGATCACAAACCACCTGTATTCATCCTTAATTTGTGGGCGGCATGGTGGCACAGTGGTTAGCACTGTCGCCTCACAGCGCCAGAGACCTGGGTTCAATTCCCGCCTCAGGCGACTCTCTGTGTGGAGTTTGCACATTCTCCCCGTGTCTGCGTGGGTTTCCTCCCACAGTCCAAAGATGTGCGGGTCAGGTGAATCAGCCATGCTAAATTGCCCGTAGTGTTAGGTAAGGGGTAGATGTAGAGGTATGGGTGGGTTGCGCTTCGGTGGGGCGGTGTGGACTTGTTGGGCTGAAGGGCCTGTTTCCACACTGTAAGTAATCTAATCTAATCTTAGTTTGGTCTAATAACTGAAATGGGAGATTCTTCTGTACAAGAATGGCCACTCCCCTGCTTTTTGAGTTAAAAGACAAAAGAAACACCTGACCATCCCCTCCCTGCTGCAACTTTAAATGCTCTTTGTCATTGTTATGATGGTATAGAGGTACTGTACCTTTAAGAGAGTTGAAAAGCTAGCAAGGACTTGGAGACGCACAGAGAGTCTGGAACAAGGCAACAATGTAACATTTGGTCGAAGTTAAAAATCACACAACACCAAGTTATAGTCCAACAGGTTTAATTGGAAGCACTAGCTTTCGGAGCGTTGCTCCTTCATCAGGTGGTTGCGTCCAAATCATGACATTTGGTTGAAACAGCTAGAGTAGATGGGTTGCCATGAGACACAAACAAATTCAAATTTGGCCAAACAGTTTAAATTATGCTCCAAGATACCAAACCCCAATCAAATTTGAATTTGGTTTTAACATTAGTATTTTGATAATGAAACGATCCAATGTTTTGGGGTATAAAACCAAATATTTTTTGAACATTTGAGGGAGAATTACCAAAGACCAACAGATGTAGGCTGCTAGTTTAAGAGGTCTCATAAAGGTACTGTCTGTGGAAGTAGATTGTACAGCAGAACATAGAAACCGACCTGGAAAGAGAATCTATGGAGGAAATTCAGCAAAGCTGACTGGTTTTGAAATATAGTTAATTTATTTGTAAATCAGAATCTGGATTTTTAAAATCAGAACAGTATTGGAGAGGGGGAGGTAAAATATAGGTTTAACAGAAACAAGTTGTAAATAGTTGTTAGTCGTTATCCTCTGTTAGACTTAAAGAATAAAGTTATTAATTGTTACTTTAGTGACTTTGGGGATAGTTGGTTGTCTCTTGAATTTTAACATGTTATAGCACAGGGTGAATCTTTTCTGTGTTGCTGGTTTAAATTAGCAGAGGGGTTTACCCCATGTCATAACATCATCAGGATGGATATCTTGCAACAGAGCGATGTCAACCCTCTCCTTTCTAAGGCTCAAAAGTACTTTCTTTCTCTCAATCAGTGAGTGACTTCCTTTAATGTTCCAAGTGCAACATTTAAAGGCACGACGAGCCATAATCGTCTGAGACAACATGCAAACCACCCCCCCCCCCCCCCCCCCCACCAAGAGGAAGAACACCGTTCACCATGCGCTGAATGGAAACAATGAGAGACTCATAGAGTCTAAACAGCACAGCTACAAAAACTATCAAAACTAAACATCTAAAAACTGCACCTACAATCAACCAATATAAAAAAACCGATAAAAGGAGACCTTTACCCCCTTGCCCATAGGGGGCACTACCTTAAACGCCTCCATGGCTCCTACCAGTTGAAGCCATGCCCCAAACCCAGGCAAAGAAGAAGTAGAGAGTATGTGAATTTAGACTAGATTCCCCACAGTTTGGTACAGGCCCCTTGGCCCAACAGGTCCACATCGACCCTCCAAAGAGCAACCCACCCTCCCCCTCTGACTAATGCACCTCACATTATGGACAATTTAGCATAGCCAATTCACCTGGCCTGCATGTCTTTGGATTGTGGGAGGGAGCCGGAGCACCCGGAGGAAAAACACAGTATGAACTCCACACAGACAGTTGCCCGAGGCTGGAATCAAACCTGGGACCCTGCTGCTGCTGTGAGGTAGCAGTGCTGACCACTGTGACGCCCATTACAACACTGCGATGGTTGGGAATCGAACCCAGGCACTATACCACCATCACCATTCTTTCAAACAAAGAGGTTAGACGTGAGCATTTCACCCATAGATCGACCCCTGTCATTGCTGGTAAAAATAAACCAAAGGAAGAGTTCCGGCAATGTTCCCAAACCCCGGGAAAGTGAAAAGGGAAGAGAATAAGAGGGAAGAAACCCAATAAACGAAACAAAAACAGGAAAAAAAAATTATTGTCCACATTGCTTCATCTAGCCAGTCTATTTTAAAGTGTCTAAAAAAGTTTTTTTTGATTACATTACAGCGTGGAAACAGGCCCTTCGGCCCAACAAGTCCACACTGACCCGCCACCCACCCATGCCCCTACATTTACCCCTTACCTAACACTATGGGCAATTTAGCATGGCCAATTCACCTGACCTGCACATCTTTGGCCTGTGGGAGGAAACCGGAGCACCCGGAGGAAACCCACACAGACACGGGGAGAATGTGCAAACTCCACACAGTCAGTCGCCTGAGGCGGGAATTGAACCCGGGTCTGTGGCGCTGTGAGGCAGCAGTGCTAACCACTGTGCCACCATGCCACCCTAAGTCCTTTGCCTTTTCTGATGAATCAAGGATATGAGCGACCCTCCCTTAATTCCTTGCGAGATTAAGAATTTATCAATCTCTGCCTTGAAGACACCCAATGTCCCGACCTCCACTGCGCTCCATGGCAATGCATTCCACAGGCCCACCACTCTCTGGCTGTAGATGAGGTGTAACACTGCCGGGTACCCTAAAGTTTGATTAGATTAGATTACTTACAGTGTGGAAACAGGCCCTTCGGCCCAACCAGTCCACACCACCCCGCCAAAGCGTAGCCCACCCATACCCCTACATCTACCCCTTACCTAACACTAGGGGCAATTTAGCATGGCCGATTCACCTGACCTGCACATCTTTGGACTGTGGGAGGAAATCGGAGCACCCGGAGGAAACCCACGCAGACACGGGGAGAACGTGCAAACTCCACACAGTCAGTCGCCTGAGGCGGGAATTGAACCCGGGTTGCTGGCGCTGTGAGGCAGCAGTGCTAACCACTGTGCCACCGTGTATAAAATATCCAGGTACCTCAGCCCCCTCTTTTATTCATCAAAAGAGTTCCCCTCGTGGATCACGGCCGCATGAAGAACATGATTTTTTGACCCCTTGTAAATCAGGGCCTGTGCTTCCTCCCCGAGCATTCCGGAAGCTTCCCGTATCTCCTGCTTGTCTCTGTGTGATTGGAATCGCACTCAGACTGGGCAGGGGGCGCAGGTCCGACCCAGGCCTGAGTCTCCGACGCCCACTTGACCTCATCCACGCGCTGCCCGACATTCTGCATCTCCTGCTCTTGCTTCTGCAGTGTGGCTGAGATCAGTTCCAGCCCGGCACGGGTCTCCTCCAACGCTGACTCGCTCTTGTCTCAGAGTTTAACAAACTCCCATGCCAGGCTCTGCTGTGCAGGTAAGGCTAGCAGGGACTCTACAGAGGTCAGTGCTGCAGCCATGGCTGTGTCTGTTGTTGCAGGGTGGTGCCCTGCTTGTTGCAGTCTGGGCAGCTCAGTGGTTAGCACTGCTGCCTCACAGCGCCAGGGACCCGGGTTCGATTCCAGCCTCGGGCAATTGTCTGTGTGGGGTTTGCACGTTCTCTCCCCATACGGGCTGGGTGCTGGCAGGTGGAACTAGATTGGGTTGGGGTATCTGGTCAGCATGGACGGATTGGACCAAAGGATCTGTTTCCGTTCTATGACTCTGTGTCCGTGTGGGTTTCCTTCCACAGTCCAAAGCTGTCTGGTCAGGGTGAATTGGCCATGCTAAATTACCCATAGTGCCCAGGGTCATGCAGATTCGGGTGAATTGGCCATACTAATTATCCCCTGGTGTTCAGGGATGTGAAGGGTAGCTGCATTAGTCAGGGGTAAATATAGAGTAGGGAAATGGGTCTGCGTGGGTTACTCTTCAGAGGGTTAGTGTGGACTTGTTGGGCTGAAGGGCCTGTTTCCACACTGTTGGGATTCAGGTCCTGATGAAGGGCTTACATCCGAAACGTCGATTCTCCTGCTCCTCGGAAACTGCCTGACCCCCTCAGTACTGGTGTAAATCAAAATCTGCCAGGAAATGTTGATTTTTAAAAATTTGGTCTGAAAGATGAGTGAAATTTATCTCTCAGAATTGGAATTTATCATGCTTGGAATTTCATTTTCTGGCCAGAGTGAACTGTCAAATACTGTTTTAGTCAAATATACTCTTTAATTCCAGCTGACACAATTTTCGTGTACTTTGCAAAAATTGGCATTTTGGAAATGCTAAACTTGTTTGAACCAGATTCTGGATTAGTGGTGCTGGAAGAGCACAGCAGTTCAAGCAGCATCCGAGGAGCAGGACAATCGACGTTTCGGGCAAAAGCCCTTCATCAGAAATAAAGGCCCGAAACGTCGATTTCGCTGCTCCTCGGATGCTGCCTGAACCTGCTGTGCTCTTCCAGCACCACTAATCCAGAATCTGGTTTCCAGCATCTGCAGTCATTGTTTTTACTGAACTAGATTTTGGTCAAGTGTTCTAAAATCTGTAAAATAAAACTGGTGAAGGTGTGGCGGGTGACATCGAACGACATTCGGGTATTGAACGAGATGTGGGGACACCCGTCCTTGTCAGTGCTATTGTAAATAGTTGTGGTTCTGTTCGCCGAGCTGGGAATTTGTCTTGCAAACGTTTCGTCCCCTGTCTAGGTGACATCCTCAGCGCTTGGGAGCCTCCTGTGAAGCGCTTCTGTGCCGTTTCCTCCGGCATTTATAGTGGCCTGTCTCTGCCGCTTCCGGTTGTCAGTTCCAGCTGTCCACTGTAGTGGCCGGTATATTGGGTCCAGGTCGATGTGTTTGTTGATTGAATCTGTGGATGAGTGCCATGCCTCTAGGAATTCCCTGGCTGTTCTCTGTTTGGCTTGTCCTATAATAGTAGTGTTGTCCCAGTCGAACTCATGTTGCTTGTCGTCTGTGTGTGTGGCTACTAAGGATAGCTGGTCGTGTCGTTTCGTGGCTCGTTGGTGTTCGTGTATACGGATCGTTAACTGTCTTCCTGTTTGTCCGATGTAGTGTTTTCTGCAGTCCTTGCATGGGATTTTGTACACTACATTAGTTTTGCTCATGAACTGCTTGAACTGACAACCGGAAGCGGCAGATTCAAACCACTATAAATGCCGGAGGAAACAGCACAGAAGCGCTTCACAGGAGGCTCGCAAGCGCTGAGGATGTCACCTAGACAGGGGACGAAACGTTTGCAAGACAAATTCCCAGCTCGGCGAACAGAACCACAACAACGAGCACCCGAGCTACAAATCTTCTACCAAACTTTGAGCTATTGTAAATAGGCTGTAACCATGTACGGAACACCCGTTCTGTACCCTCTGTATAGGTCAGGGGAACTAAGACTGTGAATGAAATCTTGAGCAACCTGCAACTCGACAGTGCTAATTACAGCTCAAGTAAATGAAACGGAACGATCTGATTGGATCTTTGGGGTGGTCTCACTCCATCAGCCCTGTTGACCTCTTGGGCTGGTGTGGACAGATACAGGGGATTGGCCAGTGTCGGAGAAAATTTCAGAAAGAGACCTTCAGTATTGACCAACGTTATTTCACTACTTATCACGGGAAACAGCCAGTAAAACCGCTTCGAAATTACAATTCTGCTTGAGGTTTAGAGGAACCTCAATTGTCTGAATTTCGGACGATCCGAAGTTCTCAAGGCCCCGCGTGAGATATGTGTATTTGATTTACCTGTACTGAAGAACATGTGAAAATGCTGGCAAGAACAAAGAAACACAAGCAGCTCAAGCGACTGGATATTTTTTAGGTAAGGGTTAATTTCACAGCCCTTAAGTGTTTTACGGGGTATTCCCATCACTTTACTGGGCCGTTCATGAACAAAATGGCCGACAAAGTAAACGCATGCATGAGGCAGTGCTTCTGTCTTTGGAGTCATAGAGATGTACAGTTTCCGGGAACTCAATGTCACGATAGAATTCTATTTGTTTTAAAATAGTGATGGAAAAGGGTAGACCAGATGTAAAAGTCGAAGTTCTAAATTGGAGAAAGGCTAATGTTGACGGTATAAGGCAAGAACTTTCAAAAGCTGATTGGTAAAGGGACGGCTGGAAAATGGGAAGCCTTCAGAAATGAGATAACGAGAATCCACAGAAAGTATATTCCTGTCAGGGTGAAAGGGAAGGCTGGTAGGTATAGGGAATGCTGGATGACTAAAGAAATTGAGGGTTTGGTTAAGAAAGAGAAGGAAGCATATGTCAGGTATAGACAGGATAGATCGAGTGAATCCTTAGAAGAGTATAAAGGAAGTAGGAGTATACTTAACAGGGAAATCAGGAGGGCAAAAAGGGGACATGAGATAGCTTTGGCAAATAGAGTTAAGGAGAATCCAAAGGGTTTTTACTAATACATTAAGGACAAAAGGGTAACTAGGGAGAGAATAGGGGCCCTCCTGATAAAGGGCTTTTGCCCGAAACATCGATTTTCCTGCTCCTCAGATGCTGCCTGGACTGCTGTGCTTTTCCAGCACCACTCTAACCTAGACCCTCCCCTCAAAGATCAGCAAGGCGGTCTTTGTGTGGAGCCGCAGGAGATAGGGGAGATACTAAACGAATATTTTGCATCAGTACTTACTGTGAAAAAGGATATAGAAGATATAGAATGTAGGGAAATAGATGAAATCTATAGATGAAATAGATAGACATCTTGAAAAAAATGTCCATATTACAGAGGAGAAAGTGCTGGATGTCTTGAAACACATGAAAGTGGATAAATCCCCAGGACCTGATCGGGTGTACCCGAGACTCATTAATATTAGAGATTTGAACAGATTCTCCAATAGAGCACAGTGTTAGATCAGCGTGGCCTCCTTTGTTTAAGGTGAAATCATTTATCCGAACGAAATAGTGCCCGCCCATCTCGTTTGGAAAATGCAAGGTTCCTCTGTGTACAGGAAAGTATTTCTCAATGTATAATTTCAGTTACATCACACTGTAAATTTTTGCTATAAATTCTGTGCCTTACAATTGTGCCCTCCACAACTACCTGATGAAGGAGCAGCGCTCCGAAAGCTACTGTGCTTCCAATTAAACCTGCTGGACTATAACCTGGTGTTGTGTGATTTTTAACCTCTGTATACAGGATTTCAGCTGATAATTTACTTTAATTGGACGCAGTACGAGATGGCATGCTTGCACCTGCATTGGACAGAGTGGAGGTCTTGCCAAAAATGTATATTAAAAGGTCTATTGTGTTAGGTTTGTGTCAATACTTTGAATTTACTTTGTAACCCCTCCCCTTGCTGATTTAAGGACATTCCATAGATAAGGTATTTCATGAGTTATGCAGAAGCGTGCTTAGGGTTATCAGAGGCGAAACCTTAAATCAAGAAAAGGCAGCACCGTAAGGAAAGGAAAAACAGGGAATATTCAGGAAAGGACCTAAGTTCTTCACTGAACCCTTTTTTTAATTCTAGGAGTCACAAATTAACAGACATTTATCTGAGTTTTACTAATTGCAGGCTGATAATTAATTGCAGACCGTTTAGATTCCCTGCAGGGTGGAAACAGGCCCTCTGGCCCAACGAGTTCACATCGACCCTCCGAGGAGTAATCCAGCCAGACCCATTCCCCTATCCTATATTTACCCCTGACTAATGCATTATGGGCAATTTAGCATGGCCAATTCACCTGACCTGCACGTCTTTAGCTTGTGGGAGGAAACCCACGCAGACACGGGGAGATGTGCTACTCCACACAGACAATTGCCCGAGGCAGGAATCGAACCAGGTCCCTGGCGCTGTGAGACAGCAGTGCTGACCACTGAGCCAACATGCTACAAGAACTCGTTCTCTTGTACATCGTTGCAGGAGAACAGAACAGGCATGACCACTGTTAATTTTCAATAATGATTTGTTTCTTATGGGTAAAACTTCATCTCATCCCTCCAGGGTCAGGTCAGACTATGACACAGAATCTCGTTAGACAGTTAGTTACAAATTTCTCTCGATAATGACTTTTAGAGTAGTTAACGCTCAATGAAAATGGCTTCCAGGGCCACAAAATTACTTCCACAATATCTCCTTTTTTTTTGTTTGAGATCAAAAGAATAGGTCAGGAGACTCAAGAGAGGATTAGATTCCCTAGAATGTGTAAACAGGACCTTTGGCCCAACCAGTCCACACCGACCCTCCGAAGAGTAACCCATCCAGACCCCATTTCCCTCTGATTATGCACCTAACACTATGGGTAATTTAGCACGGCCAATTCACCCTATCCTGCACATCCCTGGGCACTATGGGTAATTTAGCACGGCCAATTCACCCTGACCTGCACATCCCTGGGCACTATGGGTAATTTAGCACGGCCAATCCACCCTGACCTGCACATCCCTGGGCACTATGGGTAATTTAGCACGGCCAATCCACCCTGACCTGCACATCCCTGGGCACTATGGGTAATTTAGCACGGCCAATCCACCCTGACCTGCACATCCCTGGGCACTATGGGTAATTTAGCACGGCCAATCCACCCTGACCTGCACATCCCTGGGCACTATGGGTAATTTAGCACGGCCAATCCACCCTGACCTGCACATCCCTGGGCACTATGGGTAATTTAGCACGGCCAATCCACCCTGACCTGCACATCCCTGGGCACTATGGGTAATTTAGCACGGCCAATCCATCCTAACCTGCACATCCCTGGGCACTATGGGTAATTTAGCACGGCCAATCCATCCTAACCTGCACATCCCTGGGCACTATGGGTAATTTAGCACGGCCAATCCATCCTAACCTGCACATCCCTGGGCACTATGGGTAATTTAGCACGGCCAATCCACCCTAACCTGCACATCCCTGGGCACTATGGGTAATTTAGCACGGCCAATCCATCCTAACCTGCACATCCCTGGGCACTATGGGTAATTTAGCACGGCCAATCCATCCTAACCTGCACATCCCTGGGCACTATGGGTAATTTAGCACGGCCAATCCATCCTAACCTGCACATCCCTGGGCACTATGGCCGAATTTGAATTTGCTTTTGTATCTCAGCAACCCAGGTACTGCTAACCGCTGGACCAAATGTTACATTGTAAATTCTTCAGCACTCTGTGTGCAAGCTAAATTCTTCAACTCTCTTCCGGGTACATCTACACTTTCATAGTCATGGCAAAGAACTGCTGAGTCTCGTTTATACCTCTCTTGGTATGAGTCTAAGGCTATTTGAATGGGGAGGAGTACGTGTAGTAAATGAGGAGAAGCACATGGGCGGCACGGTGGCACAGTGGTTAGCACTGCTGCCTCACAGCGCCAGAGACCTGTGTTCAATTCCCGCCTCAGGCGACTGACTGTGTGGAGTTTGCACATTCTCCCTGTGTCTGCGTGGGTTTCCTCCGGGTGCTCCGATTTCCTCCCACACTCCAAAGATGTGCAGGTAGGTGAATTGCCTGTAGTGTTAGGTAAGGGGTAGATGTAGGGGTCGGGGCGGTGTGGACTTGTTGGGCCGAAGGGCCTGTTTCCACACTGTAAGTAATCTAATCTAATCTAATCACATGCCCCAGATAGCTATGAGTAGTCCAGGAGAGTGGTAGCCAGGATCTGCATCATGGCCGCAAATAAAATAGGTGTCATCGATTTTCCTTACTCTTGGATGCTGCCTGACCTGCTGTGCTTTTCCAGCACCACTCTAATCTTGACTCTGATCTGCAGTCCTCACTTTTGCCCATGTCCTGTGGAAATTAAATCTTCCCACAAGGCTCCGTAACCGTGGGCCACGCCAAAAGCACAATGAGAGACCAAAATAAAACCTGCAGATGCTGGAATCCAAAATAGACAGGCAGGAGGCTGGGAGAACACAGCCAGCCAGGCAGCACCAGGAGGCAGAGAAGTCGACATTTCGGATTAACCCTTCTCCAAACCCGAAATGTCAAAAGCACAACGAGGGTCAGTAAATATATTTGAAGATTTTCCTTTTTTCAAGAGTTCCAAGGTAATAGATTAGATTACTTACAGTGTGGAAATAGGCCCTTCGGCCCAACAAGTCCACACCGACCCTCCGCAGAGCAACCCACCCAGACCCATTCCCCTACACCTAACACTACGGGCAATTTAGCATGGCCAATTCACCCTAACCTGCACATCTTTGGACTGTGGGAGGAAACCTGAGCACCCGCAGGAAACCCACACAGACACGGGGAGAATGTGCAAACTCCACACAGGCAGTTGCCCAAGGCAGGAATTGAACCCAGGTCTCTGGTGCTGTGAGGCAGCAGTGCTAACCACTGTGCCACCGTGCCACCCACATGCAGCTGCATATGCAAACTCCATACAGACAGGAGGACATTTGGCTCCCCAGTGACCGTACCTCCCATAGTCAAAGCAAGGACCTGCCATTCATCCCTGGGGGATCTAATTGTGTTGTTCCCAGTCCCTAAGGTATAGTACTGGAGCCTGCCTGTCCCATTTCCCTCGGGAAAGAGTTGTTCAGCGATGGTCGCTGGGCGGGTATCTGAGGTAGGTTCCACCCCCAGTTGGTATCCTGGTCTCAATGAACCTCGCTGGGATTGGCACATGAGGTATAGGGATCACGAAGTTGCTGGACATATTCGGATCGTGGTTTGGGCTGGTTCTGGCCATCCCAGAAGACTACCGCTTACCTCATTAGCGACAGGGAATTCCTGGACCAGTTCATATTGTTTGTCTGGGTCATGTCAGCGATACCAGGAGGAATACATTGCAAAAGCATCGTGTTAAACAAAAGGGGAGTTAGCTTCTCAATTAAAGGCTCGATCACTTGCAAATGTTCCATAACAGGAAACAAACAGTTCTCCATAATCACCTCCTGACTCCCCAGGTTTGGGTTTTGCATTCCAGTCCATAACTAATGTTTACAGGTTGTTGTAAAGCACATTGTAATGACTGGATTAAGTGATCTGCCTGGGAATCATTGTGAGGGAATCTCTCCTTCAAGTTGTCGTAACTGTACACCGCCCTGGCTCTACACCACCCTGGCCCATCTGTCCTTGCCATGTGGTAACTTCTTCAGGGGACAGGAACATATAGCAAACAGCAAACAAGTCCCGAGGAGTATGTATTGCCCTTCGGACATATTGAGTAAATTGGGCTGGTTTCTCCTTGCGGTCAGGTTACTCAGTTTCCTGCAACGGCCCCTTGGTTGAGAATGGTCTCGGCTGCTCATCCTCATAATGTCGACTATGAAGCTGGTGACCCGATATTGGACCCTTCATCATCTGAGTAAAGGGGAAGGTTAGAATTAGGGGGGGGGGGTGTGCTGGGGATTATCAGGAGATGTTCTGGGCTCATCCCCATCAGTCTCATCCCCTTCCTCAAATAGTGTCGGTATGCCAGACGTTTCGGGCATAAGCCCTTCTTCAGGAACACCAGGTTATAGTCCAACAGGTTTAATTGGAAGCACACTAGCTTTCGGAGCGACGCTCCTTCATCAGATGGTTGTGCAAAGTTAAAAATCGCACAACACCAGGTTATAGTCCAACAGGTTTAACGGAGCAGTGCACCGAAAGCGAGTGTGCTTCCAATTAAACCTGTTGGACTATAACCTGGTGTTGTGTGATTTTTAACTTTGTTAAAAGTTCAGGGTCCCGAGTATAACCTAGGTTATTCTTACAGCGCTGTTGCTTCAACTCCTTTTTCAACGGTCGGTTTCCTACACTTTCCGACATATCGCCCACTTCGATTGCCATTTGGATGTACAATGCTCAACTTGTTTTAATGGATGGTCCAGGTGAACATTAATCAATGCAGCCATGTTTCAGTTTAATCAGGAGGGATTGACACAGATCACTGACAATGCATAAAGGTATAAAAACCAATCAAACTTGCCAACTATTTCTGATTATGTAATTCAGGACCAATACAAATAGTGTAAAATATTGACTAATATAACCATATTTTCTCATTGGGAGATGGAAACTGTACAAGTGACTGAGACGTTTCACTGTTAATTAATAAGAACAAACAGATTTTAATGTCACAAAAATGATTCAAATCTGCTCAGGGTTGTACACATAAAATTATGTCAGGACTGTCCTATTATGTCGCATATTCCACTCAGCTATTATAAGTTTTCTTCCCACTGAGTTTGAGTTTTGTTAAGAGGCACGGTGGTTCAGTGGTTAGCACTGCTGCTTCACAGCGCCAGGGACCTGAGTTTGACCCCAGCCTCGGGCGACTGTCTGTGTGGAGTTTGCACATTCTCCCCTCGTGTCTGCATGGGTTTCCTCCCACAGTCCAAAAGATGTGTAGGCTAGCTGAACCGGCCACACTAGATTGCCCATAGTGTTAGGTGCATCATTCAGAGGGAAATGGGTCTGAGTGGGTTACTCTTCGGAGGGTCAGTGTGGAATTGTTGAGCCAAAGGGCCTGTTTCCATACTGTAGGGAACCTAAATAAACTATGATTTGGAGATGCCGGTGTTGGACTGGGGTGTACAAAGTTAAAAATCACACAACACCAGGTTATAGTCCAACAGGTTTAATTGGAAGCACACTAGCTTTCGGAGCACCGCTCCGTTAAACCTGTTGGACTATAACCTGGTGTTCCTGAAGAAGGGCTTATGCCCGAAACGTCGATTCTCCTGCTCCTCGGATGCTGCCTGGCCTGCTGTGTTTTTCCAGCACCACATTTTTCAACTCATAACCTGGTGTTATGTGATCTTTAACTAAAATAAACTAGAAATTCATTTAATCAAACCCCAATGTTATAAAATACAAACTGCACAGTTTCCAACGCTGAAATACATTACAATTACCTGGCTCCAGTCTCTCAATTTAAATCCCAAATTTGATTCTTTAAGCGGTTTTGTTCAGACATTGCTCATTCATATTGCTACAGGCTGTGAAATGATTGCGTCTGCATGAACTAAAGTCTTGTCTACTCACATTCATTTTGTTTTGTTTTGAGAGTGTAGTAAGGTTCATGTTAACAAAATGTGTGTAATGTACAAATAATGATTAGTCCAAGGACACAAATATTAACACTAGCATGTTAACTTTGTTACATGCGTTTTACAAAATAATGTTGAACTGAAACTTCAATTCTCAGTGAGGAAGGGAGATTTAAACAGAATAAAGCTATGGCCTCACAAATGAAATGCAGCAGTTTCTCAAAATTATCTGGAAACAAACGAGTCCAAAACATCTAAAAAAAAAATTTCTGCTCGTATCATTTTCTGAAAACAATATTTTTGGTTTGGGATATTTAAATCCATCTTTATGCTTTCAGTTTTACATTTTTAATTAAATGATCTAAAGTTCACTGTAATGCCTCCTCTTAATGAGTAGATGTTAAAGTCTGAGGTGACCTTCCCCAACATTAGGCTTATTTTCTTTTAATAAATGAGCAGACACCTGTTTTTATCCTGGTTCTGCACCGAAGGTCAGGATGCTGAAAAGTTAATGTCACTATACTATACCATAAGATCAAATTTATTAATTACAAAACAAACGTGCTTCAGAACACTTTGATAGGAAAGCAGTGTGCAGATCGATTCTGATTTGGTTACAGCTTTTACCTCCTTTAGTCAATCTTTTGACTAGAACAAAGAACAAAGAAAATTTAACCGCCCAGGAACAGGCCCTTCGGCCCTCCAAGCCTGAGTCGATCCAAATGCACTGTCTAAACCTGTCGTCCAGTTCCGAAGCATCTGTATCCCTCTGCTCCCCACCTACACATGCATCTGTCCAGACGCATCTTAAATGAATCTACCGTGCCTGCCCCTACCACCTCTGCTGGCAATGCGTTCCAGACACCCACCACCCTCTGTGTGTAGTACTTACAGTGTGTATCCCCCTTACATTTTCCACCTCTCACCTTGAAAGTGTGACCTCTCGTTATTGAATCCTTCACCCTGGGAAAAAGCTTGTCTCTATCCACCCTGTCTACACCCTTCATGATTTTGTAAACCTCAATCAGGTCCCCCCTCAATCTTCTTTTTTCTAATGAACATAAACCCAACCCACTCAACCTTTCTTCGTAGCTAGCACCTTCCACACCAGACAATATCCTCGTAAACCTTCTCTGCACCCTCTCCACATCCTTTTGGTAATGTGGTGATCAGAACTGTACACAGTATTCCAAATGTGGCCGAACCAATGTCTTGTACAATTTTAACATGACCTGCCAGCTCATATACTCAATACCCCGTCCAATGAAGGCAAGCAGACTAAATGCTTTCTTGACCACTCTATCCACCTGTGCAGCAACCTTCAGGATACAATGGACCTGCGCTCCCAGATCTCTCCGCCCATCAACTTTTCCCAAGGCTCTTACGTTCATTGTGTAATTCACTCTAGAATTAGTCTTGCCTGAATGCATCACCTCACATTTGTCTGGATTGAAATCTATCTGCCACTTTTCCGCCCAACTCTCCAGTCTATTTATATCCTCCTATATTTGGTACAGTCCCTTATGCTTTCTGCTATTCCACCAATCTTTGTGTCATCTGCAAACCTGCTGATCATACCAACAGTGCCCTCTTCCAGATCATTTATGTATTTCACAAACACCAGCGGCCCCAACACTGAGCCCTGTGGAACACCACTGGTCACCTTTCCCCATTTCGAGAAACTCACTTCAACTACGACTCTCACTAGTCCAACACCGGGGGGGGGTGAAAGGAGTGAAATTGATCTTTGGCAGTAGTATGATATTATGATGGAGTTAAGAGCAGGTTTATACTGGTTTAAAATGGTGCAAGAATCTTAAGGAAAAGACATTTTTGAAAGATTGTAATGTTATTTTCCTCCATATTAAACTGATTTGAATTAAATAAGATTGGCTTTCATGAAAACATTAAAAAAATGACGGGTTAGAATTTGACAGTAGGGCAGTCATGGTTTGTAAGAAGAACAAGTGGGTTAATACTTTATTAATGTTACTTTTTCTTTTACAGAATTTGCATTTTGTAGTCACTGATGGTTCCTTAAAAAAAAATCCTCATAGATTGCCAAAATGCAAATTAAATTCAAAGCATTCCCAGATCTCCAGCTCCAGGGAATAAAAACACAATCATTCAGTCACGGCACTGTGGCTCAGTGATTAGCGCTGCAGCCTCACAGCGCCAGGGACTCTGGTTCGGTTCCAGTCTCGGGCGAGTGTCTGTGCAGAGTTTGCACATTCTCCCTGTATCTGCGTGGGTTTCCTCCCATGGTCCAAGGCTATGCAGGTTAGGTGAATTGGCTGTGCCAAATTGCCCATAGTGTTCAGGGATGTGTAAGTTAGGTGCATTAGTCAGGGGTAAATATAGGGTAGGGGGAATGGGTTACTCTTTGGTCGGTGTGGACTTGTTGGGTCGAAGGACCTGTTTCCACACTGGAGGAATTCTATGGAACGCCAATAAGCAAATATGCATTCAAACCTGACCACAAAGAGTTAACCCTTTGACAAGGTTCAGTGAATCAGCGCTGAGTCGGTGTCTCTCTCGGTTTCCTTTGAACATTTAGTTCATTTACAGAAAAATGTTTTCTCCCTCTCTCTCTCTCTTGCAAGTATGAACATTTTCCAACTTTCTTCCTATCTCAGTTTTTAGCTTTTGTTTATTCCTTGCTTGTAAGGGTAATGAGACCTTCACATTACAGCACAGTCAAAGTTAGGGAGTTTAGCCTTATAAATCCTGGCTGTGACACGTAGTTGCTTAAACAAGTGGGAATCATAAATACCTCTTAGTCATTCCAATTGCAGTCTTAACAGTATTTTCAAGCCTCTGTATTAGTCCACAGCCCAAAGGGAGACACAATGAAGTCTTTAATGGTTGCCCAATGTGTCCCGTACGCCAAATTCATTAAAGTCTGGACGTCCTGATGCAAGCAATTATACTTATTGCAGATTTGTACTGGCCAACTCAAACATGATGTTGGGCGCTTCAGCAGATCTGGGGAAGGACACTGCGAACCTCAGACTGGGTCCAGGGCTTGTCAAGTTTCATCAATCATAATCCGGGGGCAAGTAAGTTCTTTAGATTAGATTTCCCACAGTGTGGAAACAGGCCCTTCGGCCCAACAAGTCCACACCGACCCGCCGAAGCGCAACCCACCCTTTCCCCTACATTCACCCCTCCACCCAACACCACGGGCAATTTAGCATGGCCAATTCACCTGACCTGCACATCTTTGGACTGTGGGAGGAAACCTAAGCACCCGCAGGAAACCCACGCAGACACGGGGAGAACGTGCAAACTCCACACAGACAGTCACCCGAGACTGGAATTGAACCTGGGACCCTGGTGCTGTGAGGCAGCAGTGCTAACCACTGTGCCACCCTTAGATTAGATGACTTACAGTGTAGAAACAGGCCCCTCGGCCCAACAAGTCCACACCGACCCTCCAAAGAGCAACCCACCCAAACCCATTCCCCTACATTTACACGGACACTTGCCTGAGGTGGGAATTGAACTTAGGTCTCTGGTGCTGTGAGGCAGCAGTGCTAAGCACTGTGCCACTATACCGCACCCTGACCATTCAACCGCACCATTTACTACTAATGTTCTGTGAACTGTGAGATCAGGTGCCTTGTACAGAGCCAGACAAGTTAGAAGTGGACAAGACGGCAGACTCTGAAACAGGGGCTGAGTCAATCCTGCTGGGAGAATGTGAGGACTGCAGATGCTGTAGAACAGAGTCCAGTGTATGGTGCCGGAAAAAGCATAAAGTTACAAATCCCACAACACCAGGTTATAGTCCAACAGGTTTAATTGGAAGCACTAGCTTTCGGAGCGCTGCTCCTTCATCAGGTGGTTGCTGAAGGAGCAGCACTCCGAAAGCTAGTGCTTCCAATCAAACCTGTTGGACTACAACCTGGTGTTGTGGGATTTGTAACTTTGTGCACCCCAGTCCAACACCGGCATCTCCAAATCAGAAAAAGCACAGCAGGTCAGGCAGCATCTGAGGAGCAGGAGAATCGATGTTTCGAGCAAAATACTGATTCTCCTGCTCCTTGGATGCTGCCTTTTCAAGCATCCCATGTCTGGGTGGCACGGTGGCACTATGGTTAGCACTGCTGCCTCAATTCCTGCCTCAGGTAACTGTCTGTGTGGAGTTTGCACCTTCTCCCCGTGTCTGCGTGGGTTTCCTCCGGGTGCTCCGGTTTCCTCCCACAGTCCAAAGATGTGCAGGTCAGGTGAGTTGGCCATGCTAAATTGCCCGTAGTGTTAGGTGCATTAGTCAGAGGGAAATGGGTCTGGGTGGGTTACTCTTCGGAGGGTCGGTGTGGACTGGTTAGGCCGAAGGGCTTGTTTCCACACTGCAAGGGAATCTAATCTAATCTACTCCTCGTCAGACTTCTGTATAGTTTCAAACTTCTCAACTGGCTGCTATCCGAAACAGTCACCTCTTGCTTCGGTACTGAGTATTGGGTTAGAATTCGAATCAGCTTTATCGTCGTGTACTCAAACAAAAAGTTTACAATTTGCCACTTGCGGCAACATCTTTGGTACAAAGGGTCCCTAGGCAATGATTCGTAAGTACCAAGTCTAAGGGTAAATTTTTGTTTTCAAAAATGAAGAAATACAATTTATGTGGCTCGTTAGTCTAGGGGTATGATCCTTGTTGGGGTGGCACGGTGACTCAGTGGTTAGCACTGCTGCCTCACAGCACCAGGGACCCGGGTTCAATTCCAGCCTCGGGCGACTGTCTGTGTGGAGTTCGCACATTCTCCCCCAGTGTCTCTGAGTTTCCTCCGGGTGCTCCGGTTTCTTCCCACAGTCCAAAAAATGTGCAGTTTAGGTGAATTGGCCATGCTAAATTGCCCGTAGTGTTAGGTGAAGGGGTAAATGTTGGGGGGAATGGGTCTGAGTGGGTTGCGCTTCGGCGGGTCAGTGTGGACTTGCTGGGCTGAAGGGCCTGTTTCCACACTGTAAGTAATCTAGTCTAATCAATGCTGCTGGGCCCTGCTTCAATGCTTTCACCAAACATTTAAGAGGCATCTGGATGAGTATTTGAATAGGAAGGGTTTGGAGGGATATGGGCCGGGTGGGACTAGATTGGGTTGGGCTATCTGATCGGCATGGACGGGTTGGACCGAAGGATCTGTTTCCGTGCTGTACATCATTATCTCACCTTCCACCCCAGACACTCGGACCCCATTGAGTACACGCACCAGTATCTTGCAGCTGAACTGTACCCGCGTTTCTCTCTGCATTTTGGCCCTGCGTGTTCAGGAAGCGACAAAAGCAGCAATCTCGTCAATTTGAGGGTGGGAGTCCGGAGCAGGGATGGTATGTTTGGGGGACTGAGGACAGCCACAATTTTTATTTTTAGGGGGCTGATCTTTAAAATGTATCGATGCAAATCCTATCCCACAAAGGGTCAGCGTATCCACCCCCTCGGTGTTAGTCCTCCAGTCATCAATCTTTTCCAACTTAAAGGACCCTCCATAACGCCAGTTGCCGTGGGACAACCCGTATAGATTAGATTAGATTCCCTACAGTGTGGAAACAGGCCCTTCAGCCCAACCAGTCCACACCGACCCTCCGAAGAGTAACCCACCCAGACCCATTCCCCTACACCTAACACTATGGGCAATTTAGCATGGCCAATTCACCCTAACCTGCACATCTTTGGACTGTGGGAGGAAACCGGAGCACCCAGAGAATACCCACGCAGACACGGGGAGAACATGCAAACTCAACATAGACAGTTGCCCGAGGCTGGAATCAAGCCTGGGACCCTGGTGCTGTGAGGCAGCAGTGCTAACCACTGAGCCGCCATGCCACCCCTGGGAAAAGGCTGGAGGAAAAAGGAATGATATTTCTCTACCATCACCTGTCTCTTTCCAAACAATATTGGCTGGTGATTCTGACGGAACCACGGAGTCTCTCCTACCTTAATTGTTCCATTAACAAGTTTTGAGAAGATTTGTAGCTCAGATTGAGGTTCTGGATGTAGGTTTGCTCGCTGAGCTGGAAGGTTCATTTTCCGATGTTTCGTCACCATCCTCGGTAACATCTTCAGTGAGCCTCTGGACGAAGCACTGGTGGCATGGCCCGCTTTTCTATTTTCTATCCTATCCAAGAACTTTTGGGAAATTACAAACATTGCATCCGCTCTCTCTGTAACTACCTCTTTCAGGATCCTTGGATGCAAGTAATTACGGCCAAGGAACCTGTCTTCTCATTAGTTTTTTTCTAATACAGCTTCTTATGATGGTACTTAATTTGACCACTTGTATTCTTTAGTATTAATGGGATGTTCAAACTATTTTCCACCAGCTAGTGCTTCCAATTAAACCTGTTGGACTATAACCTGGTGTTGTGTGATTTTTAACTTTGTACATCTCAGTCCAACACTGGTATCTCCCAATCATTCCATCATAAAGACTGATGCAAAATGTCTGTTCAACTCCTCCGCCATTTCCATGCTCCCCATAACTATCTCCCAAAATAAATCTTCTTGTTGTTGTTGCATTTCATTCACATGTTTACCCCGGGACTTTTACATCCTCGTCGAGTGGACAAACAGATGGGGACCGTCCTTCTCAGCAGGACACGATTTACTTGTCCCCCAGAGATAGCCCTTCCTTAGAGTTCAGCGACCCCCATCGACCTGCAGGTGAATGAACAAAGAAAAAACAAAAAAAAACCCTGAAACAGAGAGCCGGACGCTGGCGCCCTGGTCAATTTCTCAAGGTACACTGGCAGCAATCTTCCCAAATCTTGCCTCAGCATTATTTCCCAAGCCGGGATCAGGTACAAGACATCAACCCTCGCTGCTCATTGCATTTTGGAACAGTCTATTGACTGTTTCCCATGAGATGTAATAAAGCCAGACAATACTGAAGGTATATTTGCAAAATTTTCTTCAACAATTGGTGGTCAACCACACAGTTTGAATACTGCTCCTTCCCCTTCTCCCTTCGTGTCATGATTTGCAGGAGCTGGTGTTGGACTGGGATGTACAAAGTTAAAAATCACACAACACCAAATTATAGTCCAAAAGGTTTAATTGGAAGCACACTAGCTTTCAGAGCACTGCTCCTTCATCAGGTGGTTGTGGAGCAGGATCATAAGGCACAGAATTTATAGCAAAAGTATACAGTGTGATGTAACTGAAATTATATATTGAAAATGTCTTGATTGTTTAAGTCTCTCATCTGTTAGAATGACCATGTTAGTTTCTCTTCTTTCATATGTAAATTGCAAAACCTTTTTTTTAAAAGTTACATTCTCAAGTGAACTTTAACAATTGGTGGCAGCCCAGATAATGCATTGGGTATTAGCACCCCTTTGTGTCGCTACTGTCTGTGCCATAATGTTTAGACTGATTCTAATCCAAAAAATGAATTAGCAGAATCTCACAGGGATTCATGCAGCTTTTGAGCAAAGTACAATGTAACTCTGCAAGTACAAATTCACCCCACAAAATATATGTGCACGTGTGCATGTGGGTTTGTGTGTGTCTGGGTTGGGGTTGTGAGTGTCTGTGAGAGAGTGTGTGTGTGTGTGTGTAAAAGGTTTGTAGGTCTGTGAGAGGTTGCATGTGGGAGTGTGTGTATAGAAGTGCTTGTTTGTGTGTGAGAGAGAGTGTAAAGGGGTCTAGGTCTGTGAGAGGTTGCATGTGTGTGTCTACAGGAGTGCCTGTTAATTCATTTTTTTTAAAGAGTTCATTTTTGTTAAAGTTCACTTTAGAATGTAAATTTTAAAAAGAAGTTTTGCGATTTATAAATGAAAGAAGAGAAACTAAAATGGTCATTCTAACAGATGAGAAACTTAAGAGACAATCAAGGTATTTTTCACTGTATAATTTCAGTTACATCACACTGTAAACGTTTGCTATAAATTCTGTGTCTTACAATCGTGTACTCCACAATTACCTGATGAAGGAGCGGCGCTCCGAAAGCTAGTGTGCTTCCAATTAAACCTGTTGGACTATAACCTGGGGTTGTGGGATTTTTAACTCCCTTCTTTGTCAGCCTTCTGACTCGGATCAGGATCATGCTATGAAACCAATAATTTCAGGCTCGGTCTCAGTCTAAGTAGAGAACCTGCTGACTGACCGCCAATTGTTGAAGAAAATTTCGGAAATACGCCTTCAGTATTGCCCAACTTTAATACATCTCGTGATATAGACAAGGGTTTATACCTTGTACCTGACTGCGCTTACAATACAACAAAACAGTCACTAGATGGCTGACTTGCACTTTCTTTGGATGAAATGCCAAAAAATGTTTATCAGAAGGTCTTGGGTTTTGGGTTTGTGGAAATAATTTGTACTTACATTGCTGATTTAACGAAATTGCATAGATAAAGTAATGAGTTATGCAGAAAACTGTTAATTTTCAATAAACCTTTCTTTCTTACGGATAACTTTAACCCGGGTTCGATGCCAAGCTCGGGCCACTGTCTGTGGAGTTTGCATATTTCTCCCTGTGTCTGTATGGGTTTCCTCTGGGTGCTCCGGTTTCCTCGCACAGTCCGAAGAGGTGCAGGTCAGGTGAATTGACCATGCTAAATTACCTATGGTGTTCAGGGATGCCTAGGTTAGGTGCATTGGTCTGGGGTAAATGTTTGAGTAATGGGGTTTGGGTGGGTTACTCTTCGAAGGGTCGGCGTGGACTTGTTGGGCCGAAGGGCCTGTTTCCACACTGTAGGGATTCTCGGATCTCTTTATTTACAAGATCGGGCCAGACAGTGACACATCCTTAAATTGTCACGCTGTTAGTTATAAATTTCTCTTTAGCAATGATTATTTTAACTTGGCTAGGTTTAAAATCTAAAAAAATGGCTTCCAGGGCCAGAAAATTACTTTCACATGTCTGAAACCTTGTTCATATTTTTAAAAATAAAACTGCAGACATCTTTCTGAAACTTGTACTGTATTGGGCCACAGCTCAGGACAGGCTGGAAGGGGGGAATGGCCTTTTCCTAGTCCTGTGAAATTGGTTCCGACAATGTAGAAATAAAGTCACAGAGTTGTAGGGAATAGCAACAAACCCTTCGGTCCGTGTTGAACAGACTTCCTAAATTAATCCAGTCACCCATTCGCCAGCATCTACCCTGGGGGGGGGGAAAACGTACAGAAGTTGAGCAGGCAGACAAAATGCAAAAGAAATAAAACGTCGAGCCACAGAGAGGGGGGGATGAATGTGGCTCCAGCCTTTAATTTGCTCCTATTGGCATTTGGACATTTAAAATCTGTCAGTAACACCAGCATCCCCCCACAGGGCGGACTGCGCATACTCTCCGGTGTCAGCAAGCAGTGCGCACGTTCGCCGGTGTCAGCAAAGGAGTGCGCATGCTCCTTTCCGTCCGCTGAAACGGCCCACGACCATCTTTTGATGGACCAATGGGGAGCCCTAGAGGACCGGAAGGGGTCTGTCCACCTGCCAATCAGAGCCCCCGTATTGTCTGAATGCGGAAGTTGGGCCATGAGCTCCTGAAGCTGCTGCTCCTCTCTCTCTCTCTCTGAATGAAGATTGAGCTTCACCCCCAGACTGTAACTTCCTTCCTCTGGGAGTACAGTACTCTCTTTTTTTTCACTCCCTTTTCCTTTTTTTTTTATTCATTCTGGGGTTGAATTGTTGACTTGCAGCAACTGAAAGCAAAGGGAGTGAATCCAGGGAGGGGACAGACTCTAAGAAATGTTGTTCCAGGTCTGTGTCTCCATTGGCAAACACATGTCAATGTGGTACCACAATGAAGTTGTAGGCTTTGCTGTGTAAAAAAAAAAGCAGAAAGGACATGCGTTGTTTAAATGGTGGTGCATTGGGATGTGGAGAAAGTGAGGGCTGCTGATGCTGGAGATCGGAGTTGAAAAGTGTGGCACTGCAGAAGCACAGCAGGTCAGGCAGCACCTGAGGAGAGTTAACATTTCAGGCATGAGCCCTTCATCAGGACTAATGTCTGGACAAGGGAGCCTCAGCGTCCTTCTACATCAGTAAATGCCAGTTGTCGGACAAGCAATGATCAAGGCAAGTGACATATTAGCAAGAGGAATTGTGTTCAGAAGTGGGGATGTCTTCCTGCAGTTAGGAAGACACTGAATATATTCAAGGCTGGGTTCATCTGATTTTTGAACAACAAAGAAGTGGGTGGATATGGGGGAAGGCAAGAAAATGTCTTTAAGACCAGTACAGAACAGTTACAGAGTCATATAGCACAGAAACAGACTCTTCAGTCCAACTAGTCCATGCTGAGTATGTTCTCAAACAAAGCTAGTCACACTTGCAAGTGTTTGGCCATATCCCTCCAAATCTTTCCTATTCATGTACTTACCCAATTGTCTTTTGAACGTTGTAACTCTACCTGCATCCACCACTTCCTCTGGATTTTCATTCCACACACAAACCACTCTCTGTGTAAAAACAAAATGGTGCCCCTCATGTCTTTAAAATCTTTCTCCTCTCACCTTCAAAATTTGCTCCCTCATCTTGAAACCCCCCACTAGGGAAAGGACGCCCAACGTTCACCTCATCTATACCCCTCATGATTTTATAATCCTCTATAAGGTCACCTCTCAACCTCCTATGCTCCTAGATGTAGGCATATTTCTATCCAGTCATGATCTGTTCAATGCTGGTACAGGCTTGAAGGACCAAATGGCTTACTCCTGCTCCCAATTCTCGCACTGTCCAGGACAGCAAAATACCGTAAGATATAGGAGCAGAAGTTAGGCCATTCAGCCCATCAGGTCTGGTCCACCATTTTAGTCATGGCTGATAAGTTTCTCAACTCCATTCTTCTGCTTACTCCCCATAATCCTCGATCCCCCTGATACTCAAGAACCTGTCTATTTCAGTCTTAAGTATACTGAATGACCAGGCCTCCACATCCTTCTGTAGCAGTGAATTCCATAGATTCACCGCTCGCTGGCTGAAGATGTTTCTCCCTGTCTCCCTTCTAATGGTATTCCTTTTACTCTAAGGCTGTGCTCTTGGGTCCTAGACTCTGCTACCAATGGAAACATTTTCCCAACGTCCACTCTGTTCAGGCCGTTCAGTGTTCTGTCTGTTTTTATTAGATATCACCCCCCCCCTCCCCCAAGTGTGGGCCTGAACCAGACCCTTCAGGATGAGGTTCAGCAAAGTGAGAATGGAGGGAGTGTGTGTGGGATGGAGATTTTCTGCTTTTAGGGAATGGTGAGAGGCAAGGAAGTTCGATTATAAATTAGAAGTGATCGGATGGGCCGAGGAGTGGCAGATGGAGTTTAATTTGATAAATGCGAGATATTGCATTTTGATAAGACAAATCAGGGCAGAACTTACACAGCTAATGGGGAATGTTGCTGAAAAAAAGTGACCTTGCAGTGCAGATTGATAGTTCCTTGAAAGCGGAGTAGCCAGTAGATAGGATAGTGAAGAAGGCTTTTAGTATGCTTGCCTTTATTGGTCATTGCATTTAGTATAGGGGTTGGGAGGTCATGTTGCGGCTGTACAGGACATTGATTCGGCCACTTTTGGAATACTGCATTCAGTTCTGGTTTTCCAGTTATAGGAAATATGTTGTGAAACTTGAAAGGGTTGGGAAAAGATTTATAAGGCCGTCACCTGGGTTGGAGGGTTTGAGCTGTAGAGAGAGACTGAACAGGCTGGGGCTGTTTTCCCTGGAGGCTGAAGGGTGACCTTATACAAGTTCATTGGAGGGGGGGGTGTGGATCAGGTGAACGGCCAAGATCTTTTCCCCAGGTTAGGGGAGTCCAGAACTAGAGGGCATAGGTTTGAGGTGTGAGGGGAAAGATTTAAAAGGGACCTGAGGGGCAACATTTTCACACAGTGGTGCATGTAAGGAATGAGCTGCCAGAGGAAGTGATGGAGACTGGTACAGTTACAACATTTTAAAAGGCATCTGGATGGGGAATGAATAGGAAGGGTTTAAGAGGGATATGGGCCAAGTGCTGGCAAATGGGATGAGATTAATTCAGGATATCTGGGCAGCACGGTTGAGTTGGACCGAAGGGTCTGTTTCTGTGCTATATGACTCCATCTGGTTTCGGTAAAAGCAGAAGTGTCATTGTGAAGATTGGACTTCCAGAGCAGCTTACAAAGATGTTTTGCGCTTACTGGAAGAAGTTACAATGAAATCTTTCATTTGTGAGACACCGACTGACTGAGTGAGTATATCCAGGATTTTGTTTGAAAGTGGGAATTCATTGCATATGCTTTAAGGTTTACCAGCAGGAAGTAAAGTGCGCTGGGTGAGGAGCCTAGTGAAGGGTTAGGTGGGTTTTTAGAGTTAAACTGCCCATTTCTTTCAGCCTCCAACACTGTATTTCCAATGCTGTCCATCAGAAGGAGCGGTGAATCAGTAACTGGTTATGTGAGATGCCTTACAAATTTCCGTACTGCAGGTATTGTATTGTTTTATCAGCATTGTAAAGGTTACAGGCAGCAGTGGGAGGTGTGGCCTGTGTTCACTAGAAACGATTAAGCAGTTAGATAACACACATACAAGAGGGCAGGGTGGGACTTATCTTTCAATTTGCACAAGGTAGGAGGTTCTGGGTTCTGTGATCCGGGGCGTGGACAACTGCGGTAAATCATAGAAGCCCTATAGTGTGGAAGCAGGCCATTCAGCCCATCGAGTCCACACCAACCCCTCCGAAGAGCATGCCACCCAAACCACACCAACCCCAACCCCAACCCCAACCCCAACCCCATACCATACCATATTAGGTCCTTTCTACTGGTGGGTGAGACTAGGCCTCAAGATTAGGGGGAGTTGATTTAGGACACAGATGAAGAGGAACTGCTTTTCCCAGAGAGTTGTTAAGCTATGGACCGTATCATTAAATATATTCAGGACACAGTTGGATAAGTTTTTGCATGGTAGGGGAATTGCTGATAGGTGGGATAATGCAAGGAGGAGGAGCTGATACGATGGGTAGATCAGCCATGATCTTAATGAATGGTGGAGCAGGCTTGACGGACCAAATGGCCTCCTGCTGCTTCTATTACGATGAAACTATAACCCTGCATTTCCCATTGGCTAACCCACCTAACCTGCACATCTCTGGACACTGTGGGCAATTTAGCCTGGCCATCCAAATCAGGGCAGGTGAGCAATGTAGTGATGTGGAAAATGAACACCCGAGAATGATAGAAAGGGACAATGTAAATGTCCCAGCAATCAAAACTGGATTCTAAAGATCACAAAAATTGAAAGGAAAGACCGTGTGCCTGAATGTGTGCTGCATTGTAACAAAAGTGAATGAATAGTCTGCACACATTGAAGAGAATAATTACCATCTGAGACTCCTTACAGAGACATGGCTTCAGGATGACAAGGATTGGATCCTGAATATCGAGGGGGGTACATGGCATTCAAGTCAAATGGGAGGCTAAGTAAAGGTAGAGGATTGGCACTGCTAATCAACGCACCGACCACAAGGTAGTCTGGTGTCAGCTCGGATTTCAGGTCCTGAATACTGTCCTCTGTTTATTTCCCTGTTCCCACAGAGTAAGGTGTCGGTCTGTTCTCAGCTCTGTTGGATTTCTGCTGAAGCTCTGACCCCCTTTTTACACCTTCCAGGACAATAAAACATTCAGAGCTTAAAAATGTGTTGCTGGAAAAGCGCAGCAGATCAGGCAGCATCAAAGGAGAGGGGCTGAAGTACGGCTTATGCCCGAAACGTCGATTCTCCTTCTCCTTTGCTGCCTGACCTGCTGCGCTTTTCCAGCAACACATTTTTAAGCCCTGTTCTCCAGCATCTGCAGTCCTCACTTTCTCCCAATAAAACATTCAGTCAATCAAAGCCCAAACCCCAGTCTCCCAGCCTGTCAACCATCCAGACACAGTGTTGTCATAGCAGAGAATAAAACAAGAAAAATGAAACAAAATTAGAAATAAATGCACAGTTGGTGATGGTGCTTAATGTTTGTTCATTAGGAAGTAAACCACAAATAGGGGTCTCCCAGGATTCTTATAGTGCCCTAATTGAATAATTCTCTCTCCCTTACAAATATATATTAATATCCAGCTCTGATTTACAATAATATTTACATCAACAAAAATAAAGGATCTGTTATTAAATAGACATGGAGATATACAGGACAGAAACAGACTTTTCAATCCAACACATCCATGCTGACAAGATATCCTATATAAATCTAGTAGTCATGATTTGGAGATGCCGGTGTCGGACTGGGGTGTACATAGTTAAAAATCACACAACACCAGGTTATAGTCCAACAGGTTTAATTGGAAGCACACTAGCTTTCGGAGTGATGCTCCTTCACCTGATGACTATCCCCTGATGAAGGAACGTCGCTCCGAAAGCTAGTGTGCTTCCAATTAAACCTGTTGGACTATAACCTGGTGTTGTGTGATTTTTAACTATGTAAATCTAGTTCCATTTGCCAGCATTTTGCCCATATCCCTCCAAACCCTTCCTATGCACACACCCATCCAGATGCCTTTTAAATGTGATTGTACCAGCCACTTCCTCTGGCAGCTCATTCCATACACGCACCACCCTCTGTGTGAAAAACCTGCCCTTTAGATCCCTTTTAAATCTTGCCATTCTCACCCTAAACCTAAGCCCTCTGGTTTTGGATGCCCCGCCCTGGGGAAAAGATCTTGTCTATTTACCCTGTCTATGCCCCTCCTGATTTTATAAACCTCTATCAGGTCACCCCTCAGCCTCTGACGCTCCAGGAAAACAACCCCATCCTATTCAGCCTCTCCTTATACCACAAACCCTGGTGTTATCCTTATCAATCTTTTCTACGCCCTTTCACGTTTCGCAAAGTTTTATCTATCCTATAGCAGGGAGACTAGAATCGACTGAAATACTGTATTCCAAAAGTGGCCTAACCAATGTCCTGTACAGCTGCAACATGACCTCCCAACTGCTATACCTAATGCATTCAATGGGCCAAATGGCCTCTTCCTGCACTGCAGGGGTTTCGTGATTGTATTCTGTGTCACAGTCCATTTTAGTCACAATCTCTGGTATATGGTATGTCAGGTGATACCAGAATTGCGCGCAATACTCCAAAAGTGGCCAAATCAATGTTCTGTCCAGCCACAGCATGACCTCCCGACACCGATACACCAATGCACTGGTTAGCACTGCAGCCTCACAGCGCCAGGGACCTGGGTTCAATTCCAGCCTCGGTGACTGTCTGTATGGAGTTTGCACCTGATGAAGGGCTTTTGCCCAAAACGTCAACTTTCCTGCTCCTCGGATGCTGCACCACTCTAATCTTGACTCTGATTTCCAGCATCTGCAGTCCTCACGTTTGCCTACATTTCCCCCATGTCAGCGGGGGTTTCCTCCGGGTGCTCCGGTTTTATCCCACAATTGCCTGTAGTGTTAGGTGCATTAGTCAGGGGTAAATGTAGGGGAATGGGTCTGGGTGGGTTGCTCTTCGGCAGGTCGGTGTGGACCTGTTGGGCCAAAGGGCCTGTTTCCACACTGTAAGTAATCTAATTGAATCTAATCCAAAGATATGCAGGTCGGGTGAATCGGCCATGCTAAATTGCCCCATAGTGCTCGATGCATTAGGCAGAGGGAAATGGGTCTGGGTGTGTTACACTTCGGAGGGTTGGTGTGGACTTATTGAGCTGAAGGGTCTGTTTCCACACTGTAGGGAATCTAATCTAATCTTAAAAAAAAGAGGAAGGCGTACCCAAACACCTTCTTCGTTATTCTGCCTACCTGCGACTCCACTTTCAAGGAACTATGAACCTGTCATAGACTCATACAGCATGGAAACAGACCTCCGTTCCTACCAGTCCATGCCAACCATAATCCCAAATTAAACTAGTCCCTCCTGCCTGCTCCTGACCTGTATCCTTCCAAATCTTTCCCTTTCATGCACTTATCCAAATATTTTTTAATTGTATCCCCATCCACCACTTCCTAAGGAAGTTCATTCCACACATGAACCACCCTCCGTGTATGATTGAGTATTTGAATGGCAAGGATGAGGTTGAATTGAAATGGTTCATAAAATAAATAAGTTTCTACCAAACCCCCTGCAGCAGGTTTGGTAGCAACTGCAACTCAGGAGTCTCTCTCATCGCTATTGCCATGGGGTGGATATGAGGGGTAAAATGTTGGATTCACAGAGGAGGTGGTTTTCTGTGAGGGTGAAGCCAAAATGAAACCCCGTGCTTTGCTTGATCTCAAAATGCATCGACTTGGAGGAGAGTGAAGGGAGTTTGCAAAGTGTCCTCAGCTGCAGGGCTGCGCAGGCGCAGTGCCGGCCCACTGTCAGCCCCGCCCCCACGATCCATTGTGAACGTCACAACCCGGAAGTAGCCCTTTCAGCTTCAGAGTGAAACCCCGCCCCCTCTGGGCAACATCTGGGAGCAAAGCAATGTCTTCCCCCTTTTCCATTCCCCATCCTGGGAGGGAGGGTTGGAGACACTGTTCACTTGTAGCAACTGGAGTGCTCAGACCCTCTCTGTCCCACCTTAAAGGAATTCTCATTGTGTATTCCCTCAGTTTGGCACCTGCAGCCCACAAAAGAATTGCTACTTTCCTCATGTTCACAATTAAAAGGGTAGTTTCTCATGGAACTGAGCAGTATTTAAGGGATTGGCACATTGATACAAAATGTAGACTTATGTTGTTTCTTATGGTGTCTATCTGATATTGTTGGCTGTTGTAAAAGCTTCTTTGCAATTATTTTTCACCTTCTAATGTAGTAATGGAGTTACATCTGGTGTTTCTTGTCATCTTTTTTTATTTAATAGGACAGCAGGAAGTCATTCAGCAACTTTACTGACTTACTTTTCTCAAGCAGCCCTGACATTTCATTATCATGTCCCTGATTCAACTCCATTTGCAGCACCTTTGTCGGCAGCTTGTTCCAGGTCATTGTCACCTAAATGAAGTTTTCCTCCGTACACACTTAAGGCGATCTGGCTGCATGAGGGTTTTCAGGCTTCTGGGTTCTGGATAATATGTGATCAGCAGGCATCAGGCAATCTACAGGAATTGTCACCTATGTTATGTTAATTTAACTGTACTGACAGTGATCACTTATTTTGTGATTTTGTTTTTCTGCAGGAAGAAATGCGGAATGAAATCTGAAAGCAAATGATACATCGACTTCTAACAGACTCACTTGATTCATTGGGACTTGAATATCAGCAGCCATTCAAGTAGAGAAGAAATGTTTGCTTTTGTGTGCTTGAGAGATTTTGGATACTGGTGTGGCAGGAAGAATACTGAGACACCTGAGTGAGGGAGATTCGGTGTGCTGACTATGAAAAGTGCTTCAAACCATTTACTCAGCTTGGGGCAATCAAAATCTCACCCCTCACGGTGGGGAGAGACTGTGTCTCCATTCTGTTTGTAATTTCAAACCCAGAGTGACACAAGGAAAGCTCTCCCCATGGGGAGACTGTGGGAAAGGATTCCCTTCACCCTCGGTGCTGGAAACCCACAGACGTGTTCACACGGCGGAGAAGCCATTCTCCTGCTCTCAGTGCAGGCAGGGATTCAGTCAGAAGGGTGACTTGTGGAAGCATCAGCAAGTCCACACCGGGGAGAGGCCATTCGCCTGCCCTGAATGCGGGAAGGCGTTCACCCATTCATCTACACTGCTGATCTACAAACGGGTCTACACTGGGGAGAGGCCCTTCACCTGCTGTCAGTGCGGGAAGGGATTCATCAATTCTTCTTCTGCCCTGCTGACCCACCCAGTGGGTCCACACCACAGAGTGGCCGTTCACCTGCCCTGAGTGCGGGAAGGGCTTCAGTCAGATGAGTGACTTCCGGAAACACCAGCGGGTTCACACGGGAGAGAAGCTGTTCACTCGGTCATCTACACTGCTGACCCACCAGCGGGTCCACACGGGGGAGAGGTCTTTCACGTGCCCCGACTGCGGGAAGGGCTTCAGTCATGTGGGCACCCTGCGGAAGCACCGGTGGGTCCACACCGGGGAGAGGCCATTCACCTGCCCCGAGTATGGGAAGGGATTCATCAGTTCTTCTGGCCTGCTGACCCACCAGTGAGTCCACACGGGGGAGCGGCTGCTCACCTGCTCTCAGTGCAGGAAGGACTTCACCCACTCCTCCCACCTGCGGAGGCACCAGCGAGCTCACGTGCCATCACAGGGGGATTGAAGGAGTGATGGCCGAGTGCCATTATCGACTGGACTATCAGCCCAGTTCTGGGGACAGCCCGGTTCGAATCCAGCTGTGACAGATGGTGGAATTGGAATTTGGACAGAAATCTGGAGCTCAGAATCTAATGATGAAACCATTTTCGGGGGGGGAAAAATCTCACCAAATTCTCTCTTGTCCTTTTTTTGGGAAGGAAGCTGCTGTTGCAGGAAAGGATCCACTTGGTCGTCCCATCTGCATCCTTCACCCGGTCTGGCCTACACGTGACTCCAGACCCACAGCAGTGTGGCTGACTCTTGACTGCCCCTCACCCCACCATCACCACCGCAGCAAATGAGTGAGGAGAATCTTACTTGGAGACAGTGTGTAGGTTGAAATTGTTGAGTTGGGCAATACTTCCTAAGGGTTAAGGCTGTACCAGGGATCTAATTACAAAGAGACAACTCAGCTGACCAATAGAAAAGCATGTGGGGGTATGGGGGGAGTGTGTGCACTTTGACCTTGAGCTGTTTTTAAAAAAAAAGCTAGTTTTTGTACGCCTTTTTGCTGGGGAGATCTGAAGCTGTAACAAATTTGGGTCAGAATAAAGGTTACCTGAACTTAGCGCCTGGCTCAGACTCTCATTGAAAGAGGTTTTTGTTTTAAAGCTGCTGATTTCTTTCAGCCTCCAGCACTAAGTTTCCAATGTCATCTATCAGAAGGAGCAGTGAATGAATAGCTAGTATCATTAGAAATTGTAAATTTTTCAGGAATGCAGCTACTGCATCATTTCATCAGCATTGTAAAGTTTACTGCAGCACCGGGAGGTGTGGGCTGTATTCACTCGAAACAATGTGGAGGAGCCTGTGTTGGACTGGGGTGGACAAAGTTTAAAGATCACACAACATCAGGTTATACTGCAACAGGTTTATTTGGAAGCACTAGCTTTCTGAGCGCTGCACCTTCATCGGCTAGCTGTGGAGCAAGATCATAAGATACAGAATTTACAGCAAAAGATCACAGTGTCATGCAACTGAAATGATCTGTTGAACAAACCTGGATTGCAGTTATGTCTTTCATCTTTTCGAATGGGTAGCAGGTTTCTGTTCATTAATATGTAAATCCCAAAACTACTTTTCAGTCACGTTCTCGAGATAACTTAAGGTTTTATAAAAAGAGGTGACAGCTCAGACAATGCATGAAAGGTGTGAGATTAAAGTCTTTCTTTATCCCAATTTTGAATCAGACTGGTTCTACTTCCAAAGTAGGAATTTATAAAATGGATTGACTGCCTGTAGATTGTGTGTTTTTTTTTGAGCCAAATAGAATGTATCTGCAAATATAATTCTGCAAATGCAAATTCACCCCATAGACTTGTATGTGCGTGCATGAGTGAGAGAGATGGTGTGAACATCTGATTTGAATAATAGTCACCTCCCATGAGAGCTTCATAAAAGACTTTCAAGATAGTTTCTTAGCACGTTCTGAAACTGACCAAGGATCCTGCCAGGCATTGATAACATGGTAATGTTACAACATGGGGTAAACCTTTCTGCTAATTAAACCAGGCACACAGAAAAGTTCACCTCGCGCCGTGATCTGTACAAGTATGACTGACAAAGAACTACTAAATCCCACCATTTAAAGAAAAAATTCACAATTTATTCTTTAACTCCAAGAAAAAAAATTAAACAACTATCTACACTGTAATCTTCCTTTGTCTGATCGATTTATCTACCTCCCACTCTACCACACTAAACTGATCTGATTATACCCCCGATTAAGTTTAAAATTTGATTTTCTTGTTAAAACCAGTCAGCTGGGTCGATTCTTATCTGTGTCTCCCTGTCTTCTTTTCTTCGGTCTTTTGCTTCACAGATTTCATAGGAAAACGTGCCTTTCAGAGATCATCTCTGCAGGCCGTCTCTTTGTTGGTGCTCTTTGCTCTAACTAACTGCCTGATTTTTATACCCCCAAAAGTCAGACTATCGCATTGGTTTGAAGTGGTCAAAACAGAAATTCAAATTTGATTGGATTTTCATATCTTCAGGCATAATTTAAACTGATTTTGGCCAAATTCAAATTTGTTGTAACAGTGGTCTGGTGTTCGCTCAAATTTCACGTCCTGTTTTCTCTGTCCTTCATTGATCTCCCTGTTCTCACAGGGTTAAGATGTCTGTTCTCAGCTATGCTAGATTTCTGCTTTGACCCACACCCCTCCCTTTACACTTTCCAGATCAATGAAACATTCAGTCAATCAAAGCCCAACTCACGATCTCCCAGCCTGTCAATCACCCAGTCATTGTAGCAGGGAATACAAGTGAAACAAGATTAGAAATAAATACATAGTTGGGGCTTGTGCTCCATTTTATGTTCATTAGGAAGTAAACCAGAAATAGAGGTCTCCCAGGATTCTTTATAGTGCCCTATGAGGGGAGGAATTCTCTCTCACCTCCATCTCCCTTTTAGTCCTGAGTTATGATTTATAACAATATTTACATCAACAGAAATAAAGCATGTGTTAACTGTTCCAATCAAATACTATTTAAGATGAATTAGTTAATAAAATAAGCAATTTCTACACAGTGTCCAGCATTGCTTCCACAGTTTCCACAGTTAAAATGCTTTTTAACTGCCCATTATTATGGAGAGACGATGGCCTGGAGGTATTATCACTGGACTGTTAATCCAGATACCCAGGTAATGTTCTGGGGACCCAGGTTTGAAAACTGCCACGGCAGATGGGGAATTTAGATTTAATAAATGCTGACCATTAATCCGTTTTCGATTGTCGGAAAAACCCATCTGCTTCACTCATGTCCTGGAGGGAAGGAAGCTGTCGTTCTTGCCTGGTATGGCCTACACGTGACTCCAGACCCACAGAAACGTGGTTGACTCTTAACTGCCCTCTGGGCAGTTAGGGATGGGGCAATAAATGCTGGCCTGGCCAGTGATGCCCTCACCCCATGAATAAATTTTAAAAAAACATTTTGTCTTCCCAGGATACACGACATTTGCCGCTCTCACCTACCAAAACTATCCTGAAACTAATTGCACTGATACTCTGGTCAAACAGGAAGATTATCATGGGAGCCATCTACACAAAAATCTCCATTTCATGTTCTTTGGGTCACCCAAGGATAGAAATTATTTGAAGGTGCTGGTGTTGGACTGGAGTGTACAAAGTTAAAAATCACACAACATCAGGTTATAGTCCAACAGGTTTAATTGGAAGTCCTTCCAAATAAACTTGTTGGACTATAACCTGATGTTGTGTGATTTTTAACCAAGGATAGAAATGTAAGGACATATTTCTCCAAACTTCGTGTTTGACTTGCCCTTGAATTTAGAGTGTTCCATGATATAGGGGTTGAGAGTGTGGTGCTGGAAAAGCACAGCAGGTCAGGCAGTATCCAAGAGAGCAAGAGAATCGACGTTTCAGGCATAAGCCCGAAATGTTGATTCTTCTGTTCCTCGGATGCTGCCTGACCTGCTGTGCTTTTCCAGCACCACACTCCCAACTGTGATCTCCAGCATCTGCGGTCCTTACTTTCTCCCTGTTCCATGATATAGTATTTAATTATCATCCATCAAAGGCAGTGTCCAGTCTTGTCTGAGTGCAGAGCCAACTCAACTGACCCAACAAGCTGCATAACCCCTTCAGTCTGTTCTTTAGATGTGACATCCTCTTTCTCTGTTGACCCAACCGGATTACTTGGGAGTACTACTCTCTGGTACTCACCCACAGCTTTATACTGCTTAACCTAAGTATTTAAAAGCAGCTATAGCCTGACAAACAATGGGATAGTTGTGGCACACAAAAAAAGAGCACGTTCACCCCTCATGTCTGTGTGAGGAATAAATTTCAAATAGAATTGTTCATAAAATATAGGTAAAAAAAAGCCTCCAGCTACACAACTCTCTGTGTTTCCCCTGGGGAAGAGACAATGTGTTTTACTCGCAGATGCTGGACAGAGGAGCAAATGTCAGTGAATCTGGAACCATGTGCTTTATTTGAACTAAAACTGCATGACTTGGAGGAAAATCAAAAGAAGGGATTTTGCTAAGTTTCCTGCCCTTCCTCCCCACTCCCACTGCCACAGTAGCAGGTTAGCGCAGCCGCAGTGCGGTCTTGCTGGCCACAGCGCGAGCAGGCGCAGTTCGGGCTCGCTGTCGAGGGCGGGCATGGTGTGCGGAGCAGGCGCAGTGCGTTTCCTCTGTCTCGCACTTGCCCGCCGTCCGGAGCAGGCGCAGTACCGACCCTCTATCCGGAGCAGGCGCAGTGCGGACCCGCTGTCCGGAGCAGGCGCAGTGTGGGCTTTCTGTCCAGCAGTGAATGCAGGAAGAGTGCAAGCTGTGCAGAGGTAATGGTGTCCATCTCTTTCTCAGAGACATTGACATCCTTTTATTCTCTCGGTTTGAAATATTTGTTGGCTCCAAAGGCTGACATTCCTCATGTTCACCGTTGCAATTTTATTTTACAGAGGAAGACCCCGTTTGAGTGATACAAAACAGAGACAAGTCTTATGTGCTATGCTTCTGACTTTTGTTTGTGGTTCTCTCATTGTCATTTCCAATTATTTCTGGTCTCGTGGAGAGGATTCAACAAATGTTGCACATATTTCCAGTAATGGAAAGTACTCAGCAAATCAACTGCTCACTAACCCAGCTGCCCCCATGTATCCTTCCAACTCCCTCTATCCCTGCAATTTTATTTCTGCCAAACACCCATCCAGTTTAGTTTTGTCATCATTAATGATCTTTACTTCCGTTTTGCTCACAGGCAAAGAATCCCAAACTGTTTCTCAAGCTAAGAAACAGTGTATAGTATGCAACATCATTATTTAGAATTTGTCTTTCAGTTTGAATCAGTAGGAAGATTAGTTGCAGCAGAGGGAGAGTCTATGGGATGGTGGTTTACAGATTTTTGGCAAATATGAGAGAACAGATTGTTCTGTGGATTATTCTCTTTGCTCCAAATTCCTAACCAGGACTGACACAGATGACTTTTCTTTTACAGGCTACTGAGGGAGAGGACGATTTTGAAATGGAAATCTCAAACTGAACATCAGTTCACCGGGAACTGAACGTGTGGGCTTTTGAGGGGAACTTCAGTTCTGTTTGCTTCAGACTGGAAAAGCAACTGAGTGACAGTTTCACAGTGATTTGACCGTGGGTAGAGGTTTACCCATTGGACGGCGAAAGAAATCGCGACGAGCACACGTTCTCAGGGCACTCCCTCCATGGAGAAACCGTGGAAGTGTGGGGACTGCGGGAAGGTGTTCCCGACACCGTCGGCGCTGGAGACTCACCGGCGCAGTCACACGGGGGAGAGGCCGTTCACTTGCTCCGTGTGTGGGAAGGGATTCACACAGTCCAGCCACCTGCGGTTGCACCAGCGGGTTCACACCGGGGAGAAGCCGTTCACCTGCTCGGTGTGCGGGAACGCTTTCCGTGACTCGGGCAGCCTTCAGAAGCACCAGCGATTCCACACCCGGGAGAGGCCGTTCACCTGCTCGGTGTGCGGGAAGGGCTTCGGTCAGTCGTCCAGTTTACGCCGACACCAGAGCAGCCACACCGAGGACAGGCCGTACCGATGCTCCGACTGCGGGGCTGCTTTCAAGAGCTCCTGGGACTTGATGCTGCACCAGCGCATCCACACGGAGGAGAGGCCGTTCGGCTGCTCCCACTGCGCCAAGAGGTTCAAGACGTCGTCGGAGCAGCAGCGGCACCGGCGGGTCCACACCGGGGAGCGGCCGTCTGTCCTGCCCCGTCTGCGGGAAGGGCTTCGTGCAGTCCTCCGGCCTGCAGCGGCACCGGCGGGTCCACACCGGGGAGAGGCCGTTCGTCTGCCCCGTCTGCGGGAAGGCCTTCACCCAGTCCACCAACCTGCGGACCCACCAACGCATCCACACCGGGGAGAGGCCGTTCTCCTGCTCCGAGTGCGGGAAGGGCTTCACTCAGCTGTCCAACATGGTGTCGCACCAGCGCGTCCACAAGTGATTGCGGGAGGTTGGGGTGGGGGGGGGGGAGATGGAGGTTGGTTTGATTCTGCCCGAGAGCCACGTCCGGGACCCGACCCTGCTCACTTTGACATTGGGAGAGGAGGGGGCGGACTAGCCGCTCTCTCACCCTCTTTACTCCCAGAGGGGACTGCACCTTCCCTATGGAGACCATCCACAGGAACACAAGAAGGACGTTTTGTATTGGGGGTGGAGCATATGTATTGGGGGTGGAGCATATTTATTTGTCCGGCCACTGCAGTTAGATCTGAAATAGACATATTTGTCTCTGGGAGAAAGTGAGGACTGTAGCTTAAAAATGTGTTGCTGGAAAAGCGCAGCAGGTCAGGCGGCATCCAAGGAGCAGGAGAATCAACATTTCGGGCATCAGCCCTTCTTCAGGAATGAGGAGGGTGTGCCAAGCGGGCTAAGATAAAAGGTAGGGAGGAGGGACCTGGGGGAGGGGCGTTAGGAATAGGATAGGTGGAAGGAGGTCAAGGTGAGGGTGATAGGCCGGAGAGGGGGTGGGGGCGGAGAGGTCAGGAAGAAGATTGCAGGTTAGGAAGGCGATGCTGAGACAAGGGGGGTGGGGGGGGGGGGGGGGTAGGGGAAATAAGGAAACTGGAGAACTCTGCATTCACCCCCTGTGGCTGCAATCTTCTTCCCGACCTCTCCAGCCCCCACCCCCTCTCCGGCCTAACACCCTCGCCTTCCACCTATCCCATTCCCAACGCCCCTCTCCCAAGTCCGTCCTTTTATCCTAACCTGCTGGACACACCCTTCTCATTGAAGGTAAAAACAATGACTGCAGATGCTGAAAACCAAATACCGGATTAGTGGGTGCTGGAAGAGCACAGCAGTTCAGGCAGTATCCGAGGAGCAGCGAAACACCCTCCTCATTCCTGATGAAGGGCTGATGCCCGAAACGTCGATTTCTCCTGCCCCCTTGGATGCTGCCTGACCTGCTGCGCTTTTCCAGCAACACATTTTTAAGCTCTATATTTGTCTCCTGTCCCCATTGAGTCTCCAGGCCGGTCGGCTCAGTTGGCCTCTGTCGGTGTTTACGCTGCACCCACCCCCTTTTTCTTTAATCTCCTCCCACCATCCGCCTATCCTCCCGTTCCTTTCTCACTCGTGTCTGCACCCAGCACCCTCTTTAATCGGATCCCCCACCCCCCCCACCCTTCAACTCCTTTCCCCTCCGTCAGTGCACAGTGTACTCTGATCTTATTCACTCTGCGGAAGCTTCCAACTCTCCAGGAGCAACAACGCTTCAAAAGTCACGCACTGTAAAGCATTCGTGAGTCCAGAGAGGCGCTAGGTAAATGTAAAGTGTTCCCCCCCCCCCCCTGCTGTCTGCAAGCCGAGCCTTCCTGTGAAACCTCTCTCGCAAGCGAAGAAGCGATTGCCATCAATTCATTTATATTCCGCCTTTTCTCGCAAAAGCGAAAATCCTCTGGTTAGCAAAAACCAGTGGGTCTTTCGTACAAGGGAAGTGAAACTTCCGAAGAGTGGGGGCATGCCTGTGTCTTGTTCGGAAGATGGCCAGACGTGCGTTGCTTTCCAGGTGAAGCAGGAGGTGAATCCCAATCGCTCTGGCACCCACAGCACCCCCCCGCCCCCCTCCCCCCCCCTCCTCCCCCTCCCCCTCCTCCCCCTCCCCTCCTCCCTCCCCCCCTCCCTCCCCCCTCCCGCCCTCCCCTCCTCCCTCCCCCCTCCCCCCCCCTCCCCTCCCCCTCCTCCCCCTCCCCCCCCTCCCCCTCCCCCCTCCCCCCTCCTCCCCCTCCCCTCCTCCCCCTCCTCCCCCTCCCCTCCCCCTCCCCCCTCCTCCCCCTCCCCTCCTCCCTCCCCCCTCCCCTCCCCCCCTCCCCCTCCCCCCTCCTCCCCCTCCCCCTCCCCCCTCCCTCCCCGCTCCCCCTCCCCCCTCCTCCCCCCTCCCCCCTCCTCCCCCCTCCCCCTCCCCTCCCCTCCCCTCCCCCCTCCTCCCCCCCCTCCCCCCCCTCCCCCCCCTCCCCCCCTCCCCCTCCTCCCCCTCCCCTCCTCCCTCCCCCTCCCCTCCTCCCTCCCCCTCCTCCCCCTCCTCCTCCCCCCTTCCCCTCCTCCCCCTCCTCCCCCTCCCTCCCCTCCCCCCTCCTCCCCCCTCCCCCCTCCTCCCTCCCCCCTCCCCTCCCCCCCTCCCCTCCCCCCCTCCCCCTCCCCCCTCCTCCCCCTCCCCTCCTCCCTCCCCCCCCTCCCCCTCCCCCTCCCCCTCCCCCTCCCCCCTCCTCCCCCTCCCCTCCTCCCTCCCCCCTCCCCCCTCCCCTCCTCCCCCCCTCCCCCCCCTCCCCCTCCTCCCCCTCCCCCCCTCCACCCCTCCCCCCCTCCCCCTCCCCCTCCCCCTCCCCCCTCCTCCCCCCCTCCCCCCTCCTCCCCTCCTCCCCCTCCTCCTCCCCCTCCCCTCCCCCTCCTCCTCCCCCTCCCCCTCCCCCTCCCCCTCCTCCTCCTCCTCCTCGGGATTCGGCCACAGATGCACCAGCGACAAGGTCGATCTCCAGCGAGGGTGAGACCCGCGGTTGGAGGTCCCCAAACCCGACGGTGCTACCGGGCTCCGTGGACGGGCGGGGAGGGGAGGGGGGAGGGAGGGGGCGGATAAGGTGGGAGTGGGACAGAGTCTTTCAGGAGCTGTCACCGAGAGCAAGGACTTCACCGAACCCCCTCCACTCCCCTCCCCTCCCGCCCCCTTCCTTCCTCTCTCCCCCCTTCCTTCCTCTCTCCCCCCTTCCTTCCTCTCTCCCCCCTCCTTCCTCTCCCCTCCCCTCCCCTCCCTCCCCTTCCCTTCCCTCCCCTCCCCTCCCCTTCCCTTCCCTCCCTCCCCTCCCCTCCCCTTCCCTTCCCTCCCCTCCCCTTCCCTTCCCTCCCCTCCCCTTCCCTTCCCTCCCCTCCCCTTCCCCTCCCCTCCCCTCCCCTTCCCTCCCCTCTCCACTCCCCTCCCCTTCCCTCCCCTCCTCCACTCCCCTCCACTCCTCCCCCCTCCCCTCCCCTTCCTCTCCCCCCCCCCCTCCCGCCCCCTTCCTTCCTCTCTCCCCCCTTCCTTCCTCTCTCCCCCCCTTCCTCCCTTCCCTTCCCTCCCCTCCCCTTCCCTCCCCTCCTCACTTCCCTCCCCTCCTCCACTTCCCTCCCCTCCTCCACTTCCCTCCCCTCCTCCACTTCCCTCCCCTCCTCCACTCCCCTCCACTCCTCCCCCCTCCCCTCCCCTTCCTCTCCCCCCTCCCCTCCCGCCCCCTTCCTTCCTCTCTCCCCCCTTCCTTCCCCCTCCCCTCCCCTCCCCTCCCCCTCCCCTCCCCTTCCCTTCCCTTCCCTTCCCTTCCCTCCCCTTCCCTTCCCTTCCCTTCCCTCCCCTTCCTTCCCTTCCCTTCCCTTCCCTTCCCTTCCCTTCCCTTCCCTTCCCTTCCCTCCCTCCCCTTCCCTCCCCTCCCCTTCCCCTCCCTCCCCTCCCCTCCCCTTCCCTTCCCTCCCCTTCCTTCCCTCCCCTCCCCTCCCCTCCCCTCCCCTTCCCTCCCCTTCCCTCCCCTTCCCTCCCTTCCCTCCCTCCCCTCCCCTCCCCTCCCCTCCCCTCCCCTTCCCTCCCCTCCACTCCCCTCCACTCCTCCCCCCTCCCCTCCCCTTCCTCCCCCCCACCTTCCTTCCTCTTCCCCCCCTTCCTCTCCCCCCTTCCTCTCCCTCCACCCGGGAGGCCAGCAACTGGAGTTTCACCCTCATCCGAGGAGGGAGATATACCTCTGTCCCTCCTCCTGGGCCCCACTGATACAAGAGACTGCTGCTTGGTGTCAGATTTCCCCACACAGTTTTGCATTCAGTGATACAAGGGCACCCCAGTGTCTCCGAGGGGGAATTGGAGTAATAGGTCGTGGCTGGGGATTAGAGCAGAAGCACGGTCTGTCGGAGACAAACTACTCGCTTGGCTGTGGCACTGCTAACGCCCGAGGGGTGAAATCAACCCCAGCAGGGGAAAAAAAAGCAACAAAATTACGTTGGACTGGGATGTGACTGGCACTATGTAATCGCAAATTGCTTAGTGAGTTGTGGTTTGTTCCATTTGTTCACAAACTCTCTGGCACTCTCTTTGTAAATGTGTGCAACAGTAGAATATGTGTGTTTCTTCTGGTCAGAGGAGGTCATGATGGCTCAGTGGTTAGCACCGCTACCTCACGGCGGCAGGGACTCTGGTTCGATCCCAGCCCTCGGACCAACTGTCCTGTGTGGAGTTTGCACATTCTGCCCCAGTGTCTGGGTGCTCCAGTGGATTGGCCATGCTAAATACCCATAGTGCCCAGGGATGTGCAGGTTAGGGTGGAGTGACCGTGCTAAATTTAGGGTGGCTTGGCCATGGTAAATTACCCATAATGTTCATGGATGTGCAAGTTAGGGTGAGTTGGCCATGCTCAGTTGCCCTGTAGCATCCAGGGATGTGTAGGTTCAGGTGGATTGGCCATGCTAAACTACCGATAGTGCCCAAGTATGTTTTGGTTAGAGTGGATTGGCCGTGCTAAATTACCCATAGTGCCCAGGGATGTCCAAGTTAGGTGCGACAGCCGTGGTTAAAACTCCATGAGGGGTTATGGAAAGGGATGGGATGCTCTACAAGATGATCAGAGGATCACATAGAGTGGAGAGTGAGAGCCTTGTTCCTTGGGTGGTGATGGCTAGCACGAGGGGACATAGCTTTAAGTTGAGGGTGATAGATATAGGACAGATGTCAGAGGTAGGTTCTTTACACAGAGAATAGTAAGGGTGTGGAACGCCCTGCCTGCAAAAGGAGTAGACTTGCCAAAATTAAGGGCCTTTAAATGGTCATTGGATAAACATATGGATGATAATGGAATAATGTGGATTAGATGGGCTTCAGATTGGTTTTACAGGTTGGCACAACATCGAGGCCGAAGGGCCCTGTACTGCGCTGTTATGTTCTACATGAGGGTAAGCTAGCTAGTAATATAAAGAAGATCGCAAGAATTCTTTTAAAGATCTATAAAAGGTAACCATGCTGTGAAGGTGCTGGTGTTGGACTGAGGTGAACAAATCACGCAACACCAGGTTATAGTCCGACAGGTTTATTTGGAAGCACTAGCTTTTGGAATGCTGCTCTTTCATCAGATAGCTTGTGGGACAGGATCATAAGACACAGAATTTAGAGTAAAAGTATAATTGAAATGAAACCTGCGATCCATTCTACAAGATGAAAAACGTAACAGTATCGCATGCGCACACACATTCTCCTTCTCTACCCCTCTCTCTCACATACACACAAGTCTGTGGGTGAATTTGCATTTGAAGAATTAAATTATCAGATACATTCTATTTTTGCTCAAAAACCGCACAACCTGCAGGCAGTCAATTATATATAACATTTTATAAATTCCTACTTTGGAGATCGACCCAGTCTGACTCGAAATTGGGATACAGACAGACTCGAACCACACCTGTAATGCATTGTCTGAACTGAGATGTCACTTTTTTTTTACAAAACCTTAAGTTATCTCAAGAATGTGACTTAAAAGTAGTTCTGGGATTTACATATTAATGAACTGAAACCTGCAACCCATTCTAAAAGATGAAGGACTTAACAGCAATCTCGGTTTGTTCAATATATTGTTTCAATTGCATGACACTGTGAGCTTTTGCTATAAATTCTGTGTCTTATGATCCTGACGAAGGAGCAGTGTTCGTCCTTTCAAATAAACCCTGTTAGACGATAACCTGGTGTTGTGTGATTTTTAACCTTATAAAAGGTAAGGGTGAGGCAAGAGTGTATATGAGGCAGGAGAAATAGTAATGGGGAATAAAGAAACGGTGGAGGAATTTCTATTTCTGATGACATTGGCATTTAAGATTTGACAGGGTCTAGATTAGAGTGGTTCTGGAAAAGTACAGCTGGTCAGGAAGCATCGAGGAGCAGGAAAATTGACATTTCAGGCAAAAGCCCTTCATCAGGGATAGACATTTCTGATAAAGGGCTTTTGCCCGAACGGTCGGTTTTCCTGCTCCTCGGACGCTGACTGACCTGCTGTACTTTTCCAGCCCCACTCTAATCTAGATTCTGGTTTCCAGCATCTGCAGTCCTCGGTTTTACCCCTTTTTAAGATTTGACAGACTATTTCCTAAGCAAGGGTGATTCATTTGAGATTTTCCCCACTGGATTAAAAAGTCTAGCCCAATTACAGGGATGATTTAACGTCAGAGATAAACCACAGCTGTCAGCCTGAACATGGTTCAGATTTGGATATCATTAACAGCATCATCTTTGCTCAGTTCCCGGAGTCAAATGTGAACGTTTGTCCGTCAGAAACTTTCCCTGGTGTCGAGTCTAAGAGTTGGCAAGTCATGTTAAAATTGTACAAGACTTTGGTTCGGCCGCATTCAGAATACTGTGTACAGTTCTGGTCGCCACATTACCAAATGGACGTGGACGCTTTGGAGAGGGTGTACAGAAGGTTTACCGTCTGGTGTGGAAGGTGCTAGCTCTGAAGAAAGGTTGAGCGGGTTGGGTTTATGTTCATTAGAAAAAAGAAGATTGAGGGGGGACCTGATTGAGGTTTACAAAATCATGAAGGGTGTAGACAGGGTGGATAGAGACAAGCTTTTTCCCAGGGTGAAGGATTCAATAACGAGAGGTCACACTTTCAAGGTGAGAGGTGGAAAGTTTAAGGGGGATACACACTGTAAGTACTTTACACAGAAGGTGGTAGGCGTCTGGAACGCGTTGCCAGCAGAGGTGGTAGAGGCAGGCACGGTAGATTCATTCCAGATGCATCTGGACAGATGCATGAGTTGGTGGGGAGCAGAGGGTGCTTAGGAGTTGGGTGACTCCTACAGTGTGCCTTCCCATAGTGTGAGAGGATGGTTTACCTGATGTGGACACGCTGGTGTCACAGCAAGATAGAGGCATCTCCGAACCTCTTCCCCACAAGCAGTCAAAGGGCGACCTCACTGGTGTCGAAGTGGGACAGATGAGCGAGGGAATCCTTTACGATATACATTGCAGGTGAACAGCTTATGCCCAGTGTGGCCATGTGGTTGAGTTTACTGTCTGGTGATTTCCACAGAATCCCTCCTTCTGCCACGTTCATACAGCTCATTCCAAGTCTGGTTACAGTTGTCCATCCATCACCAGGGTTTGGTGAGCAGTTCATTATATTCATAGTAATAGAAGCAGGAGTAGGCCATTTGGCCCGTCGAGCCTGCTCCACCATTCATTCAGATCACAGCTGATCTATCCATAGTCTCAGCTCCTCCTCCCTGCATTATCCCGATAGCCCACAATTCCCCTACAATGCAAAAACCCGTCACTGTGTCGTGAATATATTTACGAAGCTGCCTCTACCACTTCCTTGGCAGAGAATTCCATAGAGTCACTACTCTCCGGGAAAAGCAGTTCCTCCTCATCTCTGTCCTCTTATTGATAGCACAGCCAAACCACATTCCAGTTAAGTTCAGATGCTGATTAAGTGATACTGTGGGATCATGAAGAGATGTTTACTGTATAGTCATTCCTGCTGTAATGGAGGTTATGAAACACAGCTCTGTCAATAAAGGATACAAACCCAGCACCGTCCATTCCAGGTGTCCAAATCCTTACTGAGAAAAACTCACTTTCGATCTGAAGACTTAACTTTTTGTCCTTCCTCCGCAGATGATGCCACACTTTTATTTAGGGCTTAACTGGGCGGCGTAATTTTAAGGTGAAAGGATTTAAATGGGACCTGAGGGGCAGATGGTGAAGTGCTTGAAGCAGGTATAGTTACAGCACGTAAAAAAAAAATGTGGACCAGTACATGAATAGGAAAGGTTTGGAGGGATACGGGCTAAGCGCAGGCTGGTCCGTTTCTATGACTCTATAGCTCCTTTGGGGTGAAAAGCTTATAAATCAAGTCCCAGTCCTAGCTATTGACTCGACAAAGTATCTTCGCTTCGCGTTTTGAGAACAGCACACAGATATATTTTGTTTTACTTGACAAAAATGGTATGAAACTGGGATAGGCTGGGCTCTTAGCTGCTGAGCAGCTGGTGGGGAAACCCATGAGTGCTATGCCATATTGGAGAGGGTGAAACACAGGAGGCCGACTGGTTTCAGTTTATCTGTGCATTTGTCGGGAATGGTTTTCGTTTTCATATGGATTGACCAAGAGAGGTTAGACAAGCTAAGGCTTTTAGACCTGTGTAGTAAGCAGAGGAAAAGACGGATATTGCCATTGCCTGTGTTGAACTCGAGGTGAGGCCAAGTCACAAACCTTACAAGATCAGAAGATTGAACAGGTTGAAGCTACTGAGAAAAACTCTACACCTGGAAATATTGGAAACACAACAAGGAGATGAGCACCAAAAGTCGGAGGAGTTGTTGACAGTGAGGAAGGATGTGTCAGGTTACAGTGGGATATAGAGAAGCTGCAGAGCTGGGCAGAAAGGTGGCAAATGGAGTTCAATGTAGCTAAGTGTGAGGTGATTCACTTTGGTAAGAGTAACAAAAAGATGGGGTACTGGGCTAATGGTCGGATACTTGGTAGTGTGGAAGAGCAGAGGGATCTTGGTGTCCATGTACACAGATCTCTGAAAGTTGCCACCCAGGTAAATAGTGCAGTGAAGAAGGCATATGGCGTACTGGCTTTTATTGGGAGAGGAATAGAGTTCCGGAGTCCTGAGGTCATGTTGCAGTTGTATAAGACTCTGGTGCGGCCTCATCTGGAGTATTGTGTGCAGTTTTGGTCGCCAGACTATAGGAAGGATGTGGAGGCATTGGAACGGGTGCAGAGGAAGTTTACCAGGATGTTGCCTGGTATGGTAGGAAGATCGTATGAGGAAAGGCTGAGGCACTTGGGGCTTTTCTCATTGGAGAAAAGAAGGTTTATGGGCGATTTGATAGAGGTGTACAAGATGATTAGGGGTTTAGATAGGGTTGACCGTGAGAACCTTTTTCCATGTATGGAGTCAGCTATTACCAGGGGGCATAGCTTTAAAATAAAGGGTGGTAGGTATAGGACAGATGTTAGGGGTAGATTCTTTACTCAGCGAGTCGGGAGTTCATGGAATGCCCTGCCAGTAGCAGTGGTGGACTCTCCCTCTTTATGGGCATTTAAACGGGCATTGGACAAGCATATGGAGGATAGTGGGTTAGTGTAGGTTAGGTGGGCTTGGATCGGCGCAACATCGAGGGCCGAAGGGCCTGTACTGCGCTGTATTGTTCTATGTTCTATCTGTAACCAACTGATGGTATAAATGGACCATTTTACCTCCAGGAATAGATGGAGTCATAGAGATGTACAGTGCAGAAACAGACCCTTCGGTCCAACTCGTCCATGCCGACCAGATATCCCTAACCTAATCTAGTCCATATGCCAGCACCTGGCCACATCCCTCTTAAACCCTTCCCATTCATGTCCCTCTCCAGATGCCTTTTAAATGTTGCAATTGAATTCTGAGGTAATGTATGGAGTAAACCTGGAGACATCATTGCAAACCACATTGTTTGTTTCACTTTATTCTTTGATATGCTGTTACGACCAAGATGGCTCGAAGGGCAGAATGGCCTACTCCTGCACCTATTGTCCATTGTCTACCATATAAATGTAATTGTTTCTCCCCCTTCCAATATGCTTTCCCTCAATTAGACTTCGAGCGAAAATATCGGTCAATCAAATTTCTTCAACAAAATCTTTTGAGTTTTTTTACAAAACAGAATATGGAGTTGTACAGCACGGAAACAGATCCTTCGAACTGACTTGTCCACACAAACCAGACATCCTAAATTAACCTAGTCCCATTTGCCAGTGTTTGACCCATATCCCTCTAAGCCCTTCCTATTCATATACCCATTCAATGTTGTAATTGTACCAGCCTCCACCACTTCCTCTGGCAGCTCATTCCATACACGCACCACCCTCTGTGTGAAAAGGTTGCCCCTCAGGTCCCTTTTATATCTTTCCCCTCTCACCTCAAACTTACGCATCTCTCGTTCTGGACTCCCCCCACCCCAGGGAAAAGATCTTGGCTATTTATCCTATCCATGCCCCTCACGATTTTATAAACCTCTATAAGGTCACCCCTCAGCCTCTGAAGCTCCAGGGAGAACAGCCCCAGTCTGTTCAGCCTCTCGTCGTAGCTCAAACTTTCTAATCTTTTCTGAATGCTTTCAAGTTTCACGACATCCTTCCTATCGCGGGGAGACCAGAATTGAATGCAGTATTCCAAAAGTGGCCGAACCAATGTCCTGTTCAGCCGCAACATGACTTCCCAACTACAAAACGCCTTCTTCACTACCAGGTCTACCGGCCGCTCCACTTTCAAGGAGCTATGAACCTGCAGTCCAATGTCTCTTTGTTCAGCAACACTCCTCAGGACCTTACCATTAAACATACAACTCCCGCCCTGATTTGCCTGTCCAAAATGCAGCACCTCCCATTTATCTAAACTAAGCTCAATCTGCCATTCCTCGGCCCATTTGCCCATCTGATCATTCAAAAAAAAGATGCAGAACTAGAGATCTAAATGTTTACCACTTTTATTAACGGCACACGTGTACACAGACACACAATAAGCAACGGTAAAGAAATACAGATGTCAGTACAGAGATTCTCCTTGGGGATAAAAACATTTCCAGTCGGTTTAGTGATGAAGGAAACAGAGGGTCAGGAATCCCTGCAATTCAGGCCATCAAGCCCACCTCAACCCACCAAAGAGCATCCTACCCAGACTCATGGGTGGCTCGGTGGTTAGAACCGCTGCCTCACAGTGCTAGGGACCCGGGTTCGAAGCCAGCCTCCGGGCCACTGTCTGTGTGGAGTTTGCACATTCTCCCCGTGTCTGCATGGGATTCCTCTGAGTGGCTCCAGTGTGTGCTAAATTACCCACAGTGCCCAGGGATATGTAGTTTAGAGTGGATTGGCCATGCTAAATTACCCATAGTGCCCAGGGATGTGTAGTTTAGAGTGGATTGGCCATGTTAAATTACCCACAGTGCCCAGGGATATGTAGTTTAGAGTGGATTGGCCATGCTAAATTACCCATAGTGCCCAGGGATGTGTAGTTTAGAGTGGATTGGCCATGCTAAATTACCCATAGTGCCCAGGGATGTGTAGGTTAGAGTAGATTGGCAGTGCTAAATTACCCATAGTATCCAGGGATGTGTAGGCTAAGTGCATTAGGCAAACATAGGGTAGGGGAACGGGTCTGGGTGGGTTAGTCTTTGGAGGGTCGGGCCGAAGGGCATAATTCCATACCATAGGGATTCTAATTCTAATTCTCTCGCCTCCCCAACCCCCATCCTATACCCCTGCATTCCACAGGTCTAATTCACTGAACCAACTACGGGCAATTTACCTAACCTGCACATCTTCGGACTGTGTGAGGAAACCTATGCAGACACGGAGGGGAAATGTGTAAACTCCACACACACAGTCGCCTGAGGGTTGAATCGAAACTTGGTCCCTGATGCTTTAAGGCAGCTATGCTAAGCACTGAGCCACCATGCCGCTTCCCCTCCCCCTCCCCCCCCCCCCCCTCCCTCAACAAACTTGTGTTCATTGGTATACCCTGTGTATTCCCAACTAACTAGCTTTTGGACTACAATTCATCATAATATTTCTGAAGATACTTATGTTTCAATAACCTCAACCTCATTCAAATTATGACTTTCTCATAGCATTTATTCCCAATTATGTCCTTCATCTTCTCTCCCTCAATTCCAGAGATGCCAACTGATAAGTTGTTGCAATAACTATACATTTGTCACAACAGAGGTGCTTCGGAAACAGAAGAGGTGAGCTCAGCAGCCTACAGTTCAGCAGGCTTCCAGCCGCACCCGCCAGACCCAAGACCCAACTGCCTGCAAAACTACTGCTCAAACAAAACGACCACCCGAAAAAGCAACCTCTCAACAGTGAGGAAGCAGACCCAACTAGTTCACACCCACCCTCCGAATGGCACCCCACCCAGACTCACCCCCTTACCCTAGCCCTGTATCCCTCCATTTCCTAGGGCTAACCCACCTAGCCTGCACAGCCCTGGGCACTATGGGTAATTTAGCACGGCCAATCCACCCTAACCTACACATCCCTGGGCACTATGGGTAATTTAGCACAGCCAATTCATCTTAACCTGCACATCCCTGGACACTGTAGGACAATTTAGCTCAGCCAATCCACTCTAACCTACACATCCCTAGACCTTATGGGTAAGTTAGCACAGCCGATCCACGCTAACCTGTTCATCCCTAGGCACTATGGGAAATTTAGCATGATCAATCCACCCTAACCTGCACATCCCTTGGGCATTACGGGACAACTTAGCACGCCAATCCACCCTAACCTGCACATCCCTTGGGCACTATGGGACAACTTAGCACGCCAATCCACCCTAACTTGCACACCCCTTGGGCACTACAGGACAACTTAGCACGCCAATCCACCCTAACCTGCACATCCCACAGGCCAACGATGTGCAGGTTAGGGTAGATTAGTCGTGCTAAATTACCCATAATGCCCAGGGATGTGCAGGTTAGAGTGGTTTGGCAGTGCTAAATTACCTATAGTGCCCAAGGATATGTAAGTTAGGGCAGATCGACCATGTTAAATTACCCAGAGTGTCCATTACTGATGAAGGGCTTTTGCCTGAAACATCGATTCTCCTGCTCCTCAGATGCTGCCTGACCTGCTGTGCTTTTCCAGCACCACACTCTTGACTCTAATCTCCAATAGTGTCCAGGGATGTGTAGATTAGGGTGGATTGGCCATGCTAAATAGTCCCGTAGTGCTCAGGGGTGTGCCCGGTTAGGGTGAATTGGCCATGCTAACTTGCACCATCGTGCCCAGGGATGTGCAGGTGAGGGTGGATTGGCCATGCTAAATTACCCATAGTGCCCCAGGGATGTGCAGATGATGAGGGGGGGGAGGAGAAGGCGATGGTGATGGCCTAGCTGTATCATCACTGGACTGTTTATCCCAGAGAGCCCAGGTAATGCTTTTCAGGGACCCTGTTCACATCCCGCCCAGAACAGTGGACTCAGAATTCGAGAAAAGGCCTAAGGGTCTAACAATGACCACGAATCAGGGTGGGACCCATCTGGGTTCATTAATGTTCCTTTTAGGGTCGGAAACATGTCGTCCTAACCCGGTCGGGCCTGTAGACCCACAGCGATGTGATTTGACTCTCTGGGTAATCAGGGAGCGGGGGGGGGGGGGGGGGGGGGGGGCAATAAATTCTGGGCCCAGTCCTCATCCTGGGAACGAGTAAAAGAAAAGGCTGGCAGGAAGCAGCCGAAAGTGGAGGGAGAGGTCCCTTCACTCTGCGTGGCTACTGTGATGTTTGAGGAGGGTGGAGCTCTGGGCGAAGGCCTTGCCACAGATGGAGCAGGAGAAAGGCCTCTCCCCCGTGTGGACCCGCCGGTGCCTCGCCAGGTTGGAGGACTGAGCGAAGGCCTTGCCGCACTCGGGGCAGGGGAAGGGCCTCTCGCCGGTGTGGACCCGCCGATGGGCCAGCAGGGTGCCGGACTGCCGGAACTCCCGGCCGCACTCGGGGCAGGGGAAGGGCCTCTCCCCCGTGTGGAGCCGCCAGTGTTTCTGCAGGCTGGAGGCCTCGGCGAAGGCCGTGCCGCACTCCGGGCAGGCGAAGGGCCTCTCCCCGGTGTGACCGCGCCGGTGGGTCAGCAGGTGGGAGAGCTGGGCGAAACCCCGGCCGCACTCCGGGCAGGCGAAGGGCCTCTCCCCGGTGTGGACCCGCCGGTGGGCCCGCAGGTGGGAGAGCCGGCCGAAGGGCTTGCCGCACTCGGGGCAGGGGAACGGCCGCTCCCCGGAGCGCGGCCGCGCCGCAGGGGGGGGCCGCCCCTCCGCGGCCGGGATGGGAGCGCCGGTGGGCCAGGAGGGCGGAGGAGTTCCCGAAGGCCCTCCCGCACTCGGGGCAGCGGAAGGGCCTCTCCCCGGTGTGGACCCGCCGGTGGGTCAGCAGGTGGGAGGAATCACTGAAGCCCTTGCCGCACTCGGGACAGGAGAAGGGCCACTCCCCGGTGTGGAGCCGCCGGTGGGTGACCAGCGAGGACGAGTTGGTGAAGCCCTTGCCGCACTCGGGGCAGGCGAACGGCCGCTCCCCGGTGTGACCGCGCCGGTGGATCTCCAGCCTGGACGGCGCTTTGAAGCCCTTCCCGCAGTCCGCACATCGCCACGGTCTCTCCATGGTGCAGGGGGTGGTAGGAGGGGGAGGGGTGACCCCACACTCACTCCGATCTGACCCCCCGCGGACCCTGAACACACTCTCCCCTCTGCGAGTGGCAAGATACTTTCTCAGGCCAGTCAAAGGTGGGTATGTACCTTGGTTATTTTCACAGTGGCACAGATGTTTCAAATCTTATCAAGGAGGCAGAGTGCGGACATCATTTCTCCTTCCAGATCGGAAGCCTCATGACAATCAGACACCAAGTAGACTTCAGCGCCACTGCTGCTCCTCAACGGGATGGTCGGTTTGCAATCTGTCTGCAAGTCGTTCCTTCTTAACATCCTGCAAAAGGTGATCACACTGTCAAGTCCAGGGTATAAATTCAAAACAAATAAGTCTGTCCTCTCCCGTCCAGAATCCCTACAGTGCTGAAACAGGTCCAACAGGTCCACACCGACCCTCCGAAGAGTTACCCATCCAGACCCATTCCCCTATTATTCTACTTTTATGACTAACTAACGCACATCCCTGGGCACTATGGGTAATTTAGCACGGCCAATCCACCCTAACCGGCAAATCCCTGGGCACTATGGGTCATTTAGCACGGCCAATCCACCCTAACCGGCAAATCCCTGGGCACTATGGGTCATTTAGCATGGCCAATCCACCCTAACCTGCACATCCCTGGGCACTAGGGGTAATTTAGCACGGCCAATCCACCCTAACCTCCACATCCCTGGGCACTAGGGGTAATTTAGCACGGCCAATCCACCCTAACCTCCACATCCCTGGGCACTATGGGTAATTTAGCACGGCCAATCCACCCTAACCTCCACATCCCTGGGCACTAGGGGTAATTTAGCATGGCCAATCCACCCTCACCTGTACATCCCTGGGCACTATGGGGATATTGGAACATAGAACATTCCAGCGCACTACAGGCCCTTCAGCCCTCGATGTTGTGCCGACCTGTGGAACCAATCTTAATTTAATTCAAATTCCACCGTCTGCTGTGGCGTGATTTGAACCCGGGCCCCCAGAACATTATCTGTGTCAAGAGTCAATAGAAAATACCACTAAGCCATTGCCTCCCGCCCTCAGGGTGCACTGTCGGACGGAGACACAATCTGAACGTGCAGCAAGTGCTGGTGGCGGGGAGTCCTGGTGGCTTGGAACTCAGCGCTCAGGAGGCCGGTGAAAGCACAGGGGAGCAACGAATTCAAAACGAGATGGGCAACGTGAGATGAAACAGACTGCTGAATGAAGAATCACTGCAGGCACAAGTGCTGAATGGACTCATTGCACGTTCCAACACCATAGCTAAAAGACTACATTATGAATTTAGAAATTTATTTAACATATTTTACTTGAGGAACATTAGTATTTATATAGTACATAGTTAATGCATTTTTAACACTACACAAGTTATAAAATCATGAGGGGCATGGAGAGGATAAATACACAAGGTATTTTCTTTGTGGTGGGGGGAGTCCAGAACTAGAGGGCATAGGTTTAGAGTGAGAGGCGGGAAAGATTTAAAAGGGACCTCAGGGGCAACTGTTTCACTCAGAGGGTGGTGCATATGTGGAATGAGCTGCCAGAGGAAGTGGTGGAGGCTGGTACAATTACAACATTTAAAAGGCATCCGGATGGGTACATGAATGAAAAGGGTTTCAAGTGATGTCGGCCAAGTGCTGTCAAATGGGCCTAGATTAGGTTAGAACATCTGGTCAGCATGGACAAGTTGGACCGCAGGGTCTGTTTCTGTGCTGTACATCTCTATGACTCTAAGTCTCTGTCTGATGTTACCTTACAGTTCCCTCAAAGCCAGCCACCTCCCGGGGAAATAATTGTAAACATCAGGTGAGAGGCCATCCTTTTAGCGAGACAAATAAATGCACCGTGTTGAGGGAGGAAAAGAATTTCAACGTCTTCAAAAGAGAGACCTAGACCAACCTTTCCCAGAGTCTACCTCCTCCCTGGATTCAATTCCTTTCCTTTCAGATCCTGCAAGGCAACACTTTAACCCCAGGATCAGAAAATGGGGTGACAAAAGAGAGTGCTGCGCTCACAGATGTTGGCCAGAGGAAGTTGCAGCCTGAGGTGAAGCTTAATCTTCATTCAGAGAGAGAGAGGAGCAGCACATTCAGAAGCCCATAGTCCAACTTCCGCATTCAGACAATAGGGAGGGCTCGGATTGGCAGGAGGACCGGACACCTTCCGGTCCTCCAAAGTTTACTATTGGTCCATCGGGGCGCAGCCCTTTGTGACGACACAAACCCCGATCGCCCAACACATGCGCCGTCCGCCCAACCCCCCACCCCGGAAGACAGGAATCCTAGAAGGTTTTGTTGCAGTCTGTCCCAGTCTTGTTTGGAAGGGCAGCACTTTGCAACCAGGCGTATTTTCAAATAGGGACCAGCATCAATGCACCTCCCCCCTCAGGGACACACACACACACACACACACGCTGCTGCATTTCATCCTGCTTCATTCCGGGCACCAGCTCCTTCCTTTGGTGTTGGCATCAAATCCGTTGGGATATGGGCCAAGCGCTGGCAATTGGGACTGAATTAATTTAGGATCGGCATGGACGAGTTGGACCGAAGGGTCTGTGTCCCTGCTGTATATCTCTGTGAGTCTAAGTGGTCAGTGTCAAGTAACAAAGGCAAAGGTGTAAATGGTTTGTTCACGTTCCAGAATTAGAGGGGCGTAGGTTTAGGGTGAGAGGGGAAAGATATCAAAGAGACCTAAGGGGCAACATTTTCACACAGAGGGTGGTACGTGTGTGGAATGAGCTGCCAGAGGAAGTGGTGGAGGCTGGTACAATTGCAACATTTAATAGGCATCTAATGGGCCAAGTGGACGAGATGTGGAGCAGCGCTCAAAGACCCTCCACTAAATCTGGCTCCTTCTGAAATACTGTGTGCAGTTCTGGCCACCCTGCTATTGGAAGGATACTATTAAACTGGAGAGGGTTCAGAAAAGGATTTCCCAGGATATTGCTGGGAATAGAGGGTTTGAATTATAAGGAGGGCCTGGGAATTTTTTTTCACTGGAGAGTAGAAGATTGAGATGTGACCTTGTAGAGGTTTATAAAATCATGGGGGGCATGGATAGGGTGAACAGCAAGGATCTTTTCCTCAGGGTGGGGGAGTTCAAAACCATGGCGGGGGGGGGGGCATATTTTATGGTGAGAGGAGAAAGATTTAAAAAGGACACGATTTTACACAGAGGGTATAGTTCGTGTGTGGAATGCGCTTCCAGAGGAACTGGTGGACGTGAGTCCAGTCACAACGTTTAAAAGATGTTTGGATAAGTACACGACCAGGAAATGTTTGGAGGGATATTGTCCAAACGGAGGCATTTGGGACTAGTTTAGTTTGGGAACATGGTCGATGTAGATTGGTTGGTCAGAAGAGCCTGTTTATGTGCTGGATGACTCTAAGTTATGAATAGTGGGAAATGTCTGCACAAAATACAGTTACCCGCTCGAAAGCATCAGACGATCCACCAAACCATGGTTCATGTCACACATTCTAACTGGTGACTAAACATTTAAATCTGAGTAGCTCAATGGTTTAGCACTGCTGCTTCACGGTGCTAGGGACCCGGGTCGATCCCACCCTCAGGCGACTGTCTATATAGTGTTTGCACATTCTCCCTTTCTTCCCCTCTACCCCCCTCCACTCCCAAATCCGTGTCTGCATGGGGTTTCCTCTAGTTTCCTCCCACAGTCCAAAAAGTATGTGGGTCAGGGTGGATTGTCTGCGCTAAATTGTCCCGTAGCACCCTGGGATGTGGGAGCTAGCTGGATTAGCTACGGTAAATGTGGGTTACAGGGATACAGTGGGTTGTTCTTCCGAGGGTCAGTGCTGATTTGTTGGGCTGAATGGCCTCTATCTGGCCTGTAGGAATTCTGTGATTCTAATCACTGTCTGTTCAAACACCTTCACAAGTGTGGATTTTGCTACAGTTAAGCGGGATAAACTGATCCTGATGAAAATACCTGCCAAGTGAACATAGTTTCCTCATCGTATTAACTTGTAGTTCAAATGCCCAACTTTCAATTAGCTCTCGCTGAATGGCATAGAGTCATAGAGATGCTGTAGCATGGAAACAGACCTTCAGTCCAACCTGTCTGTGCCGACCCAGATATCCTAACCTAATCTCGTCCCAGTACTTGGCCCATATCCCTCTAAACCCTTCCCATTAGATGCCTATTAAACATTGTAGTTGAATCAGCCTCCAGCACTTCCTCTGGCAGCACATTCCATACACACACTACCCTCCGTGTGAACAAGCTGCCCTTGTCCCTTTTATATCTTTCCTCTCTGACCCTAAACCTATGCCCCTCTAGTTCTGGAATCCTACACCTTGGGGAAAGGACCTGCTAAATTATGGTTGATCAGAAGATGCAGGTCTGAACCCTGACTGAGGAATTTGACCTAAGAGTCACCACAGTCAGGATCCTGATCTCCTCCTGAAAGGTTTATCGACTAGTCATGGCAGGGTTTTTCGCTCTGACCTGAACCTATGTGGAGATCCCTGTTTGGGAGGGTCACGTGTACACAGCTCCCTACCCCAATAAATTACAGACTCTCTACCTCCCTTTCTATTACTGCTGGTCAATTCATCAAAGGGGGGTCCATCTAGAATCCCTACAGTGTGGAAACAGGCCTTTTGGCCCAACAAGTCCACACCAACCCTACGAAGGGTAACCCACCCAGACCCATTCCCCTACCCTACCCTATATTTACCCCTGACTAATTCACCTAGCCTACACATTCCTGGACACTATGGGTAATTTGGCATGGCCAATCCACCCTAACATCTTGGACTGTGGGAGGAAACCCACACAGACACTGGGAGAATGTGCAAACTCCACACATTCAGTTGCCCTGAGGCTGGAATCGAACCCGGGTCCCTGATGCTGTAACACAGAGGCACAAACCACTGAACCAATACGCCACCAATTTTCACCTACCATTTCTCATTCTTGTATATTTGTGCTATGTAACATCCATCTTAACATTGAACAGTGCAGCACAGTACAGGCCCTTCAGCCCTCGATGTTGTGCCAACCTTTGATCCTATTCTAAGATCAAACTAACCTGCACACCCTACATTTTACTGTCATAGACTTAGGAAACTATCCACATGTTCTGTCTTTATTCCTTTACAGCTTGACTCTCTCCCTTATAAAACTAAGGCTCAGTGGTTAGCACTGCTGCCTCACGGTGCTAGGGGACCTGGGTTCGATTCCAGCCTTGGGCTATTGTCTTTGTAGAGTTTGCACATTCTCCCCTGTGTCTGCATGAGTTTCCTCTGGCTGTGCTAGTTTTCTCCCACAGTCCAAAGATGTGCAGGTTAGGGCGCATTGGACGTGCTAAATTGCCCATAGTGTCCAGGGATGTGCAGGTGTAGCGCATTAGTGTGGGGTAAATGTCGAGCAATAAGGGTGTGGGTGGGTTACTCTTCGGAGGGTTGGTGTGGACTTGTTAGGCCGAGTGACTTGTTTCCACACTGTAAGGATTCCATGCTCTCATTCATTCAATGTTTGTATTCACTGACTCATTCATTCATCCGAGAATTTTTAAAAAAGTAAAACTGAGCTGTTATGGAGTTGTACAGCACAGAAACAGACCCTTCAGTTCAACTCGTCCAGATGTCCTAACTTAATCTAGTCCCCTTTGCAGCACTTGGCCCATATGGGTGGCACTGCTGCCTCACAGTGCCAGAGACCTGGGTTCAATTCCCGCCTCAGGCGACTCTCTGTGTGGAGTTTGCACATTCTCCACGTGTCTGTGTGGGTTTCCTCCGGGTGCTCCGGTTTCCTCCCACAGTCCAAAAATGTACAGGTTAGGTGAATTGGCCATGCTAAATTGTCTGTAGTGTTAGGTGAAGGGGTAAATGTAGGGGAATGGGTCTGGGGTGGGTTGCGCTTCGGTGTGGACTTGTTGGGCCAAAGGGCCTGTTTCTCCACTGTAAGTAATCTAAACCCTTCCAATTCGTGTCCCCATCCAGATGCCTTTTAAATGTTAGAAAATTACACAACACCAGGTTCTAGTCCAACAGGTTTATTTAGAATTATAAGCTTTCGGATTGCTGCTCCTTCGTCAGGGAGCTAGTGCGACAGGAACATATGATACAGACTTACAGTAAAAGATCAAACAACTGATGCGATGTGTTGAACAAACCTAGATTTCTGTTAAGTCTGTAATCACTTAGAATGGGGGTGCAGTTTCTGATTGATTATTATGTAAATCCCAGAACTTCTGTCAAGTCACTGCCCCGAGTTAACTTAAGGATTTATCAGTGGATAAAAAAAGTGTCGTAATTGTACCAGCCTCCATCCCCTGGCATCTCTTTCCATACATGCACTGCTCTCTGGGTGAAAAGGTTGCCCCTCAGGTCCCTTTTAACCCTCTCACCTTAAAACCCTCTAGTTCTGGGCTCCCCCACTCCAGGGAAAATACCTTATCGCTTTTCCCTCATGATTTTATAAATCTCTCTCAGGCCGCCGATGCTCCAGGGAAAACAGCCCCGGCTGACTCAGCCTCTTCCTGTAGCTCAAACCCTCCAATGTCCTTGTAGATCTTTTCCAAACCCTTTCAAGTTTCACGACATCCTTCCTGCAGCAGGGAGAGCAGAATTGCACGCAGTATTCCAAAAGCAGCCTGACCAATGTCCTGTACGGCCGCAACATGATGTCCCAACTCCACTACTCAATGCTCTGACTTTGTCTTTTCTGTTAATTAGTTTTGTTTCAACCTTTCCCTGCCAAAAACAGTCCACTCTTTTGTTTTTGTCTGTCTTGTTTCAAACGTCCCTCGCCATTGGCTGGCCAGTACTGCACCTCCCTTGACTGACCCATTCAAAATCCGCCCAGTTGCTGGTACCTGAGCAGAATATACTCTGGTATTAGGATGTCAGCAGTGTTCCTCCAGCAACAATATACCTGCCTTTATCTTTCCAGACCAGTTGCCTTGAGCAAATGTTCCCCTTGAAAGTAGAGTTGTAGACAGACAGGATAGTGAAGAAGGCGCCAGTGAACTGTATGCTTTCCAATATTGGTCAGTGCATTGAGTACAGGAGGTCATGTTGCGGCTGTACAGGACATTGGTTAGGGCAACGTTTGGAATATTGTGAGCAGTTCTGGTCTCCCTGCTACAGGAAAGATGTTGTGAAACTTGAAAAGGTTCAGAAAAGATTTACAAGGACGTTGCCAGGGTTTGGGCTACGGGGAGAGGCTGAACAGGCTGGGGCTGTTTTCCCTGGAGCGTCAGAAGCTGAGAGGTGACCTTAAAGAGGTTCATATAATCCTGAGGGGCATGGATAGGGGAAATAAACAAAGTCTTTTCCCTGGGGTGGGGGAGTCCGGAACTGGAGAGGGTTTAGGGTGAGAGGGGAAAGATATAAAAGGAGGGACAACTTTTTCATGCAGAGGGTGGTACGGGTATGGAACAGGCTGCCAGAGGATGTGATGGAGGCTGGTACAATTACAACATTTAAGAGGCATCTGGATGGGTATATGAATAGGAAGGGTTTGGAGGGATATGGGCTGGGTGGTGGCAGGTGGGACTAGATTGGGTTGGGATATCTGGTTGGCATGGACGGGTTGGACCAGAGGGTCTGTTTCCATGCTGTACATCTCTATGACTCTATGGCATAAAAGATAATCAGAGGGTTAGATAGGGTGGACAGGGAGAGCCTTTTCCCTCCAATGGTGACGGCTAGCATGAGGGGACATAGCTTTAAATTGAGGGGTGATAGATACAGGACAGACATCAGAGGTAGGTTCTTTACTCACGGAGTAGTAGGGGTATGGAATGCCCTGCCTGCAACTGTAGTGGACTCACCAACTTTAAGGGCATTTAAATGACCATTAGATAAACATATGGACGAAAATAGATGGGGATGGGCTTCAGCGTGGTATGACAGGTCGGCGCAACATTGAGGGCCAAAGGGCCTGTACTGCTCTGGAATGTTCTACGTTGTACATGAGGGTAAGCTAGCTAGTAATATAAAAGAAGATTGCAAGAGTTTTTTTTTAAAGATCTATAAAAGGTAACCATGCAACTGCTTGTTCTGTGGCGCTGTGGAGTCCGTGGACCATGTGTATATTGGGTGTGGGCGTTTGCACTCCCTTTTTGATTTTCTCAGAAACCTTCTCCTCTGCTTTTGGCTGCACTTCAGTCCCACGCTCCTGATCTTCGGGCACCCGGTACGGAGGAGGGAGGGCAGGTCCGAAGACCTCCTCGTGGGTCTGCTCCTGGGCTTGGCCAAACTGGCCATCAACAGGTCCAGGCAGCGGGCCGTGGAGGGGGTCGTTAGGGCCGACTGCCTGCCCCTCTTCCGGGGTTACGTTAGAGCCCGGGTGTCCTTGGAGAAGGAGCACGCGGTGTCCACCAACACCCTGGAGTCGTTCAGGGAGAGGTGGGTGCCGCAGGGAGTGGAGTGCATCATTTCCCCCTCCAACTCTATTTTGATTTCGTCACTACCCTCCCCTTCACTGTTTTGATCACACAGCATTGCCCTTTGATGTGAAGGGCAGTGCTTGTCACGGGCCACTTGGGTATTTTCCTATCTTCCTGGTGGTGGGAATTGAATAAAGATTCGTGCACTTTGTGTCTTTCACTGTGTCTCACACCTGCACACACACAACATGGGTGCTGGGGAAAAATGAGCACTACCGCAGTTAGGCGGGAGTGTGGGGGTTAATTAGAAAAAAAAACAGGAGTGTATCACGCAGCATTGCCCTTTTAAAAGAATAGGAAACAAGAATTAGAAACAGAAAGACAAAGGAAAACAGAAATACAAGGAAATGAAAGGTAACCATGGTGTGGGGGGGTGTGGGGGGTGGAGGTGGAGGTGAGCACTGCTGCCTCACAGCGCCAGAGATCTGGGATCAATTCCTGCCTCGGGCAACTGTCTGTGTGGAGTTTGCACATTCTCCCCCCCCCACCCCCGTGTCTGCGTGGGTTTCCTCCGGGTGCTCCGGTTTCCTCCCACAGTCCAAGGATGTGCAGGTTAAGTGAATTGGCCGTGCTAAATTGCCCGTAGTGTTAGGTGGATTAGTCAGCAATAAATGTAGGGGGGGGGGGGTGGGTTGCTCTCCGGAGGGTCGGTGTGGACTTGTTGGGCCGAAGGGCCTCTTTCCACACCATAGGGAATCTAATCTAAAGTTAAAAATCACGCAACACTGGGTTATAGTCGACAGATTTATTTGGAAGCACCAGCTTTTGGAACACTGCTCTTTCGTCAGATTGTGGAGCAGGATCATAAGACACAGAATAGAACATAGAACATTCCAGCGCAGTACAGGCCCTGCGGCCCTTGATGTTGTGCCGACCTGTCATTCCAACCTGAAGCCTATCTAACCTACACTATTCCATGTACGTCCATTTATAATAAAATTTAGAGTAAAAGATCAGTGTCACACAATCGAAACGAAACCTGCAATCCATTCTAAAAAATGAAAGACTTAGCAGCATCACATGCACACACTCATTCTCTTTCTCTACCTTCCTCTCACACCCACTCACTCACACACACAGTACCTCTCTCTCTCACACTTGCACATCCCCTGCATACACACACGCACAGCCTCTGTATACACACACATTCTCTACCCCTCACACCCACACAAAAACATACATAAGTCAATGGGGTGAATTTGCAGAATTATATTTGCAAATACATTCTATTTTTGCTCAAAAAGTATCCAACCTGCGGGCAGTCAATTATATATAACATTTTATAAATTGAACTGGCGCTCCAAGGCTGCAGAGCAAGTTGCGGAAATGGAGCCAGTGTCAATTTAGCAGAGCTTTGCCAGCATGGACCCTATGAGCCGAAGAGCCTCTCAGCACCCTCCACGATCCTCTGAGACGTTTCAACTTCCCCGGAGCTTCAGGACATTGGGGAGGTGGGCTGGAAAAGCACCGAGATTTACCCACACGCAAGTGTTCCGGTGACCTGACTGTGGAAAAGAGTGCTCTGACCTGTTGAAAACCTGATAGTCTGCCGCAGGTCATTTGTCTGCACATTTCCACGTGTGGTGCAACTGATTATCCGAACGATGGGAGTATCTCGATCGGATAACTGATCTATCGTACGCACGCGGTAATTTGAGTGCCAGTTATCAAACATTTCACACAGATGATCCCTGGAATGGTAGGCCTAACATACCATGAATGGCTGAGGATCCTGGGATTGTATTCATTCGAGTTCAGAAGGTTAAAGGAGAGATCTAATAGTAATTTACAAGAGAATGCATGGCTTAGAAAGGGTGGACGCTGGGAAGTTGTTTCCATCAGGCGGGGAGACTAGAACCCGCGGGCACAGCCTTAGAATTAGAGGGGGTCAACTTAGAACGGAAATGAGGAGACATGTCTTCAGCCAGAGAGTGGTGGGCCTGTGGAATTCACTGTCACGGAGCGCAGTGGAGGCCGGGACGTTGAATGTCTTCAAGGCAGAGACTGATAATATCTTAATCTCGCAAGGAATTAAGGGATATGGGGCGGGTGCAGGTGAAATGCCCATCAGCCATGATTAAATGGTAGAGTGGACGCAATGGCCTTACTTCCACCCCTATTTCTTATGGTCATCCCGCAATACGCGCCATAATACCGTTTAACTGATGACGGAGTTGCCTAATGCCATTTTTACGGGACCTTGAGATCTTGTTCGGAAAATCCAAAATTCAGATAATTGCCATCCGGATAATCGAGGTTGTAATGTACATGACACTGTATTGTCAGATTAGAGATACATAGGTTTTCGAAAAACTTTTCCATTCACAGGAAGAGGGCGCAAGGATAGGTCTGGAGTCAGACATAGGCCGGACAAGGTAAGGAAGGCAGTTTCCTTCCCTAAAAGGGCATTAGTGAACCAGATGGGATTTTCCCAACAATCGACAATGGATTCGTGGTCATCACCCGACTCCCAAATACAGACTTTTCTTGAATTCATATCCCTTCGTCAGGATTTGAACCCGGGATGTTGCCTGGATATCTGGATTAAAAGTCCAGGGGTTACGCTGCAAGGAAGTCACCTCCCCGATCTCAGGAAAAGCATTATTCCAACAGCGACAGGTCATAACCCAGGATGTCCTACCTATCGGGAAGGTGGATGTGCACGGATTGCGTGGGCCACTGGCAGTATTAGGCTGAAAGGGTTCTTTAAGGTCAAAATGAATACCTGCACACGAAAGGCAGCACAGTGGCTAGCCTCGCAGCACCAAGGTCCCAGGTTCAATTCCAGCCTCAGGTGACTGTGTGGGCTTTACACGTTTTGCCCCCTCATGTCTGTGCGGATTTCCTCCCACAGTCCAAACACCCATAGTGCCCAGGGATGTGCAGATTAGGGGGAAATTGGCCATGCTAAATTACCTAGTACACAGGGATATGCAGGTTAGGGTGAATTGGCTATGCTAAATTACCCATAGTGCAGGTTAGAGTGGATCGGCTGTGAGAAATGCAGGGTTACAGGAACAGGGGACAAGTCTGGGAGAGTTACCCTTCAGAGGTAAAGTGTGGACTTGTTGGGCCAAATGACCTGCTATAAAACATGCACTCCAATGCAAATCAAAGTTTATCACTTCATCTACTTTAGGGACATACAAACTGCTCGCATTCCACTAGTGAGCATCCCAGATGTCCACCGAATTTGAACAAAGTGCTTTTCCTCCCTTGGTCATCCAGACCACCCCCATTCCACTGCTCTAAACCCCCCCCCCCCCCCCTTCCCTCCCAATGCAATAATGACAGAGTCCCCCTTGTCCTCACCTACTACCCCACCAGTCTACACTCCAACGCATCATCCTTAAACACTTCCACCAACTCCAAATAGACCCCACCACCAAGAACATCTTCCCCTCCACACCCCTCTCTGCCTTCCACAAGGACCATTCCCTTCGACAGTCCTTGACTTGCATCACTCGCCTCACCGATCCCCCGAACTGCATGTACCTCTTCCGGCCTCTTTTTCCATGTGTTCCTCTTCAATTGCTTATTGCCATGCACAATTAACCCTCCCACTTCATCCACTGTCCGAATGAACATGGTTCAGTCCCGGATGTGATTCTCAGCAGCAAGAACAGCAGAATCCAAATGCAGTCTTCACTGATGAACTCTGCTGTCTCCGCAGCTTGTATGACTGGATACCCCCCCACCCCATCTCTCTCTCTCTCTCACACACACACACAGAGCAGGTGAATGGTTTCTCCCTGGTGTGCACTCGCTGGTGTTTCAGCACAGCAGATGAATCCCCGAATCCTTTCGCCTACAGAGTGCTGGGGAATGGTCGCTCCCCAGTCTCAAACGCGCCGGTGGATCAACGGTCAGGCCGACTGAGTGAATCCCTTCTCGAACTCAGAACAAGTGGACTGTCTCTCCCCGGTGTGAAGTTGCTGGTGTGCGAGAAGGGAAGAGGAGAGAGCAAATCCCTTCCCGCACTCGGAGCAGGTGAACGGCCTCTCCCTGGTGTGCACTCGCTTGTGCGCCACCAGTGAACAAGACTGCGTGAATGCCTTCCCACAGTCAGAGCAGGTGAACGGCCGCTCCCCGGTGTGAACCCGCCGGTGTGTCAGCAGCGAAGAAGACAAAGTGAATCTCTTCCCACAATCGGAGCAAGTGAACGGCCTCTCCCCGGTGTGCACTCGCCGGTGTCTCCGCAGGTAGGAGAAGTGGGTGAAACGCTTCCCACAGTCAGAGCAGGTGAACGGCCTCTCCCCGGTGTGAATGTGCTGGTGCACCAGCAGCTTGGACGATGAACTGAATCCCTTCCCGCACTCGGAGCAGGTGAAGGTCCTCTCCCCGGTGTGCACCTGCTTGTGCGCCACCAGGGAAGAGGACTGAGTAAATCCCTTCCCGCAATCCGAGCAGGTGAACGGCCTCTCCCCGGTGTGCACCCGCTGGTGAGCCACCAGCGAGGAGGACCGAGTGAATCTCTTCCCGCAATCCGTGCAGGTGAACGGCCTCTCCCCGGTGTGAACTCTCCGGTGTCTCCGCAGGTCAGAGGAAATATTGAACCCCTTCCCGCAGTCAGAGCAGGTGAACAGCCTCTCCCCGGTGTGGACACGCCGGTGTGACAGCAGGTGGCACGACTCAGTGAACCCCTTCCCGCAGTCAGTGCAGGTGAACGGCCTCTCCCCGGTGTGTAGTCGCTGGTGCTTCAGCAGGTAGAACGACTCGGTGAACCCCTTCCCGCACTGGGTGCAGGTGAACGGCCTCTCCCCGGTGTGGACCCGCCGGTGCGCCAGCAGCCTGGACGACGCACTGAACCCCTTCCCGCACTCGGAGCAGGTGAACGGCTGCTCGCCGGTGTGGACCCGCTGGTGCGCCAGCAGCGACGAAGACCGAATGAATCCCTTCCCACAGTCGGAGCAAGTGAACGGCCTCTCCCCGGTGTGCACTCTCCGGTGTCTCTGCAGGTCGGAGGAAAAAGTGAACCCCTTCCCGCAGTCTGTGCAGGTGAACGGCCTCTCCCCGGTGTGGACCCGCCGGTGACGCTCCAGCTCAGAGGGAAACCGGTACCGTTTCCCACAGTCCCCACACTGCCATGGCTTCTCCACGGTGCTGTTGTCCTTGTGTCCCTCCAGGTTGGATGATGAACTGGAGCCTGAAGTGCCCCACACACACAGAACCCCTTGATAGTGTCTCCTGGAGGAATGTTATTGCAGCAGCAGCAGCAGCAATAACTTCCGCATTCAGACAATGGGAGTGCTCTGATTGGCTGGAGGACCAGGGCGCTTCCGGTCCTCCAGCGCTGTCTATTGGACAGTCCGAATGCTGAGCTGCCGCGGGCCAGCCAATAGGAGCCGCGCCTGTTCCGGACAAAGGGCCACGCGCTGCCCCTCGTGCTGAGGGAGCTGGAGGAGGGGAGGGCACTTTACAACAAATCCCTTCCCTTCATTGTCCTCCAAGGCACGTGTTCACACAAAGCCCAGGGTTTCATTGTAACCTCACACTCCCTGAGACTTCCTCATCTGGCCCAACATCTGTGAGCACCACACTCTCTGTTCCCATCCTGGGGTTAAACTGTTCATGTACAGGAGCTTGAGGGAAAGGGAGTGAATCAAAGGAGAGGGGGACAGACTCTGGAAAGGTTGGTCGAGGTCTCTCTCAAAGATGTTGATATTGCTCCCTGGTCAAAATGAATACAAACAGAAATGTGCGCTTCAACACAAAGCAACTTTATTCACTTAATATCCTTTAAGTACATGCAAAGTAATGAATGACTCTGTTAGCTTAAAAGACTTTTAATACAGTCAACAAGTCAGTCTCACTGCGTTGGCTTCAAATCTGAGTCCTCTGGGTGACAGCTGTCACGTGGAGCTCTATTTCCGTTCCCATGATCTGGTCTCTCAAAACCCAGTCAGAGGGTGAATGTCTCTCGAGCTGGGAGAAGTCCCCAGTGTTAATACTGTTCTGACTCGGTACGTGCTGTACTGCAGTCCCTGAGTACCTTTCCCACTCATTCCTTTGTGCACAAACAGGTGGGTGGGTCTCTGTGCCTTTGCTCGACAGTCTGTTCCCAAGACCAGCCAAGGTCACTGCAGTTACCTTCCAACCAGAACGGCCTGTGTTTACCTGAAGCCCTTTATCACGTATTTCCCCTTCAATTGCTTACTGCTATACACAATTAACCCTTAACACTCTGGGTTGGAGATATTTTGCCCCCTCAGTAAATATATTTACTCAGGGTTCCATTACGTAAAAATCCATGGACAGTTAGCCAATGGGATGGGAAATCAGCTTGACGGTAGGAGACAGAGGGTGGTGGTAGAGGATTGGTATTCAGACTGGAGACCTGTGACCAGCGGTGTGCTGCAAGGTTCAGTTCTAGATCAACTGTTATTTGTCATTTATATAAACGCTTTGGGTGAGACTATAGCAGCAATAGTTAGTAGGTTCGTGGGTGACACCAAAATTGCTGATAAAGTTTAAGGTAAAGAAGGCGATCTGAGAGTACAATAGGACCTTGATCAGCTGAGCCGAGGAATGGCAAAGAGAGTTTAATTAAAAGAAATGTAAGGTGCTGCATTTTGCTCAGACAAACCAAGGCAGGACTTACTCAGGTGGAGGGTGTTGTTAAACAGAGAGACTAGGGATGCAGGTACAAAGTTCCTTGAAAGTGGCGTCGCAGGTAGACAGGGTGGTGAAGAAGGCGTTTGGTATACTTCCTCTCATTGTTCAGAGAATCGCGTATTGGAATTGGGACAGAATGTTATGCTGCACAACACATTGGTATGGCCACAGCGTTCAGTAAAGATTAACAAGGATGCTCCTGAGGCAGGAGGATTTGAGTTATAAGGCTGGACAGACTGAGACAATCTTCCCTGGAGAACCAGAGTCTGAGGGGTGATCTTGTAGAGGTTTCTAAAATCATGGCAGGGCAAAGATAAGATGAATTGCCAAGTTTTATTCCCAAGGGTATGGGAATCCAAAACTAGATCCAAAACTATTGCTGCTATAGTCTCACCCAAAGCGTTTATATAAATGACAAATAACAGTTGATCTAGAACTGTACCTTGCAGCACACTGCTGGTCACAGGTCTCCAGTCTGAATACCAATCCTCTACCACCACCCTCTGTCTCCTACCGTCAAGCTGATTTCCCATCCCATTGGCTAACTGTCCATGGATTTTTACGTAATGGAACCCTGAGTAAATGTATTTACTGAGGGGGCAAAATATCTCCAACCCAGATTGTTAAGGGTTAATTGTGTATGGCAGATTTAAGACCACCAACTCCCACAGCTACCTCCTCCCACCCTTCCTCCTGCAAAAATGCTATCCCATATTCCCAATTCCTCTGCCTTTGCCGCATCTGCTCCCAGGAGGACCAGTTCTACCACAGAACACACCAGATGGACTCCTTCTTTAAAGACCGCAATTTCCCCTCCCCATGTTTTTGATGTTGCCCTCCAGCACATCTCATCCACATCCCGCACCTCTGCCCTCGAACCCCACCCCTCCAACCGCAACAAGCACAGAACCCCTCCAGTCGTCACCTACCACCCCACCAACCTCTGTATACATCGCATCATCCTCCGCCATTTCTGCCACCTATAAACAGACCCCACCACCAGGGATATATTTCCCTCCCCATCTCTATCCACTTTCCATAAAGACTATTCCCTCCACGACCACCTGGTCAGGTCCACACCCCCCCCCACGACCCACCCTCCCATCCTGGCACCTTCTCCTGCCACCACAGGAAATGTAAAACCTGCTCCCACACCTCCTCCCTCACCTCCATCCAAGGCCCCAAAGGAGCCTTCCACATCCATCAAAGTTTCATCTGCACTTCCACATGTCATTTACTGTATCTGTTGCTCCCGATGCAGTCTCCTCTACATTGGGGAGACTGGACACCTCCTCACAGGGCACTTCAGGGAACATTTCCGGGACACCCGCACCAATCCACCACACCGCCCCATGGCCCAACATTTCAACTCCCCCCTCCCACTCTGCCGAGGACATGGAGGTTCTGGGCCTTCTCCATCGCCACACCCTCACCAATCAACACCTGGAGGAAGAATGCCTCATCTTCCACCTCGGGACATTCCAACCCCAGGGCATCGATGTGGATTCCAACAGTTTCCTCATTTCCCCTCCCCCCCTTTACCCTAGATCCAACCCTCCAACTCAGCATCGTCCTCATGACCTGTCCCATCTGTCAATCTTCCTTCCCACCGGTCCGCTCCACCCTCCTGCCCGACCTATCACCTTTACCCCCCATTTCCATCCACCTATTGCACTCTCAGCTACCTTCCCCCCAGCTCCACCCACCTGCCATTTATCTCTCCACGCCCCGAGGCTCCCAGCCTCATTCCTGATGAAGGGCTTTTTCCTGAAACGTCGATTTTCCTGCTCCTCGGATGCTGCCTGATCTGCTGTGCTTTTCCAGCACCACACACTTGGCCATAAATTTAAGGAGAGAGGGGAAAGATTTAAAAGGGACCCGAGGGTCAGAGGATGGTGTGTGTATGGAACGTGCTGCCAAAAGAACTGGTGGAGGAGGGTACAATTACAACACTTAAAAAACGCATTCCGATATGTATGTGGATTGGAAAGTGTAAGAGGGATATGGGCCAAATGCTGGGAAATGGGACTACATCACTCTCCTCACCATCTTTACTCATCTATTCAGCATTGGAAGGCTATTTCATCTTGTGGGGCAATTTAGAATGAGCGATCTCAGGATAAGGGATAGTAACTTCAAACTGGGATGTGGAAAAATTACTTCCCTCAAAGGGTCATTAATCTGTTAAATTCACTCTCCCAGAGTGCTGTGGATGACAGGACATGGAGTACATTTAAGGAGGAGATAGACAGATGTTTAATCAGTACCGGGTTGAAGGGTTATGGAGAGGAGGCAGGAAAGGGGAGTTGAAGCCGAGATGCGATCAGCTGAGATGGTATTAAATAATGGGGCAGGCTCGATGGGCTGAATGGTGTACTCCTGCTCCCCGATGTCGTGGTCTCACTAGGTCAACTTTCGATCTACCTGCAGTGGGAGGCACACTCTGTTTCCTAACCAGGAGAAAGTAAATGTTGTTCATCAGCTTCTTCGGAGAATTTGCACTCCCAGGCTGAGAGAGCATCAGCCTCACTGAAACAAGAAATCCCAGTAACTCTCCCACTTCACCCACTGTCCGAATGAACATGGTTCAGTCTTTTACTCAGACAGTAGTAAGGGTATGGAATGCTTTGCCTGCAACGGTAGCAGATTCGCCAACTTTAAGTGCATTTAAGTGGTCATTGGACAAACGTATGGACATACATGGAATAGTGTAGGTTAGATGGGCTTCAGATTGGTATGACAGGTCGGTGCAACATCGAGGGCCGGAGGGCCTGTACTGCACTGTAATGTTCTATGTGATATTCAGCAGCAATGAACAGCAGAATCCAAATGTAGTCTTCACTGATGAACTTTCTGGTGTCTCCGCAGCTTGCTTGACTGGATAAATCCCCTCCCACACACAGAGCAGGTGAATGGCTTCTCCCCGGTGTGCATTTGCTGGTGTTTCAGCACAACAGATGAATCCCTGAATCCTTTCCCATACACAGTGCAGTGGAATGGTCTCTCTCCCCTTATAAATGTGCTGGTGGACCAACAGTCAGTCCAACTGAGTGAATCCCTTCCCATACTCTGAACAAGTGAACCGCCTTTCCCCGGTGTGATATTGCTGGTGTATCCTGAGGCCAGAGGATTGAGTAAATCCCTTCCCACACACAGAGCAGGTGAATGGCCTCTCCCGGGTGTGCATACACCGGTTAATCGGACCCTGTTCATCAAGGAGGTACTGTTGGGATGCTGTGGGTTCGCCGCAGTGGACGTGTAGTGCCTGCAGGATTTCCCTGCGGCACTCTACTTCGACATCACCTTCAGGAGCGTGAAGAATTGCGAGCAGCTCCTGAAGGTCTTCAAGGAGAAGCAAGGGGAGCCTCTGTTCTCCATCTTGTCGGTGGTCCCGTTGTGTGTGCTTCCTGCACAGAGGAGTCGGGTTGTTACAATCCATATGTACAACCCCCACGTTCCAGCAGCGGATGTCCTGACCTTCCTGAGAAGATACTTCCAGGTCGAGGGAGAGAGTACCGATGTGATCGATCCTTTCAGGATCTGGACCAGTAAGCGGCAGGTCAGGGTAACTCTGAGGGCCAATGACAATGGGAACATCCTCCACCCACCCTCGAGCTTCGCAATCGGAGGAAGCAGAGGCTACCTGACATACTCAGGGCAGCCGAAAGTGTGCAGAACCTGCGGGAGGTCAGGCCTCATGGCGGCCGATTGTAAGGTGACCATCTGCAGGAACTGCAAGCAGGAGGGTCACCTGACCAAGAACTGTCAGGAAGCAAAGAGCTGCAACCTGTGCAGAGAGGCAGGCCACATGAACAAGACCTGCCCAAGATGGGGTGGGTGGGGGGGGCCCACTTACGCACAGATGGCCGGAGGTGGCAGCGTGATCTGCGGACCCCCAAAGACCAGCAAGGTCCACCCAGACAGCCTGGTGGCACCCAGAAAGAAGAACAGGCTGGAGTGGAGGAGGCGGCAGCCAGCAGAGAGACACAGCAGCTGATCCTAGCTCTAGCTGGGCAAATGGAAGCAATGGAGGAGGAGGTTATCAAGAAGGCAGAGGAGTGGATACCTGTTAAAAACATGAAGAAAAAATCCTGCCAGGTCCCCAAAGCCTCCCAGCAATGGGAAAAATGGCAGCTGCATGAGGAAGGCACAGTCAGCTCTTCGGATGGTGAAGATGGGCGCAAGGAGGGTCATCACCAGAAGAAGAGACAGAGCACTGTAGGTGAAGAGGAGGGCATTTACTCCCAACCAGGAAACAACGGAGCCCCCAAAGTCCACCCTCCACCCAGGGGTACCCACTACCCCACAGCTACAGGTAACTGAGAGCTGTGATCCTCTAACAGTCCCACTGTCAGACACAGAACTGGACGGTGCGGACCCTTGCCTCGGCTCAATGACACCAGAGCGGGTAAATGACCCCAGTGAGGAGCTGGACAGCTACCTCAGCCCTGCAAGGGTCCAGCAGTTCACTTTCACCATGGGCATGCCACCCCAGAGACATGGACAGTCAAATGGACAAGGGTAACCCCATAAAACTGAAGGTTAAAGAAGGTTCCTTTGCTATCGTATAACAGGGGGCCCACTCAGTAGTTGGGTTCTGCTGACGCTGCAGCTAAATACCAAGAGACTGGATGGTTAATATACAGAACTGTAAATATGATAACTGTAAATACGATTAACTCAATCTGTCTCAATGTAAAGACATGCAATGTATATATATGAACGGCATGACCAATTGTACAGGTATCAAAGATTTATTCCTATGAGTAAAGTATATTTTGAAATTTAAAAATCTGCCGGTGTCTCCACATGCTGGATGGATCGCTGAGTATCTCTCCACACTTGGAGCAGGTGAACAGCCTCTCCCCGTGTGAACGCGCTGGGGGGTCAGCAAGCTGTCTGAAGAATGGCATCCCTTCCCTGTGCAGGTGAAAGGTAAGATCCATGTGTGAGTTTGCGTGTGCTTCTGAAGACTGGAAAAGTGACTGAAACCCTTCCCACAGTCAGAGCAGGTGAACGGCCTCTCCCCGGTGTGAGCACGTCGATGAATCTCCAGCTCAGATGGAAACCTGTACCATTTCCCACAGTCCCCACACTGCCATGGCTTCTCCACGGTGCTGTTGTCCTTGTGTCCCTCCAGGTTGGATGATGAACTGGAGCCTGAAGTGCCCGACACACACAGAACCCCTTGATGGTGTCTCCTGGAGGAATGTTATTGCAGCAGCAACAGCAGCAATAACTTCCGCATTCAGACAATGGGAGTGCTCTGATTGGCTGGAGGACCAGAGCGCTTCTGGTCTTCCAGCGCTGTCTATTGGCCGGGCCGCCTGTCGCGCTGTCGGGAGCCAGCCAATAGGAGCCGCGCCTGTTCCGGACAAAGGGCCACGCGCTGCCCCTCGTGCTGAGGGAGCTGGAGGAGGGGAGGGCACTTTACAACAAATCCCTTCCCTTCATTGTCCTCCAAGGCACGTGTTCACACAAAGCCCAGGGTTTCATTGTAACCTCACACTCCCTGAGACTTCCTCATCTGGCCCAACATCTGTGAGCACTACACTCTCTGTTCCCATCCTGGGGTTAAACTGAATCTCCCCACCGCCTCCCAAGAATGCCATCTCAACTCCCTGCCATAATTACTGTCCACCCGTGACAAATTCCATCTGCAAGTTTGGAAGGGACTTTTGGTTCTAACAAAGCACTAAATACAACTCAATTCACCCACATCTCTATTGCGGCCTAGTCGCAAAGCGATACAAAGATTTCTACTGAATACATTCAGTTAGTACACAAATTCAGTGAGGACAGGCTGTGGAAAGCGTATTGTTCCGGGAAGGGATCAGGGCAAACGCGTGAAAGATAGGTCAGACATGGCTAAAGATCCTGTCAAACACAACAGAAGGGGAACTGCATGGCTGAGGAAACTAGTCACTTCAGAGTTGGTATGGTGAAAAGTGGGAGAGATGGAGACACTGGTAGAATACACAGTGTCCTCACATGAAGCAATGATTGAGTGTATACAGTCCAGGTAACTGTGGGAGTCGATAGATCTGTATTGGAATTTAGCTGCCAGCCCATCAACAGAAATGGAAGGCAATTGAGAAGTCAGTGATGGACCAGTGACAGCAGGCCAGAAATCCAAAGCAAAACTGATTAACCTTTCAAATTCAAAAGAAGAGCAGGAAGCAGCAACCAAGACAGATCCCTGGAATGAGTGAGATGAATTTCCAAGAAGGATTGCACAGGCCATTTGAATGAAAGGACCTAAGGTGTGATCAAAACGAATATAAGCAGATATATGCACTCCAGTACAAAGCACATTTATTCACTGAATCTACTTAAGGTACATGGAAACTAATGAGGGACTCAATTAGTTTAAAAGACGTTCGATACAGTCAACAAGTGAGTCTCACTGCCTTGTCATCACATCGGGGTGTCCTGGGTGACGGCTGTCACTTCGAACTCTATTTCCGTTCCCACAAACTGGTCTCTCGAACTCTAGTCTGATAGTGAATGTCTCTTGGGTTAGGAAATGTTCCCAATGTTAATACTATTCTGACTCAGATATTATGTGCTGTACTGCAGTCCCTGAGTACCTTTCCCATTCATTCCTTTGTACACAAACAGGTCCCGGTATCTCTGTGCCTTTGCACGACAGTCTGTCCCCAAGACCACCCAATGTCATTGCAGTTGCCTTCCAACCAGAACGGCCTGTGTTTACCCAAAGCCTGTTTTTCAAGTATCTCCCCTTCAATTACTTATTGCCATACACAATTAACCCTTAACAATCTGGATTGGAACTGTTTTGACCCTCAGTCGACACATCGACACAAGATTCGATCACATGGAATCCAAGGAGAGCTAGACAATGGGATACAAAATTGGCTTGATGGTAGGAGATAGAGGGTGGTGGGAGAGGATACGTATTCAGACTGCAGACCTGTGAGTCACCTGTGCCCGAAGTATCGGTTCAAGGTACACTGACTAGATTCCTGATGAAGGGCCTATGCCCAAAATGTCGATTCTCCTGCTCCTCGGATGCTGACTGACTAGCTGTGCTTTTCCAGCACCACTCACCTCAACATGATTACTTGTCATTTATATAAATGCATTGGATGTGATGATAATGGGAATGGTCAATATTCCCAAAATTGCTGAAATAGTTTAAGGTAAAGAAGGATATTTGATACTACTACAGGATCAGGATTAGTTGGATTGAGGAATGGCAAATAGAGGTTAATTTAGACAGATGTGAGGTGTTGCATTTTGCTAAGACAAACCAAGGCAGGGCTTAAACTGGTCCTGAGTGTTGTCAAATAGAGAGATTAGGGATGCAGGTAATTAGTTCCTTGAAAGTGGTGTCATAGGTAGACAACATGGTGAAGAAAGCGTTTGGTATGCTTGCCCTCATTGGTGACAGCACTGAGTATAGAAGTTGGCAAGTCACATTAAGGCTACAAATGACAATGGTAAGAGCATAGTTGCGTGCACTTCTGGTCACACTGTTAGAGGAAGGCTATCATTAAACTGCAAATTGTGCAACAAAGGTTTACAAGAATGTTATAGAGGATTTGACTTACAAGGACAGGCTCGACAAACTGGGATTTATTCCCATGCGGCATCAGAGGACAAGGGATGACCTTTGCTGAGGTTCACAAAATTATGATGGGCAGACATAAGGTGATTAGTGAAGACATTTTCCCCAGCGTAGGGGCAGTCCAAAATGACGACCATAGGTTTTCAGTGAGAGGGGAAAGATTTAAAAGGGATCCGAGGTCCAGCTTTTTCATGCAAAGGGTGGTGCGTGTATGGAACAAGCCACCAGAGGAAATGGTAGAGCCAGCTACAATTACAACATTTAACAGCCATTTCCACAGGTACATAGATCGGAAGGTTTGGAGAGATATGGGCCCAAAACTGGCAAATGGGACAACATCGGTTTACGCACCATTACTCATTTCCTCATCATCGGTAAGATACTTCAATTCCTACAGCACTTTACAATAAGAGGTCATATCATTAGGATGAGAGGTAGCAGATTTCAATCAGAGATGTGGAGAAATTACTTCCCTCAAAGAGTCTTTAATCTGAGAAATTCACTCCCCCAATAGTGTTGTGGATGCCAGGATATTCAGTAAACTTAAGGTGATAGACAGATGTTTAATCAGTACCGGGTTGAAGGGTTATGGAGAGTAGGCAGGAAAGGGGAGTTGAAGCCGGGATGCGATCGGCCTCAATGGTATTAAATGGTGGGGCAGGCTCGATGGGCTGAATGGTGTACTCCTGCTCCTCGATGTCATGGTCTAAATGTGTTAACTTCAGATCTACCTGCAGTGGGATGCACACTCTGCTTCCTAACCAGGAGAAAGTAAATGTTGTTCATCAGCTTCTGTGGATCATTTCAGAGGAAATGTGCACTCCCGGGCTGAGAAGCATTAAACTCACTTCAATAAAACACTTCAATAAAAACGCTCCCACTTCACCCACCATGCGAACGAACACGGTTCAGTCTTGGATGTGATTCTCAGCAGCAAGAATAGCAGAGTCCAATTGCAGTCTTCGTTGATGAACACTCTGGTGTCTCCGCAACGTGCATGACTGGTTAAACCCCCTCCCACACACAGAGCAGGTGAATGGCTTCTCCCCGGTGTGAATTCGCTGGTGTTTGAGCACAGCAGATGAATCCCGGAATCCTTTCCCACACACGCTGCAGGGGAATGGTCTCTCCCCGGTGTGAATGCGCTGGTGGACCAAAAGTGGGGCCAACTGAGTGAATCCCTTCCCGCACTCAGAGCAGGTGAAAGGCCTCTCCCCGGTGTGTATCTGACGGTGTCTCCGCATGCTGGACGGATCGCTGAATATGTCTCCACACTCGGAGCAGGAGAATGGCCTCTCCCCGGTGTGAACCCGCTGGTGGATCCGTAGGCTGTACGCTGAAATGCATCCTTTCCCGCACTCCGAGCAGGAGTACGGCAACACCCCTGTGTGAACTCGCTTGTGTGTTTTAAGGCCAGATAAGTGAGTGAAACCCTTCCCACAGTCAGAGCAGATGAACGGCCTCTCCCCGGTGTGAACCCGCCGATGACGCTCCAGCTCAGAGGGAAACCGGTACCGTTTCCCACAGTCCCCACACTGCCATGGCTTCTCCACGGTGCTGTTGTCCTTGTGTCCCTCCAGGTTGGATGATGAACTGGAGCCTGAAGTGCCCCCACACACACAGAACCCCTTGATGGTGGAATGTTATTGCAGCGGCAGCAATGAACACCCCCAGAATCGGGCAACTTCCGTGTTCAGGCGGTAAGCGCGCTGATTGGATGGAGGACTAGCGTGCTTCCGGTCCTCCAACACTGTCTATTGGCTAATCCGCATGCCGAGCTGTCAGGGGTTAGCCAATAGGAGCCGCGCCTGTTCCGGACAAAGGGCCCACGCGCTGCCCTCGTGCTGAGGGAGCTGGAGGAGGGGAGGGCACTTTACAACAAATTCTGGGTTAGTGTTGCTGGAAGAGCACAACAGTTCAGGCAGCATCCAAGGAGCAGTAAAAATCGACGTTTCGAGCAAAATTCTATTTTCCTGCTCCTCGGATGCTGCCTGAACTGCTGTGCTCTTCCAGCACCACTAATCCAGAATCTGGTTTCCAGCATCTGCAGTCATTGTTTTTACCTACTTTACAACAAATCCCTTCCCTTCATTTTCCTCCAAGGCACGTGTTCACTCAAAGCCCAGGGTTTCATTGTAACCTCACACTCCCTGAGACTTCCTCATCTGGCCAACATCTGTGAGCACAACACTCTCTGTTCCCATTCTGGGGTTAAACTGTAGCTTCCCCTCCCCTCCCCAGGAATGCCTCCACAACTCCCTGCTGTAATCCCTGTCCACCCGTGACAAATTGCATCTACAAGTTTGGAAGGGAATTTTGGTTCTAACAAAGCACTAAATGCAATTCAATTATGACTCACGATTCACCCACACCTCTATTGCGGCCTAGTCGCAATGTGATACAAAGATTTCGACTGAATACATTCAATTTGTACACAAATTCAACGAATACATGCCGTGGAAACCCTATTGTTCTGGGAAGGGAGAAGGGCAGAAGTGTGGGAGTTAGGTCAGACATGGCTAAAGATTCTGTCAAACACAACAAAAGGGGAAATGCATGGATGAGGAAACCAGTCATTTCGGAGTTGGTATGGTTAAAAAGTGGGAGAGACAGTGACACTGGGAGAATGCAATGAAGTCTCTACATGAAGCTGGGGGTGAGCATTTACAGTCCAGGTAACTGTGGGTGTCTACAGATCTGTAGCAGAATTTGGCAGGCAATTGAGAAGTCAGTGATGGACCAGGTGATAGTAACTTTGAGGAGAAAGTGAGGACTGCAGATGCTGGAGATCAGAGCTGAAAATGTGTTGCTGTGATTCCTGAAGAAGGGCTTCTGCCCGAAACGTCGATTCTCCTGTTCCTTGGATGCTGCCTGACCTGCTGCGCTTTTCCAGCAACACATTTTCAGGTGATAGTAACAGCAGGCCAAAGAAATCTGAAGCAAAACTGATTAAATTTTCAAATTCTGAAGCAGAGCAGGAAGCAGCAACCAAGACAGATCCCTGGAATTTCCAGGAAGAATTGCACAGACCATTGGCGGTGTTCAGATGAAAGGCCCTAATGGGTTCTTTAAGGTGTGATCAAAATGACTACAAGCAGATATATGCACTCCAATACAAAGCACATTTATTCACTGAATCTACTTAAGGTAGATGGAAACTAATGAGTGACTATTACCTTAAAAGACTTTTGATACAGTCAACAAGTGAGTCTCACTGCCTCATCGTCACATCAAGGTCTCCTGAGTGACAGCTACGATCTGTCTCTCAAACCATTCCTATGATCTGGTCTCTCAAACCCCAATCTGATGGTGAAAGTCTTTCAAGCTGGGAGATGTCCCCAGTGTTATTCTGAATCAGACATTACATTCTCTGAGTACTTTATCCACTCATTCCTTTGTGCACAAACAGGTGGGTGGGTCTCTGTGCCTTTGCTCAACAGTCTGTTCCCAAGACCAGCCAAGGTCACTGCAGTTACCTTCCAACCAGAACAGCCTGTGTTTACCCGAAGCCTGTTTTTCAAGTATTTCCCCTTCAATGACTTATTGCCATGTACAATTAACCCTTAACAATCTGGATTGGAGGTCGTTTGCCCCCTCAGTCGACACATTGACACAAGATTCGATCACATGGAATCCAAGGAGAGCTAGACAATGGGATACAAAATTGGCTTGATGGTAGGAGACAGAGGGTGGTGGGAGAGGAGACGTATTCAGACTGCAGGCCTGTGAGTCATGCTGTGCCAAATGTATACATTCGAGGTACACTATTAGTTGTCATTTATATAAATGCTTTGGATGAGATGATAGTGGGAATGATTATTAGATTTCCGGATGACACCAAAATCGCTGATATAATTTAAGCTAAAGGCGGCTATTTGGGAGTACACAGTATCTTGATCAGCTGGGCCAAGGAATGGCAAATGGAGTTTAATTTGGATAAATGTAGGGTGTTGCATTTTGCTAAGGCAGCTCTTAAACAGATAGGGAGTGTTGTCAAACAGAGAGACTAGGGGTGCAGGTACGTAGTTGCTTGAAAGTGACATCACAGGTAGACAAGGTGGTGAAAATAACGTTTGGTACACTTGACCTCATTGGTGAGAGTGATGCATGTAAGACTTGGCATGTCATGTTAAGGCTGCACAAGACAATGGTGAGGCCACAGTTGGAGCACTGCGTGCAATTCTGGTCACACTGTTAGAGGAAGGCTGTCATTAATCTGCAAATTGTGCAAGAAAGGTTTACAAGGATGTTACTGAGGCTGGAGGGTTTGACCTATAAGGACAGGTTGGACAGACTGGGACTTATTTCCCTTGGGCATCAGTGGCCAAGGGGTGAGCTAGTATAGGATCATAAAATTATTACAGGGGATACATAAAGGTGAATAGCAAAGGTCTTTTCCCCAGGGTAGGGGCAGTCCAAAACAAGAGGCCATAGGTTTAAGGTGAGAGGGGAACGATTTAAAAGGGAACTGAGGGGCAGCTTTTAAAGCAAAGAGTGGTGCGTATATGGAACAAGCTGGCAGAAAAAGTGGTGGAGGTGGCTACAATTACAACATGGATTAGAAGGTACAGCGATTAGAAGGTTTAGGCGGACATGGGCCAAATACTGGCAAATAGGACAACATCAGTCTACGCATCACTTTTACTCATTTCCTCATTATAGGAAAGATATTTCAATTCCTACGACAACTTAGAAAAAAAGAGGACGAGGGGTAGCAGATTTCAAACGGAGATGTAGGGAAACTACTTCCCTCAATGCAGCATTAATCTGTGAAATTCACTCCCCCAGAGTGCTGTGGAGGACAGGACATGGAGAAAACATAAGGATAGATAGATTTTTAATCAGTAACAGGTTGAAGGGCTGTGGAGAATAGGCAAGAACGTGGAATTGAAGCCAAGATGTGATCACAGAGTCATAGAATCCCTATAGTGTGGAAACAGGACCCTCAGCCAACAAGTCCACACCAATCCTATGATGAGTAACCCACCCAGACCCATTCCTCAACCCTTTTACTCTACATTTACCCCTGACTAATGCATCTAGCCTACACATCTTTGCACTCTATGGGCAATTTAGGAAGGCCAATTCACTTAACTTGCACATCTTTGGATTGGGAGAAAACTGAAACACCCAGAGGAAACCCACGCAGACACGGGGAGAATGTGCAAATTCCACACAGACATGCACCCTGGAATCAAACCTGGGTCCCTGGCACTGTGAGGCAGCAGTGCTAACCGCTGACCCACCAAGCCACCAGTGCAACCTCGATGATATTAAATGGTGGAGCAGGCTCCTGCTCCCCGATGTCATGTTCTAAATGTGTTGACTTTAGATCTACCTGCAGTGGGAGGCAAACTCTGTTTCCTAACCAGCAGAAAATAAATACTGTTCATCAGCTTCTGTGGATCATTTCAGAGCAAATGTGCAATCCCAGGCTGAGAGAGCATCAGCCCCACGGGAATATATAACCCCTCGAACGTTCCCACTTCACCCACTGTCCGAATGAACATGGTTCAGTCCTGGATGTGATTCTCAGCAGCAAGAACAGCAAAATCATATTGCAGCCTTCACTGATGAACTCTCTGGTGTCTCCACATTGTGCACGACTGGTTAAATGTCCTCCCACACACAGAGCAGGTGAATGGCTTCTCCCCGGTGTGAATTCGCTGGTGTTTGAACACAGCAGATGAATCCCTGAATGCTTTCCCACACACGGTGCAGGGGAATGGTCGCTCCCCGGTGTGGATGCGCTGGTGGACCAACAGTCGGGCCAACTGAGTGAATCCCTTCCCACACTCAGAGCAAATGAACCGCCTCTCCCCGGTGTGAAGTTGCTGGTGTATCCTGAGGCTGGCAGACTGAGTGAATCCCTTCCCGCACACGGAGCAGGTGAACGGCCTCTCCCGGGTGTGCACCCGCCGGTGTCTCCGCATGCTGGATGGATCGCTGAATATCTCTCCACACTCGGAGCAGGAGAACGGCCTCTCCCCGGTGTGAACCCGCGTGTGGATCCGCAGGCTGTCTGATGAACTACACCCCTTCCCACACACTGAACAGGTGAACGGCAAGACCCCGGTGTGAATTAGCTTGTGTCTTTGAAGGCCGGATGAGTGACTGAATTCTTTCCCACACTCGGAGCAGGTGAACGGCCTCTCCCCGGTGTGAACCCGCCGGTGAATCTCCAGCCCAGACGGAAACCGGTACCGTTTCCCACAGTCCCCACACTGCCATGGCTTCTCCACGGTGCTGTTGTCCTTGTGTCCCTCCAGGTTGGATGATGAACTGGAGCCTGAAGTGCCCCACACACACAGAACCCCTTGATGGTGTCTCCTGGAGGAATGTTATTGCAGCAGCAGCAGCAGCAGCAATAACTTCCGCATTCAGACAATAGGAGTGCTCCGATTGGCCGGAGGACCAGAGCGCTTCTGGTCTTCCAGCGCTGTCTATTGGCCGGGCCGCCTGTCGCGCTGTCGGGAGCCAGCCAATAGGAGCCGCGCCTGTTCCGGACAAAGGGCCACGCGCTGCCCCTCGTGCTGAGGGAGCTGGAGGAGGGGAGGGCACTTTACAACAAATCCCTTCCCTTCATTGTCCTCCAAGGCACGTGTTCACACAAAGCCCAGGGTTTCATTGTAACCTCACACTCCCTGAGACTTCCTCATCTGGCCCAACATCTGTGAGCACACAGTTAAAAATCACACAACCCCAGGTTATAGTCCCAACAGGTTTAACGGAGCGGTGCTCCGAAAGCTAGGGTGCTTCCAATTAAACCTGTTGGACTATAACCTGGTGTTGTGTGATTTTTAACTTTGTACACCCCAATCCAACACTGGCATCTCCAAATCAAGGTTGTAATCTAATAGGTTTATTTGGAAGTACAAACTTTCGGAGTGCTGCTCCTTTGACAGGTAGCCAGTGGGGATGGATCATAGAACACAGAACTTATAGTAGAAGCTCACAGTGTCATACACTAATGCGAAATATTGAACAAACCCAGATTGCTGTTAAATCTTTCATGTTTTAGAACAGAAATCATACTCTCTCTCTCTCTTTCTCCCTATGTGCGCACACACACACGTCTGTGGGGCGAATTTGCATTTGCAGAATTGTATTTACAGATACATTCCACTTTGTTCAAAAAACACACATCTGTAGACAGGGAACTTTTTTATAATTCATGTGACATTTTATAAATCCCTACTTTGGAAATAGAACCAGTCTGACTCAAGATTGGAATACATACAGACTCTAACCTCACACCCTTAATGCATTGTCTGAGGCAAGATGTCACCTTTGTTTTATAAAACCTTATGTTATCTCAGGAATGTGACTTGACATTGCTTACACCTTCAGTGGACACATTGACACATGGTTAGATCAGATGGGATCCAGGGAGAGCTAGCCAATTGGATATGAAATTCACATTATGTTAGGAGAGAGAGAGGATGATGCAAGAGGATTGTTGGATGAGAATATAGGAGGAATACTTAGTAAGTTTGCAGATGACACAAAAATTAGTGATGTAATGGGCAGTGCAGAAGATTATCTCAGAGTCTTTCTGACAATCACAATGGATTCAGGGTCATTAGAGTCTTAATTTCAGATTTTTATTGAACTCACAGTCATAGAGTCGTAGAGATGTAGAGCACTGAAACAAACCCTTCCACCAACTCTTCCATGCTGACCAGATATCCCAATCTAAGCTAATCCCATTTGCCAGCACTTAGCCAATATCCCTCTAAACTCTTTCTATTCATATACCAGTCCAGATGACTTTTAAATGTTGTAATTATACCAACCTCCACCACTTCCTCTGGCAGCTAATTCCATTCCAGCCTCTGTAAAAAAGTTGCCCCTTTGACCCTTTTTAAATCTTTCCCCTCTCACCCTAAACCTATGCCCTCTAGTTCTGGAATCACCCAGAAAAGACTTTCTCTATTTATCCTATCCATGCCCCTCATGATTTTATAAACCTCTATAAAGTCACCCCTCAGCCTCCGACGCTCCAGGGAAAACAGCCCCAGCCTATTCAACCTCTCCCTGTAGCTCAAATCCTCCAACCCTGACAACATCCTTGTAAATCTTTTCTGAACACTTTCAAGTTTCACAACGTCCTTCCAATAGGAAGGAGACCAGAATTGCATGCAATATTCCAACAGTGGCCTAACCAATGTCCTGTACAGCCACAACCTGACCTCCCAACTCCTGTATTCAATACTCTGACCAATAAAGGAAAGCATACCAAACACCTTCTTCACTATCCTATCTACCACTTTCAAGGAGCTATGAATCTCCACTCCAAGGTCTCTTTGTTCAGCAACACTCCCTAGGACCTTAACATTAAGTGTATAAGTCATGCTATGATTTGCTTTCCCAAAATGCAGCACCTCGCATTTATCAGAATTAAACTCAATCTGCCACTTCTCAACCCATTGGCCCATCTGATCAAGATCCCATTGTACTCTGAGGTAACCTTCTTTGCTGTCCACAACACCTCCAATGTTGGTGTCATCTGCAAATTCACCATGTTCACATCAAAATCATTTATGTAAATGATGAAAAGTAGAGGACCCAGCACCGATCCTTGTGGCACTCCACTGGTCACAGGCCTCCAGTCTGAAAAACAACCCTCCACCACCACCCTCTGTCTTCTACCTTTGAGCCAGTTCTGCATCCAAATGGCTAGTTCTCACTGTATTCCATGAGATCTAACCTTGCTAACCAGTCTCCCATGGGGAACCTTGTTGAACACCTTACTGAAGTCTATATAGATCATGTTAACTGCTCTGCCCTCATCAATCCTCTTTGCTACTTCTTCAAAAACTCAATCAAGTTTGTGAGACATGATTTCCCACGTACAAAGCCATGTTGACTATTCCGAATCAGTCCTTGCCTTTCCAAATACATGTACATTCTGTCCCTCAGGATTCCCTCCAACAACTTGCCCACACCGACATCAGGCATCCCGGTCTATATTTCCCTTGTTTTTCCTTAATTACACCTTCTTTAAGTAATGGATCCACGTTAGCCAACCTCCAGACTTCTGGCACCTCACCTGTGACTATCGATAATACAAATATCTCAGCAAGGGGCCCAGCAATCACTTCCCTAGCTTCCCACAGAGTTCTCGGTACACCTGATCAGGTCCTGGGGATTTATCCACGTTTATGCATTTCAAGACATCCAGCACTTCCTCCTCTGTAATATGGGCATTTTTCAAGATGTCATTATCTATATCCCTATATTCTATATCCTCCATGTCCTTCTCCACAGTAAATACTGATGTAAAATACTCATTTAGTATCTCCCATCACCTATGGCACAAAGGCCACCTTGCTGATCTTTGAGGGGCCCTATTCTCTCCCTAGTTACTCTTTTGTCCTTAATGTATTTGTAAAACCCTTTAGATTCTTCTTAACCCTTTTTGCCAAAGCTATCTCATGTCCCCTTTTTTGCCCTCTGGTTTCCCTCTTAAGTATACTCCTATTGCCATTATACTCCTCTAAGGATTCACTTGATCTATCCTCCCAACACCTGACATATGCTTCCTTCATTTCTTAACCAAACCCTCAATTTCACTTGTCATCCAGCATTCTCTGGCCTTTCCTTTCCCCCTAACTGGAATATACTTTCTCTGGCCTCTCATTATCTCAGTTCTGAAGGCTTCCCATTTTCCAGCCATCCCTTTATCTGTGAATATCTCCACCCAGTCAGCTTTTGAAGGTTCTTGCCTGATACCGTCAAAATTGGCCTTCCTCCAATTTAGAACTTCAACTTTTAGATCTGCTCTATCCTTTTCCATCACTATTTTAAAACTAATAGAATTATGGTCACTGGCCCCAAAGTGCTCCCCCACCGACACCTCAGTCACCTGCCCTGCCTTATTTCCCAAGAGTAGGTCAAGTTTTGCACCTTCTCTAACATCCACATACTGACTCAGATAATTTTCTTGTGCACTCTTAACAAATTTTTCCATCTAAACCTTCAGTCCTATGGCAGTCCTGTTAAAGTTCAGATTTGAGATGGCCCAGGGAATCTCTTGTGGACTTAACCTGTAAGCCTCTCTTGGTTCGTCCCGGGGATCGTAGTCTTTGGTAATCTGGAATGAAAAACCTCTTACAGACAGTTTGGTTTAATTTTCGTCATCCCCTTTATTTACCAATAGCATCACTCTTACAACATAATGGTGGCACGGTGGCTCAGTGGTTAGCACTGTTGCCTCACAGTGCCAAGGACCAGGGTTCAATTCCCGCCTCAGGCGACTGTCTGTGTGGAGTTTGCACGTTCTCCCCGTGTCTGCGTGGGTTTCCTCCGGGTGCTCCGGTTTCCTCCCACAGTCCAAAGATGTGCAGGTCAGGTGAGTTGGCCATGCTAAATTGCCCGTAGTGTTAGGTGCATTAGTCAGAGGGATATGGGTCTGGGTGGGTTACTCTTTGGAGGGTCGTTATGGACTTGTTGGGCCGAAGGGCCTGTTACCACACTGGAGGTAATCTAATCTAATAACACTGATACCTATAAACCAGGCTAACTAGGTTGTAATAACCCAGGAGACAAGGGTACTGCTCTTCCTTGAATGGCCCTCGCAGGTTACTCGACTGTACTGTCGCAAACAGGCTTCCTTTATACAAAAAGTTTACAGAAACATTGCATGTTCTTAATTCAACAGATAATAGTGAAATACAATAATTTGTAAGGAAGGTCTGTGTGCGCTTGACTGATCACTCCTACAGGCCCTGAGCCATTCATCTGGTGGGAAAAACAAATCCAAGAGTTAGGTGTCTGCTGGTGAGATAAGTTCCTATCATAAAGAGGTACCAGTCTGAGCTAACTGGAAAAGTTCATCAGGTAACCTTGCACAGCTCACATGTCAGATACCATTGTTTTACAAAATGGCTTCTTAGCAAGGAGGGCAAACTTTTGACCATAAATGGCTTCCCAACACGTTGTACCTGAATCTCTTCAATCTTAGGTTAAGAATAATTTCTAAGCTGGCAGCAGACGCCTGCTTTTTAGGCACTGAATCATTCTGTACCTGAGACTGAGATGTTGCTGTAAGGTTGCATTTAAACTGATTCATTAGTCTCGAATTAAACGTGCTCTCTTTTCAGGGTTGTGATTCAAATTCAAATAAGACAGAAGATCTGATTCGTTAGAATTGACAGTGAGGCAGTCTGTAGAATGGTGTGTAAGAACAGCAAGTAAATTAAAGCTTCATCAATATTACCTTTTACAGCATTTTCATTTCATAACCAGTAATGGCCACTCAAAATCATCATAAAGTCTCAAAATGCAATTAAGTTGAATCCATAGCAAGTAAGCACAAAGAGTTAATTTTCTACTGGCTACAGCAATCCCAGCACGAAAATGGCCTCTCTCTCTCTCTCTCTCTCTCCCTCATGTCCTTTTGAACTCTCAAGTCAGGGACTTGTAACAGAAAAGATGTTTTTTCCCTCTGTGTCTGCCTAGTTTGCGTGGGTTTCCTCCCACAATCCAAAGTTGTGCCGGTTAGGGTGGACTGGCCGTGCTAAATTACTCATAGTGCCCCGGGATATGGAGGTTAGGGTGAATTGGCCATGCTAAATTACCCATAGTGCCCAGGGATGTGCAGGTTAGGGTGGATTGGCCGTGCTAAAATACCCATAGTGCCCAGGGATTTGTAGGTTAGGGTGGATTGGCCATGCTAAATTACTCATAGTGTCCAGGGATGTGCAGGTTAGGGTGGATTGGCCAGGCTATATTACCCATAGTGTCCAGGGATGTGCAGGTTAGGGTGGATTGGCTGTGTTAAATTACTCATAGTGCCCAGGGATGTGCAGGTTAGGGTGGATTGGCCGTGCTAAAATACCCATAGTGCCCAGGGATTTGTAGGTTAGGGTGGATTGGCCGTGCTAAATTACCCATAGTGTCCAGGGATGTGCAGGTTAGGGTGGATTGGCCATGCTAAATTACCCATAGTGTCCAGGGATGTGCAGGTTAGGGTGGATTGGCTGTGTTAAATTACTCATAGTGCCCAGGGATGTGCAGGTTAGTGTGGATTGGCCATGCTAAATTACTCATAGTGCCCAGGGATGTGCAGGTTAGGGTGGATTGGCTGTGCTGAATTACCCAACAGCGTTAGGCGCATTAGTCAGAGGAAAATGGGTCTGGGTAGGTTACTCTTTGGACAGTTGGTATGGACTTGTTAGGCCAAATGGCCTGTTTCCATACTGTAGGGAATCTAATCTAATCAAATACAAGCTCCTCAACCTTACCCTACTCACTCACTCACACTCACACACACTCTTTCACACATACACACATACACTCTTTCATTACACAACAGGGTCAACTCATTGCACACTCACTCCATTCCATTTTACCAATAGACATTTGTCCCCAGGGTGGGGGAGTCCAGAACTAGAGGGGCATAGATTTAAGGTGAGAGGGGAAAGATTTAAAAGGGACCTAAGGGGTAACCTTTTCACAGAGAGGGTGGTGCGTGTGTGGAATGAGCTGCCAGAGGAAGTAATGCGGGCTGGTACAATTACAAATTTAAAGGGCATCTGGATGGGCACATGAATAGATAGGGTTTATAGGCCTATGCTGGCAAATCGGATGGTCGACATGGATGAGTTGGACTGAAGGATTTATTTCTGTGCTGTATGACTCTACAACTCTATCCTCACTCTGTGCTTTATGTTGGTTAGTCAGCTCTCCATCCTACCTACTAAATTACCCCTATGCCTGATTGATCTTAGCTTGTGGATTAACCTTTTGTCCAGATTTGATTTCAGATAGTCAACATGGTTTCGTCAAGGGCAGGCCGTGTCTCACAAACCTCATTGAGTTTTTTGAGAAGGTGACCAAGCATGTAGATGAGGGTAGGACAGTTGACATGGTATACACGGACTTCAGTTAAGCCTTTGATAAGGTCCCACGTGGTAGGCTGTTGGAGAAAATGCAGAGGCATGGGATTGAGGGTGATTTAGCAGCTTGGATTAGAAACTGGCTTTCTGAAAAAAGGCAGCGAGTGGTGGTTGATGGAAAATATTCAGCCTGGAGTCCAGTTACTAGAGGTGTGCCACAAGGATCTGTTTTGGGACCACTGCTGTTTGTCATTTTTATAAAATGATGCAGGCACAGGTGGATGGATTAGTAAATTTGCAGATGACACTAAAGTCGGTAGAGTACTGGACAGTGTGGAAGAATGTTACAGGTTGCAGGGGGACTTGAATAAACTGCAGAATTGGGCTGAGAGGTGGCAAATGGAGTTCAATGCAGCTAAATGTGAGGTGGTGCACTTTAGGAAGAATAAGAGGAAGGCAGAGTACTGGATCAACGGAAAGATTCTTGGTAGTGCGGATGTCCAGAGGGATCTTGGAGTCCATGTACATAGATCCCTGAAAGTTGCCACCCAGGTTGATAGTGCTGTTAAGAAAGCATATGGTGTGTTAGGTTTCATTGGTAGAGGGATTGAGTTCTGGAGCTGCAATATCATGCTGCAACTATACAAAACGCTAGTGCAGCTGCACTTGGAATATTGTGTACAGTTCTGGTCGCCATATTTCGGGAAGGATGTGGAAGCATTGGAAAAGGTGCAGAGGAGATTTACCAGGATGTTGCCTGGTCTTGAAGGGAAGGTCTTATAAGGAAAGGCTTGGAGAGACTTGAACCTGTTATCATTGGCAAGAAGAAAGCTAAGAGGGGATTTGATAGAGACATACAAGATGATTAGATAGGGTAGAGAGTGAAAGTCCTTTTCCTAGGAAGATAATGTCAGCGTGTATGAGGGGGCTTAACTACAATTGAGGGGTGATCGATTTAAGACAGATGTCAGAGGCGGGTTCTTTACGCAGAGAGTGGTAAGGATGTGGAATGCCCTACCTGCTAATGTAGTCAACTCATCCATATTAGGGAGATTTAAACAATCCTTAGATAAGCACATGGATGATTTGGGATAGTGTAGGGGGACGAGCTGAGAATAGTTCACAGGTCGGCGCAACATCGAGGGCCAAAGGGCCTGTTCTGCGCTGTATTGTTCGACGTTCTATGTTATGGTAAGTCTTGGATTTGCCTTTTGACTTCCTCGCTTAACTATTTAGTCCCCTGTTAGAATCTCTCTTCCCCTGCAGAACAGGCCCTTTAAGCCCACAATGTTGTACTGAACATGACACCAATTGAGACAAATCCCTTCTGCCTGCCCTTGGTTCAAATCCCTCTGTTCCTTGTGTATTCATGTCCTTATCTCAAAGACCCTGAAACGTCTCTGTCATATCTGCCTCACCACCACCACCCCTGGCAGGCATGTTTCGGACTTCCGCCACACTCTGTGTAGAAAAAAAAAACTTGACCCTCACATCTCCTTTGAACTGTTCCCCCTCTCGCTTTAAATGCATGCCCTCTTCTATTACACATGGCAGCTCTGGGAAAGAGATTGTCAACCCTGGCAATGCATCTGATCATTTTACAGACTCCGACGAAGTCTTCCCTCAGCCTTCAGAGGAAACAACCCCACTTTATCCAGTGTCTCCTTATAGCAGATGGCCTCTAGTCCAGGCAGCATCCTGGTAAACAATTCCTGCACCCTCTCCAAAGCCTCTACACCCTTCCTGGAATGTGGCGACTGGAATTTGAATGCAGAGGTGTAAGTGTGACCTAACTAAAGCCTTATTATGCTGCAGCATGACTACCGGACGCTTGATATGTTCTAGATACAAGGAACATTAACTGTCGGCCACCTTTCCACCCAGTCCACTGGGTCTGAACCTGTCCTTAGGCCGATGTAATTACCTTTGATCAACCCCGGATCACTGGTGGAAGGTTCCAGACGGAAACTCCTCAGAGTGAATTTAAAATTCCAGTTTGCTATGATTGCTCTTCCCTGGAGGATCCTTTAACATGAGATCGTGCATTAAGTGCCACCTCATTACACGATGCCAAATCCCGCATGGCCTGCTCCCTGGGTTCCTGCTCCAAGAAGCAATCTCGAATACATTCGATGAACTCTCTCTTTGAGGGTCTTGTTGCCAATTTCATTCATCCAGTCTGTGTACATAGAACATAGAACATAGAAAAAGACAGCGCAGTACAGGCCCTTCGGCCCTCGATGTTGCGCCGACCGAAGCCTACCTAACCTACACTAACCCACTATCCTCCATATGCTTGTCCAATGCCCGCTTAAATGACCCTAAAGAGGGAGAGTCCACCACTGCTACTGGCAGGGCATTCCATGAACTCACAACCCGCTGAGTAAAGAATCTACCCCTAACATCTGTCCTATACCTACCACCCCTTAATTTAAAGCTGTGTCCCCTAGTAACAGCTGACTCCATACGTGGAAAAAGGTTCTCACTGTCAACCCTATCTAACCCCCTAATCATCTTGTACACCTCTATCAAATCTCCCATAAACTTCTTTTCTCCAATGAGAACAGCCCCAAGTGCCTCAGCCTTTCCTCGTACGATCTTCCTACCATACCAGGCAACATCCTGTTAAACCTCCTCTGCACCCGTTCCAGTGCCTCCACATCCTTCCTATAGTATGGCGACCAAAACTGTACACAATACTCCAGATGTGGCCGCACCAGAGTCCTATACAACTGCAACATGACCTCAGGACTCCGGAACTCAATTCCTCTACCAATAAAGTCCAGTACAAATTCAAACCAGCACTGTAACTTTCTGACAAGCCCCCAGTATTCCCTGGTTTGTACTGTGGAACTACTGTTAGACAACTAGATACATTATCTTGAGTATTGTGTGCATTTCTTTTTCATAGAATCCTTACAGTGCGGAAACAGGCCCTTCAGTCCAACAAGTCCACACTGACCCTCCGAAGATTATCCCACCCAGTTCTCCATTAATCTACACTTACCCCTAACTAATGCATGTAACCTACACATCCCTGAACACTGTAGGCAATTTAGCATGGACAATCCACCCTAATCTGCACACCAGGGGTGGCACGGTGGCTCAGTGGTTAGCACTGCTGCCTCACAGCACCAGGGACCTGGATTCGATTCCCACCTCGGGCGACTGTGTGTGTGTGTGGAGTTTACACGTTCTCCCCATGTGTCTGCATGAGTTTCCTCTGAGTGCTCCGGTTTCCTCCCACAGTCCAAAGATGTGCAGGTCAGGTGAATTGGCCATGCTAAATTACCCATAGTGCCCAAGGATTTGCAGGTTAGGATGGATTGGCCGTGCTAAGTTACCCATAGTGCCCAGGGATGTGCAGGTTAGGGTGAATTGGCCGTGCTAAAATACCCATAGTGCCCGGGAATGTGCAGATTTGGGTGGATTGGCTGTGCTAAATTACTCATAGTGCCCAGGGATGTACAGGTTAGGATGGATTGGCCGTGCTAAATTACGATACTGTTAGGTACAGTAGTTAGGGTTAAATGTAGGGGGGTGGGTTATTCTTTAGAGAGTCAGTGTGGACTTGTTTGGTAAAATGGCCTGTTTCCCCCACTTTAGGGAACGTAATCTAAAACCTTTGGACTGTGGGAGCAAACCGGCACAGACACGAGGGAAGAACGTGTAAACTCCACACAGACAGTCGCCCAAGGCTGGAATCGAACCTGGGTCCCTGGAGCCGTGAGGCAGCAGCGCTAACCACTGAGCCACCATGCCACCTATTGGTCTCCCATTCCAAGGGAGGATGTCCTTGCTATTGAAGGAATCCGACGACGGTTCGCCAGACTGGCTGCCCTAGGGATGTCAGGACTGACATCTGGAGAGAGACTGGATCGACTGGGCTTATACTCGCTGGAATTTAGAAGAATCTTGGGGAGGGGCTCTCACAGACACACACAGAATCCTGATGGGACTGGACAGGCTAGATGCGGGAAGAATGTTCCCGATGTCGGGCAGGTTCAGAACCAGGGGTTACGGTCTAAGAATAAGGGGCACGCCATTCGAGACTGAGCTGAGGAAGGGTTGCTTCGCTCAGAGAGCTGTGAACCTGTGGAATTCTCTCCCACAGGAAGCTATTGGGGCCGGTTCCTTAGATATATTCAAGAGGGAGCTGGACCCGGTCCTTGCGGCTGAAGGGATCAAGGGGTGTGGAGAGAATGTGGGAATGGGATAACTGCGATTGCATGATCAGCCATGGTCATATCGAATGGTGGTGCAGGCCAGAAGGGTTGAATGACCTCCTCCTGCACCTTTGAATGTTACTGTTCGAGTCCTAGTCTCCCCATAGCCTCCGTCCCCTTGGGTCGACAGCACAGCTAGTCAGCTCAACTGGGCTCTGGCTGCAGCAGGCACAGAATCATGACAGCATTGAGAGAGGCCATTCAGCCCACTGAGTCTGCACTGACCCACGCCCCCCCCCCCCCCCACCCCCCCCCCCCAACACTCCCTACCCAGCTGCATTTGCCCTGGCCAATCCAAGTACTCTTGAGGCGATGGGGCGATGTGGTGTGACTAATCCGCCCTGCCTCGCGCCGCTTTGGACTGTGGGAGGAAACCGGACCACCCGGAGGAAACCCACACAGGTCACAAGGGGGAGAATGTGCAAGCTCCGCACGGTCATTTGCCCTGAGGGTGGGATCAAAGCCGGGTCCTTGGTGCTGGGAGGCAGCGCCACTGACCGCTGACACACCGTGCCGCCCCACCCTGACTCAGCTTCTCAGGCCTGCTGTTGCGCTCGCTGAGATTCCGCACGCTCCGCACCCTCCATGCTCCCGACTTAGCCCTGATGACCTGTCGCCGACTCCCCCTTGTTTACCGAAGGCTCTCCAACAATCAAGAAGACAAACTCATATCTGTGGGGGGGAAAGACGTTCTCAGATCAACCTTGGAACGTGTGGCCAGATTAGGTGCCTCCGGGCAATGTCGACTGCTCGCTTTGTAACCTCGAAGCCAGCCCCTGATGACCTTCCAGCCCCCTTGCTCACCGGGATAGTCCACATTGCTGCCTCAGGGATGCCCAAAGAGGCTGCCTTCACCACCTTTCTCCTGAAGAGTTATAATTAGAGTCATAGAGGTGTGCAAGCATGGAAACAGACCCTTCGGTCCAATTTGTCCATGCCGACCAGATATCCTAACCCATCCTAGTCCCACTGAGCACATAGAACATTCCAGCGCAGTACAGGCCCTTCAGCCCTCAATGTTGCGCCGACCTGCGAAACCAGTCGAAAGCCCATCTAACCTCCACTATTCCATTATCATCGGTATGTTTATCCAATGACCATTTCAATACCCTTAAAGTTGGCGAGTCTACTACTGTTGCAGGCAGTGCGTTCCACACCCCTCCAACTCTCTTGAGCAAAGAACCAATCTCTGACATCTGTCCTTTTTCTATCACCCCTCAATTTAAAGCTATGTCCCCTTGTGCTAGCCAGCACCATCTGAGGGAAAAGGCTCTCACTGTCCACTGTATCAAACCTCTGATCATCTTGAATGCCTCCATTAAGTTACCTCTTAACCTTCTTCTCTCTAATGAAAACAACTTCAAGTCCCTCAGCCTTTCCTCATGAGACCTTCCCTCCATACCAGGCAACATCCTGGTAAATCTCGTCTGAACCCTTTTCCAAAGCTTCCACATCCTTCCTATGATGCGGTGACCAGAACTGTACGCAATACTCCACAATGCGGCCGCACCAGAGTTTTGTACAGCTGCAGCATGACCTCATGGCTCCGAAACTCAATCCCTCTACCAATAAAAGCTAACACACCGTGCCAGCATCTATCCCATATCCCTCTAAACCCTTCCTATTCATGTACCCATCCAGATTTTAAATGTTGCAATTGTACCAGCCTCCACCACTTCCTCGGGCAACTCAATCCATACACATACCACCCTCTGCATGAAAACATTGTCCCTTGGGTCCCTTTTATACTTTTCCCCTCTCACCCTAAACCTATGCCCCTCTACTTCTTGACTCCCACACCACAGGGAAAAAGACTTTGTCTATTCACCCTATCGATGCCCCTCACGATTCTATAAACCTCTATAAGGTCACCCCGCAAGCCTCCGATGCTCCAGAGAAAACAGCTCTCAGAGAGAAAACCGCCCGGCCTCATCTCTGTCTCAAATGGGCGCCCCCTTATTTTTCAAAAGTGATCCTGCAGGGCCAGGTGTAAAATATCCCCAGCCCAGATTGTTAAGGGTTAAGTGTGCATTGCAATCAGCAATTGAAGGGGGAATACATGAGAGACAGGCTTCGGGTAAACACGGGCCGTTCTGGTTGGAAGGTAACTGCAGTGACCTTGGCTGGTCTTGGGAACAGACTTGTCGAGCAAAGGCACAGAGACCCACCCACCTGTTTGTGGAATGAGTGGGAAAGGTACTCAGGGACTGCAGTACAGCACGTCATATCCGAGTCAGAACAGTATTAACATTGGGGACTTCTCCCAGCTCAAGAGACATTCACTATCGGACTGGGGTTCGAGAGACCAGATCGTGGGAACGGAAGTAGAGCTCCAAGTGACAGCCATCACCCAGGAGACCCCGATATGACGACAAGGCGGTGAGACTCACTTGTCAACTGTATGGAGAGTTTTCTTTAAGCTAACAGAGGGCAAAAGTGAGGGCTGCAGATGCTGGAAACCAGCCTCCTGGCAGAGCGCTTCAGAGAACATCTCCGGGACACCCGCACCAATCCACCACACCGCCCCGTGGCCCAACTCCCCCTCCCACTCTGCCGAGGACATGGAGGTCCTGGGCCTCCTTCACCGCCGCTCCCTCACCACCAGACGCCTGGAGGAAGAATGCCTCATCTTCCACCTCGGAACACTTCAACCCCAGGGCATCAATGTGGACTTCAACAGTTTCCTCATTTCCCCTTCCTCCACCTCACCCTAGTTCCAACCTTCCAGCTCAGCACCATCCTCAGGACCTGCCCTACCTGCCTGTCTTCCTTCCCACCTATCCACTCCACCCTCCTCTCTGACCTATCACCTCTATCCCCACCCCATTCACCTATTGTACTTTATGCTACTTTCTCCCCAGCCCCATCCCCCCCCCATTTATCTCTCCACCCTGGAGGCTTCCTGCCTGTATTCCTGACGAAGGGCTTTTGCCTGAAACATTGTTTTTCCTGCTCCTCGGATGCTGCATCACTAAACTTTAAGCTAACTGTTGAGTCACTGTTGAGTTTGCATGTACCGAAAGTAAATGAAGTGAATATAGTTGCTTTGTTTTGGAGCACACATTTCTGCGTGTAATCACTTTGATCTGACCTTTCAACCTCACACAGCCAGTTGCCCATGCAACTTCATCCCACCCATTCCAGGAATCAGCCTGCTGTCCCTCAGAATATCAGTTTTGCTTCCGATTTCTATCCCGCTGTCACTTTCACCTGATCTATCACGGATTTCTCAATCCCGTTCCTCGACATCTCTGTATCCATTTCTGATAATGGGCTGGCCTTCGAAATCCATATAGAACCTTACCTGGACTGTACGTGCTCACTCCCTACTTCCTGTAGAAACTCCATGGCACTTTCCCAGTTTTTTTTGTCTCTTCTGGTTTTCGCTAGAGCATCTCCGAAATGACCGGTTCCCTAATCCATGCATTTCCCTTTCCGTTGTGTTTGCTCGATCGGATTGCAAAAGCTCCTATCTCCCACACTTCTGCCTTGATCCCTTCCCTTCCTTCCCGGAAATGATAGGATTTTCCACAGCCTGTCCTCACTCGGATCCTCAATCGCGCCGCTCCTTCATCAGAAAGCTAGTGTGCTTCCAATTAAACCTGTTGGACTATAACCTGGTGTTGTGTGATTTTTAACTTTGTACACCCCAGTCCAACACCGGCATCTCCAAATCGTGCTCACTGAATTTGTGTACTAACTGAATGTATTCAGTACAAATCTTGTATCACATCACAACTCGGCTTCAATCGAAGTTTGAATGAATCATCGGCGGTAATTGAGTTGCGTTTAGTCCTTTGGTGGAGCCAAATCTTCTCTTCCAAACTTGCAGATGGTGTTCATGCAGGATTTGTCATGGGTGGGCAGGGAGACAACAGGGGGTTGACGTGAAATTTCTGGAGCAGGGGGGGGAAGCTCCAATTTAACCCCAGAATGGGAACAGAGAGTGTTGTACTCACAGATGTTGGACAGATGAGGAAATTTCAGTGAGTGTGAGGTTACAGTTAAACCCTGGGCTTTGTGTGAACACATGATAGGATAGTGAAGAAGGCATTTGGTATGCTTTCCCTTATTGGTCAAGAGTATTGAGTACAGGAGTTGGGAGGTCATGTTGCAGCTGTACAGGACATTGGTTAGGCCACTGTTGGAATATTGGGTGCAATTCCGGTCTCCTTCCAATCAGAAAGATGTTGTGAAACTTGAAAGGGTTCAGAAAAGATTTACAAGGATGTTGCCAAGGTTGGAGGGTTTGAGCTACAGGGAGAGGCTGACAGGCTGGGGCTGGAGTGTCGGAGGCTGAGGGATGACCTTATAGAGGTTTACAAAATTATGAGGGGCATGGATAGGGTAAATAGACAAAGTCTTTTCCCTGGGGTGGGGGAGTCTAGAACTAGAGGCATAGGTTTAGGTGAGAAGGGAAAGATATAAAAGAGACCTAAGGGGCAACATTTTCATACAGGGGGTGGTACAAGTTTGGAATGAGCTGCCAGAGGAAGTGGTGGAGGCTGGTACAATTACAACATTTAAGAGGCATCTGGATGGGTATATGAATGGGAAGGGTTGGGAGGGATATGGGCCGGGTGCTGGCAGGTGGGACTAGGTTGGGTTGGGATATCTGGTCGGCATGGACGGATTGGGCCGAAGGATCTCTTTCTGTGCTGTACATCTCGTTGACTCTACAACATGCCTTGGAGGAAATTGAAGGGAAGGGATTTGTTGCAAAGTGCCCTCCCCTCCTCCAGCTCCCTCAGCACGAGGGGCAGGCGCGGCCCCTATTGGCTGGCTCCCGACAGCCCCCCGTGCGGACTGTCCAATAGACTGGAAGCACTTTGGTCCTCCAGCCAATCAGAGCACGCCTATTGTGTGAATGCGGAAGTTATTGCTGCTGCTGCTGCTGCTGCAGCAATAACATTCCTCCAGGAGACACCATCAAGGGGTTCTGTGTGTGTGGGCACTTCAGGCTCCAGTTCATCATCCAACCTGGAGGGACACAAGGACAACAGCACCGTGGAGAAGCCATGGCAGTGTGGGGACTGTGGGAAACGGTACCGGTATCCGTCTGGGCTGGAGATTCATCGGCGAGGTCACACCGGGGAGAGGCCATTCACCTGTAGTATGTGTGCGAAAGGGTTCAGGGATTCATTGAATCTGCTGGCACACCAGCGAATTCACACCGGGGAGAAGCCATTCACCTGCTCTGTGTGTGGGAGGGGATTTATCCAGTCATACACGCTACGGAGACACCAGAGAGTTCATCAGTGAAGACAGCAATTGGAAAGATATAAATATATATAAATATACATATATATTCTTGCTGCTGAGAATCACATCCAGGACTGAACCATGTTCATTCGGACAGTGGGTGAAGTGGGAGGGTCAGAGGGGGTTTATATCTCGTGGGGCTGGTGCTCTCTCAGCCTGGGAGTGCACATTTCCTCTGAAATGATCCACAGAAACTGATGAACAACACTTATTTTTTCCTGGTTTGGAAACAGAGTTTGCCTCCCACTGCAGGTAGATCTAAAGTTGACCCAGTGAGACCATGACATCGGGGAGCAGGAGTACACCATTCAGCCTATCGAGCCTGTTCCACCATTTACTATATTTAATTGGAAAGCACTAGCTTTTGGAGCGCTGCTCCTTCCATCAGGTGGTTGTGAAGGAGCAGCGCTCCAAAAGCTAGTGCTTCCAAATAGGACTATAACCTGGTGTTGCGTGATTTTTAACTTTTGTACACCCCAGTCCAACACTGGCATCTCCAAATCATTTGAGGGGCACTGGACAGTCTTTTCTCCTTCCAGGATTCAAAAGCCAATAATCCTCAGGTCCTAACGGATGCAACTCTGTCAGATCTTAACAGTTTGAGATTTTGGGCTACGAATCCTCCCCTTTCCAACATCCTAAAAAATCATCAGTACAGGATAGGAATTCAGAACAGACCAGTTTAGTTTGGTAACATCTATTTCCTCTCTCATTCCATCCCACACCCTCTCCCTTCATCCTCACTCTGATTTACCTAATAGACCCTCTTTCTCTATTCTTCTGAAAAGGACTGTGGGGTTTGGCTTTACAGCTCTGCACCAACCCCCCCCCCCCTCCCCCCCCACCCAACCCACCCTGCCATTTTCCCCTCCAGATCATAACTCTTCTGACTTTTTCTTGCAGCTATTACAAGGTCAGAGGATGAAATGCCCTCTTAGCTCTGGTTGGCTTTCTGCAGAATTTGGGGTGGAGGGGAAGTGGGTAAGGATAAGGAGAAGGGGGGAATGGGTCAGGGAGAGGAAAGGGGGTTCTGGGGGGGGAGATCCAATCAGCAGCCTAGCCCAATCCTTGCTATCTCCATGGTTGATACCCCAGCAGTGATGGTGCTGACTGAATCATGAACCTAATACAGAACCCCGGTCTTTTAGAGTCGTAGAGACGTACAGCATGGAAACAGACCCTTTGGTCCAACCCGTCCATACCGACCAGATATCCCAACCCAATCTAGTCCCACCTGCCAGCACCCGGCCCATATCCCTCCAAACCCTTCCTATTCATATACCCATCCAAATGCCTCTTAAATGTTGCAACTGTACCAGCCTCCACCACTTCCTCTGGCAGCTCATTCCATACACATACCACCCCCGTGTGAAAAAGTTGCCCCTGAGGTCTCTTTTATATATCTTTCCCCTCTCACACTAAACCTATGCCCTCTAGTTCTGGACTCCCCAACCCCAGGGAAAAGACTTTGCTTATTTATCCTATCCATACCCCTCATAATTTTGTAAACCTCTATAAGGTCACCCCTCAGCCTCCGACGCTCCAGGGAAAACAGCCCCAGCCTGTTCAGCCTCTCCCTATAGCTCAAATCCTCCAACCCTGGCAACTTCCTTATAAATCTTTTCTGAACCCTTTCAAGTTTCACAACAGCTTTTCAATAGGAAGGAGACCAGAATTGCACGCAATATTCCAACAGTGGCCTAACCAATGCCCTGTACAGCCACAACGTGACTTCCCAACTCCTGTACTCAATACTCTGATGAATAAAAGAAAGCATACCAAACACCTTCTTCACTATCCTATCTACCTGCGACTCCACTTTCAAGGAGCTATGGACATGCACTCCAAGGTCTCTTTGTTCAGCAACAATCCCTAGGACCTTACCATTCAGTGTATAAGTCCTGCTAAGATTTGCTTTCCCAAAATGCAGCACCTCACATTTATCTGAATTAAACTCCATCTGACACTCCTCAGCCCATTGGCCCATCTGGTCCAGATCCTGTTGTAATCTGAGGTAACCCTCTTCGTTGTCCACTACACGTCCAATTTTGGTGTCATCGGCAAACTTACTAACTGACAATGTCCAAAGAAAAAAATTAGAAGTTAGGCAGAGAAGGAAAAGTTAGAGAGAATGGATGGGGAATGCAACACAGGATAGAAAATCAGAATAGGCAATTCCATTTTGGTAACATCTGCTTCCTCTTTTATTTCCCAAAAAGTTGCAAAGACTTCACCGCGCACACTCGTCCTCCACTCTCACTCTTGCAGTGCCTCTCCCCATTCTCCTAAAGGGTCTGATTGATGCTGATTCACAGGCCCACACTCAGCTCTTCCTGCCTTGGCCACATGCAACTGAAGGCCAACACAAACAGGAACAGGAGGAAGCCCTGAGACTGAGAGTCCGGGACTCACTGAGACTGCGCAGGCACACTCTGCCGGGGCACGTTGCACCTGCGCTCGCGCACTGTGGCCGCCTCATACGGTCACTCATAGGGGACTTTCCCCAGCGCTGTGGCTGCTGGGTAATCCAACCGCCATTGCCAACCTCAATCTGAGACGGAGCGGCGATGTTTCGCCACTCTTCATGGAAACCGGGGCCTAGCTACCCAACAGACCATGTTTGACATTGTCAAACTTTAACCCAACAGACTATGTAAGGAGCCACATTGTCAAACTTTATAGCCTAAACCAAAGGGGCACAGAATAATATAAGGAGACCGCGCGTGTGCAGGACCTGCCGGTCGGAAGATGGGAAGCAGTCAGTGTCCGCGCCTGCGTGCGGTGAGGTCACGGGCTCTCTGTGACGTCCCCCTCAGGGATACACACACAGGCTGCTGCATTTCATTCCCCTTCAACTCCGGGCACCAGCTCCTTCCTTTGGTGCTGGCATCAAATCCGTTTGCACTCAGTTGCCACTGTCTGATCTCCACCTCCCACAAACCAAACTCTCTCCGCCACTGTCTCTCTGTCGCTGCTTCCATGGCACTAGATCGGGAGACAGACTCAGAATCTCTGTGTTACCCTCACTGACCAGAGGAGGTAAAAAAACAATGACTGCAGATGCTGGAGACCAGGTCCTGGATTAGAGTGGTGCTGGAAGAGCACAGCAGTTCAGGCAGCATCCGAGGAGCTTCGATATCGACGTTTCGGGCAAAAGCCCTTCATCAGGAATAAAGGCAGTGAGCCTGAAGCGTGGAGAGATAAGCTAGAGGAGGGTGGGGGTGGGGAGAAAGTAGCATAGAGTACAATGGGTGAGTGGGGGAGGGAATGAAGGTGATAGGTCAGGGAGGAGAGGGTGGAGTGGATAGGTGGAAAAGGAGATAGGCAGGTCGGACAAGTCATGGGGACAGTGCTGAGCTGGAAGTTTGAAACTAGGGTGAGGTGGGGGAAGGGGAAATAAGGAAACTGTTGAAGTCCACATTGATGCCCTGGGGTTGAAGTGTTCCAAGGCGGAAGATGAGGCGTTCTTCCTCCAGGCGTCTGGTGGTGAGGGAGCGGCGGTGAAGAAGGCCCAGGACCTCCATGTCCTCGGCGGAGTGGGAGGGGGAGTTGAAATGTTGGGCCACGGGGAAGAGCTTCAGGGCAGAGGAAATGACCTGGGAGTTGCAGTGGGAGAGGGACTCCCGGAGATTCTTGTAGAGAGAGAGGAGGAAAACTTCTTCAAGACAGGCATCCTTGCAAGAGGATTCGCAGCAAGGTTAAAATCAACAAGGTAAAAACAATGACTGCAGATGCTGGAAACCAGATTCCGGATTAGTGGTGCTGGAAGAGCACAGCAGTTCAGGCAGCATCCAACGAGCAGCGAAATCGATGTTTCAGGCAAAAGCCCTTCATCAGGAATAAAGGCAGTGAGCCTGAAGCGTGGAGAGATTAGGATGCTCATAATCTTTTATCCTGGGAAGAGGTAGTGCTGCGGTAATGTCACTGGACTGTAATCTGAAACCCAAGGCTAAATTTCAAAGCATCAAGGGCTATGGGAGAAATGTGGAATGGGACATTGAGATCAAGGTAGACATGCAGGAGGCTGGAAGAACGCAGCAAGCCAGGCAGCATCAGGAGGTTGGAGAAGTGAACATTTCGGGTGTATCGCTTCTTCAGGACTGAGAGTTGGTGTAGGAGGAGCTGCAGATAAAGGGGAAGGGTGCAGGATGGTGATGTAGGGATAGGTGAACACAGGTAGAGGGTACAACCTGGTTGGTCAATGGAAGGAATGAATCTGGTTGATAGCTGGAAGGGTCGATCAGAGGAATGGAAGGGAGGTTATTTGAAATCGGAGAACTCAGTGTTGAGTCCTCTGGGCTGTTGGGTGTCCAGGCCGAAGATGAGGTGTCATTCCTCCAATGTTCTGAATAGTTGGACATCTGGAACGCTTGAGAGTGGAATGTCTCCTCGTCCGAGCAGATGAATTGGGAAAATGGGATAGAATTCTTGCAGGATACTGGATGGGAGGAAGTGTATTGCTGGTAGTTATGGGAGTCTGTGGGTTAAAAGTAAACATCCGTCTGGAGACTGTCGCCGGGAATGGAAATAGGGAGGTCAAGGAAGGAGGGGGGAGGTGTCCAAGATGGACCAGGTGAATATGAGGGTGGGGTACAATTTGTGGGCGAAGGGGATGAACAGTTCCAGTTCAGCCTGGGTGCAGGATGATGCGCCGATGCAATCATCGATGTAAGAGAGCAGCCAATGTTCCTATTGAATGGCAGAGCAGAGTCAAAGGGTGAAATGGCATGGCATTCCAACCAGAACACTTTCGCCAAACACATTAACTTGGATTCATTTACCATCCCCTGAGAAAAAGAACGGGAAATGGCATCCCGGCCGGAAATGACATCACAGTAGGAAATGACATCACCAACCCAAGAAAACGCAAACATATACGGGGAACCTCGATTATCCGAATTTAATTATCCAAAAATTGGATTGTCCAAAGGAGATCTCGAGGTCCCGAGAGAAACATTACATCAAAGACGGGTGTCCAACACTGCTCATGTCTTTTGTTTACAGTGATTAAAAGTGCTGCTGAGAACAGTCCTGGGCTGGTGGGAGCGCAGGCACCATCTCTAAATGACTGACCTCCCACCTCCTCTCTCTCTCTTCCCACACTTTCCCTGGAGTTCTATACAGGCGTGTGCCCTGAACCCCCCCTTCCCCAGATAATCACTCCAACATTGCCCTGTACAGGGCAAAGGTGGAAGCTGTCAAAACGTTGTGTGTGTGTGTGTGTGTGCGCGTGATATTTGGAGACTCACCCCCCGAAAAGGCAGTCTTGCTGTTGGTGTTCAGTTGGGCTACCCTGGAGAGGGCGCAGGAGCAGAAGGGGGGGCATGGGAAGGGGGAGGCATGTTGGACAAGGTTGGTGGTGCAGATGGGGGGGCACTGTTGTGGGGGGTGGGGGGTGTGGGTGGGGGGGTGATGGGGGCAGTGTTGGATGGGGTTGGGGGGCAGGCAGGGGTGATGTTAGATAGGATTTGGGGGCAGTGTTGGAGGGGGTTTGGTGGTGGGTGGTGTTGGGGCTGGGGGGGCGGCAGTGTTGGGTGGGCTTTAAGGGTGAGTGGGTATGGAGGGGCGGGGCCTCACGCACGCTGTGATGCTGCCTTATCCCCTGAACAGGGATCAGACTTTACAGAAAACTCCAAGCCTCAGAGGAAAGGCATTGAATCAATTAACCGAATAATTAATTATCCAAACGAAATAGTGCCCGTCCATCTCGTTCGGATAATCAAGGTTCCTCTGTAAATAGATAGTGGGCTACACCACCAGTGCTTCATTTGGAGGCTCCCTGAAGATGTTACCTAGTTCAACAACAAAATGTCTGAAAATGAACCTTCCAGCTTAGCGAGCAAACCTACATCCAGTGCCAAATGGCCTCTCCCTGCTCCTGGTTTCCATCCTTTGACTGTACACTTCTGGATTACCAGCTTTTTATGACCAGGAACAAATTCCCTTCCCCTTATACAAAATACCTTTCTTGCGTGCCCGACATTGGTTTGAGCTTGGGTGAAGATGTTAACCATCAGGCTGGATAAAGGGCAGCCAGTCAATGTCATTCCAAAAGGTTTGCAACTGAAGCTGCTGCCGATAGAAATCTGGGGATGAAAGCAGATTATGAGATGGACAGAAGGAGTCTACCAAAAGGACACAGATTAGTTAAATATTGGACAAAATAATGGCAGATGGATTATTCTGTGGAAAATGTGAATTTGTCCACTTCGTGTAGACAAGGCAAATATTACTTAAATGAAGAATGATTTCAGAACGCTGCAGTGCAGAGGAATCTTAGTAGTGTTGAGGATGAATCACAAAATATTAGTCCACAGAGACAGAAAGTAATACCGAAGGCAAATGTCCTTTATTGCAAGGAAATGGAGGATAAAAGTTGCTCCAGTTATAGAGGGCATTGGTGGACTTAACTGAGACCATTGTGTGCAATATTGGTGTTGTACTTTGATGGATATAATTGTTTTGGAATCATTCCAAGAGATTTCAGTATGATGCATCCTGGACTGAAGGAATTGTCTTTTGAGTAAACATTGAGAAGGTTAATCGTTGTGAGTTCTAGTCAAGGAGAACAACCACAGCATCTCCACACTCAACATGTGTCCATAAACTTTCCTATTCTGATCGATCTACTACACAGCTTCTTAAGGATCCTCACATCATTGTTGAAGTCTGAAGGGCCAGGACCAGAATTGGACACAATACTCTGGTCAATAGATAATAGACAATAGGTGCAGGAGTAGGCCATTCTGCCCTTCGAGCCAGCACCACCATTCATTATGATCATGGCTGATCATCCTTAATCAGTATCCTGTTTCTGCCTTATTCCCATAACCCTTGATTCCACTATCTTTAAGAGCTCTATCCACCCCTTTCTTGAAAGTATCCAGAGACTTGGCCTCCACTGCCCTCTGGGGCAGATCATTCCATACAACCACCACTCTCTGGGTGAAGAGGTTTCTCCTCAACTCTGTTCTAAATGGCCTGCCCCTTATTTTTAAACTGTGTCCTCTGGTTCGGGACTCACCCATCAGCGGAAACATGCTTCCTGCCTCCAGAGTCTCCAATCCTGGTCCAGGCCCTACCTGAGCTTTGCAAAGATTCAGCAGATTTTTGTTCCCAATCTCTCTGTTTCTGAAACTGAGAATCTCATCTGCTTTGCTTATTCTTCCTTCATGTCCTCCCTACTGCCATTTACGACCTTCACACATGAACCCCAGGTCCCTCTTTCTCTCTCTCCTCACTCTTCAGAATTGTGCAATTAAGTCAACATTGCCTCTCCCAACCTCTCCTGCCCAATCACATCCCCTCATACCTCTCTGTAGCAAATTCATTCCAGTGATGGAGATGAGGCTGCATTCAGCTGAGAATAACAGGGTAAAAACAATGGCTGCAGATGCTGGAAACCCAGATTCTGGATTAGTGGGGCTGGAAGAGCACAGCAGTTCAGGCAGCATCCGAGGAGCTTCGAAATCGACGTTTCGGGCAAAAGCCCTTCATCAGGAATAACGGGGCCTGAACCCCAGTTGGGAATCTGCTGAGGGCGTAGAACTGGATGTAGGTTTGCTCGTTGAGCTGGAACATTTTCAGATGTTTCATCACCATTCTAGGTAACATCTTCACTCAGCCTCCAGATAAAGCACTGCTAATGATTCCTGCTTTCTATTTATATGTTTGGCTTTCTTTGGGTTGGTGATGTCATTTCCTGTTCTTTGTCTCAGGGAGTGGTAAATCGGGTCCAAGTCAATGTGTTTGTTGGTAGCGTTTGGGTTGGAATGCCACGCTTCTAGAACTGTTCGAGAAATAGGCAGGTGGTTGAGGACCAATGAGAAAATGACTGGGGGAGGGGCGACTCGCGCTATTGGTGACCCTTGCCCAAGGATTCAGATGTCCAAAGATGCACAGGGCTATGTAGATTAGCCATGGTAAATGCAGGGTTACAGGGTTAGGGAGCAGGTGGGATGCTCTTCGGAGGGTCAGTGTGAACTCAATAGCCTCACTGTAGGGATTGTGTGTTCCACCACCTTGCACTTGGAGAGTCACGAGACTAGGAGATAGAGAAGCTGAAGAGAGACCATTTGGGTCCAGACCACTTTTCACATCCTTTTACTCTAATTGTCTTTGATGTGTCATTTTGTATTGTTTCACTAATAATTGTTTCACGGTGGCTCAGTGGTTAGCACGGCTGCCTCACAGCGCCAGAGACCCAGGTTCGATTCCAGCCTTGGATGACTGTCTGTGTGGAGTTTGCACGTTCCCCACCCACCCCTGTGTCTGCATGAGTATCCCCCGGGCGCTCCAGTTTCCTCTGGCAATCTAAAGATGTGCAGGTTAGGTGACTTGGCCATGCTAAATTACCCATAGTGCCCAGGGATGTGCAGGTCAGGGTGGATTGGCCATGCTAAATTACCCATAGTGCCTAGGGATGTGCAGGTCAGGGTGGATTGGCCATACTAAATTACCCATAGTGCCCAGGGATGTATAGGTTGGCGTGGATTGGCCATGCTAAATTACCCATAGTCCCCAGGGATGTGTAGATTAGGGTGGATTGGCTGTGCTAAATTGTCCCATAGTGCCCAGGGATGTGCAGGTTAGGATGGATTGGCCATGCTAAATTACCCATAGTGTTGCAGGGATGTGTAGATTAGGGTGGATTGGCAGTGCTAAATTATCCATAGTGCCCAGGGATGTGCAGGTTAGGGTGGATTGGCCATGCTAAATTACCCATAGTGCACAGGGATGTGTAGGGTAGGTGCATTAGTCAGGGGAAACGTCGGGTAGGGGAATGGGTCTGGGTGGGATACTCTTTGGAGGGTCGGTGTGGTCTGGACTAGATTGGGTTGGGATGTCTGGTCGGCATGGACGGGTTGGACCGAAGGGTCTGTTTCCATGCTGTACATCTCTATGACTCTATAAATGGCCTGTTTCCACACTGTAGGGATTTAATGATTTGATTTTCAGGACATTTCCTGTTTAGATTGATGTCCTTCACAGAAAGTAGGTGAGAGGGGTTTAGCAGAAAATGAGTCTCAAAAGGTTATTGGTAGAGGGGCCTGAGTGGGAGAAGAGATTTGATTTGTTTTTGACAGCAATGTTAGGAAATGGTGTTAAGGAATCAATTAATCCTTCGACCAAACTCTGAAATGATTTGAAGTGAGGGTCTACATTGTAGCCCGCGGTTATGTTTGATTCAGTGAAAATAAGACCGGACGCATTCAAGATCCTGTTGTACTCTGAGAAAATCTACTTCACTGTCTGCTACACCAACTATTTTGGTGTCATCTGCAAGCGAACTAACGATACCTCCCCTATTCTCATTCAAATCTCATAAATAACAAACAGCAGTGGACCCAGCACCGATTAGAATTAGAATCCCCACAGTGTGGAAACTGGCCCTTCAGCCCAACAAGTCCACACCGACCCTCCAAAGAATATCCCTCCCAGACTCATTACCCTATATTCCTCCTGGCTAATGCATCTAATCTACACATCCCTGCATATTGTGGGCAATTCGACTTGGCCGATCCACCTTAACCGGCACATCTTTGGACTGTGGGAGGAAACCAGATCACCTGGAGAGAACCCACCCAGGCTCGGGAGGACAACGTGCAAACTGCACACAGATAGCCATCCGAGGCTGGAGTTGCATCTGCGTCACTGGTGCTGTGAGGCAGCAGTGCTAACCACTGAACCACCGTGCTGCCCATAAAATTCAAATTCGCTATGGTGGAACTCAAACCCATTTCCCCAGACCTAGTCTCCGGATTATTAGTCCAGCAACAATGCTACTACACCGTAGGAACGCCACTGGTGAGGCAAACCAGGGGAGGACTTATACAGTGGGTCCTGGGGTGCGTTGCTGAACAAAGGCACCTATGGATGCAGGTTCATTGTTCCTTGTAATTGGAGTAGCAAGTAGACAGGGTGGTGTAGAAGGCATTTAGCATTTTTGCCTTCACTGGTCAGAATATTGAATATCGCGGAGCTGGGGCATCATTTTGTGGCTGTACAGGACATTGGTGAGGCCACTTTGAGAATACTGCGTACAATTCTGGTCTCCCTCCTATAGGAAGGATGTTGTTAAACTTGAGAGGGTGCAGAAAAGATTTACATGGATGTTGCTGGGACTGGAGGGTTTGAGCTAAAGGGAGAGGCTGAATAGGCTGGGGCTGTTTTCCCTGGAGCGTTGATGGCTGTGTTGAAACCTTATAGAGGTTTGTAAAATCATGAGGGGCATGGATAGGGTGAATAACTTTTTCTCAGGATAAGCGTGCCCAAGCATAGGTTTAAGGTGAAAGGGAAAAGATTTTTAAACTGACCTGAGGGCTAACTTTTTCACATAGCGGATGTGGAATGAGCCGCCAGAGGAAGTGGTGGAGGCTGGTACAATGACAGCATTGAAAAGGCATCTGGATGGGGACAGGGATAGGGAGGGTTTGGAGGGATGTGGGTCAAGGGCTGGCCAATAGGACTAGGTCAGATTGGCGTGATTGGCGTGTCTAGAGTTGGGCTGTTTCTACGCTGTATAACTCTATGACATGTTAACTGGTTGGAAGTGCTGGTCCACATCAGAGACGGTGGTCATTTTTGATTCCATATAAAAATGACAGGACACATGTTAATGTTTGAGCAGATGTATCAAAATGAAGGAGGACACTCTGGGTAAGAACACAGTCTCCGCGTAAACATTCCTAGATCTGCCCCCAGAGGCACCAGTGAAAAACCCTCCAACAAATCTCTGAGCTCGGAGAATCCTTTCTCAGACTGTTTCACATCACAGACTCCACAGCGACTGATGTAATCCAATAACTGATGAGTTTTCACGTGAATGGACCGATTACAAAACTATCACTCTCTGCCAAAATCACACAGGGCTCTTAAGCAACTGGCTTCCCACAGCCAGCCAAACACTGATAACGTCCAGGTGCTGACTAGGATCCCAGGCCTTCCCATTTTTTTCCCTGTCCTCTGGGAGCAGTTGGTCTCTCTGCTCCCACAGAGCAAGCCAACTGCTCTCAGCTCTGGTGGGTTTCTGCTGTCCAATTGGCACCTTTCAGATCGATAAAGCGTTTCCTTAATGAAGGCCCAAACTATAATTATCCCCCCTCGTCATCTGTAACTTTCCTTACCCCGAGTATAACCACAACAGCAATAAAAACAGGACAAACGTGTCAAGTCCACACTGACCCTCCGAAGAGTATCCCACCCAAACCCATTCCTCTACATTTACCCCTAATACACCCAACCCACACATCCCTGAGCACTATGGGTAATTTAGCATGGCCGATCCACCCTTACCCGCACATCCCTGGGCACTATGGGTAATTTAGCACATCCAATCCATCTCGATTGGACATCCCTGGACTACCAGAGGAAACTGGAACAAACCCACACAGACATGGCGGAGAATGTACATACCTTACACAGACAATCACCTGAGGAATCAAACCTGGGTCCCTGGTGCCGTGAGGCAGCAGTGCTAACCACTGAACCACCGTGCTGCCCCTATTGACCGCACTGAAGATGCATAAGGTTCAATCTCAGTGTTAAGGAACAGAGGCTTGCATTGCGCCTAGTTTGAATTTTGTGAATTTACAAGAAGTCCCACCGTGTTGAATATGCTTGAAAGTCAGAACAAGGAACTGAGCATCTACAGTCAAGATGGATGGTAGGTGGATCATTCTATTCCCTGGGAATAGGTGGAGCTGAGGACCATTCTCCAGAGGATTGTGGCATGCTTAGGTTTCAGAAAGAGTGAATAATTTAAAGATTTACATCTCTTAGGGTCATACAGCATGGAAACAGACCCTTCGGTCCAACCAGTCCATGCCGAACATAATCCCAAAGCTGAACTAGTCCCACCTGCCTGCTCCTGGCCCATATCCCTCCAAACATTTCCTATTCATGTACTTACCCGAATGTCTTTTAAATGCTGTAATAGTACCCGTATCCACCACTTCCTCTGGCAGCTCATTCCATACACACACCACCCTCAATGTGAAGAAGTTGCCCCTTAGGTCTCTTTTATATCTTTCCCCTCTCACCCTAAACCTATCCCCTCTAGCTCTGGACTCCCCCACCCCAGGGAAAAGACTTTGTCTATTCATCCTGCACACTCCACACACGAACCAGCCTCTGCATAAAGAATTTGCCTTATATGTCTTTTTTTAAATCTCTGTCCTCTCAACTTAAAAATGTGGCCCCTAGTCTTGAAATTCCCTATCTTAGGGAAAATCCAACTTTATCCATAGAGTCGTAGAGATGTACAGCATGGAAACAGACCCTTCAGTCCAACCTGTCCATGCTGACCCAGATATCCCAACCCAATCTAGTCCCACCTGCCAGCACCCGGCCCATATCCCTCCAAACCCTTCCTATTCATATACCCATCCAAATGCCTTTTAAAATGCTGCAATTGTACCAGCCCCCACCACTTCCTCTGGCAGCCCATTCCATACATGTACCACCTTCTGTGTGAAAAAGTTGCCCCTTAGGTCTCTTTTATACGTTTCCCCTCTCACCCTCAACCTCTGCCCTCTAGTTCTGGACTCCCACACCTCAGGGAAAAGACTTTGTCCATTTATCCTATCCATGCCCCTCATAATTTTGTAAACCCCTATACCTCTCATTATTTTATAAACACCTATCAGGTCACCTCTCAACCTCCTATGCTCCAGTGAATAAAGTCCCAGCCTCTCTTTATAATTCAAACCCTCCATTCCCAGCCCCACCGTGGTAAATCTCTTCTGAACCCTCTCCAGCTTAATAATATCCTTTGTATAACTGAACGATTAACTCTTACAAGAGTAGGTAAGGAGCGAGGTAAGGAGTAAACTGGAAGGCATAACATCTCCAATTGGGCAGCATATCGTGAAATCAATGGTGTTTTTAAATGTTTCTGTCCACATTGTTGTGAGTGAGTCACAGTCTGAGTGAAGGGATGACCCTTCAGAACTGAGATTACATGAGATTAGATTAGATTGCTTATGAAGAGGAGTTTCTTCAGCCAGAGAGTGGTGGAGCTGTGGGGGCCAAGTCATTAAGATAAGAGATTGATAGGTTCTCGATTGGTCAGAGGATCAAAGGTTATGGGAAGAAGGCAGGAGAGTGGGGCTTGAGAAACATATCAGCCATGATTGAATGGCAGGGTAGACTCGATGGGCCGAACGGCCTAATTCTACTCCTATGTCTTGTGGAGATGGGGGAAATACATTGTCTCTTTGTTAATCCCATTACGAACCGGTGCACCATCAGTTGATTCACCCAACTCCTAATAAGGCCAATCACATGCATTTGATATGTTCGACCTTGGTGCATCTTTTTTTATTCAAACAGGTATCTTTAATAAACAGAATATTGTTGCTCATCTGCAATCAAAATATTTTAAAAAAACACGGAACTGGAAAACAAAATGTTGACCCCTTTAGCTCATGACAGTTTGGAGAAAAATACTTTCAGCCAATTAGCTCTCAAATGAAACAAATGATTAAGGTGTGTGACGTTCAGATCATTCGATTAGATCCCCTTACGGTGTGGAAACAGGCCCTTCGGCCCAACTAGTCCACACTGACCCTCCGAAGAGTAACCCACCCAGACCCATTTCCCTCTGACTAACACACCTAAAACTGTGGGCAATTTAGCATGGTCAATTCACCCTAACCTGCACATCTTTGGACTGTGGGAGGAAACCCATGCAGATACAGGGAGAATGGGCAAAGTCCACACAGACAGGTGAGAATCAAACCCAGGACCCTGGTGTCGTGAGGCAGTAATGCTAACCACTGAGCCACTGTGCCGTCATCTTTCCTGCCAGTCTCATTCGTCATCCAGAATAGATGATCCAAACTTCTATCACTGCCCGACTGACCGGCACCTGGCTCCCAGATTACTGGTTTGAGTCTCATCAGGAAGAGACGACGCCGAGACCACCTCTTGGGAGGGACATAACGCACGCTGACATTCCACCCCCATCCCCACCCTACCCCCACTCCCCCCACCCTACACCCATAATCCTCCCACCCCCCCACTCCCCCCACCCCCCCCCACCCCACACCCATAATCCCCCCACCCCCCCACTCCTCCCAAACCCCACACCCAAATACCCCCACCCCCACAACCCCCCCACACCCCACACCCAAACGCCCCCACCCCCACCTCAAACCACCTCCTCGCCCCACCCCACCCCACATCCCACACTCCCAGACCCCACCCCCCCACCCCATTACCCAACCCCACACCCCAACCCACGCCCACCCCCTCACACCCCACACTAACACCCCCCCCCCACCCCCCACACCCCCACCCCCTCACCCCACGCCTTTCTTGCAAGAAGGTTTTAATAAAATTCGCTGCTTCAGATTTTGACTCAGTCTGAAATTTATTGATACAGTGAGCTCTGTTTCTCACAATTTGGGGGCTCCGTCCGGGATGCCCTTCATCACCGGCAGGGTAAAGCACCGTCGACAGCTGGGAAGATGCGTCCCGTTCCTTTTAATACGGTCCTGTGTTCCTCGGCGGTGGGATTCCCCCTTCTGGTTGACTGATCGAGATCCAATGGGAGTCTATCTGAACCAGGCGAAAGGGTTGTAAGTAGGGACAGGGGACTTTGAAGTACCGCCTTGGTGGCTGGGATTGAGTTTTAGTAGTTTATAAGAGACTAACGAAAGAACTCAATATGGCCTGTGCCGAGGGTAAAGAAAAAGCCTCCAGGAAAAAGGGAAATGAAAATGGAGGCGGGGTCCCTGACAACATTCCTCCAGAAAGTCCTTTGGGAAGGATGTTGTGGAATTGAAAAAATAATACTTGTACAAGGTGAAAAGATAGGAAAAAGATGATTAAATATCGTTGCTTTGTACGCACTGAGGAATCCATTTTTCGTCCCGCCATCTTCTGGACAAAGTAAGGGTCAGATGAAGACTGGGTTGGTAAATATTTGAATTTATATGTCAATGGAAAACAGCCTTACAGTCAGGAGGGATCAGATTATACTTCTTGTCAGAAGGGCTTGTAGCTGAAGGGCTATTGAGGGTACACTTCATAACTAACTTATGGCCAGACATCCAGAAAAATATTCAAAAGCTAGAGGAGTCGTTGTGGGAAGCTCAAAGTGTCTGCGAGATACGGTGTCTGTGTGTGAGAGAGAGAGAAGAGCTGTACAGCAAGTCAAAAGTTTAACCCTTTGTGGTTCGGTTTGAATGCACATTTGTTTGTTGGTGATTGAATGTTTGTGCTTTGTTTCCAGGAGCTTGAGATCCGGGACTGTTTTGAATCTGATTTCTATTATGGAAATTTTAACATGATTTCTTTTAAGGTTAAAGATTTTACAGTGATTATGAAATAAAATGTTAACTCCTGTTCTTCTAACTAATGTCTTTTATCCTTACATAAAAGCAATTTATGGAGGACAGTTGAAGTCTCAGTTCAACATTAGATTGTAATAAATCAATAAAATTCCTCTGGTTAATATCGGTGACCTTGGATTCAGCCATTATTCATGCATTGGAAGTTTTTTTTTAACTTGAATAGACAAATCCTTTTAAGTCAGCTCCAGTTATTTCACAACCTATAGCATTGTAATTGAGCAATGACTGGTCAGGACTACTTAAGAGAACTAATTTTGGATTTAAATTAAGGGACTAAAACTGGGTAATTATAGTGGATTTCAAAGTTGGGAACTGTATGCATTTTACATTTTAAATATTAAACACTGAATAAATGAATTTATAATATATAAATATATATTTACAAGTAAGGTTCCAAAATGTATAGTTAGGAACAGGCTTTAAAGTTAGACAAGCATCAATTGATAAATTGTATTTGAGATTACAGGGAGCAAGAAATATTGCAATATTTCTTTAAAAGAATCAAGGTCTAAACAAAACATTGGGTGATGAGGGATGACCATGGGGTGGCCCTAAAGCTGTTCAGTTGGTTAAATTGGCTCAGCAATTGGTCTGGCAACATAACATGAGAAGCAGAAACAGAAGGCAAAAAGCCATGGTTAATGAGGTAATAAAGAAAAGGACAAAACTAAAAGGAGAAGGAAACCGGAATGGTGGCGGGCAGCATGTTGAAACTAAAGGGAGAAGGAAGGATCGGGGAGGAGATGTTAAGGGGTCTGGTGGACAGGAACAAGGATCCAAGTGGAAATCCCCACAGGCGGGATGTTATTACTGTGGAAAGACAGGTCACTTTAAGAGAGAGTGTCCTGATCCGAAAAAGGAAGTAAAGGCAGTGCCGTTTATGAACCTTGATGAAGACTAGGGGTTAGATTAGATTAGATTACTTACAGTGTGGAAACAGGCCCTTCGGCCCAACAAGTCCACACCGCCCCGCCGAAGCGTAACCCACCCATACCCCTACATTTACATCTACCCCTTACCAAATACTACGGGCAATTTAGCATGGCCAATTCACCTAACCTGCACATCTTTGGACTGCGGGAGGAAACTGGAGCACCCGGAGGAAACCCACGCAGACACGGGGGAGAATGTGCAAACTCCACACAGTCAGTCGCCTGAGGTGGGAATTGAACCCAGGTCTCTGGCGCTGTGAGGCAGCAGTGCTAACCACTGTGTCACCGTGTCGCCCTGTCAGGGGTTCCTGCCCCCGGGGAACCAGGAACCTTTAAAAATTTAAAGGTGGGACCTTACAAAGAGGACGTAGTTTTCCTAGTCGATACGGAGGCAGCAAGGTCATCCTTAAATTTGAAGCTGAAAATGTGTTGCTGGAAAAGCGCAGCAGGTCAGGCAGCATCCAAGGAGCAGGAGAATCGATGCTGCCTGACCTGCTGCGCTTTTCCAGCCACACATTTTTCAGCTCTGATCTCCAGCATCTGCAGTCCTCACTTCCTCCTTAAAATTTAAGCCCAAGGCAGCGGGAACGAAAAAGTGAATTGGACTATGGCGACAGTTTTGTGATGAGAGGCACGAAGAATCAGTTTTGCGCTCATGACGAGATACTGCCACCAAATTGGGGATTGAATTAACTGCAAAAGGTGCGATGGAATCTGTCGAGGTTTTTAAAAATGAATGTGCTCGAGCAAAACGATTACAGAAACAGAATGAGAAGTCACAAGTGACTGATAAACAAACAGAACTGCGCATTAAACAGTTTTTAAAATGTTTTAGTCACTTGCTGCGTTTCCGCCCTGAATTATAAGATATAATTAATATTTATAATAAATCGATTGTATTAGTCTAATTCGATATTAATTGGCAGGATTCCTTCACACATTCTCAGTGACCTGTCATATTGATTCATAGCTAACTTAAAACATGACTGCATTAATTCATTGTTAATTAAAGAATGGAAAGCTACATTACTGGCCAGAGTGTGTACAGGCAGCAACAGCCTTATTGGTGGAGGAAAGTCAGAAACTTACTTTTGGGGGAGCCTTTATAGTCAGCACCCCACACCAGGTACGGACCCATACTAAATCAGAAAGCAGGACAATGGCTCACAGAGTCTAGGATCTTGAAATATGAGGCGATCTTAATCGAGCAGAATGACCTTGCGTTAGTCACAGGCAGTTGCTTAAATCCAGCTGCATTTCTGTGGCGGGGAGAGGGGGTGGCTCTTGGCAATCTAGAACACGACTGCCTTGATATTATTGAATATCAGACTAATGTGCGGATGGACCTAAGGGACGTACCGTTACATGTGGGAGCTCGGTTGTTTATCGACGGGTCCTCTCGGGTGATTGAGGGTAAAGGCACAATGGATATGGTGTAGTAGATTGGACAGAGGGAAGCGTTATTGAGGCTGAAAGACTGCCTAGTGGCTGGTCAGCCCAAACTTGTGAACTCTATGCCCTAGAAAGAGCTCTCAGAGCCTTAGAAGACAAGGAAGGAACGGTGTACGCAGACTCCAAATATGTGTTTGGAGTAGTACACACCTTCAGAAAAATTTGGCAAGAAAGAGGACTGATAAATAGCAGAGGAAAAGAACTAGCTCATGAGGAATTGATAAAACAAATGCCGGAATCTCTGTTACTCCCGAGAGAAATAGCAGTAGTTCATATAAACGGACATCAGAAGGGGAATGAACCGGAAGTAAGAGGTAATAAACCGACCGATGAGGGAGCTAAAGAAGCAGCCCTGAATCCACAAGGAGCAGCGATATACTCCCTAATACCTGCAATTCCAGATCTTCAGGGTGCTCCGTTGTTTACTGCAAAGGAGGAAAAGGAACTTAAAGATTTAGGAGCTGCAAAGACAACGGATGGGTCCTGGATGTTACCCAATGGGGGGAGATGTTGAATAAAATGATGATGTGAGAGATTATGGCTGTCTTACATCAGGGGAGTCACTGGGGAGTGCAAGCAATGTGTGATTTAGTCTGAAGGAAATATAGATGCAAAGGGAACATGCAAAAAAGTAAACAAGAAGGTGTTAAGGAAACAAGTCCCAGGAGGGAGAGAAAGTGGGCTAAGACCATTTCAGAACATCCAGGTAGATTATACCAAATTACCCCGAGTGGGAAGACTGAGTTATATGCTGGTAATGGTTGATCACCGATCTGGATGGCTGGAGGCATATCCTTTAGCCACTGCCACCGCAAGTGGGGTGTCCAAGATAATACTTGAACACAAAATCCCCAGATACGGGATAGTAGAGTGTATAGATTTGGATCAGGGAACTCATTTTACTTGCAGTGTACTCCAGGGAGTGATGAAGGGGTTAGGAATGTCCTGGGAGTTCCACACTCCTTGGCACCCCCCTTCATCAGGGAAGGTTGAGAGAATGAACCAGACACTCAAGAGGCAGTTATCTAAACTAGTAATAGAAACCAGACTCCCTTGGACTAAGTGTTTACCTATAGCCCTTTTGCGAGTGCGTACGGCCCCAAGGAAAGATTTGGTGCTGTCCCCTTATGAGATATTGTTTGGCCTTTCCTATCTGGGAACAAAAGGGGAACGGCTGACCCTGGAGACTAAAGATCTGTTCTTAAAGAAGTATATACTGGGCTTGTCTTCCTCCTTATCTTTCCTCAGGAAACAGAGTTTGTTGGCACAGACTCCACCCCTTGAATTCACTGTCCATCCGATCCAACCGGGGAATTGGGTTCTGGTCAAATCTTGGACTGAGACCAAATTGCAACCAGACTAGGGGGGGGGGGGCCGTGCCAAGCTCTCTTGACCACTGAAACAGTGATAAGAACGGCAGAGAAAGGCTGGACTCACTACACTCGGATTAAGGGGCCAGTGGAATCTCTGGTTGAGACAGAAATCTGGACACCCGAATCGACAAAAGAGCCACTTAAACTTAAGTTGAAAAGACTTTAAATAACTGATTATAACTTAAGCTGAAAAGACTTTATACAGTGGCAGAGCGAGCGCGGGTTATGTTCTGTAGTATTGTATTCTAAGTCTCTCGGTGCTTCAATACCACTGTAAAATGGGAAGAATGTTTAGGTACATCAGATTAGCTTTACTAGTCTTAGGATTCTGTCAGGCCATGGTGTGGTCATCTTAATTAGTGATAACGGTTCCAGAAAGTACAAATCCACAAGTCATAGAAACAGATGCCTGCAGCCTGGTGGATCGTGGAGATGTAAAAAAATCAAAGGCAATACAGTAACACAGAAATAACATCTTTGGTTCTATGAAAAAGGTCCCAAAAGGGGGGGGCATGGGATAAGACTAACGGGATGGAAGTGTCCTGGAGAGAGAAGTGTGAGGATAATGAATAGCAGAGGCAGGAAGACCTCAGAGGTGATCTCTTGATTAATCCACTCGTTACAGTCCACCGAGGCCCCTTCTGACTAGCTCTTGACTGTCCCGATAAAAAGTGTAACCCGATATATTTAACAATAAAGAAAACCTCATGGTATGAAGCGGTTTTAGGGAGAGAAACCCATCAGGTCCAATTAAACCAAATATTTGGAATAGAGATGAAAGCAAATGGGAAGGATTTCCTGTTTTAAAGTACAGGTGAAAGACAGAATCCGAGTAGGGGAAAGGAATATTAGAGCCCCTTACTCTGACCCTAAGGTGATAAAAATTGGAGAGATAAAGGACTTAAAGCAGACCATTGAAGTAGAAACAGTCTACGGGGATACAAATGCCTGGGCTGAATGGGTAAAGTACACGGTGAAAAGTTTGAATAAAAGCAATTGTTATGTATGTGCCTGTGGGAGACCGATGGCCCAAGTAGTCCCCTTTCTGCTCGGGTTGAAGCGAGACAGGAGGGACATGGCATTCATGATAGCCCAGTATCAGGATGAGACCGCATGGAGTAATAAAGATTGTATGTCCCTTCTTATTAATGTTCCCTCCCTTAAAGAAGGAAGATTTTAAAACGCCCCCCATGTTTTCTGCCGTGGTCGGAAATCACACATCGTGTGTAAACAGGCGAGGTCCAGATATTTGGGGGAGCTGAAACCATGTACCGAAATTGAGTATGTGGTGCAAAAGGGAGGGAACTACTCAGCATTAGGAATTCTCCCGAGCGGATCTAGATTAGATTAGATTAGATTACTTACAGTGTGGAAACAGGCCCTTCGGCCCAACAAGTCCACACCGCCCCGCCGAAGCGTAACCCACCCATACCCCTACATCTACCTAACTACGGGCAATTTAGCATGGCCAATTCACCTGACCTGCACATCTTTGGAGTGTAGGAGGAAACTGGAGCACCCGGAGGAAACCCACGCAGACACGGGGAGAATGTGCAAACTCCACACAGTCAGTCGCCTGAGGCGGGAATTGAACCCAGGTCTCTGGCGCTGTGAGGCAGCAGTGCTAACCATCTGTGGTGGTACTGCAGAGGGAAAATATTGAGACCCAGCCAACCTCCAGATTGGAGGGGCATGCGTGCGATTGTGCAATTGGCAATCCTGTTCAGCCTGGCATTTGAAAAGAAAGAGATGGTAAAGAAAGGGGGACGGAGTAAGAATCACTATTGGATACTTCGTTTGATGATCAGGTATATCTAGACTCTATAGGAGTCCCAAGAGGGGTACCCGATGAGTTCAAGGCTCGTAACCAGATCACAGCAGGTTTTGAATCGGCCTTTTCTAGTGGGTAACAGTCAACAAAAATGTGGACTGGATAAATTATATTTTCTATAATCAGCAAAGGTTTATCAATTACACCAGAGACACAATTAAGGGTCTAGCCGAACAACTTGATGCAACTAGCAGAATGGCCTGGGAGAATAGAATGGCCCTAGATATGATCCTCGCAGAAAAAGGGTGTGTGTGTGTGTGTAATGTTAGGAGGGAGCTGTTGTACCTTTATTCCAAATAACACAGCCCCAGATGGGCCTATTACTCCGGCCCTGCAAGGCCTAACAACCTTGGTGGAAGAACTAGCCGAAAACTCAGGAATCAACACATCACTCACCAGGTGGCTAGAATCGTGGTTTGGGAAGTGGAAGGCTGTGGTGGTTTCAGTCCTTACCTCTTTGATCGTGGTGGTGGGAGTACTAATCGCACTAGGGTGCTGGATCTTACCCTGGGCACGGGGGTTAATTCTAAGTTTGATTGAAACAACTTTAGCCACATGAGTGCCCTTAAAGAACAACTGGGGGGAAGAAAACCTGTTGAACAATGAGGGAATAAGTGACCCCGGGAAGAATTCCAGAATAGATGAAATTTTGGGAAAATTTGTGGGTCAGTTTGGAAGCAACATTAAAAAAAAGATGCAGAAGATAACAAAAGATAATAAAAAGAAAAGGGGGAAATTGTGGAATATAGGTAAAACAGTGTTACTTCTATTTAGTGTATAATTGTGGGATATAGGTAAATAATTACTAACTTTAGTGTATAATTGTGGATAATTGGGTACTAAATTTGGTGCATAATTATTCGAGCAAATAATTTCTTTCTTCATGATAGTTTAAATAATTTACAGTCTCAGCAAAATAGCTGAAACGCATAAACTAGACAAGAAAAGGCACATTGTTAAAATGTATATTCAGGAATGGAATGTACCAATGAACAGTGGAAGATGTTACAAGCAAACAGATAAAGTGAAAGGAACATCAAGATCCAAGTTTAGCAAAATCTCCCTTATGTCAGCACTTAGAGGGGAGGGTCGCCAACTTGGAGAAGTGGGGGGGAAGTAATAAGGGTGGAGCGCAGCTGGGTAGAGGCAGACACAATAAGGGAGATCGATAGGTATGAAGACCTATGAGGCAAACGGGGAGTACCAAAAATTAAAACTGTATAAATTGTAAAGCGATCCCTGAATGTGTGTGCCCACCGGTCACCCCGTCTTGCAAGAAGGTTTCAATAAAATTCGCTGCTTCAGATTTTGACTCGGACTGAAGTTTATTATACGGTGAGCCCTGTTTCTCACAGGATGTTTTCTCTGGAACGTCGGAGGCTGAGGGGTGACCTGACAGAGGTTTATAAAATCATGAGGGGCACGGACAGGGGAAATAGACAAGGTCTTTTCCCTGGGGTTGGGAGAGTCCAGAACTACAGGGTATAAGTAGAGGGGAAAGATTTAAAAGGGACCTGGGGGCAGTTTTTCCACGTGGAGGGTGGTGCGTGTATGGAATGAGGTGCCAGAGGAAGTGGTGGGCGCACTGGTACAATTGCAACATTTGAAGGGCAACTGGAGAGGGACATGAATGGGAAGGTTTAGAGCGATATGGGCCAAGTGCTGGCAAGTGGGACTAGATCAGGTTAGGGATATCTGGTCGGCACGGACGAGTTGGACTGAAGGGTCTATTTTCGTGCTCTACACCTCTCTGACTAGATTGGAGATTATCTCAGAACCTATGTGTTACTCTCACTGACATTTGTTCGGGGAGCAGTGGAGGCTGAGTTATTGAATATATTACAGACTACATTGGAAAGATGTTTAAAGGAGAGGGTTGGGGGGGAAGGAAACGGGAGCCAAGGCTGATGCTGGATCAACCACAATATTTTTGCATGATTCAGCGCGTTCAGTTGACCTATAGGCCAATCTAACTCCTGTTTCTTATGATCTCTGTGTCCGGGACAGGAAGAGGTGAGTGTGGAGTTGTTAATAGCTATATGTCTGCAGTATCCGAATGGAGAGGGTGTGTATTATGTACAGCAGAGGGAGAGTGTGTGGGGTGGAGATCTTCAGCTTTTAGTTGAATGAGGGAGAAAAGGACTTTTCACAGATGTTTTTGTTCTGAATTTCTAGTGACAGTTTTTGTAATCACCTTTCCCAGGATATTAGGAGGAAACAAGTTGCAGACAGGAATCTCAAACCAAGCACCACATTAGGACCAAGTAGTCGCGGAGGGAACGGTCTTTGCGGAAGGCGGAAAGGGGTGGGGAGGGAAATATATCCCTGGTGGTGGGGTCCGTTTGGAGGTGGCAGAAATGTCGGCAGAAATGTCGGCAGGTGATGCGCTTTATGCGAAGGTTGGTAGGGTGGAAGGTGAGGACCGGGGGCGTTCTGTCCTTGTTATGGTTGGAGGGGTGGGGTCTGAGGTGCGGGCCGTGGATGAGATACACTGGAGGGAATCTTTAACCACGTGGGAGGGGAAATTACGGTCTTTGAAGAAGGAGGCCATCTGGTGTGTTCTGTGGTGGAACTGGTCCTCCTGGGTGGAGACCCATTCCCCTCTGACTAATGCACCTAACACTACGGGCAATTGTAGCATGGCCAATTCACCTGATCTGCACATCTTTGGAGTGTGCGAGGAAAGCAGAGCACCCAGAGGAAACCCACGCAGATACGGGGAGAATGTGCAAACTCCACACAGTCAGTCGCCAGAGGCTGGAATCGAACTTGGGACCCTGGTGCTGTGAGGCAGCAGTGCTAACCACTGTGTCACCGTGCCACTATGTTGGTAGGATTTCTGTGGCAGCAAGGAGTGTAGATGGATCCCATGGATGGAAGGTTGGTTTCCATATTGGACTGTGCTGTGCACACAACCTTCTGTAGTTTCATATGGTCCCAGACAGAGCAGTCGGCGTATCAGGCTAACGTACCCAGTGTCAAGAGTGTGGTGCTGGAAAAGCACGGCCGGTCAGGCAGCATCTGAGGAGCAGGAGAGTCGACGTTTCGGGCATAAGCCCTTCATCAGGAAATGTTTTCAGTGTGCTATCTATGAAGGGGAGAGACAGGGTGTCGGAAAGAGAGAAACAAACCTGAAACGTTCAGCTGACTCGACAAAAGCTTTCAATGCTTGTCAAAGGAGTTAATATTTCAGGTACTCTTTGCTACCTTCCCCCACCCTCCCCTCTGACCTATCACCTCCATCCCCTCCCCCACTCACCTACTGTACCCTTTGCTACCTTCCCCCACCCTCCCCTCTGACCTATCACCTCCATCCCCACCCCCATTCACCTACTGTACCCTTTGCTACCTTCCCCCACCCTCCCCTCTGACCTATCACCTCCATCCCCTCCCCCACTCACCTACTGTACCCTTTGCTACCTTCCCCCACCCTCCCCTCTGACCTATCACCTCCATCCCCACCCCCATTCACCTATTGTACTCTATGCTACTTTCTCCCCACCCTCCTCTCATTTATCTCCCCACTCTGCAGGCTCCCTGCCTCTAGATTAGATAGATAGATTACTTACAGTGTGGAAACAGGCCCTTCGGCAAACACCGCCCCGCCGAAGCGCTACCCACCCATACCCCTACATTTACCCCTTACCTAACACTACGGGCAATTTACCATGGCCAATTCACCTGACCTGTACATCTTTGGACTGTGGGAGGAAACCAGAGCACCCGCAGGAAACCCACGCAGACACGGGGAGAATGTGCAAATTCCACACAGTCAGTCGCCTGAGGCAGGAATTGAACCCGGATCTCTGGCGCTGTGAGCAGCAGTGTTAACCACTGTGTCACCGTACCGCCCACTTCTATTCCTGATGAAGGGCTTTTGCCCGAAACGTCGATTTTCCTGCTCCTTGGATGCTGCCTGACCTGCTTGTGCTTTTCCAGCACCACTCTAATCCAGACTTCAGGCGATGAGTCAAGTGTCACTCCAGGCTTTGGTCGAACAGAGGATTCTGATCTCGTCCCTATATTCAGGGAGGAGAGAATTGAGAGCAAGGTTGTGTCCCTTGAGAAAGTCGCTATAACGCTCCAGGGTGGTTGAAGGAGATACACAGTCTTTTATTTTGCAGAGCTTCGTCGCTTATTAAAGGATTCCGCTTTTGCATAAATGAAAAAGACTGCATTACTGCTGAATATTGACGGGAGTGGTGTGTCAGCCCATTCTTTTGAATTAAGTTAAATCGTGCTCAGTTAAAGGACTCTGTTCTTGTTGGTGTTATTCGAAATGGCCTATTCATCCTGCAGTATCGTGATCTTGAAGGCTTAAGTAACATCTAACCTGGAATCAGAGGGCAGTGATGAGTGGGGTACCGCGGGGTTCAGTGCTGTCCCATCCCATATGGTTCCAGAACCGTCAGATGCGATTATACAAAAACATTCCATTCAATATGATCATGACTGACCATGCAATCTCAGTGAGCCATTCCTGCTTTCTCTCCATCCCCCTCCATCGCGTTTATATATTATCGAAATCCATAGGTTTCCAGTCTCAGCTCAGTCCCGAGTGGCTTACCCCTTTATTCTTAAACCGTCACCTCTCGTTCTGAACTTCAATCCCCCCCCTCCTCCCCCAACATCAGGAGCATTCTTCTCGCATCTAGCCTGTCCTGTTCCCAGCAGGATTGTGTGTGTGTCTATGAGATTCCCTCCCTGCCCCCCCCATTCTTCTGAATTCCAGTGAGTACAAGCCCAGTCGATCCAATCTTTCTCTATATGTCATCCCTGCCATCCCAGGGAATCACTCCCTCATTAGCAAGGATATCATTCCTCTTACGCGGAGACCCACCCTGCAGCCAGTACTCAAGGTGTGGCCTCAGCAAGGCTCTGTGTAACGGCAGCAAAGGCATCCTGACCCAGATACCCAAAACCGTCTCACTATGAGCCACTAGCTTTCCTCACTGCCTGCTGTAGGCTGCACGCCAACCCTCAGCGACTGCCCCACCGTGACTCCCAGCTCGCGTTGCACCTCACCTTCTCTTAACCCGCCACCGTTCAGGTCATAATCTGACTTCCTGTTTTGCCACCAAAGTGGATAACCTCATATCATAGAATCCCCCTGGTGGCACAGTGGTTAGCACTGCTGCCTCACAGCACCAGGGTCCCAGGTTCAATTCCCGCCCGCCTCAGGCGACTGACTGTGTGGAGTTTGCACGTTCTCCCCGTGTCTGCTCCGGTTTCCTCCGGGTGCTCCGGTTTCCTCCCACAGTCCAAAGATGTGCAGGCCAGGTGAATTTTAGATTAGATTACATTACAGTGTGGAAACAGGCCCTTCGGCCCAACAAGTCCACACCGATCCGCTGAAGCGCAACCCACCCATACCCCTACATTTAACCCCTTACCCTAACACTATGGGTAATTTAGCGTGGCCAATTCACCTGACCTGCACATCCTTGGACTGTGGGAGGAAACCGGAGCACCCGGAGGAAACCCATGCAGACACAGGGAGAATGTGCAAACTCCACACAGTTAGTCACCTGAGGCGGGAATTGAACCCGGGTCTCTGGCGCTGTGAGGCAGCAGTGCTAACCACTGTGCCATCGTGCCGCCCACAATTGGCCGTGCTAAATTGCCCATAATGCTAGGTGCTAAGTCAGAGGGGTGTGGGTTGCTCTTTGGAGGGTCGCGGTGTGGACTCGTTGGGCCGAAAGGCTTATTTCCACACTGGAGAGAATCGAATCTAATCTACGGTGTGGAAACAGGCCCTTCGGCCCAACAAGTCTACACCAACCCTCTGATGAGTAACCCACCCAGACCCACTTCCCCAACCCTATTACTCTACATTTACCCCTGACTAATGCACCTAGCCTACACATCCTTGGGCAGTTTAGGATGGCCAATTCACCGAACCTGCACATCATTGGATTGGGAGGAAAAAAATCGAAGCGCCCAGAGGAAACCCACGCAGACAATGTGCAAACTCCACACAGACAGTCACCCAAGGTTGGAATCGAACCTGGGTCCCTGACGCTGTGAGGCAACAGTGCTAACCACTGAGCCACCCCGATGGTATTAAATAATGGGGCAGGCTCGATGGGCTGAATGGTGTACTCCCGCTCCCCGATGTCATGGTCTCACTGGGTCGGCTTCAGATCTACCTGCAGTGGGAGGCAAACTCTGTTTCCTAACCAGGAGAAAGTAAACGTTGTTCATCAGCTTCTGGGGATCATTTCAGAGGAAACGTGCACTCCCAGGCTGAGAGAGCACCAGCCTCACGGGGGATAAAAATAAAATGGACAGACCCACCCACTTCATCAATTATCCAAACGAACATATCTATCCACATTACATGGCGTTTGACCACCTCAGTCTGCCCAAGACACCCTGCAGCCATTTAGCGTCCTCCTCACAATGCACGCTGCCACCCAGCTCAATGGCGCCTGCACATTTGGAGTTATGCTTCTCACAGCCTGAGCTTCCCATTGTGAAAGCAAATCCAGCTTATCCCAGTTACTCCTCATAACTCTAATTCTCCACAGCAGGCCACCACCCGGTCAATCATAGAATCCCCTACGGTGTGGAAACAGGCCCTGGGGCCCAACAAGCCGACACTGACCCTCTGAAGTGTAACCCACCCAGGCCCATTCCCCTGCCCTATTACTCTACAGTTGCCCCTGACTAATGCATCTGACCCCTGCACATCCCTGAATACTGTGCATAATATAGCATGGCCAGTTCACCCTAACTTGCACATCCCTGGGCACTATGGGTAATTTAGCATGGCCAGTTCACCCTAACTTGCACATCCCTGGGCACTATGGGTAATTTAGCACGGCCAATCCACCCTAACGTGCTCATCCCTGGACACTATGGGTCATTTAGCACGGCCTATCCACCCTAACCTACACATCCCTGGACACTATGGGTAATTTAGCATGGCCAATCCACCATAAGCTGCACTGTGTGGAAACAGGCCCTTCAGCCCAACTAGTCCACACCAACCCTCTGAAGAGTAACCCACCCAAACCCGCTTCCCTCTAACTAATGCACCTAACACCATGGGTAATTTAGCATGGCCAATTCACCCTAACCTGCACATCTTTGGACTGTGGGAGGAAACCGGAGCACCCGGAGGAAACCCACGCAGACACGGGGAGAACGTGCAAACTTCACACTGACAGTCGCCCGAGGCTGGAATTGAACCCGGGTCCCTGGTGCTGTGAGGCAGCAGTGCTAACCACTGAACCACCGTGCCACCCCAACAAGGATCATACCCCTAAACTAACGAGCCACATAAATTGTATTTCTTCATTTTTGAAATCAAAAATTTACCCTTAGACTTGGTACTTACGAATCATTGCCTAGGGACCCTTTGTACCAAAGATGTTGCCGCAAGTGGCAAATTGTAAACTTTTTGTTTGAGTACATGACGATAAAGCTGTTTCGAATTCTAACCCAATACTCAGTACCGAAGCAAGAGGTGACTGTTTCGGATAGCAGCCAGTTTGAAACTATACAGAAGTCTGACGAGGAGTAGATTAGATTAGATTAGATTCCCTCCAGTGTGGAAACTGGCCCTTCGGCCCAACCAGTCCACACCGACCCTCCGAAGAGTAACCCACCCAGACCCATTTCCCTCTGACTAATGCACCTAACACTATGGAGCAATTTAGCATGGCCAACTCACCTGACCTGCACATCTTTGTGACTGTGGGAGGAAACCCACACAAACACAGGGAGAACGTGTAAACTCCACACAGACAGTCACCTGAGGCTGGAATCGAACCTGGGACCCTGGTGCTGTGAGGCAGCCGTGCTAACCACTGAGCTGCTGTGCCTGCCCCCTTTGTGCAGAGTAGCCCACTTTGTGCCGAGACCTCGAGGGAACCAGTGGAGAAGGTGCCAACCACAGGATGATACGACTGCATAATCCCTCAGGACACATCAATTCAGATATAGCCCACACTTTCACTGCAATCCACGGGTGTGCAACATGAACTGAGCTGAGCTTAGCCTTTATCAGAATAATTTGTTGCGACCTGCAGTCAATCCTTCAGTGACCCTATCGACTTTATCGGGGTAACTCACCCCTGTGGGTTTGCAAGATACTAAGCCTTAATGTTTAGATCAGAGTGTTGCTGGAAAAGCACAGCAGGTCAGGCAGCATCCGAGGAGCAGGAGAGTCAATGTTTCGGGCAAAAGCCCTTCATCAGGACTCTGAGCCTTAATGTGTTTAACCATCAAAGCTGTGCTGCTGCAGTTTATTAAATTGAAATCACTTGCTACTTAAAAGGGTCCCAGAAGGGCACTGCTTGTCACTGGCCACTCGGGTGTTTTCATATCTTCCTGGTGGTGGCAATTGAATAAAGATTTGTGCACTTTGTGTCTTTCACTGTGTCTCACAACTGCACACACACACACCATGGGTGCTGGGGAAAAAAATAAGCACTACTGCATTTAGGCGGTAGTGTGGGGGTTAAGAAAAATAAATAACAGAAGATTTACGTTAGAAATAAAAACAAACAAGAGGTTTGGCCACTCGGGTGTTTTCCCCCTTTTGGAGATGGGATCAGTGTGTATAAAAAGAAAAAAAAAAATAAAAGGGTTCCGGGCTCATTCATATACGAAGCTCTGAGCTCACAGATCATTACACCAAGCACCGTTCATGTTTTTTCTTTATTTTTAATTCACCAGATGCAGCATCACTGGTCAATATCTATTACTCTGTCCCTAACTGCCCCCCCCCTTGTAAAGATGGGGGGAGGGGGGGGGGGAAGCTGCCTTCTTGAACACGTGCCGTAGGTAGACTCACAATGTCCCTCAAGGCGGTGAATTCCAGGCTTCTGACCCAGCGACACTGAAGGAAAGGGGACATAGGTTTCCGATTCGGAACGGGGAGGGGGGTGTTCCCGTGTATCTGCTGTCCTTGTTCTTCTAAATGGAAATGGTCACACGGGCTTGGAAGTCGCTGTCTGAGGATCTTTGATAGAACTGACCCAGCATCAATGCAGGCTTCCGAGTCGGGACAGGGAATGACTCGGAGGGGAACTGGCAGCGTGCTCCCACTGCTCTTGACGCAGGGAGTGCTCACGGAGTTGCAAGGCGCTGTCTAAGCACCATTGAAGAGTTTCTGCAGCGCACCTTGTAGATGGTACACACTGCTGCGACTGAACTTTGGTGGAGGGAGGGAGCGGGGGGGTTTGTGGATGTGGTGCCAATCGAGCTGCACGGGGAGGGGGGCGAGTTCTGCTTTGTCCCTGGGCGGTGTCGAGCTTCTCGAGTGTTGTCAGAGCTGCCCCCCCCCCATCCAGGGGCGAGTGGGGAGTATTCCCTCCCCCCCCTCTGACTTGTGCCTTGTTGATGATGGGACAGAGCTTTGAGAAGTCAGGAGGGGAGTGACTCGCTGCAAGATCTCTTGTGTCTGATCCACTCTTGCAGCCACTGTGTTTACACAGGACAGCTGTCTTCATTTTCCCTTTGGCTCAACTTCTGACCTCCCCCCGCCCCAGGGGCTGTTATTTTATCAAGGGTTCATTCTGCATTTTAACCCCTTGTCATCCCTACCCAGATAGTGGTTGGTTGGTGGGGGTGGAGGGTGTGGAAACAGAGTCCAGAGAAGCTATTTTTTTGTTGTTGGCTTGTTCATCTATTAGTTGCTCTCATTTTTCCCCCAAAAGGTTGCTCGAGTTCCGATTTGGGTCACAAGTCAGGGGAAACTTTAACCTTCCCTTTCAGAGGAAAGGGCAGAGAGAGTTTTGGGGCGGCACGGTGGCTCAGTGGTTAGCACCGCTGCCTCACAGCGCCAGGGACTCCGGTTTGATCCCACCCTCAGGCGACCGTCTGTGTGGAGTTTGCACGTTCTCACACCTCCCCCAACCCAATGTCTGCGTGGGTTTCCTCCGGGTGCTCTGTTTCCCCCTCACAATCCAAAAGATGTGCAGGTTAGGGTGGATTGGCCATGCTAAATTACCCATAGTGCCCAGGGGTGTGCAGGTTAGGGTGGATTGGCCGTGCTAAATTACCCATAGTGCCCAGGGGTGTGCAGGTTAGGGTGGATTGGCCATGCTAGATTACCCATAGTGCCCAGGGGTGTGCAGGTTAGGCTGGATTGGCTGTGCAGAATTACCCATAGTGCCCTGGGATGTGTAGGTTAGGGTGGATTGGCCGTGCTAAATTACCCACAGTGCCCAGGGATGTACAGGTTAGGGTGGATTGGCCATGCTAAATTACCCATAGTACCCTGGGATGTGTAGGTTAGGTGCATTAGTCAGAGGTAAATGTAGAGTAATAGGGAATGGGTTTGGGTGGGGCACACTTCGGAGGGTCGGTGTGGACTTGTTGGGCCGAAGGCTGTAGGGATTCTGTGATCACACCCTTGCTCTGGGCTTAACCTGTCCACATTCCAGGAGGGCCTGACCGAGGGGGGGGGGGGTGACATTGGGGGAGGACTTGACTCTTCCGTTTGGGGGAAAAAAATAAAGAGTGGAGGCTCGGGCCATGTGTGGGCAGAGAGAAATGGAACGGTACACAGCATTAGAGGGGGGACACTGCAATGTGGTCAAAAGGTGCTCATCCCAATCGCTGGCTGACTGGAGAGACGATGGCCTTAGTGGTATTGTCGCTGGACTGAATGTCTGGAGGAACCCCCATCAATAATATTCTCGGGAGCGGTGTTCTAATCCTGCCTGGCAGAATTTGAATTCAAGAAGTCGGGGGGGTGTGGTAATCTGGAATTAAAGAGTAAAGTCACCACGAATTGTTGTGGGGAAAGCTCTACTGATTTGCTATTGCCCTTCAGGGCATGAAGCTGCTGTCCTTACCGAAGTCTTGCACTTTGGAAAAAGAGGAATACAGGCATGAACTATTTTCTAAACAGTGGGAAAACTCATAAACCCAAAGTACAAAGGAATCTGGGAGTGCTAGATTCTCGAAAGGTTGGCTTGCAGGTTGAGTCCGCGGTTAAGAAAGAGAGTGTAATGTTGTCGTTTATCTCAAGGGGGGTTGGAATGTCAAAGCAGTGATGTGCTATTGCGACTTTATGAGGCTCTAGTTAGGCCCCATTTGGAATACTGTGTCCAAATCTGGGCCCCACGCCTTGGGAAGGACATACTGGCACTGGAGATGTCCAGCGGAGATTCACACGGATGATCCCTGGAATGGTAGGCCCAATATACGATGAACGACTGAGGATCCTGGGATTGTATTCATTCGAGTTTAGAAGGTTGAGGGGAGATCTAATAGTAACTTACAAGAGAATGCATGGCTTAGAAAGGGTGGACGCTGGGAGGTTGTTTCCGTTAGGCGGGGAGACTAGGACCCACGGGCACAACCTTAGAATAAGAGGGGGTCAACTTAGAACGGAAATGAGGAGACATTTCTTCAGCCAGAGAGTGGTGGGCCTGTGGAATTCATTGCCACGGAGTGCAGTGGAGGCCGGGACGTTAAATGTAGAGATTGACAAATTCTTGATCTCGCAGGGAATTAAGGGATACGGGGAGAGTGCGGGTAAGTGGTGTTGAAATGCCCATCAGCCATGATTGAATGGCGGATTGGACTCAAAGGGCCGAATGGCCTTACTTCCACTCCTATGTCTTACCCTGGTCTGGAGGACACGTGACTCCAGACTGTCAGCCAACATGGTGGAGTTTTCACTGCCCATTGGGCGATTAGGAACAGGGGTATAAGTGCTGGGCCAGCCAGTGATGCCCCCATCCCGTCAACACAAATTGGACTAATTCAGCCCTTTATTCGACCTCCAAACCCTCCCTATTCATGTCCCCATCCAGATGCTTTTTAAATGCTGTCATTGTACCAGCCTCTACCACTTCCTCTGGCAGCTCATTCCACACACGTACCACCCTCTGGGTGAAACAGTTACCCCTCAGGTCCCTTTAAAATCTTTACTCTCCTCACCCTAAACCTAGGCCCCTCTAGTTTTGGACTCCCCCCAAGCTCAGGGAAAAGACTGTGTCTACTTCATCTATCCATGCCCCTCACGAATGTTATGTCACTTCACGAGAAAGTGAGGGCAGCAGATGCTGGAGATCAGAGTCGAGAGTGTGTTGCTGGAAAAGCGCAGCAGGTCAGGCAGCATCCGAGGAGCAGGAGAATCAACATTTCAGGCCTAAGCTTTTCATCATTTCCTGAAGAAGGGCATTTGCCCGAAACATCGATTCTCCTGCTCCTCGGATGCTGCCTGACCTGCTGTGCTTTTCCAGCACCACACTCTTGACTTCAAACACTCATCCAAGTCCTTTTTTTTTGAAAGATGGTGAGGTTCCCCTCCAGGGCAGTGCACTCCAGACCCCCACCCCTCAGGGTGAAACGAATTGTCCACAAATCCCCCCTCAACCTCCTGCCATTCACTTGAAAACAATGCCCCACCCCCCCACCCCTTTCCATTGACCCTTTGACTGAATGAAACAACAGCCCCTTGTTCAGCCCCCTCACAGTCCCGGACGCCTCGATTAGGTTCCCGCAAACCTTCTCCTCAAGCTTATCCTGCCTCCCTTCGGAGGGTCTACACAACACGGAGGTGGTCTCACAATCCTGCTGTCCTACTGCCAATTGACCTGGCCTCCTGCTGTAGATCCAATGGGACGGAAAGAAAATCGTAGAATCTCTAGAGAGTGTGGAAACAGGCCCTTCGGCCCAACAAGGGCCCAACACTGACCATTCGATGAGTCCAGGTGGGTGACTCTATCTCTTATTACTCTACATTTACCCCTCATTAATAGACCCAACCTGCACATCCCTGGGCACTATGGGTAATTTAGCACAGTCAATCCACCCTAACCTGCACATCCCTGGGCACTATGGGTAATTTAGCACAGTCAATCCACCCTAACCTGCACATCCCTGGGCACTATGGGTAATTTAGCACGGCCAATCCACCCTAACCTGCACATTCCTGGGCACTATGGGTAATTTAGCACGGCCAATCCACCCTAACCTGCACATCCCTGGGCACTATGGGTAATTTAGCACGGCCAATCCACCCTAACCTGCACATCCCTGGGTACTATGGGTAATTTAGCACGGCCAATTCACTCTAACCTGCACATTGTTAGATTGTGGGAGGAAACTCGAATACCCGGAGGAAACCCATACGGGGGGAGGGGGAGGGGGAGGGGGAGGGGGAGGGGGGGAGGGGGAGGGGGAGGGGGAGGGGGGGAGGGGGGGGGGGGGTGGAGAGAGAGCGAAGACTAATGTGCAAACTCCACACAGACAGTCACCAGAGGCTGGAATTGAACCTGGGTCCCTCGCACTTTGAGGCAGCAGTGCTCACCACTGAGCCTTACAATTACAAAAGTATTTGTTTTCAATCTCCCGCGGGGGTGGAGTTAATACCAGTTGCTCCCTAGGATACAATCTCCTTCCTCAGCTTCTGTGACTGGTTTCAGTGGGATTGTGCAGTAGTACTATGGCAGAACTGTTAATCCAGATCCCCACCCAACAAAGGTAATGTTGTGGGGACCTGGGTTCGAATCCAGCCACAGGCAGATGGTAGAATCTGAACTGAATAAGTATCTGGAATTAAGAGTCTACTGATGAGCATAAATCCATCATCAGAAAAGCTCATCTGGTTCACTAATTGATTCCCTACATTTTGTCCAAACAGTGCTGAAAGAGGCCCTTCGGCCCAACAAGTCCACACTGAACCCATCCAGACCCATTCCCCTACATTAACCCTTGACTAATGCACCTTACCCTACACATCCCTGGGCACTATGGGTAATTTAGCATGGCCAATCCACCCTAACCTGCACATCCCTGGGCACTATGGGTAATTTAGCATAGTCAATCCACCCTAACCTACACATCCCTGGGCACTATGGGTAATTTAGCATAGTCAATCCACCCTAACCTGCACACCTTTGGATTGTGGGAGGAAACTGCACACAGACACAGGGAGAATGTGTGAGTGCCACACTGGCAGTCGCCCCAAGGTTGGAGTCGAGTCTGGGTCCCTGGCGCCCATGGAGGCAGCCGTGCTACCCACTGAACTGCCGCCCCGCCACGGTGCCTTTTAGGAAACTGTGTGACTCCAAGAGCCTTGACTGCCCTTTGGGCAATGAGGGATGGGCAGCGAGTGCCAGCCTAGCCAGTGTGGCCCCCCCCCCCCCATACCCTGCCGCCAACGAGCAACAAGAAGTAAAAGGCGCAGACAGCGTCACCGAGAGCGGCCAGTCCAGCAGCCCGGTAACTCCAGCATCCTTCCCGCTGTCCGAACGGAGACCGGGCTGATCCGCAGCAGCCTGCACTCACTTGTGAACCCGCTGGTGCCTCAGCAGGCTGGACGAGTGGGTGAACCGCTTCCCGCAGCGCGGGCAGGAGAACGGCCTCTCCCCGGTGTGGGCGCCCTGGTGCGCCACAAGGTGGCAGGACTGCAGGAAGCCCTTGCCGCACACCGAGCAGGTGAACGGACGCTCCCCGGTGTGGACCCGCCGGTGGGTCAGCAGGTGGGAGGCCTGGATGAAGCTCTTCCCGCACTCGGAGCAGGTGAACGGCCTCTCCCCGGTGTGGACCCGCTGGTGGTCCCAGAGGTGGGACGAGTGATTGAAGCCCTTGCCGCACTCGGAGCAGGTGAATGGCCGCTCCCCGGTGTGGACCCGCTGGTGGTTCCTCAGGTAGGACGACCGAGTGTACCCCTTCCCGCACTCGGAGCAGGTGAACGGCCTCTCCCCCGTGTGGACCCTCCGGTGGTTCCAGAGGTCAGATGACTGAAGAAAGCCCTTCCCGCACTCGGAGCAGGTGAACGGCCGCTCCCCTGTGGGGGCGTGCTGATGCGGGATCTGGAATCCCTCCTCGTCCTTTCCACTTCTGCGTGGATTCATGGATTCCGCCGAACAGAGGCAAATACCCCCCCCGTAATTCAGCCCCAGCCCTGGTGAATCAAGATGCGGTCAGACTTTTAAACTGGCTCGAGAATTCTGTTTGCAAATTCTGTGAAAGGGAGTTTGCAAAATCACGGTCAGACCATGACAGAAATTCAGAACAGACGTTTCCAGTTTCTGTGGAACATTTTTCTCATCTCTTGTTTACGTAACGTTGTAGACCTCCATCCCACGCAGTGTCCCTCTATTCTTTCCCTTCTGTAGCTAATCCGCCTGAAAATGCCGAATTAATGCCCACCAGGACTCGATCTGAAAGTCTTCATTCTGATTACTAAAGACAAAAAAAGTATTTATTTACAATTACATTTTACTGGACTAAATAAAACAGATTAAAGTCGCCATAGTCTCGTCAGACCAGAGGTTGGGACTTCTTTTCATTGGAGTGTAGGAGTTTGAGAAGCGACTTTATAGAGGTTTATAAAATCATGAGAGGTATAGATAGAGCTAATGTTAGTTGTCTTTTCTCTAGGATGGGGGATTTCAAGACCAGGGGGCACATTTTTAAAGAGAGAGGAGAGAGATTTTTAAAAAAGACATGAGGGGCAATTTGTTTTTTTTTTTTACACAGAGGGTGGTTTGTGTATGGAATGAACTTCCAGAGGAAGTGGTGGATGCAGGTACAATTACAACGCTGAAAAGACATTTGGATACGTACATGATCAGGAAAGATTTCGAGGGATATGGGCCTAGAGCAGGCAGGTGGGACTAGTTTAGTTTGGGGTTATGTTCAGCATGGACTGGTTGGACTGAAAGGTCTGTTTCTGTGCTGTCTGACTCGAATGACTGGTGCTGATTTAATCTAAGGGTCACCACACCTTACATGAAGGGAGAGGTTGATAAGCAGAGCCCTTCATGGTAACCTCAGCTGCTGTGATAATAGTTGGCATCACTCTGAATTCCAAATTAGCCATCCAGCCAACTAACGATGACTGATCAACATTATAAACAGTACATTACTGATTCATTCGAGATTTAGGCCAGATGTACAGTTAGTGGAACTCCCTCCACATGGGTGAGAGCACACATACAATCAACGATGTCAAAACAGAATTGTACAGGCATCGAAAGAAAATAAACTTACAGAATTATGGGGATTTTGGGAGTGCAGCAGAATGTTTATTGGGGTAAGAGCCAGTGTGGACTAATTGCTAAATCGACCCCTACTGTGACTATTACTGCTGCACTACAGCAACAGAGTTGGTTAGCTGAATTGGCTGGACGGCTAGTTTGCAATGCCGCATACTGACCCTCAGGTTAAAGGGCCAACAGTCATCTCTGTCTAGTGAGACAGCAGCACATTGGGACTTTACCTTCACTCCACATCAGCTGCACCATTGCAAATAAACGACTACGGTCTTGTTTTACAAGGGCTGGATTCAACTGTAAAGAAACTTCAACGAATAAGGAACTTATAACATATCTTAATTAAATTGATTAATATGTTGTGCTTATATTATGATAACAATTAACTGCTCACAAGGTTTTCACCTGAAAAAAAAACCGTCCCCTTTATAGTTGTGAACGAAATGAGAGAGGCCATCTTTTAGCCAAGAGAGAAAAAAAAATGTGTCAAGTGCAGAGACCTAAAAGGATGTTAGTGTCTTTAATTAATGCACGTACCTGAACCAAGCCTTGCAGAGTCTGCTCCCTCTCTGGATTCATTCCGGTTGCTCACAAGTGAACAGGCTTTCCCTCTCTCCCTCCCTCCCAGGCTGAGGAATGCAAAGGGAGAGACATTGCTTTGCTCCCAGATGTTGCCCAGAGGGAGGGAGGGAATTTCACTCTGAAGCACATTGGACTATCCGCGCTGTGACGTCAACAATGGGTTGCGGTCAAAGGGTCCCCCGGGCGGAGATTAACCAATGGGACGCGCTGGAGGACCGGAAGGTTGTTTGGTCCTCCTGCCAATCAGCGCTCCCCTATTGTCTGAATGCGGAAGTTGGATCTCCTGAAGTTGTTGCTGCTGCTCCTCTCTCTCTCTGAATGAAGATTGAGCTTCACCCCCAGACTGCAACTTCCTTCCTCTGTCCAACATCAGTGAGAACAGCACTCTCTTTTTTCTTACCCCCTCCCTCCTTTTCTATTTCTTTTCTCATCTTGGGTTGAAACTGTTGAGTTTCAGTCGCTGAAGGGGAAGGAAGTGAATCCAAGGAGAGGACAGACTCTGTAAGAAAGATAATCCAGGTCTCTCTCTCGCAATAGATTTGACATCCTTTGCTCCCTCAGTTTGGATACGTTTAAGTTGTCTGGATCAAAGGATGGCCTGTTGCCTTATGTTCGAGTCGAAAAATGTGGCGCTGGAAAAGCACAGTAGGTCAGGCAGCATCCGAGGGGCTGGAGAGTCGACATTGTCTCAGCATGCTCCTGCCCCACTGAACTCCTCTCTACCTACCTCGACACTGTCCTATCCCCCCTAGACCAGGAACTCCCCACATACGTTCGAGACACCACCTCCTCCAAGACTTCCGTTTCCCCGGCCCCCAACGCCTCATCTTCACCATGGATATCCAATCCCTCTACACCTCCATCCGCCATGACCAGGGCCTCCAAGCCCTCCGTTTTTTCCTCTCCAGACGTCCCCAACAGTACCCTTCCACTGACACTCTCATTCGTTTGGCTGAACTGGTCCTCACCCTTAACAATTTCTCCTTCGAATCCTCCCACTTCCTCCAAACCAAAGGGGTATCCATGGGCACACGTATGGGCCCCAGCTATGCCTGTCTCTTTGTTGGCTACGTAGAACAGTTGATCTTCCGTAATTACACCAGCACCACTCCCCACCTCTTCCTCCGCTACATTGATGACTGCATTGGTGCCACCTCGTGCTCCCGCGAGGAGGTTGAGCAATTCATCAACTTCACCAACACATTCCACCCTGACCTTAAATTTACCTGGACCATCTCTGACACCTCCCTCCCCTTCCTGGACCTCTCCATCTCCATTAATGATGACCGACTTGACACTGACATTTTTTATAAACCCACCGACTCCCACAGCTACCTGGATTACACCTCTTCCCACCCTACCTCTTGCAAAAAATGCCATCCCGTATTCCCAATTCCTCCGCCTCCGCCGGATCTGTTCCCAGGAGGACCAGTTCCACCATAGAACACACCAGATGGCCTCCTTCTTTAGAGATTGCAAATTCCCTTCCCACGTGGTTAAAGATGCCCTCCAATGCATTTCGTCCACATCCCGCACCTCCGCCCTCAGACCCCACCCCTCCAACCGTAACAAGGACAGAACGACCCCCGCCCCCGGTGCTCACCTTCCACCCTACCAACCTTTGCATAAACCAAATCATCCGCCGACATTTCCGCCACCTCCGAACGGACCCCACCACCAGGGATATATTTCTCCCCCCCACCCCTTTCCGCCTTCCGCAAAGACCATTCCCTCCGTGACTACCTGGTCAGGTCCACACCGCCCTACAACCCACCCTCCCATCCTGGCACCTTCCCCTGCCACCGCAGGAACTGTAAAAACTGTGCCCACACCTTCTCCCTCACCTCTATCCAAGGCCCTAAAGGAGCCTTCCACATCCATCAAAGTTTTACCTGCACATCCACTAATATCATTTATTGTATCTGTTGCTCCCGATGTGATCTCCTCTACATTGGGGAGACTGGGCGCCTCCTAGCAGAGTGCTTTAGGGAACATCTCTGGGACACCGGCACCAATCAACCACACCGCCCCGTGGCCCAACATTTCAACTCCCCCTCCCACTCTGCCGAGGACATGGAGGTCCTGGGCCTCCTTCACCGCCGCTCCCTCACCACCAGACGCCTGGAGGAAGAACGCCTCATCTTCCGCCTCGGAACACTTCAACCCCAGGGCATCAATGTGGACTTCAATAGTTTCCTCATTTCCCCTTCCTCCAGCTCACCCAAGTTCCAAACTTCCAGCTCAGTAACTGTCCCCATGACTTGTCTGGACCTGTCCTACCTGCCTATCTCCTTTTCCACCTATCCACTCCACACTCTCCTCCTTGACCTATCACCTTCATCCCCTCCCCCACTCACCCATTGTACTCTATGCTACTTTCTCCCCACCCCCACCCTCCTCTAGCTTATCTCTCCACCCTTCAGGCTCTCTGCCTTTATTCCTGATGAAGGTATTTTGCCCGAAACGTCGATTTCGAAGCTCCTCGGATGCTACCTGAACTGCTGTGCTCTTCCAGCACCACTAATCCAGAATTTCGGGCGTAAACCCTTCATCAGAAATGTCTCCTGATGCTGACCAGTAAAGAGCTGGTTTCCTCAGAAGATGGCTAACATTTATGGGTATAGGGCAGAGAAAAGTTCAATGTCATTCCGATTATTTACAATTCCCTAAATAAATTGATTTCTGGTCTTCTATATTCTAATGTATGCATAGTTCTAGTCCTAGAGATGTACAGCACGGAAACAGACCCTTCGGTCCAACCCGTCCATGCCGACCAGATATCTCAACCCAATCTGGTCCCACCTGCCAGCATCCGGCCCTTATCCCTCCAAACCCTTCCTATTCCTCTCCCCATCAGATGCCTTTTAAATGTTGTAATTGTACCAGCCTCCACCACTTCCTCTGGCAGCTCATTCCATGCACATATCCTCTGTGTGAAAAAGTTGCCCCTTAGGTCTCTCTTATTTCTTTCCCCTCTCACCCTAAACCTACGACCTCCAGTTCTGGACACCCCCACCCCAGGGAAAAGACTTTGACTATTTATCCTATCCATGTTGTTGAGACATTACAGCACAGAAGAAGTCCATTCGGCAACTTGCATCCACACAGACTCTCTGTAAAACAATCGAGCCAGTCTCATCCTCCTCTGTATCACTGTACCTGTATTTGTTTGTCTTCCTAATTGAGTATTCCCATACTGTATGTAGGAACAGCCATTTTTTTTTTGCCTCTGTAATGTACCCATATAAATATACTAGCAGCCTGTGCGGAGATTCTAAGGAAGCAGCGAACGTGATTTGAACGATCAGCATAAAAGCAATACCTTCAGGAGAATTGGGAGAGTCTGTCTGCCTCAGGGTCGTGTCTGAGGCCCAACCGTCTTCAGCTTTTTGTCAGTGATCTCCCCACCAGCATAAAAAAGGAGATCTTTGCCAACGATTGTGCAATGTTCAGTGACTTCCACTGAATACCGAAACAGTCCGTGTTCGTACACAGCCAGACCTGGACAATATCCAGGCTTGGGCTGATAAATGGCAAATAATTTGACCAATGGGGAGCCCCGGAGGACTGGATATGCAGAATGACATTGAACTATCTCTGCCCTATAACCAATACCATCCTATTAAACGTTAGCCATCTTGAGGAAACTACCCCTTTAATTGTGAACATCAGGAGACATTCCTGATGAAGGGCTTATGCCCGAAATGTCGATTCTCCTGCTCCTCAGATGCTGCCTGACCTGCTGTGCTTTTCCAGCGCCACTCAAGTGGCATACAGGATTAAAGACAGGATTCTTGGCAGTGTGGAGGAACAGTGGGATCTTGGGGTGCAGGTACATAGATCCCTTAAAATGGCCACCCAAGTGGACAGGGTGTTAAGAAAGCATATGGTGTTTTGGCTTTCATTAACAGGAGGATTGAGTTTTAAGAGTCGTGAGATCTTGTTGCAGCTCTATAAAACTTTGGTTAGACCGCACTTGGAATACTGTGTCCAGTTCTGGTCGCCCTTTTATAGGAAAGATGTGGATGCTTTGGAGAGGGTTCAGAGGAGGTTTACCAGGATGCTGCCTGGACTGGAGGGCTTATCTTAGAAGGAGAGGTTGACTGAGCTCGGACTTTTTTCATTGGAGAAAAGGAGGAGGAGAGGGGACCTAATTGAGGTATACAAGGTAATAAGAGGCATAGATAGATTCGATAGCCAGAGACTATTTCCCAGGGCAGAAATGACTAACACGAGGGGTCATAGTTTTAAGCTGGTTGGAGGAAGGTATAGAGGGGATGTCAGAGGCGGGTTCTTTACACAGAGAGTTGTGAGAGCATGGAATGCGTTGCCAGCAGCAGTTGTGGAGGCAGGGTCATTGGGGATATTTAAGAGACTCCTGGACATGCATAAGGTCACAGAAATTTGAGGGTGCATACATGAGGGTCAGTGGTCGGCACAACATCGTGGGCTGAAGGGCCTGTTCTGTGCTGTACTGTTCTATGTTCTATCTCCAAAAGGGGAGAATTCAACTATCAGACATAGACCAGTCAATAACATTTTAGTTTAATTTGGCATGTATTAGTGTCGGAGAAATTAGCCCAATAAATGAGAGATCACAAAGCAAACAGATTATTAGTAGAGAGATATGGTGGAAGAGAAATTGACCAGGCTGAAACAGCACCGACAGCTGGCAGAGAATTCTCTTCCCTGAGCTGAGGACGGGGCCCAGGTTTTATAGGGATCTTGTACAATGAGGTTTAATTAAAATGGAGAATGACACAATATATTTGGAAGTGGAGTAATCCAGTTACGATGATGATAATTGTCCTATTCTCGATACGATGCAATATCCTCACAGCAGCAATGGGCTCAGGAGATGCCAGCTCTCTTTGCAGGTCGGTGAGAATGTCTCTTTTGAAACAGTAAGGTGTTTCCATTGTTCCCGTCCTGGGAGCGAGGTCCTTGGTGGTGCCTCTCCGTCTGACCTGCCCTTTGTGTGGCTTTGGTATGGCTGTGTTATGAGACTTCCCTCAAGGCTGTGTTGCCGTGGTACTGTTAGTGTGTTTTGGGCAGTGTGTTCCCTTGTGTGCGAGTGACTATATTTCTTTCTGGTTTCACTTGTCAGCCTCTTTAGTCAATGCTGAGGCAGAACCAGAGGGGCAGAGGTTTAGGGTGAGAGGGGAAACATTTAAAAAAGATCAACGGGGCAACTTTTTCACGCAGAGGGTGGGGCTTGTGTGGAATGAGCTGCCAGAGGAAGCTGGTGGAGGCTGGTACAATGACAGCATTTCAAAGGCATCTGGATGGGGACATGAATAGGAAGGGTTTGGAGGGATATGGGCCAAGTGCTGGCAAATGGGTCTAGATTCGGTTAGCGATATCTGGGTCAGCTTGGACGGGTTGGACCGAAGGGTCTGTTTCCATGCTGTCAGCGACTATGACTCTACCCTCTGCACCTCTCTGTGGCAAGTAGTTCCAAAACCTCCCAGAGAGAAGGAATTCACCTCACCTCTCGTTGTAAGTTGGCTCCCCCTTTACTCTGAGACCGTGTTCTCTGGTCCTCGACTCTCTCTTGAGGGGAAGTGTCCTCCCAGCCTTTTCCCTATCGAGCCCCTTATATCACAAAGAGATCAGCTGTAACTCTAATTCATGGCAAGGCGTGGTGACTATTGAAACATAGAAAAATACAGCGCAGTACAGGCCCTTTGGCCCTCGATGTTGCGCTGATCCAAGCCCACCTAACCTACACTAACCCACTATCCTCCATATACCTATCCAATGCCCGCTTAAATACCCATAAAGAGGGAGAGTCCACCACTGCTACTGGCAGGGCATTCCATGAACTCACGACTCGCTGAGTGAAGAACCTACCCCTAACATCTGTCCTATACCTACCCCCCCCCTTAATTTAAAGCTATGCCCCCTTGTAATAGCTGACTCCATACGTGGAAAAAGGTTCTCACTGTCAACCCTATCTAACCCCCTAATCATCTTGTACACCTCTATCAAGTCACCCCTAAACCTTCTTTTCTCCAATGAAAACAACCCCAAGTGCCTCAGCCTTTCCTCATACGATCTTCCTACCATACCAGGCAACATCCTGGTAAACTTCCTCTGCACCCGTTCCAGTGCCTCCACATCCTTCCTATAGTCTGGCGACCAAAACTGCACACAATACTCCAGATGTGGCCGCACCAGAGTCTTATACAACTGCAACATGACCTCAGGACTCCGGAACTCAATTCCTCTCCCAATAAAAGCCCAGAACACCATATGCCTTCTTCACAGCACTATTTACTTTATGAGTTTTAGAAAGACTATTTTTCGCTTGGGAATTGTAATGTATTTTTTGAACGTGACATGTGAATGGGTGAAATTCTGATAGAAAGACATTGAGGGATGGATCACCTTGGGTAGACTGGATTTGGAGACGCCGGTGTTGGACTGGGGTGGACAAAGTTAAAAATCACACACAACACCAGGTTCTAGTCCCACAGGTTTAATTCGAAGCACACTAGCTTTCGGAGTTCTGCTGATGAAGGAGCGGCGCTCTGAAAGCTAGTGTTTCCATTTAAATCTGTTGGACTATAACCTGGTGTCGTGTGATTTTTAACTGGATAGACTAGATTCGTTTTCACTAGAACACAGGAGGTCGAGGGGCAGAAGTGAATGGCATGTAGTGAGTGGGAAAGTGTGAGGCGGTTTGCCCCAGCGTGGAGGGGTCACTTACTTGGGGACACTGGTTCGAGGTTCTGGGGCGGGTTTAAAAGAGACGTGTGATGCAGCTTTTCTCATACACAGGGCGGTGAGCACTTGGAACGCGCTGCCAGAGGAGCTGGTGGTGGAAGCAGACATAACAGCAACATTCAGGAAGCATGAATCGGAAGGGATTAGAGGGACACGGATCCTGTGAGTGAAGACAGTCGCAAGGGCAAAATGTGGCAGTCCAGGCTTAGAGGGCCCAAGAGTCCGTTTCTGTGCTGCAGCATTCTTTGGAAGGGTCAGAACAGTAAAACTGACAGGTGGGCCCTTTCCAGCTGGAGATGTTAGAGCTGACAATTGTTGCCCTGTCTTTGTGAGAGAGGCGAATTATTCACACAGCCAACAGATTCTCAACTTACACATTCATTCAATCCGTAAGGAACATCCCGGCAAGTCTCTGTTCCCAGAAATCAGTCGAGATGGAGTCTTGGTTGCAATTTTGCGGGGCTTTGTTAATGAGACAGTCTGTAGTCTTAAAACCTGCCCTTAAACATTTAGACTGAAATGTAATGTTGAGTGATAGAACACATTTGCTGCGTGCTAGAAAATAGAGAGGCAGGGAGGGACGGGCCACAAGAAAAAGGGGAAAGCCAAGTTATGCAGAAGGTAGGGACATCTGTTCTCACCAAGTGATAACAGGATGCTCGAAGGCAATGAAGAACACTTGCCTTAACATCAGTGAATCTGTGTTAACAGGACCCCGAGTGATAACACTCACGGCTGCTCCCTTGTGAATTTAACAACAGTGTTTGATTCTGACCTCAAAACGAAACTCAGTATCAAGTAATTTCTCTCCCTTACAAATTATTGTCTTTCACTGTTACAATAACATGCAATGTTATTGGAAATCTTTTGTATAAAGGAAGCCTGTTTGTGACAGTACAGTCGAGTAGCCTACGAGAGCCCTTGTACAGCAATATCCTACTCTCCTGGGTTATTAGAACTTAGTTAGTTTAGCTTATAGATATCAGTGTTATGTTGTGACAGCGATGCTGTTGGTAAATAAAGGGGATGACTAAAATTCAACTAAACTGTCTGTAAGAGGTTTTTTTTATTCCAGGTTACCAAAGAGTTGAATGTCCGGGACGAACCAAGAGAGGCTTGAGTCCACAAGGGATTCCCTGGGCCGTCTCACATCTGTACTTTAACAATTTGGCGCTGCGAGCAGGGTTCCAACAAGGGCTATATGTTTGAGTGAAACTGGAAAGGAGGAGCTCCAACTCAGGGTCGGACTCGTGACCAATGGGCCCACGAGGTAAGATTGTACCTTGATTGCTCTCGGTCAGCATCTCTGTGTGCTGCATCCCCCCCCATTTCACTCTCATGGTACCCTAACACAACCCGAAATGAGATTATTTAAATAGGTATAAAAACAGAATCGTGTGCGGTTTGGAGCCCCTGCAGTGATTGGGGTCGGGGTCCCCCCACAGTGATTGGGGTCGGGGTCCCCCGCAGTGATTGGGGTCAGGGTCCCCCCGCAGTGATTGGGGTCGGGGTCCCCCCACAGTGATTGGGGTCGGGGTCCCCCCGCAGTGATTGGGGTCGGGGTCCCCCCGCAGTGATTGGGGTCAGGGTCCCCCGCAGTGATTGGGGTCAGGGTCCCCCGCAGTGATTGGGGTCGGAGTCCCCCACAGTGATTGGGGTCGGGGTCCCCCGCAGTGATTGGGGTCGGGGTCCCCCGCGGTGATTGGGGTCGGGGTCTCCCGCGGTGATTGGGGTCGGGGTCTCCCGCGGTGATTGGGGTCAGGGTCCCCCGCAGTGATTGGGGTCGGGGTCCCCCCCCCCAGTGATTGGGGTCGGGGTCCCCCACAGTGATTGGGGTCGGGGTCCCCCCGCAGTGATTGGGGTCGGGGTCCCCCGCAGTGATTGGGGTCGGGGTCCCCCGCAGTGATTGGGGTCGGGGTCCCCCGCAGCGATTGGGGTCAGGGTCCCCCGCAGTGATTGGGGTCGGGGTCTCCCGCAGTGATTGGGGTCGGGGTCCCCCCGCAGTGATTGGGGTCGGGGTCATGGTCCCCCGCAGTGATTGGGATCGGGGTCCCCCCACAGTGATTGGGGTCGGGGTCCCCCGCAGTGATTGGGGTCGGGGTCCCCCGCAGTGATTGGGGTCGGGGTCATGGTCCCCCGCAGTGATTGGGATCGGGGTCCCCCCACAGTGATTGGGGTCGGGGTCCCCCGCAGTGATTGGGGTCGGGGTCCCCCCCCCAGTGATTGGGGTCGGGGTCCCCCGCAGTGATTGGGGTCGGGGTCCCCCGCAGTGATTGGGGTCGGGGTCCCCCGCAGTGATTGGGGTCAGGGTCCCCCGCAGTGATTGGGGTCGGGGTCTCCCGCAGTGATTGGGGTCGGGGTCCCCCGCAGTGATTGGGGTCGGGGTCCCCCGCAGTGATTGGGGTCGGGGTCCCCCCCCCAGTGATTGGGGTCGGGGTCCCCCGCAGTGATTGGGGTCGGGGTCCCCCGCAGTGATTGGGGTCGGGGTCCCCCGCAGTGATTGGGGTCAGGGTCCCCCGCAGTGATTGGGGTCGGGGTCTCCCGCAGTGATTGGGGTCGGGGTCCCCCGCAGTGATTGGGGTCGGGGTCCCCCGCAGTGATTGGGGTCGGGGTCCCCCGCAGTGATTGGGGTCGGGGTCATGGTCCCCCGCAGTGATTGGGGTCGGGGTCATGGTCCCCCGCAGTGATTGGGGTCGGGGTCCCCCACAGTGATTGGGGTCGGGGTCCCCCACAGTGATTGGGGTCGGGGTCCCCCCGCAGTGATTGGGGTTGGGGTCCCCCGCAGTGATTGGGGTCGGGGTCCCCCGCAGTGATTGGGGTCAGGGTCCCCCGCAGTGATTGGGGTCGGGGTCTCCCGCAGTGATTGGGGTCAGGGTCATGGTCTCCCGCAGTGATTGGGGTCGGGGTCCCCCGCAGTGATTGGGGTCGGGGTCCCCCCCCCCAGTGATTGGGGTCGGGGTCCCCCCGCAGTGATTGGGGTCGGGGTCCCCCCGCAGTGATTGGGGTCGGGGTCATGGTCTCCCGCAGTGATTGGGGTCGGGGTCCCCCCGCAGTGATTGGGGTCAGGGTCATGGTCCCCCGCAGTGATTGGGGTTGGGGTCCCCCGCAGTGATTGGGGTCGGGGTCCCCCGCAGTGATTGGGGTCGGGGTCCCCCCACAGTGATTGGGGTCGGAGTCCCCCACAGTGATTGGGGTCGGGGTCCCCCGCAGTGATTGGGGTCGGGGTCCCCCACAGTGATTGGGGTCGGAGTCCCCCACAGTGATTGGGGTCAGGGTCCCCCCACAGTGATTGGGGTCGGGGTCCCCCGCAGTGATTGGGGTCGGGGTCCCCCGCAGTGATTGGGGTCGGGGTCCCCCCACAGTGATTGGGGTCGGGGTCCCCCGCAGTGATTGGGGTCGGGGTCTCCCGCAGTGATTGGGGTCGGGGTCCCCCCACAGTGATTGGGGTCATGGTCCCCCGCAGTGATTGGGGTCGGGGTCCCCCACAGTGATTGGGGTCAGGGTCCCCCACAGTGATTGGGGTCGGGGTCATGGTCCCCCGCAGTGATTGGGGTCGGGGTCCCCCGCAGTGATTGGGGTCGGGGTCCCCCCGCAGTGATTGGGGTCGGGGTCCCCCGCAGTGATTGGGGTCAGGGTCCCCCGCAGTGATTGGGGTCATGGTCCCCCGCAGTGATTGGGGTCGGGGTCCCCCGCAGTGATTGGGGTCGGGGTCCCCCGCAGTGATTGGGGTCAGGGTCCCCCCGCAGTGATTGGGGTCGGGGTCCCCCGCAGTGATTGGGGTCGGGGTCCCCCCGCAGTGATTGGGGTCGGGGTCCCCCCGCAGTGATTGGGGTCGGGGTCCCCCGCAGTGATTGGGGTCGGGGTCCCCCCGCAGTGATTGGGGTCGGGGTCCCCCGCAGTGATTGGGGTCGGGGTCCCCCACAGTGATTGGGGTCGGAGTCCCCCACAGTGATTGGGGTCGGGGTCCCCCACAGTGATTGGGGTCGGGGTCCCCCCGCGGTGATTGGGGTCGGGGTCTCCCGCGGTGATTGGGGTCGGGGTCATGGTCCCCCGCAGTGATTGGGATCGGGGTCCCCCCACAGTGATTGGGGTCGGGGTCCCCCCCCCCAGTGATTGGGGTCGGGGTCCCCCACAGTGATTGGGGTCGGGGTCCCCCGCAGTGATTGGGGTCGGGGTCCCCCCGCAGTGATTGGGGTCGGGGTCCCCCGCAGTGATTGGGGTCGGGGTCCCCCGCAGTGATTGGGGTCAGGGTCCCCCACAGTGATTGGGGTCGGGGTCCCCCGCAGTGATTGGGGTCGGGGTCCCCCCACAGTGATTGGGGTCAGGGTCCCCCGCAGTGATTGGGATCGGGGTCTCCCGCAGTGATTGGGGTCAGGGTCCCCCGCGGTGATTGGGGTCGGGGTCCCCCGCAGTGATTGGGGTCGGGGTCCCCCCGCAGTGACTGGGGTCGGGGTCCCCCGCAGTGATTGGGGTCGGGGTCCCCCGCAGTGATTGGGGTCGGGGTCCCCCACAGTGATTGGGGTCGGGGTCCCCCGCAGTGATTGGGGTCGGGGTCCCCCCCCCCAGTGATTGGGGTCGGGGTCCCCCCGCAGTGATTGGGGTCGGGGTCCCCCCGCAGTGATTGGGGTCGGGGTCCCCCGCAGTGATTGGGGTCGGGGTCCCCCCCCCCAGTGATTGGGGTCAGGGTCCCCCCGCAGTGATTGGGGTCAGGGTCCCCCGCAGTGATTGGGGTCGGGGTCCCCCGCAGTGATTGGGGTCAGGGTCCCCCACAGTGATTGGGGTCGGGGTCCCCCGCAGTGATTGGGGTCGGGGTCCCCCGCAGTGATTGGAGTCGGGGTCCCCCACAGTGATTGGGGTCGGGGTCCCCCGCAGTGATTGGGATCGGGGTCCCCCCACAGTGATTGGGGTCGGGGTCCCCCCCCCCAGTGATTGGGGTCGGGGTCCCCCACAGTGTTTGGGGTCGGGGTCCCCCGCAGTGATTGGGGTCGGGGTCCCCCGCAGTGATTGGGGTCGGGTTCCCCGCAGTGATTGGGGTCAGGGTCCCCCGCAGTGATTGGGGTCGGGGTCCCCCGCAGTGATTGGGGTCAGGGTCCCCCACAGTGATTGGGGTCGGGGTCCCCCGCAGTGATTGGGATCGGGGTCCCCCACAGTGATTGGGGTCGGGGTCCCCCGCAGTGATTGGGGTCGGGGTCCCCCGCAGTGATTGGGGTCGGGGTCCCCCGCAGTGATTGGGGTCGGGTTCCCCGCAGTGATTGGGGTCAGGGTCCCCCGCAGTGATTGGGGTCGGGGTCCCCCGCAGTGATTGGGGTCAGGGTCCCCCACAGTGATTGGGGTCGGGGTCCCCCGCAGTGATTGGGATCGGGGTCCCCCACAGTGATTGGGGTCGGGGTCCCCCGCAGTGATTGGGGTCGGGGTCCCCCGCAGTGATTGGGGTCGGGGTCCCCCCCCCCAGTGATTGGGGTCGGGGTCCCCCACAGTGATTGGGGTCGGGGTCCCCCGCAGTGATTGGGGTCGGGTTCCCCGCAGTGATTGGGGTCGGGGTCCCCCCGCAGTGATTGGGGTCGGGGTCTCCCGCGGTGATTGGGGTCGGGGTCCCCCGCAGTGATTGGGGTCGGGGTCCCCCCGCAGTGATTGGGGTCAGGGTCCCCCGCAGTGATTGGGGTCAGGGTCCCCCCGCAGTGATTGGGGTCGGGGTCCCCCCGCAGTGATTGGGGTCGGGGTCATGGTCTCCCGCAGTGATTGGGGTCGGGGTCCCCCGCAGTGATTGGGGTCGGGGTCCCCCGCAGTGATTGGGGTCGGGGTCCCCCGCAGTGATTGGGGTCAGGGTCCCCCACAGTGATTGGGGTCATGGTCCCCCGCAGTGATTGGGATCGGGGTCCCCCACAGTGATTGGGGTCGGGGTCCCCCACAGTGATTGGGGTCAGGGTCCCCCCGCAGTGATTGGGGTCGGGGTCCCCCCGCAGTGATTGGGGTCGGGGTCCCCCGCAGTGATTGGGGTCGGGGTCCCCCCACAGTGATTGGGGTCGGGGTCCCCCACAGCGATTGGGGTCGGGGTCCCCCCGCAGTGATTGGGGTCGGGGTCCCCCACAGTGATTGGGGTCATGGTCCCCCGCAGTGATTGGGGTCGGGGTCCCCCACAGTGATTGGGGTCGGGGTCGCCCGCGGTGATTGGGGTCGGGGTCTCCCGCGGCGATTGGGGTCGGGGTCTCCCGCGGTGATTGGGGTCGGGGTCCCCCCCCCAGTGATTGGGGTCGGGGTCTCCCGCAGTGATTGGGGTCGGGGTCATGGTCCCCCACAGTGATTGGGGTCGGGGTCTCCCGCAGTGATTGGGGTCAGGGCCCCCCGCAGTGATTGGGGTCGGGGTCCCCCCGCAGTGATTGGGGTCGGGGTCCCCCGCAGTGATTGGGGTCGGGGTCCCCCCGCAGTGATTGGGGTCGGGGTCCCCCGCAGTGATTGGGGTCGGGGTCCCCCCGCAGTGATTGGGGTCGGGGTCATGGTCCCCCACAGTGATTGGGATCGGGGTCCCCCCACAGTGATTGGGGTCGGGGTCCCCCCCCCCAGTGATTGGGGTCGGGGTCCCCCCACAGTGATTGGGGTCGGGGTCCCCCACAGTGATTGGGGTCGGGGTCCCCCGCAGTGATTGGGGTCGGGTTCCCCGCAGTGATTGGGGTCGGGGTCCCCCACAGTGATTGGGGTCGGGGTCCCCCCTCCCAGTGATTGGGGTCGGGGTCCCCCGCAGTGATTGGGGTCGGAGTCCCCCCTCCCAGTGATTGGGGTCGGGGTCCCCCGCAGTGATTGGGGTCGGGGTCCCCCACAGTGATTGGGGTCGGGGTCCCCCGCAGTGATTGGGGTCGGGTTCCCCGCAGTGATTGGGGTCGGGGTCCCCCCGCAGTGATTGGGGTCGGGGTCCCCCGCAGTGATTGGGGTCAGGGTCCACCGCAGTGATTGGGATCGGGGTCTCCCGCAGTGATTGGGGTCAGGGTCCCCCGCAGTGATTGGGGTCGGGGTCCCCCGCAGTGATTGGGGTCGGGGTCCCCCCGCAGTGATTGGGGTCGGGGTCTCCCGCAGTGATTGGGGTCAGGGTCCCCCCGCAGTGATTGGGGTCGGGGTCATGGTCCCCCGCAGTGATTGGGGTCGGGGTCTCCCGCAGTGATTGGGGTCAGGGTCCCCCCGCAGTGATTGGGGTCGGGGTCATGGTCCCCCGCAGTGATTGGGGTCGGGGTCCCCCGCGGTGATTGGGATCGGGGTCCCCCCACAGTGATTGGGGTCGGGGTCCCCCACAGTGATTGGGGTCGGGGTCCCCCGCAGTGATTGGGGTCGGGGTCCCCCCGCAGTGATTGGGGTCGGGGTCCCCCACAGTGATTGGGGTCGGGGTCCCCCCGCAGTGATTGGGGTCGAGGTCCCCCGCAGTGATTGGGGTCGGGGTCCCCCCACAGTGATTGGGGTCGGGGTCCCCCGCAGTGATTGGGGTCGGGGTCCCCCACAGTGATTGGGGTCAGGGTCCCCCACAGTGATTGGGGTCGGGGTCCCCCACAGTGATTGGGGTCGGAGTCCCTTGTAGCAATTGGGGTTGGAGTCCCCTCTTGTAATTGGGGTTGGAGTCCCCTCTTGTAATTGGGGTTGGAGTCCCCTGTCGTAATTGGGGTCGGAGCCCCCTGTAGTATTTGGGGTCCAAGCCCCCTGTAGTATTTGGGGTCGGAGTCCTCTGTAGTATTTGGGGTCCGAGCCCCCTGTAGTATTTGGGGTCCGAGCCCCCTGTAGTATTTGGGGTCCGAGCCCCCTGTAGTATTTGGGGTCGGAGTCCCCTGTAGTATTTGGGGTCGGGGCCCCCTGTAGTAATTGGGGTTGAGGGCCCCTGTAGTAATTGGGGTTGAGGGCCCCTGTAGTAATTGGGGTTGAGGGCCCCTGTCGTATTTGGGGTCGGAGTCCCCTGTAGTATTTGGGGTTGGGGGCCCCTGTAGTAATTGGGGTTGGAGTCCCCTGTAGTAATTGGGGTTGGAGTCCCTTGTCGCAATTGAGGTTGGATGCCCCTTTAGAAATTGGGGTTGGATGCCCCTGTTGTAATTTGGGTTAATGCCCCTGTAGTAATTGGGGTTGGAGTCCCCTGTAGTAATTGGGGTTGGGGGCCCCTGTAATATTTGTAATTGGGATTGGGGGCCCCTGTAGTAATTGGGGTTGAGGGCCCCTGTAGTAATTGGGATTGAGAGCCCCTGTAGTAATTGGGATTGAGGGCCCCTGTAGTAATTGGGTTTGGGGGCCCCTGTAGTAATTGGGGTTGAGGGCCCCTGTAGTAATTGGGATTGAGAGCCCCTGTAGTAATTGGGATTGAGAGCCCCTGTAGTAATTGGGATTGAGAGCCCCTGTAGTAATTGGGGTTGAGGGCCCCTGTAGTAATTGGGGTTGGAGTCCCCTGTAGTAATTGGGGTTGGAGTCCCCTGTAGTAATTGGGGTTGGGGGCCCCTGTAGTAACTGGGGTTGGGGGCCCCTGTAGTAATTGGGGTTGGAGTCCCCTGTAGTAATTGGGGTTGAGGGCCCCTGTAGTAATTGGGATTGAGAGCCCCTGTTGTAATTGGGATTGAGAGCCCCTGTAGTAATTGGGATTGAGAGCCCCTGTAGTAATTGGGGTTGAGGGCCCCTGTAGTAATTGGGATTGAGAGCCCCTGTAGTAATTGGGGTTGGGGGCCCCTGTAGTAATTGGGGTTGGGGGCCCCTGTAGTAATTGGGGTTGGGGGCCCCTGTAGTAATTGGGGTTGGGGGCCCCTGTAGTAATTGGGGTTGAGAGCCCCTGTAGTAATTGGGGTTGAGGGCCCCTGTAGTAATTTGGATTGAGAGCCCCTGTAGTAATTGGGGTTGAGGGCCCCTGTAGTAATTGGGATTGAGAGCCCCTGTAGTAATTGGGGTTGGGGGCCCTGTAGTAATTCGGATTGAGAGCCCCTGTAGTAATTGGGGTTGGGGGCCCCTGTAGTAACTGGGGTTGGGGGCCCCTGTAATAATTGGGGTTGGAGCCCCCTGTAATATTTGTAATTGGGGTTGAGGGCCCCTGTAGTAATTGGGGTTGGAGTCCCCTGTAGTAATTGGGGTTGAGGGCCCCTGTAGTAATTGAGGTTGAGGGCCCCTGTAGTAATTGGGGTTGGGGGCCCCTGTAGTAATTGGGGTTCAGGGCCCCTGTAGTAATTGGGATTGAGAGCCCCTGTAGTAATTGGGGTTGGAGTCCCCTGTAGTAATTGGGGTTGGGGGCCCCTGTAGTAATTGGGGTTGGGGGCCCCTGTAGTAACTGGGGTTGGGGGCCCCTGTAGTAATTGGGGTTGGGGGCCCCTGTAGTAATTGGGATTGAGAGCCCCTGTAGTAATTGGGATTGAGAGCCCCTGTAGTAATTGGGGTTGAGGGCCCCTGTAGTAATTGGGATTGAGAGCCCCTGTAGTAATTGGGATTGAGAGCCCCTGTAGTAATTGGGGTTGGGGGCCCCTGTAGTAATTGGGGTTGGGGGCCCCTGTAGTAATTGGGGTTGAGGGCCCCTGTAGTAATTGGGGTTGGGGGCCCCTGTAGTATTTGGGGTTGGGGGCCCCTGTAGATTCGTAGTTTTGTGAAGCCGGTAGTGTGAGAAACAAAGCTCACTCACTTTAATAATTTCAGTCCGAGACAAGATCTGAAGCAATAAGTATGTTGCCTGAAATAAGGCACCCAGAGTTTAGCAAGTACATATCTTATATAGGATTTGTGGGCGGCACGGTGGCACTGTGGTGAGCACTGCTGCCTCACAGCGCCAGAGACCTGGGTTCAAGTCCCACCTCAGGTGACTGACTGTGTGGAGTTTGCACATTCTCCCTGTGTCTGCGTGGGTTTCCTCCCACAGTCCAAAGATGTGCAGGTCAGGTGAATTGGCCATGCTAAATTGCCCGTAGTGTTAGGTAAAGGGTAAATGTAGGGGTATGGGTGGGTTGCACTTCAGCGGGGCAGTGTGGACTTGTTGGGCCGAAGGGCCTGTTTCCACACTGTAAGTAATCTAACCGAAATCTAAAGGATTCACTCCTCCCAACACGGTGCCCATTACTATTGTTTATCTCTTGCCTTATCCGGCCTTGTGCATAACAAAGTACAAGTTTTACTCGGCCATTTCACCACATCCTGCTGTGGCCCATTGTTATCCTTCTTCACTACTATCTACTTCCTCCACCTGTGACGTTTCCTCCCTTTCCCCAATCATATTGATCCTTATGACCTTTTAATTGGGGTTTGTTTTTGTGTTTTCGCAAAAGTGGGAAACAGATGCTCACAACTCCTGTGGATACAAGCACATCTGGCTTAACCTACAACCTCACAGCACCTTATCTATTTGCCTACCATTGTTTGCAGGCACATTTCATTCTTGTATGCACATTTTAGCTAATACAAAAACAATTATATATTTCCTCCACATAGTTTTCATTCTTGTTGACTCAGCTCTTGGTTGAAACAATTATACACTGGTGTGAGTGCATTTACCTTGCATAAATAATTATGATTGCAGAAGTAACACTACTTTACCTATAATCCCACACAGCCCCTGTGTTTTGCGGGGTTGGAGTCACCTGTAGTAATTGGGGTTAATGCCCCTGTAGTAATTGGGGTTAATGCCCCTGTAGTAATTGGGGTTGGATGCCCCTGTAGTAATTGGGGTTGGAGTCCCCTGTAGTTTTGTGAAGGTTTAAAGTAGGTAGGATAGATATGTGTGCGACCCTAGATAAGATGGAAGACAAAGGTCCCCTGACAGAAATAATAAGTCTGTATCCTAATTATGAGAAACAATTAAGGCCGCTGCAGCTTCTCGACCCGTACTTGCTGTGCATGGCGCTGAGTGGCGTCGTGGAGTTCCCTTTAACGCGCCCTGGTCGGAACCTTCCCGCTGAACTCCTGCCTGTCTGGGTTCATCGCCTGTTCCGGGGCATTCGTACTGTCAGTTTGCTTGCGGATACAGACCACCCTTCAGAACAAAGGAGACTTTATTGGAATCCCTCCTGAGCGAGCATTTGCAGCCTTTCCCAACCCCTGTAGTTGACAATTCCACCCTGTGGGAAAGTGACTCCGATTGTCCACTCTATCCCACACCTCTCAGAATTCTATACACGTCTATCGGGTCGCTGCTCACCCCTCAATGTTGAAGTGAAAACAAGCTAAGTTTGTACAATCTCTCCTCATCCTGCGAACAAGGCGACATCCTGGTGAACTATTTCTGTTTCACCTCCACACTATTCTTTGGCAGTGTGGTGACTGGAACTGCATGCATTATTCCAACTAAAGTTCTGCACAGCTGCAGTATGATCTGCCACTTGTTATGCTCTATGAAGACAAACATGACAACTGCCTTCTTGACATTGTAATACATTGTTATTACAACATACATATATCCTGTATTGAATAAGTTCATACTATATATTACACTGTGGTATGTTTATACAACGCTGCATATATCTATGTTCTTTATTAATTTAGTGTCCCCTAAGCGCTAGTCGCCTCCTGGGAATGGTGAACATTAGGAGGGAGGCTAGCCTTTAATCCAGATAAATAGAGGAGTCAAGCAGAGGATCTTTGAGAGAGACGTGGACTAACCTTTCCAGAGTCTGCCCTCTCCCCTCCCTTGCCTTCAGCTCTTGCAAATCAACAGGTTAAACCCAGGATGGGGGAGGGTGAGAAAAGGAAGTGTTTGTACTCCCAGACGTTGGACAGAGGAAGGAAGTTGCAGTCTGCGAGTGAAACTCAATCTTCACTCTCAGAGAGAGAGGGAGAGAGAGGAGCAGCAGAAACTCAAGGTCCAACTTCCGCATTCAGCCTCCAGGACGGGGTTCTGATTGGCAGGAGGACCAGGCTTCCTTCCGGTCCTCCAGGCCCTCCCATTGGTCATTAGTTCGGGCCCCTTTGTGACGGAGGCCTGCACATGCGCGGTTGCGCGGGCCAGTCTAGGACGGGATAAGGTGAGTGTGGGTCATTCCCCCCCAGCTCCAACCTCCCCTCTGCATTACCAATGAGGAAATGTTAAGTACAGCAGAGAATGGAGGGAGAGGGGGTGGGATGGGTGAGGCCCTTCAGGAGAAGGGTCAATGCATAATTTTCATGCAGGGGGGAAGGTTTCCTCGTTGAGAGTTCCAGTGATTCAAATCCAGGTCTCAAAGAATTACCCACAGTGTGGAAACAGGCCCTTCGGCTCAGCCAGTCCACTTGGCAAAAGTGAGGACTGCAGATGCTGGAATCCAGAGTCAAGATTAGAGTGGTGCTGGAAGAGCACAGCAGGTTCAGGCAGCAAGGTAAAAACAATGACAGCAGATGCTGAAAACCAAATACTGGATTAGTGGTGCTGGAAGAGCACAGCAGTTCAGGCAGCATCCAACGAGCAGCGAAATCAACGTTTCGGGCAAAAGCCCTTCATCAGGAATAAAGGCAGGGAGCCTCCAGGGTGGAGTGATAAATGAGAAGGGGTGGGGCTGGGGAGAAGGCAGCAAAGAGTACAATAGGTGGTTGGGGGTGGGGATGAAGGTGATAGGTCAGAGAGGAGGGTGGGGGAAGGTAGCACTGACTCTCCGATGTATCCCTGACTAATGCACCAAACCGACACCTCCCTGAAGACTCCCCGCAATTTAACATGGCCAATTCACCCTGACCTGCACATCTTTGGAGTGTGGGTGGAACTCCGAGCACCCGGAGGAGAGTGTGCAGCTAGCTCCACACACATACACACACACACACACACACACACACACACAGACCCAAGGCTGGAATTGTACCTGGGTCCCTAAGCGCTGTGAGGTAGCAGTGCTAACCACTGTGCTGCCCACAGGAACCCTTGCTTTTCCTGATGTATATTAATGATCTGGAACTGGATTTGATTTGATTTGAATTATTATTGTCATATGTACCGAGGTACACTGAAAAGTTTTGTTTCGTGTGCAGTACAGACAGATCATCACCATAGACAGGGCCTCTGGGTAGTAAAACACAACATCACGGCAGCAGAGAAGGTGCACAGAAGACAGCGAGATCAACATCAAATTTGAAATTTGAGTGGTCTATTCGGAAGCCTGATAGCAGTTGGGAAGAAGCTGTTACTGAATTGAATTGATTGTCCCGTGTACCGGGGCACAGTGAAACGCTTTGTCTTGTGAGCAGTACAGGCAGATCACAGAGTTAAGTCACATCGATAAGTAAATAATAGGTAAACAGCAGCAAAAACAAAAACACAGGTACAGGCGAATGTTAAGAGTTTGTGAGTCCATTCAGTATTCCAACAACAGTCGGGTAGAAACTGTTTGGAAACCGACTGGTGTGTGTGTTCAGGCCTCTGTACCTTCTCCCCGATGGGAGAGGTTGTAGAAAAACATTGCCAGGGTGGGATGGATCTTTGAGAATGCTGGCGGCCTTTCCTTAACAGCGGGGCCTGGTAGATGGATCCTATAGACGGGAGGTTGGCCTTTGTGATTGTCCGGGGCCGAGTTCACCACTCTCTGTAACCGTCACCGATCCTGAACAGTACAGTTGCCATACCGGATAGTGATACATCCAGACAGAACGCTGGCACACCTATAAAAGTCAGCAGGGATGTTCGCCGTCACACCAAATTTCCTCAGCTGCCTGAGGAAGAAGAGACATTGTTGGGCCTTTGTAACCGGTGCATCCACATGAAGAGTCCAAGAAAGCTTGTTGTGGATGACCACTCCCAGGAGCTTGACGCTCTCCACCTCTGTGCTGTTAATGTGTAAGAGTGACATCCCACTGAAAGTCAAGAATGGGTTCCTTGGTTTTTCTGGTGTGTGTACATTGATATCCCCTGCCCAATCGAAGTGGGTGGAAGAAATTGTAACTGTGGTGGGATGATGTTCGCTGCTTTCCCAAGGCAGTGGGGAGTATAGATGGCGTCAATGAATGAAGGCCGGTTTGCGTGATGGAAGGCCGGTGTGCTGGGTGCAATTTCAAAGTTTGCAGGCGACACGAAACTTGGGAGAATTGTCATCTGTGAAGAGGACGGTGTGGAACCCCAAAAGGACATTGAGAAGCTGGTGGGAGTGGGCAGATAGGTGGCAAAGGTAAAAACAATGACTGCAGATGCTGGAAACCAGATTCTGGATTAGTGGTGCTGGGAGAGCACAGCAGTTCAGGCAGCATCCGAGGAGCAGTAAAATCCACGTTTCGGGCAAAAGCACTTCATCAGGAATAAATTATTATAAATTATGTGGAGGCACTGGAACGGGTGCAGAGGAGGTTTACCAGGATGTTGCCTGGTATGGTAGGAAGATTGTATGAGGAAAGGCTGAGGCACTTGGGGCTGTTCTCATTGGAGAAAAGAAGGTTTAGGGGTGACTTGATAGAGGTGTACAAGATGATTAGGGGGTTAGATAGGGTTGACAGTGAGAACCTTTTTCCACGTATGGAGTCAGATATTACCAGGGGGCATAGCTTTAAATTAAAGGGGGGGGGTAGGTATAGGACAGATGTTAGGGGTAGGTTCTTTACTCAGCGAGTCGTGAGTTCATGGAATGCCCTGCCAGTATCAGTGGTGGACTCTCCCTCTTTATGGGCATTGAAACGGGCATTGGATAGGCATATGGAGGGTAGAGGGCTAGTGTAGGTTAGGTAGGCTTCGGTCGGCGCAACATCGAGGGCCAAAGGGCCTGTACTGCGCTGTATTGTTCTATGTTCTACTAATCCAGAGATAGGTGGCAGATATTGTTCAATGCAGAGAATGGATGTGAGTGGATGCACTTTGATCAGAAGGACATTAAAAGACAATACACAGTGGGGGGAACAGTTCTAAAAGTTGTGCATGTGCAAAGGGTGTTCCTTTCCACAGCTTATTCAACGTTGCACAAGGGTTACAGACACGAGTTGGTAGTGTTCTAAGATGTATTAATAGATGCATAAAGACAAGAGGAAAGCGCTTTACCTTTAATCACTTGTTGGACCCCATCTATGGTGTCCACTGCTGGGCACCACATTACAGAAAGAATTTTCTTTCATTCATTTTTGTGGGATTCGGGTGTTGTTGGCTGGACCAGTATTTATTGTCCCCGTCCCTAGTTGTCCTTGAGAAGGTGGTGGTGAGCTGTCCCCTTTGAACTGCTGCAGTCCACCTGCTGTGGGTTGACCATTAGGGAGAGAATTACCAGGAGTTTGGCCCAACGACAGTGAAGGAAGGATAATGTATTTCAGAGGCAGGCTGATGAGTGGTTTGGAGGTGAACTCGCAGGGAGCGGTGTTCCCATGTATCTGAGATTGGATTGCCTACAATGTGGAAACAGGCCCTTCGGCCCCACACTCCGAAGAGTAACCCACCCAGACTCATTTCCCACATTTCACCCTGACTAATGCACCCAACACTATGGGGCAATTTAGCACGGCCAGTTCACCTGACCTGCACATCTTTGGACTGTGGGAGGAAACCGGAGCACCCGGAGCAAACCCACGCAGACACGGGGAGAACGTGCAAACTCCACACAGACAGTTGCCCGAGGCAGGAATTGAACCCAGGTCCTTGCCCTTGTGAGGCAGCAGTGCTAACCACTGGGCCACCCCCTTCTCTTTCTAGATGGTAGAGGGGCGTGTGGGGTTTGGAAGGTGCAGTCTGAGGAGCCCCTCGGTGAGTTCCTGCAGTGGGTCTTGTAGACGGTACACACTGCTGCGACTGAGGGTCAGGGGGTGGAGGGAGTGGATGTTGGTGCTTGTCAAGTGGGCTGTTTTGTCCCTGGGCGGTGTCGAGCTTCTCGAATGTTGTCGGAGATGCCCCCCCCGCCCCCATCCAGGACAATCGGGCAGTATTCCCTTCCCCCTCCTGACTTGTGCCTTGTCAATGATTGACAGGCTTTGGGGGGGTGGGGGGGGTGGAGTGAGAAGGGGAGTGACTTGCCGTGATATTCCTGGCTTCTTAACTGCTCATGTAGCCACTGTATTTATGTGAACCCTCAGGATGTTGGTGATGGTAACACCATTGAGCACAAATGGGTGTGGTTAGATTGTTTCGTATTGGAAATGGTCACGAACTGGAGCAGTTGTTACAAAGAGAATGCGAATGCATTGGAGAGAGTGCAGAAGCGATTGATGAGAAAGGTGACAGTGATGGGAAACTTCAGTTACGAGGGTAAATTTACCGTATAGGAGAAAGTGAGGACTGCAGATTGCTGGAGTACCAGAGTTGAAAAAATGTGGTGCTGGAAAAACACAGCAGGTCAGGCAGCATCCGAGGAGCAGGAGAATCGACGTTTCGGGCATAAGCCCTTCTTCAGGAATGAGGCTGGTGTGCCAAGCGGGCTGAGATAAAAGGTAGGGAGGATGGACCTGGGGGAGGGGCGGTGGGAATACGATAGGTGGAAGGAAGTGAGGGTGAGGGTGATAGGCTGGAGAGGGGGTGGGGGCGGAGAAGTCGGGAAGAAGATTGCAGGTCAAGAGGGTGGTGCTGAATCCGGGGGTTGGGACTGGGATAAGGTGGGGGGAGGGGAAATGAGGAAACTGGAGAAATCTACGTTCATCCCATATGGTTGGAGGGTTCCTAGGTGGAAGATGAGGCGCTCTTCCTCTAGGCCAGGGTCTGGCAATGGAGGAGGCCAAGGACCTGCATGTCCTTGACGGAGTGGGAGGGGGAGTTAAAGTGTTCAGCCACGGGGCGGTTGGGTTGGTTGGTGCGGGAGTCCCAGAGGTGTTCTCTGAATTGTTCTGCAAGTAGGCGGCCTGTCTCCCCAATGTATAGGAGGCCACATCGGGTGCAGCGGATGCAGTAAATGATGTGTGTGGAGGTGCAGGTGAATTTGCGACGGATCCACTGGGGCCTTGGAAATAGAACATAGAACATAGAACAGTACAGCACAGAACAGGCCCTTTGGCCCACGATGTTGTGCCGAACTTCTATCCTAGCTTAAGCACCCATCCATGTACCTATCCAAATGCCGCTTAAAGGTCACCAATGATTCAGACTCTGCCACTCCCACGGGCAGCGCATTCCATGCCCCCACCACTCTCTGGGTAAAGAACCCACCCCTGACATCTCCCCTATACCTTCCACCCTTCACCTTAAATTTATGTCCCCTTGTAACACTCTGTTGTACCCGGGGAAAAAGTTTCTGACTGTCTACTCTATCTATTCCTCTGATCATCTTATAAACCTCTATCAAGTCACCCCTCATCCTTCGCCGTTCCAACGAGAAAAGGCCGAGAACTCTCAACCTATCCTCGTACGACCTACTCTCCATTCCAGGCAACATCCTGGTAAATCTTCTCTGCACCCTCTCCAAAGCTTCCACATCTTTCCTAAAGTGAGGCGACCAGAACTGCACACAGTACTCCAACTGTGGCCTAACCAAAGTCCTGTACAGCTGCAACATCACCTCACGACTCTTGAATTCAATCCCTCTGCTAATGAACGATAATACTCCATAGGCCTTCTTACAAACTCTATCCACCTGAGTGGCAACTTTCAAAGATCTATGTACATAGACCCCAAGATCCCTCTGTTCCTCCACCTGACTAAGAACCCTACCGTTAACCCTGTATTCCGCATTCTTATTTGTCAATCCAAAATGGACAACCTCACACTTGGCCGGGTTGAACTCCATCTGCCACTCCTCAGCCCAGCTCTGCCTCATATCTAAGTCCCTCTGCAGCCGACAACAGCCCTCCTCACTGTCCACAACTCCACCTATCTTCAGGAAGGAGGTGAGAGGTGAGGTGTGGGAGCAAGTTTTGCACTTGTTGCAGGGGAAGGTGCCATAAGTGGAGGTTGGGTTGGTGGGGGGTGTGGACCTGATGAGGGAGTCGCAGAGGGAGTGGTCTCTCCTGAATGCTGATACTGGTGGAGAGGGAAATATATCCCGGGTGGTGGGGTCTGTCTGGAGGTGGTGGAAATGAGAGGATTTTACCGTATAGTTCGCTGTAGAATTGGATCTTCCAAAATGCATCACTTCGCATTTGCCCAGATTGATCTCCGTCTGCTATTTCTCTGCCCAACTCTCCAACCTATAAATATTCTGCTGATGTGGAGATGCCGGTGTTGGACTGGGGTGTACAAAGTTAAAAATCACACAACACCGGGTTATAGTCCAACAGGTTTAATTGGAAGCACACTAGCTTTCGGAGCGTCGCTCCTTCATCAGGTGATTGTGGAGGGCTCAATCCTAACACAGAATTTATAGCAAAAGTTTACAGTGTGATGTAACTGAAATTATACATTGAAAACTTGATTGTCTGTTAAGCCTTTCATCTGTTAGAATACAGTGATAGTTTCACTTTCATGTGTAAATGACAAAACCCTTTTATTAAAAAGTTGCATTCTCGGGTTAGCTGTTAACAATGGTGATAGCTAGACAATATGTTGAAGGTGTTTAAGGCCTATCTGATTAGATTAGAGGAGATTCCCTACAGTGTGGAAACAGGCCCTTCGGCCCAGCCAGTCCACACCGACCCTTCGAAGACCCATTCCCCTGCCCTATATTTACTCCTGCCTATGCACATAAAACTATGGGCAATTTAGCATGGCCAACTCACCTGACCTTCACTCAAGTGGGTCAATGGATCCGGACAATTTCTGATTAGATTGCCCTACAGTGTGGAAACAGGCCCTTCAGCCCAACCAGTCCACACCGACCTTCCGAAGAGTAACCCAGCCAGACCCATTTCCCTCCAACTAATTGCACCTAACACTATGGGCAATTTAGCATAGCCGACCCACCTGACCTGCACATCTTTGGATTGTGGGAGGAAACCGGAGCAAACCCACGCAAACACGGGGAGAATGTGCAAACTCCACACTGACAGTCACCCGAGGCTGAAGTTGAACCCGGGTCCCTGGCACTCAGCGGTTCGCATCTGCTACTCCACCAGTCTTGGTGTCATTTGCAAACTTGCTAACCGGGAGAAGTTGGGACTGCTCTCCTTGGAGCGAAGGAGGAAACCTGCTGAAGCTTTTGAAAATGAATAGGCTTAGATGAGATTCCCTACAGTGTGGCAACAGGCCCTTTGGCCCAACCAGACCACACCTGACCCTCCGAAGAGTAACCCACCCAGACCCATTTCCCTCTGCCTAATGCACCTAACACTATGGAGCAATTTAGCATGGCCGATTCACCTAACCTGCACATCTTCGGACTGTGGGAGGAAACCAGAGTACCCAGAGGAAACCCACGCAGACATCGGGGAGGTGGGGGAAGAATGTGCAAACTCCACACAGACAGCTGCCCAAGGCTGGAATCGAACCTGGGACCCTGGTGCTGTGAGGCAGCAGTGCTAACCACTGAGCCACCTAATCTGCTGGTAAAAGGAATGCGAATGAGAGGTTATGTGTTTAAAATGAGGTGCAAATGAAGCAAGGTTGAAGAGAGGCAAACCTTTCTGACTCAGTGAATAAGTTTACTTTGCGGACTGGATGTGTGGTGGAGGCAGGTTCAATTGGGCCATTTGGGAGGGAATTGGATAGTTATTTACATAAAAAGTAACGCGCAGTGGTATGGGGACGAAACAGGAATTTGGCACTAAGGGATGATGTTTATTTAATAAGCTGGTATGGGAACAACGGGTGAAATCATCTCCTGTGCCGTAACATTTGTGTCATTCTGCGATGTTAGGTAGAGTGGAATAAGAATGAAGGTGCAGGGTGTGGGATCGAGATTTACAGCTTTTAAAGGATCAGCCCCTTTCTGGAAAATGGGGAAGAGGGCAGATATTCGGACAGTAAGGTGAGGATGGATGGAGAGTGTGTGGGATGGAGATTGAGTACAGGAGTTGGGAGAGCCTCGGATTTCCAGCATCTGCAGTCCTCACTTTTGGGAAAGCAAATCTAAGCAGGACTTATACACTTAATGGTGAGGTCCTAGGGAGTGTTGCTGAACAAAGAGACCTTGGGGTGCAGGTTCATAGCTCCTTGAAAATGGAGTCGCAGATAGATAGGATAGTGAAGAAGGCGTTTGGTATGCTTTCCTTTATCGGTCAGAGTATGGAGTACAGGAGTTGGGAGGTCATTTTTGCAGCTGTATAGGGCATTGGTTAGAATATTGGAATATTGCGTGCAATTCTGGTCTCCTTCCTATCGGAAAGATGTTGTGAAACTTGAAAGATGTACAAGAATGTTGTCAGGGTTGGAGGATCTGAGCTCCAGGGAGAGGCTGAACAGGCTGGGGCTGTTTTCCCCGGAGTGTCGGTGGCTGAGGGGTGACTTTATAGAGGTTTATAAAATCACAAGGGGCATGGATTGGATAAATAGGCAAAGTCTTTTCCCTGGGGTGGGGGAGTCCAGAACTAGAGGGGCATAGGTTTAGGGTGAGAGGGGAAAGATATAAAAGGGACCTAAGGGGCAGCTTTTTCACACAGGGGGTAGTACGTGTATGGAATGAGCTGCCAGAGGATGTGGTGGAGGCTGGTACAATTGTAACATTTAAAAGGCATCAGGATGGGTATATGAATAGGAAGGGTTTGGAGGGATGTGCTGGCAGGTGGGACTAGATTGGGTTGGGATATCGGGTCGGCACGGACGGGTTGGACCGAAGGGTCTGTTTCCGTGCTGTACATCTCTGTGACTCTATGACAGCTGTCTGGGGGTGACAGAGGAAAGTATGATATGCAGAAGCGGGAACAGTGTGTTCTGAATTTCTATCCTGTGCTGACTCTTGCCATCTCCTCACTGCAGGGGCTGTACGAGGGGAGGATTTGCAGACAGAAATCTCAAACTGAACCTTTGCGCCACAGAGTCGCTGCGATACCTGGACCTGAGAGTTGTGAAGAGATGGTGTGAGAGGGGAAGAGCACCATACCAAAGCCATCGGGAGTGAACCGGCTGCGGAGAAGGCTTTAACCGGGGTTTCCCAGCCCGGCGAACGCGCCGCGCCTCTCGCGGTGGGACAGCGTGTCCGCGCGGTTGCGCATCCGGCTGAGAGACCCAACCTGGCGAGCCGCGGGGACCCCCGGCCCGGGGAGAAACGCTGGAAGTGTGGGGAGTGTGGCAAGGGATTCCTGTCGCCGTCGGCGCTGGAGATTCACCGGCGGGTCCACACCGGGGAGAGGCCGTTCGGCTGCCCGCACTGCGGGAAGGGCTTCACCCAGTCCTCCCACCTGCACAGGCACCAACAGATCCACACCGGGCAGAAGCCATTCCCCTGCCCCGAGTGCGGAATGGGCTTCACGGACTCCTCCGTCCTCCGCGCCCACCGGCGGCTCCACACCGGGGAGAGGCCCTTCGCCTGCCCTCAGTGCGGCAAGGCCTTTGCCAACCCCTTCGTCCTGCGCACCCACCAGCGGGCCCACGCCGGGCTGAAGCCTTTCCCGTGCCCCGAGTGCGGCAAGGCCTTCGCCAACCCCTCCGTCCTGCGGGCCCACCGGCGCCTCCACACCGGGGAGAGGCCCTTCGCCTGCCCCGAGTGCGGCAAGGGCTTCGCCAACTCCTCCAACCTGCTGACCCACCAGCGGGTCCACACGGGGGAGAGGCCCTTCCCCTGCCCCGAGTGCGGCAGGGCCTTCAACCAGCTGTCCAACCTGCTGACCCACCGGCGGGTCCACACCGGGGAGAGGCCCTTCTCCTGCGCACTGTGCGGGAAGGCCTTCGGCAACTCATCCAAGCTGCTGAGGCACCGGAGGGTCCACACCGGGGAGAGGCCGTTCACCTGCTCCCGGTGCGGGAAGGGTTTCACCCAGTCCTCCAACCTGCGGAGGCACCAGCGAACCCACGAGCCATGACAAGCATCAGTTCCGACCGTGATCGCTACTGTCCCAGTGGTGAGCACTGCTGCCTCATGGCACCGGGGACCCGGGTTTGATTCCAACCTCGGGGGCGGCTGTCTGTGTGGAGTTTACGTGTTCTCTCCCTGTCTCTGCGTGGATTTCCTCCGGGTGCTCCAGTTTCCTCCGAAAGATGTGCAGGTTAGGGTGGACTGGCTGTGCTAATTACCCAGAGTGCCCAGGGATGTGTAGGTTAGGGTGGATTGGCCGTGCTAAATTACCCATAATGCCCAGGGATGTGCAGGTTAAGATGGATTGGCTGTGCTAAATGGCCGCATAGTGACCGGGGATATGAGGTGTGTTAGCCGTGGGAACTGCAGTGTCACAGGGATGGGGGGGGGGCGGGGAGGTGGTGGAGGAATCTTTGAGCAGGGGGAAATGGGCCTGGGTTGAAGGCTCTTCTGGAGACTCAGTGTAGACTCATTGGGACAAGAGGCCTGTTTTCCTTGCTGTAAGTAGTCTCTACAGAATCTTACTATTTACAGCAGCTCAGCTAATTGCTCGCTGCACTCTCATCTGAATCATTTGCAATTCATGGGCCCAAGGTCACTCTTAGTTTAAGAACATGGGCCCTTGTGGTAGTGTTCCTCCCTCACTGTGCATTGGGAAGTCCTGGCTCACATCCCACCTGCTCCAGCGGAGGGTTATCACAACTCCGCGTAGGTTGATGAGAATTTCTCTTTTTTTTCTGGAAGAAGACCATAAGAAACAGGAACACGAGGAGGTCATTCGGCCCCTCTGGTCTACTCCTGCTCGGCAACACGATCGCGGTTGAACCAACAATCCTCGCCTCCACTTTGCCCATAACCCTGGGATTCCCCAACGAATCAAGACTCTGAGCTCAATGTTTGGGAGAAGATTTGTAGCTCGGGTGCTCATTGTGCTCACCACAAAGGTTTACAGGAAAGCCACCACACACAGACCAAGTCCTAAACTATGAAAGCAACCACCCCCAACACACACAAACGAAGTTGCATCAGGACACTATTCAAAAGGGCCACAACACACTGCAGCACACCAGAACTGCAAAAAGAGGAAGAGGAACACCTATATAAGGTATTCACCAAAAATGGATACCCTCACAATTTCATCAACAGATGCCTAAGGGAGAGACAACAGAACGAGGACATGCCGCAACCCAAAGGACTAGCCACACTACCATACATCAGGAACATTTCTGAACTGACAGCCAGACTGCTGCGACCACTAGGACTCATAACAGCTATCCTCATAACACTAGGACTCATAACGACACGACCAGCTATCCTTAGTAGCCACACGCACAGACGACAAGCAACATGAATTCGACTGGGACAACACTACTATTATAGGACAAGCCAAACAGAGAACAGCCAGGGAATTCCTAGAGGCATGGCACTCATCCACAGATTCTATCAACAAACACATCGACCTGGACCCAATATACCGGCCACTGCAGCGGACAGCTGGAACTGACAACCGGAAGCGGCAGAGACAAACCACTATAAATGCCGGAGGAAACAGCACAGAAGCGCTTCACAGGAGGCTCCCAAGCACTGAGGATGTCACCTAGACAGGGGACGAAACGTTTGCAAGACAAATTCCCAGCTCGGCGAACAGAACTACAACAAGACTCTGAGCCTCAGATAGCTCGTAAGGACTCTGCCCCCACAGCTCTCTGCGGCAAGGAGTTCCAAAGACCCTCTGAGAAAAGATATTCCTCCTCATCTTAAATCAGTGCCCCCTTTGTTCTGAGGCTGTGCCCTCTGGCCTGAGGTTCTCCCATGAGGGAGGGGAAGCATGCTCTCAGGACTGACCCTTCAATACCTGATTGGTTTCAGCAAGGTCACACCTCTCTCTTCTAAGCACCAGTGAGTGCGGTCCCAACCTGTTTAACCTTGGTTCATAACGTAGTCCCCTCCACACTAGGGATCACCTGAGTGAACCTTCACTGAACTGCCTCCAATGAAATGATACCTTTTCTTCAGAGAGGGGAACCGGAACGGCCCACGCAATATTCCAGTTGTGATCTCCTCAGCAATTTGGGGAGTTGCAGTAAGACGTCCCTACTGTTAGGTTCCGCCCCCCCCCCCCCCCCTGTTGAAATAAGGGCCAATATTCCATTCGCCTTCCTGAGTCATTAAGATGGACAGCATGGAAACAGACCCTTCAGTCCACATCTCGTCCATGCCGACCAGATATCCCTTACCTAATCTAGTCCCATTTGCAAGCTCTTGGCCTATATCCCTCTAAACCCTTCCTACCTAGATGCCTTTAAAATGCTGTAATTGTACCAGCCTCGACCACTATCAACTCATTCCATACCCGTACCACCGTCTGTATGAAAATGTTGTCCCTTAGGTCTCTTTTAATTCTTTCCCCTTTCACCCTAAACCTATTCCCCTCTAGTTCTGGACTCCCCCGCCCCTGGCAAAAGACCTTGTCTATTCACCCTGTCCATGCCCCTCATGATTTTATAAACCTCTATGAGGTCACCCCTCAGCCTCTGACGCTCCAGGGAAAACACTCCAGCTCCTGTAGCTCAAACCCTGGCAACACCCTTGTAAATAATTTCTAAACCCTTTCAAGTTTCACAATATTCTTCTGATAGGAAGATCAGAATTGCACACAATATTCTAAAAATGTCCTGAACAGCATGTGACTTGCCTGTGTTACCCCTGTGTGCCAGCTGTGTTTGGCGCACTGGAATTTCAAAGTCTTTTTGTCTTGCAACTTTTTGCGGATTTTTTTCCATTTCAAAAAGTTCTGTTCTTTTGTTTCCCCCTTCCAAAATTGGAACAGAATTACAGTTTCCATATTGACTCGTTTTACTAACTTCTTTGCCCACTTTGTCAACCTGTAGATATCTTCTTTGGACGGTTTTTGTCCCTCTTGTGACCTACCTGTCCACCTATTTTTGAGTCACTTGCAACTTTGGCTGCGGTGGTCACAGTTTAATCACAAACAAATTCAGTGTACTGTGTGTCTGGATTTTCACAGAGCATTGGAAGATGGTGTCCAAGTCCAGGTCAGTGCAGAGAATTAAGACTCAATCCTTACTAGTGATCTTGTCCACAAACTCTGATATATTACGTTCAATCAGAAAAGATGCAAGCTCATTTCACCATTCATGACCACAGGACTCCCAAAACTTGCCTTTCATGGGATTGTATGATTCATTTCTGAATGAGTATATCTTGTATGAACCAAATATATGACCATGGTATCAATAGCTACATCGTAATCAAACTTGATTAAATAAATGTTCAACCTTAATTAAGTTGTATTTGGTGGTACAAAACATGCACTATCATCAATTACAAAAACAATTGTCAAAACTTCCTGAAACAAAAGATCTTTAGACTATCCTTTATTGGATTCACTCCAGTTCCTGCAAATGAACATTTTGTGGAGGTGCTGGTGCTACAAAGTTAAAAACCACACACCTCCAGTTTATCGTCCAACAGGTTTACTTGGAAGTACAAGCTTTGGACCATAACCTGGTGTTATGCAATAAACAGTTTAACCCCAGGATGGGAACAGAGAGTGTTGTGCTCACAGATGTTGGGCCAGATGAGGAAGTCTCAGGGAGTGTGAGGTTACAATGAAACCCTGGGCTTTGTGTGAACACGTGCCTTGGAGGAAAATGAAGGGAAGGGATTTGTTGTAAAGTGCCCTCCCCTCCTCCCTGGCAGCTCCCTTGGAACAAGGGCATCGCAAGGCCCTTTGTCCGGAACAGGCGCGGCTTCCTATTGGCTGGCTCTTGACAGGTAGGCATGCGGACTGACCAATAGACAGCGCTGGAGGACCGGAAGCGCACTGGTCCTCCAGCCAATCGGAGCACCCCTATTGTCTGAATGCGGAAGTTGCCCAATTCTGAGGATGATCATCGCTGCTGCTGCTGCAATAACATTCCTCCAGGAGACACCATCAAGGGGTTCTGTGTGTGGGGGCACTTCAGGCTCCAGTTCATCATCCAACCTGGAGGGACACAAGGACAACAGCACCGTGGAGAAGCCATGGCAGTGTGGGGACTGTGGGAAACGGTTCAGGTTTCCGTCTGGGCTGGAGAGTCACCGACGTTTCCACACCGGGGAGAGGCCGTTCACCTGCACAGACTGCGGGAAGGGGTTCACTCACTCCTCCGACCTGAAGAGACACTGGCGAGTCCACACCGGGGAGAGGCCGTTCGTTTGCTCGGAGTGCGGGCAGGGGTTCATTCAGTCGTCCGCGCTGATGGCCCACAAGCGGGTTCACACCCGGGAGAAGCCATTCACCTGCTTCAGGTGTGAGAAGGGATTCAGCCGCTTATCCAGCCTGCTGTCACACGAGCGGGTCCATACGAGGGAGTGCCCCTTCACCTGCTCGCAGTGCGGGAAGAAATTCGCTCACTCCGGCAGCCTCCGGGTACACCAGCAACTCCACACCGGGGAGAGGCAGTTCACCTGCTCCGAGTGCGGGAAGGGATTCACTCGGTCCACCCGGCTGCTGACTCACCAGCACATCCACACCGGGGAGCGACCGTTCCCCTGCACCGTGTGCGGGAAAGCGTTCAGGGATTCATCGAATCTGCTCAAACACCAGCGGATTCACACCGGGGAGAAGCCGTTCACCTGCTCTGTGTGTGGGAGGGGGTTTATCCAGTCATACAAGCTGCGGAGTCACCAGAAAGTTCATCAGTTAAGACTGCAGTTGGATTCTGCTGTTCTTGCTGCTGAGAATCACATCCAGGGCTGAGCAGTGTTCGTTCGGACAGTGGGTGAAGTGGGAGGGTCACCGGTGTATTTTGTTTTATTCCAGTGGGGGCTGGTGCTGTCTCTCAAACTGGGAGTGCAGACCTCCTCTTGAAATGATCCACAGAAGCTGATGGACAATATTTATTTTATCCTGGTTAGGAAGCAGAGTGTAAAAACAATGACTGCAGATGCTGGAAGCCAGATTCAGAATTAGTGGTGCTGGAAGAGCACAGCAGGTTCAGGCAGCATCCGAGGAGCAGCGAAATCGACGTTTCGGGGCAAAAGCCCTTGTGCCTACCACTGCAGGTAGATCTAAAGTAAGCACGTTTAGGCCATGACATCGAGGAGCACCATTCAGCCCATCGAGCCTGCTGCACCATTTAATACCATCAAGGCCGATCGCATCTCGGCTTCAACTCCCCTTTCCTGCCTCCTCTCCATCACCCTTCAATTTGTTACTGATTAAACATCTGTCTATCTCCTCCTTAAGTTTACTCCATGTCCTGGCGTCCACAGACTCTGGGGGAGTGAATTTCACAGATTACTGATCCTTTAAGGGAAGTAATTTCTCCACATCTCTGTGAAAACATTACATCTTATCCTGAGGATCACTCATTCTAAATTGCCCCACAAGATGAAATAGCCTTCCAATGCTGATTGGATGAGTAAAGATGGTGAGGAGAGTGATGTAGTCCCATTTCCCAGCATTTGGCCGAAATCCCTCTTACACTTTCCAATCCACATACATATCCAAATGTGTTTTAAGTATTATAATTGTACCTTCCTCCACCAGTTCCTTTGGCAACACGTTCCATTCACACACCGGGTCCCTTTTAAATCTTTCCCCCTCTCCTTAAATCTACGGCCTCTAGCTTTGGACTCCCATAACCGAGGGAATGAAACTTGGCAATCCATCTTATCTTTGCCCTGCCATGATTTTAGAAACCTCTACAAGGTCACCCCTCAGACTCTGGTTCTCCAGGGAAGATTGTCTCAGTCTGTCCAGCCTTATAACTCAAATCCTCCTGCCTCAGGAGCATCCTTGTCAATCTTTACTGAACGCTGTGGCCATACCAATGTGTTGTGCAGCGTAACCTTCTGTCCCAATTCCAATACGCGATTCTCTGAACAATGAGAGGAAGTATACCAAACGCCTTCTTCACCACCCTGTCTACCTGCGACGCCACTTTCAAGGAACTTTGTACCTGCATCCCTAGTCTCTCTGTTTAACAACACCCTCCACCTGTGTAAATCCTGCCTTGGTTTGTCTGAGCAAAAAGCAACACCTTGCATTTATTTAAATTAAACTCCATCTGCCATTCCTCAGGCCCAGCTGATCAAGATCCTGTTGTACTCTCAGATCACCCTCCTTACCTTAAACTAGATTAGATTAGATTCCCTACAGTGTGGAAACAGGCCCTTTGTCCCACAAGGCTACATCGACCCTCTGATGAGTAACCCACCCAGTCCCATTCCCCTATATTTATCCCTGACTAATGCACCTAGTACTACGGGCAATTTAGCATGGCCAATTCACCTAACCTGCACATCTTTGGAATATGTCAGCAATTTTGGTGTCATCTGCAAACCCACTAACCATTCCTGCTGCAGTCTCTTCCAAAGTGTTTATATGAATGACAAATAACAGTTGATCTAGAACTGAACCTTGCAGCATACCACTGGTCACAGGCCTCCAGTGTGAATACCAATCCTCTACCACCACCCTCTCTCCTACTGTCAAGCCGATTTTCTCTCCCATTAGCTCACACTCCGTGGATTACATATGATCGAACCTTGTATCAATGTGTCAACTGAGGGGGCAAAATACCTCCAACCCAGATTGTTAATTGTGCATTGCAATGGAAAAAAAGGCTTCGGGTAAACACAGGCTGTTCTGGCTGGAAGGTAACTGCAGTGACCTTGGCTGGTCTTGGGAACAGGCTGTTGTGCAAAGGCACAGAGACACACCCACCTGTTTGTGCACAAAGAAATGAGTGGGAAAGGTACTCAAGAGACTGCAATACAGCACTTAATATCAGCGTCAGATTAGTATTTCCCAGCTTGAGAGACATTCACCGTTGGACTGCGGTTCGAGAGACCAGATCGTGGCAAGGGAAATAGATTTCCAAGTGTTAGCCATCACCCAGAAGACCTCGATATGAAGCCAAGGCAGTGAGACTTGTTGACTGTGTGAAAAGTCTTTTAAGATTATAGAGTCTCTCATTACTTTGCATGTAACTAAAGTAAATTAAGTGAATAAAGTTGTTTTGTGTTGAAGCGCACATTTCTGCATGTATTCATTTTGATCAGGGAATGTCAATATCTTTGATCTAGACCTAGACCAACCTTTCCTGAGTCAGCGCCTTCCCTGGATTCATTCCCTTCAGTTCCTGCAAATGAACAGTTTAATCCCAGAATGGGAACAGAGTGTTGTGCTCACAGATGATGTGGAGATGCCAGTGTTGGACTGGGGTGTACAAATTTAAAAATCACACAACACCAGGTTATAGTCCAACAGGTTTAATTGGAAGCACACTAGCTTTCGGAGCACTGCTCCTTCATCAGGTGATTGTGGAGGACACAATTGTAAGGCACAGAATTTATAGCAAAAGTTTACAGTGTGATGTAACTGAAATTATACATTGAGAAATACCTTGATTGTCTGTTGAGTCTTTCATCAGATCGAATCCCATGATAGTTTCACTTCTTTCATGAGTAAATCACAAAACATTTTTAAGAAAAGTTGCATTCTCAGGTTAGCTGTAACAATGGGAGTTAGCTAGACAATTTGTTGAAGGTGTTAGCCCCCTGTGTTCTGTCTATGCCATGATGCTTACATTGATTCTAATATAAAAAGTGAGAAAACAGAGTTTTACATGAATTCATACACACACATGCACACAGGCACTCCTATACACACACACACGGACACGCATATATACAGACATGCACACAGACACACACACCCTCCCACACCTACACAGGAATCCTGTCACAGACTTAGACCACTCTACACTCAAGCACACACATTTACAGACACAGATACAGATCTCTCTCACAGACACTCACAACCCCCCACCCCAGACACACACACACAGACACAAAGACCCACATGCACACATATACTTTGTGGGGTGAATTTGTACTTGCAGAGTTACATTGTACTTTGCTCAAAAACTGCATGAATTTATGTAAAACTCTTGTTTTCTCACTTTTTACATTAGAATCAATCTCAACAGAGAACACAGGGGGCTAACAGCTTCAACATATTGTCTAGCTAACGCCCATTGTTACAGCTAACCTAAGAATGCAACTCTTTGAAAAAAGGTTTGTGATTTACACATGAAGTGAAACTACCATGGTATTGGAACAGATGAAAGACTCAATAGACGATCAAGGTATTTTTCAATGTATAATTTCAGTTACATCACACTGTAAATTTTTGCTATAAATTCTGTGCCTTACAATTGAGCCCTCCACAACCACCTGATGAAGGAGCAGCGCTCTGAAAGCGAGGGTGCTTCCAATTAAACCTGTTGGACTATAACCTGGGGTTGTGTGATTTTTAACTGTGTGCTCACAGATGTTGGGCCAGATGAGGAAGTCTCAGGGAGTGTGAGGTTACAATGAAACCCTGGGCTTTGTGTGAACACGTGCCTTGGAGGACAATGAAGGGAAGGGATTTGTTGTAAAGTGCCCTCCCCTCCTCCAGCTCCCTCAGCACGAGGGGCAGCGCGTGGCCCTTTGTCCGGAACAGGCGCGGCTCCTATTGGCTGGCTCCCGACAGCTCGGAATAAGGATTGTCCAATAGACAGCGCTGGAGGACCGGAAGCGGACTGGTCCTCCAGCCAATCGGAGCACTCCTATTGTCTGAATGCGGAAGTTATTGCTGCTGCTGCTGCCGCTGCAATAACATTCCTCCAGGAGACACCATCAAGGGGTTCTGTGTGTGGGGGCACTTCAGGCTCCAGTTCATCATCCAACCTGGAGGGACACAAGGACAACAGCACCGTGGAGAAGCCATGGCAGTGTGGGGACTGTGGGAAACGGTACCGGTTTCCGTCTGGGCTGGAGATTCATCGACGTGTTCACACCGGGGAGAGGCCGTTCACCTGCTCTGACTGTGGGAAGGGATTCACTCTGCCCCCTTCGCTGCTGTCACACAAGGGGTTCACACCGGGGAGAGGCCGTTCACCTGCTCTGACTGTGGGAAGGGATTCACTTGGTCCTCTTCCCTGGTGGCGCACAAGCGGGTTCGCACCGGGGAGAGGACATTCACCTGCTCTGACTGTGGGAAGGGATTCACTGCGTTCTTCAACCTGCTGACACACCAGAGAGTTGACACCGGGGAGAGGCCGTTCACCTGCTCGGAATGTGGGAAGGGGTTCACTCGGTCCTCTTCCCTGGTGCCACACAAACGGGTTCACACCGGGGAGAGGCCATTCACCTGTTCCGAGTGCGGGAGGGGATTCACTCAGTCATCCTGCCTTGGACAGCACAAGTGAATCCAAGGGGTGAATGGCTTTTCACCTGCTCCGAGTGCGGGAAGGGATTCAGTTCATCATCCAGGCTGCTGGCGCACCAGCTTGTTCACACCGGGGAGAGGCCGTTCACTTGCTCCGAGTGTGGGAAGGGATCACTTGGTCTTTGATGGTGGCTCACAAGCAGGTTCACATCAGGGAGAGGCCTTTCACCTGCTCTGAGTGTGGGAAGCAATTCAGTTGACTTTCCAGCTTTGTCCAACATAAGCGAATTCACACCAGGGAATGGCCTTTCACCTGCTCCAAGTGCGGGAAGGGATTCAGTGCTTCGTCCAGACTGCTAGCACATCAGCGAGTGCACACCGGGGAGAGGCCATTCACCTGCTGTGACTGTGGGAAGGGATTTGCTCTCTCCTCTTCCCGACTGACACACCAGCAACTTCACACTGTGGAGAGGCAATCCACTTGCTCTGAAGGTGGGAAGGGATTCACTCAATTGGCCTGACTGTTGATCCACCAGCACATTGACACTTGGGAGAGACCATTCTGCTGCACCATGTGTGGGAAAGGATTCAGGGATTCATCGGCTGAGTTGAAGCACCAGTAAATTCGCACCAGGGAGAAGCCTTTCACCTGCTCTGTGTGTGGGAGGGGTTTTCTCCTGTTCCACAAGCTGCAGAGACACCAGAGAGTTCATCAGTGAAGACAGCAGCTGTTTTTGCTGCTGAGAATCCCATCCAAGACTGAATACTGTTCATTCAGACAGTGGGTGAATGGGAGGGTTAATGGCTGGGCCTAGGAGTGCACGTTTCCTCTGAAATGATCCCCAGACGCTGATGAGCAACATTTACTTTCTCCTGGTTAGGAAACAGAGGTTGCCTCCCACTGCAGGTAGATCTAAAGTTGACCCAGTGAGACCATGACATCGAGGAGCAGGAGTACACCATTCAGCCCATTGAGCCTGCCCCATTATTTAATACCATCGAGGCCGATCGCATCTCGGCTTCAACTCCCCTTTCCTGCCTCCTCTCCATAACCCTTCAACCCGGTACTGATTAAACATCTGTCTATCTCCTCCTTAAATGTACTCCATGTCCTGTCAACCACGGCACTCTGGGAAAGAGTGAATTTCACAGATTACTGGTTCTTTGAGGGAAGTAATTTTTCCACATCCCTGTTTGAAGTTACTATCCCTTATCCTGAGATCGCTCATTCTAAATTGCCCCACACAATGAAATAGCCTTCCGATGCTGAGTAGATGAGTAAAGACCGTGAGCAGAGTGATGTAGTCCCATTTCCCAGCATTTGGCCCATATCCCTCTTACACTTTCCAATCCACATACATATCGGAATGCATTTTTTTAAGTGTTGTAATTGTACCCTCCTCCACCAGTTCCTTTGGCAGCACGTTCCATACACGCACCCTCCTCTGCCCCTCGGGTCCCTTTTAAGTCTTGCCCCTCTCTCCTTAAATCTACAGCCTCTAGTTTTGGACTCCCGTAGCCGAGGGAATGAAACTTGGCAACTCACCTTATCTTTGCCCTGCCATGATTTTGTAAGCCTCTACAAGGGTCACCCCTCAACGTCTGGTTCTCCCGGGAAGACTGTCTCCGTCTATCCAGCCTATCCTTATAACTCAAATCCTCCTGCCTCAGGAGTCCCCTTGTTAATCTTTACTGCTGTCACCATACCAATGTGTTGTGCAGCCAAAACATACTGTCCCAATTCCAATAGTTGATTCTCTGTCTGATGAGGGCAAGAGTTGGGTAAATTGAGAACAAAGCTTTTGTGAACGGTTTTATGCGGGGATACTTGGCCAAAGCATATTTGCTGACAGAAGACTCTGTGTTTTCTGTGTGTAATGTGAACGTTACCAAAACAAGCTGCAGACAGGAAACATCTGCTGGGCAAGACAATGGACAAGTGCTGTGCTTCAGCATAGAGAGAAGCTAGATTCTGCTGGTAGCTGCAGAAGCTGTTCCTGTTATTGGAAGAAACTGTTCCAGTCACAGTAAGAGACTGTTCCTGTTATTGAGAATTGTGAAATGATAACAGGCTGCAAACTGGTGCCTATGGAAACATTTTGCGAGGGTCCAAAACCTGGAATAGTCACAAAGATGTATGCCACGGACACGGACCCTTTAGTCTAACTCACTCTAGTCCCACCTGCCAGCACCCGGCCCATATCCTACCAAACCCTTCCTATTCATATACCCATCCAAATGCCTTTTAAATGTTGCGATTGTACCAGCCTCCACCACTTCCTCTGGCAGCTCGTTCCTTATACATACCACCCTCTGCGTAAAAAGGTTACCCCTTAGGTCTCTTTTATATCTTTCCCCTCTCACCCTAAACCTATTCCCCTCTAGCTCTGAATTCCCTCACCCCGAGGTAAAGACTTTGTCTATTTATCCTATCCACGCCCCTCATGATTTTGTAAACCTCTATAAGGTCACCCCTCAGCCTCCAACGCTCCAGAGAAAACAGCCCCAGCCTGTTCAGCCTCTCCCTGTAGCTCAAACCCTCCAACCCTGGCAACATCCTTGTACATCTTTTCTGAACCCTTTCAAGTTTCACAACATCTTTCCGATAGGAAGGAGACCAGAATTCCACACAATATTCCAACAGTGGCCCTAACCAATGTCCTGTACAGCCACATCATGACCTCCTAACTCCTGTACTCAATACTCTGACCAATAAAGGACAGCATACCAAACACCTTCTTCACTATCCTATCTATCTGTGACTCCACTTTCAAGGAGCTATGAACCTGCACTCCAAGGTCTCTTTGTTCAATAACACTCCCTAGGACCTTACCATTAAGTGTATAAGTCCTGCTAAGGTTTGCTTTCCCAAAATGCATCACCTCGCATTTACCAAAATTAAACTCCATCTGCTACTCCTCAGCCCATTGGCCCATCTGATCAAGATCCTGTTGTAATCTGAGGCAACCCTCTTTGCTGTTCACTACACCTCCAATAGACAATAGACAATAGACAATAGATGCAGGAGTAGGCCATTCTGCCCTTCGAGCCTGCACCGCCATTCAATATGATCATGGCTGATCATTCCTAATCAGTATCCTGTTCCAGCCTTATCTCCATACCCCTTGACTCCACTATCTTTAAGAGCTCTATCCAATTCTTTCTTAAAAGAATCCAGAGACTGGGCCTCCACTGCCCTCTGGGGCAGAGCATTCCACACAGCCACCACTCTCTGGGTGAAGTAGTTTCTCCTCATCTCTGTCCTAAATGGTCTACCCCGTATTTTTAAGTTGTGTCCTCTGGTTCGGCACTCCCCCATCAACGGAAATATGTTCCCTCCTGCCAGAGTGTCCAGTCCTTTCATAAGCCTATACGTTTCAATCAGATCCCCTCTCAGTCTTCTAAACTCAAGGGTATACAAGCCCAGTCGCTTCAGTCTTTCCGTGTAAGGCAATCCTGCCATTCCAGGAATTGACCTCGTGAACCTACGCTGCACTCCCTCAATAGCCAGAATGTCTTTCCTCAAATTTGGAGACCAGAACTGTACACAGTACTCCAGGTGTGGTCTCACCAGGGCCCTGTACAGCTGCAGAAGCACCTCTTTGCTTCTATACTCAATCCCTCTTGTTATGAAGGCCAGCATGCTATTAGCCTTCTTCACGACCTGCTGTACCTGCATGCTTGCCTTCATTGACTGGTGGACAAGAACACCCAGATCTCTCCAATTTTGGTGTCATCTGCAAACTCATAACTATACCTCCAATGTTCACATCCAAATCATTTATATAAATGATGAAAAGTAATGGACCCACACCAATCCTTGTGACACTGATCACAGGCCTCCAGTCTGAAAAACAACCCTCCACCAGCACCCTCTGTCTTCAACCTTTGAGCCAGTTCTGTATCCAAATAGCTAGTTCTCCCTATATTCCATGAGATCTAACCTTGCTAATCAGTCTCCCATGGGGAGCCTTATTGAACGCCTTACTGAAGTCCATCTAGCTCACACCACCACTCTGCCCTCATCAATCCTCTGTTACTTCTTCAAAAAACTCAAGTCAGTTTGAGACACATGATTTCCCACGTACAAAGCCATGTTGACTATCCCCAATCTAATCAGTCCTTGCCTTTCCAAATACATGTACATCCTGTCCCTCAGGATTCCCTCCAACAACTTGCCCACAACCAATGTCAGGCTCACTGGTCTATAGTTCCCTGGCTTGTCCTTACCACATTTCTTAAATAGTGGCACCATGTTAGCCAACCTCAAGTCTTCCAGCACCTCATCTGTGACTATCAATGACACAGTAAGGGACCCAGCAATCACCTCCCTAGCTTCCCAAAGTGTTTGAGGGTACACCTGATCAGGTCCTGGAGATTTATCCACTTTTATGTATTTCAAGACATCCAGCACGTCCTCCTCTGTAACATGTACATTTTGCAAGCTGTCACCATCTATTTCCCTACATTCTGTATCTTCCATGTCCTTCTTTACAGTAAATACTGATGCAAAATACTTGTTTAGTATTTCCCCCATTTCCTGCGGTTCCACACAAAGGCCGCCTTGCTGATCCTTGAGGGGCCCTATTCTCTCCTAAGTTACCCTTTGGTCCTTAATGTAAAAACCCTTTGGATTCTCCTTAACTCTATTTGCCAAAGCCATCTCATGTCCCTGTTTTGCCCCCCTGATTTCCCTCTTAAGTACACTCCTACTGCCTTTATACTCTTCTAAGGATTCACTCGATCTATCCTGTCTATACCTGACATAGGCCTCCTTCTTTTTCTTAACCAAACCCTCAATTTCTTTAGTCATCCAGCATTCCCTATACCTACCAGCCTTCCCTTTCACCCTGACAGGAATATACTTTCTCTGGACTCTCGTTATCTCATTTCTGAAGGCTTCCCATTTTCCAGCCATTCCTTTACCTGAGAACATCTGCCCCCAATCAAGCTTTTGAAAGTTTTTTCCTAATACCGTCAAAATTGGCCTTTCTCCAATTTAGAACTTCAACTTTTAGATCTGGTCTATTCTTTTCCATCACTATTTTAAATCTAATAGAATTATGAGATTAGATTAGATTCCCTTCAGTGTGGATACAGGCCCTTCAGCCCAACCAGTCCACACCGACCCTCCGAAGAGTAACCCACCTAGACCCGTTTCCCTCTGACTAATGCACCTCACACTATGGGGCAAATAAGCATAGCCAATTCACCTGACCTGGACATCTTCAGACTGTGGGAGAAAACGGGAGCACTCTGAGGAAACCCATGGGGAGGATGTGCAAACTCCACACAGACCCAAGGCTGGACTCGAACCTGGGTCCCTTCTGCTGTGAGGCAGCAGTGCTAACCACTGAGCCACCGTGCCACCTTATAGTCACTGGCCCCAAAGTGCTCTCCCACTGACACCTCAGTCACCTGCCCTGCCTTATTTCCCAAGAGTAGGTCAAGTTTTGCACCTTCTCTAGTAGGTACATCCACATACTGAATCAGAAAATTGTCTTGTACACACTTAAGAAATTCCTCTCCACCTAAACCTTTAACACTTTGGCAGTCCCCAGTCGATGTTTGGAAAGTTAAAATCCCCTACCATAACTACCCTATTATTCTTCCAAATATCTGAAATCTCCTTACAAATTTGTTTCTCAATTTCCCTCTGACTATTAGGGGGTCTATAATACAATCCCAATAAGGTGATCATCCCTTTCTTATTTTTTAGTTCCATCCAAATAACTTCCCTGGATGTATTTCCAGGAATATCCTCCCTCAGCTGTAATGCTATCCCTTATCAAAAATGCCACTCCCCCTCCTCTCTTGCCTCCCTTTCTCTCCTTCCTGTAGCATTTGTATCCTGGAACACTAATCTGCCAGTCCTGCCCATCCCTGAGCCATGTTTCTGTAATTGCTATGATACCCAGTCCCATGTTCCTAACCATGCCCTGAGTTCATCTGCCTTCCCTGTTAGGCCCCTTGCATTGAAATAAATGCAGTTTAATTCATCAGTCCTACCTTGTTCTCTGCTTTGTCCCTGCCTGCCCTGACTGTTTGACTCCCTTTCCAACTGTACCAGTCTCAGATTGATCTTTTTTCTCACTATCTCCCTGGATTCCCCCCTCCTTGCACCCCACCTTAATAGTTTAAATCCTCCCGAGCAGCTCTAGCAAATCTCCCTGCCAGTATGTTAGTCCCCTTCCAATTCAGATGCAATCCATCCTTCTTGTTCAGGTCACTTCTGCCCCAGAAAAGATTTCAATGATTTAAAAATGTGAATCCTTTCCCCATACACCAGCTCCTCAGCCATGCATTCATCTGCTCTATCCTATTCCTACCCTCACTAGCTCATAACACCGGGAGTAACCCAGATATTACTACCCTCAAGGGCCTCTGTTTGAAATTTCTGCCTAACTTTCTATATTCTCCCTTCAGAATCTCATCCTTTTCCCTTCTTTTGTTGTTGGTTCCAATGTGTACAACGATCGCCTGCTGGTTCCTCTCCCTTTTTGAGAACATTCTGCACCCTCTCTCGGACATCCTTGATCCTGACCAGAGAAGCAACACACCATTCTGATTGTTTTCACTGCTGGCTGCAGAAACATCTGTCTGTGACTCTGACTAGAGAGTCCCCGACCACAGTCTGCGAACCTTCAAAAGGAAAAGCATTTATGTAATGGAAACTGTGTGATTTGTCTGGGTCAAAGGTGTAAAAGACCAATGATTCTTGTATTCAGGGAGATTGCCTGGTTGGAGTCCCACTCTTAGGGTGACCTTGGGTCTCCCCAAAAGCTTTTGTGTAATAAACTGTGCTTTGACTTGCTCTAAGTGTGAGTCTTGAGTAATTTTTACTCAAGTACTAAATACCTTCTTCACCACCCCGTCAATCTGCAATGCCACTTTCAAGGAACTATATGCCTGTACCCCGAGTCTCTCTGTTTGACAACACCTTCCACCAGTCATGATTTGGAGATGCCGGGGTTGGACTGGGGTGTACAAAGTTAAAAATCACACAACCCCAGGTTATAGTCCAACAGGTTTAATTGGAAGCACACTATCTTTCGGAGCGACGCTCCTTCATCAGGTGATTGTGGAGGACACAATTGTAAGGCACAGAATTTATAGCAAAAGTTTACAGTGTGATGTAACTGAAATTATACATTGAAAAATTGATTGTCTGTTAAGCCTTTCATCTGTTAGAACACAGTGATATTTTCACTTCTTTCATGTGTAAATCACAAAACCTTTTTTTTAACAAGTTGCATTCTCAGGTTAGCTGTTAACAATGGTGATAGCTAGACAATATGTTGAAGGTGTTGGCCCCCCCTGTGTTCTTTGTCTATGCCATGATGTTTAGATTGATTCTAATCTAAAAAGTGAGATAACAGAGTTTTACTTAAATTCATGCAGTTTTGAGCTCAGAGTTCTACATGAATGCATGCAGTTTTTGAGCAAAGTACAATGTAACCCTGAAAGTACAAATTCACCCCACCACATATATGTGTGCATGTGGGTCTTTGTCCCTGGTGTTGTGTGATTTTTTAACCTGTGTAAGTCCTGTCTTGGTTTGTCTTAGCAAAAAGCAACACTTTGCATTTCTTTCAATTAAACTCCATTCACACACCATCCTCTGACCCTCAGGTCTCTTTTAAATCTTTCCCCTCTCTCCTTAAATCTGTGGCCTCCAGTTTTGGATTCCCGTACCCGAGGGAATGAAACTGACAATTCACCTTATCTTTGCCCTGCCATGATTTTAGAAACCTCTACAAGGTCACCCCTCAGACTCCGGTTCTCCAGGGAAGACTGTCTCAGTCTGTCCAGCCTTATAACTCAAATCCTCCTGCCTCAGGAGCATCCTTGTTCATCTTTACTGAACGCTGTGGCCATACCAATGTGTTGTGCAGCGTAACATTCTGTCCCAATTCCAATACGCGATTCTCTGAACAATGAGAGGAAGTATACCAAACGCCTTCTTCACCACCCTGTCTACCTGCGACGCCACTTTCAAGGAACTTTGTACCTGCATCCCTAGTCTCTCTGTTTAACAACACCCTCCACCTGAGTAAGTCCTGCCTTGGTTTGTCTGAGCAAAATGCAACATCTTACATTTCTTTTAATTAAACTCTCTTTGCCATTCCTCGGCTCAGCTGATCAAGGTCCTATTGTACTCTCAGATCGCCTTCTTTACCTTAAACTATGTCAGCAATTTTGGTGTCACCCACGAACCTACTAACTATTGCTGCTATAGTCTCACCCAAAGCGTTTATATAAATGACAAATAACAGTTGATCTAGAACTGAACCTTGCAGCACACCGCTGGTCACAGCTCTCCAGTCTGAATACCAATCCTTTACCACCACCCTCTGTCTCCTACCGTCAAGCTGATTTCCTATCCCATCCTAGCTCTCCCTGGATTTCACATGATCGCACCTTGTATCTCCAGCCCAGATTGTTAATTATGCATTGCAATGAGAAAAAGGCTCAGTTCATCAAGATCCTGTTGTACTCTCAGATAACCTACTTCAGCCAATTCGGTATCCCATTGGCCAGTTCTCCCTGGATTCCACGAGATCAAAACTCGTATCATTGCATCAGCTGAAGGAACAAAGTATCTCCAACCCAGATTGTTAAGGGTTAATTGTGCATTGCAATAAGCAATTGAAGGAGAATACATGAGAAACAGGCTTCAGGTAAACACGGGCCGTTCTGGTTGGAAGGTAACTGCAGTGACCTTGGCTGGTCTTGGGAACAGACTTGTCGAGCAAAGGCACAGAGACCCACCCACCTGTTTGTGGAATGAGTGGGAAAGGTACTCAGGGACTGCAGTACAGCACGTCATATCCAAGTCAGAACAGTATTAACACTGGGGACTTCTCCCAGCTCGAGAGCCTTCCCTATGAGACTGGGGTTCAAGACACCAGATCGTGGGAACGGAGATAGAGCTCCAAGTGATTGCCATCACCCAGGAGACCCTAATATGAAGCCAAGGCAGTGAGACTCACTTGTTGATTGTATCAAAAGTCTTTTAAGCTAATAGTTTGCGTGTACTTAAAGTAAATTAATTGAATAAAGTTGCTTTGTGTTGAAGCACATATTTCTGCTGGTATTCATTTTAATCAGGGAGCAAGCGATGGCAGTGTCTATGAGAGAGACCTCGACTAACCTTTCCAGAGTCTGCCCCTCTCTGCATTCATCCTCCTTCCCTCTAAATTAACCCATGAGGATGGCCTCATTGGGTTCATGTCACACTACTGGTGACCCCACTACACTATACACTCTCTCACATGCACACACACAAGCACACGTACACAAGCAGACCCTCGCTCTCTCTCTCTCTCACACACACACACTGGGTTCATGTCACACTACTGGTGACCCCACTACACCATATACTCTCTCACACACACACACACACACACACACACACAAAAGCACACATACACAAACAGACCCTCTCTCACACACACACATACACCACCCACACCCTCTCACATGTTTATAATCCATCACACACACACCTTTAATGCATTGTCTGAGCTGAGATGTCACCTTCTGTTATAAATCTTTAAATTATCTCGAGGTGACTTAAAAGGACTTTTGAGACTTACATATTAATGACCTGAAACGTGCAACCCATTCCAAAAGACGAAAGACTTAATAACAATCCAGGTTTGTTCGACGAATCATTTCAGTTATGGTCTAATCCTCCAAAAACACTAGATGAAGGAGCAGCGCTCCGAAAGCTAATGCTTCCAAATAACGGGATTATTGGTAGATTATAACCTGGTGTTGTGTGATTTTTAACTTTGTCCTCCGCAGTCCAACACCGGCTGCTGCACATCACAGTTTAACCCCAGGATGGGAACAGAGAGTGTGGTGCTCACAGATGTTGGGCCAGATGAGGAAGTCTCAGGGAGTGTGAGGTTACAATGAAACCCTGGGCTTTGTGTGAACACGTGCCTTGGAGGACAATGAAGGGAAGGGATTTGTTGTAAAGTGCCCTCCCCTCCTCCAGCTCCCTCAGCACGAGGGGCAGCGCGTGGCCCTTTGTCCGGAACAGGCGCGGCTTCCTATTGGCTGGCTCCGGACAGCTCGGCATGCGGACTGTCCAATAGACAGCGCTGGAGGACCGGAGGCAGACTGGTCCTCCAGCCAATCAGAGCACACCTATTGTCTGAATGCGGAAGTTATTGCTGCTGCTGCTGCTGCTGCAATAACATTCCTCCAGGAGACACCATCAAGGGGTTCTGTGTGTGTGTGGGGCACTTCAGGCTCCAGTTCATCATCCAACCTGGAGGGACACAAGGACAACAGCACCGTGGAGAAGCCATGGCAGTGTGGGGACTGTGGGAAACGGTTCAGGTTTCCATCTGGGCTGGAGATTCACCGGCGGGTTCACACCGGGGAGAGGCCGTTCATCTGCCCAGACTGTGGGAAGGGATTCACTGTCTCCTTGAGCCTCCACAAACACCAGCGGGTTCATACCGGGGAGAGGCCGTTCATCTGCACAGAGTGTGGGAAGGGGTTCGCTCAGTCGTCCCAGCTGTTAATCCACACGCGGATTCACACCGGGGAGAAGCCGTTCACCTGCTCCGAGTGTTACAGGCAATTCAGTCAGTTATCTGGTCTTCACAGACACCAGCGGATTCACACCAGGGAGAAGCCGTTCAGCTGCTCCGAGTGTGACAGGCAATTCAGCCAGTTGTCTGGTCTTCAAAAACACCAGCGGATTCACACCGGGGAGAAGCCGTTCACATGCTCTGAGTGTGGGAAGGGATTCACTCGGTCGCCCAAGTTGTTAATCCACCAGCGCGTTCACACTGGGGAGCGACCATTCCTCTGCACCGTGTGTGGGAAAGGATTCAAGACTTCATCGGCTGCACTGAAACACCAGCGGAATCACACCGGGGAGAAGCCGTTCATCTGCACAGAGTGTGGGAAGAGATTCGCTCAGTCGTTCCGGCTGTTAGTCCACAAGCGAGTTCATACCGGGGAGAAGCCGTTCATCTGCACAGAGTGTGGGAAGGGATTCACTCAGTCGTTCCGGCTGTTAGTCCACAAGCGGGTTCATACCGGGGAGAGGCCGTTCACCTGCTCTGAGTGTGGGAAGGGGTTCGCTCAGTCGTCCCAGCTGTTAATCCACAAGCGGGTTCACACCGGGGAGAAGCCGTTCAGCTGCTCCGAGTGTGACAGGCAATTCAGTCAGTTATCTGGTCTTCACAGACACCAGCGGATTCACACCAGGGAGAAGCCGTTCAGCTGCTCCGAGTGTGGGAAGGGATTCACTCAGCCGTCCCAGTTGTTAATCCACCAGTGTGTTCACACCGGGGAGAAGCCGTTCACCTGCTCTGAGTGTGGGAAGGGATTCACTCAGTCGGCCCAGTTGCTAATCCACCAGCGCGTTCACACTGGGGAGCGACCATTCCTCTGCACCGTGTGTGGGAAAGGATTCAAGACTTCATCAGCTGCAGTGAGACACCAGCGAATTCACACCAGGGAAAGCCTTTGACCTGCTCTGAGTGTGGGAGGGGTTTTGGCCGAGCATGCCAGCTGCAGAGACACCAGAAAGTTCATCGGACATGGTTGGGTTCTGCTGTTCTTGCTGAAGGGAATCACGTCCAGGACTGAACCGTGTCCGTTCGGATAGTGGGTGAACTGAGAGGGTAATGGGGTTTTATGATACTCTCTCAGCCTGGGAGTGCACATTTCCTCTGAAGTAGACCCACATAAACTGATGAGCAACATTTATTTTATCCTGGTTAGGAAACAGAGTGGGTCTATCACTGCAGGTAGATCTAAAGTCAACACATTTAGACCGTGACATCGGGGAGCAGGAGTCAGCCCATCAAGCTTGATCGCATCTTGGCTTCAACTCTCCATAACCCTTCAACCCGGTACTGATTAAACATCCTGCTTGAGTTTGCTCCATGTCCTGGCATCCACAGCAGTTTGCAGGAGTGAAGACAAGGCAGTGAGATTCATTTGTTGACTTCATTGAAAATCGGTTAAGTTGATAGAGTCATTCATTATGTGGGATATAGGTAAAGCAGTGTTACTTCTGCAACCATAATTGCTTATGTAAGGTAAATGAACTCACACCAGTGTATAATTGTTTCAGCCAAGAGCTGAGTTACCAAGAAACAAAATTATATGAAGGAAATATATAATTGTTTTTGCATTAGCCAAAATGTGCAAACAAGAATGAAATGTGTCGGCAAACAATGGTAGATGTTACAGACAAACAGATAAGGGGAGAGCTGCACGTTTAGCCAGATATGCCTGTACAAACAGTTATAAGCATCTGTTTCCCGCTTCTGCAAAAACAAATAAAACCACAATCAAGAGGTCATAAGGTCATAGCAAGCAAGGAAGCAGATGGCCTTAAAGGAGGATATACCTAACAATGAACCACAGCAGGATGTGGTAAAATAGCCAAGCAAAACTTGTACTTTGTTCTGCACAAGAGATAAGAGAGTAAGGCAAGAGATAAACAAGAGTAATGGGCGCTGGGAGATGTAAACGGGGAGGAGCAATGGAATAAGTGGGGGAGGGGTAAAGGAGAAATGAATTATATAAAATTTATGTGCTAGTTAGATTAGATTAGATTACTTACAGTGTGGAAACAGGCCCTTCGGCCCAACAAGTCCACACCGATCGCCGAAGCGTGACCCACCCAGACCCATTCCCCTACATTTACCTCTTCACCTAACACTGTGGGCAATTTAGCATGGCCAATCCACCTAACCTGCACATTTTTGGACTGTGGGAGGAAACCGGAGCACCCGGAGGAAACCCACGCAGACACGGGGAGAACGTGCAAACTCCACACAGAGAGTCGCCAGAGGCGGGAATTGAAGCCGGGTCTCTGGCGCTGTGAGGCAGCAATGCTAACCACTGAGCCACCGTGCCACCCATAGTTGGACTCTCTGTGCCCATTTGAGACATCACACTTGCAAGCATATAATAAACAATAATACTGCTTCACATCTTGTCTCGGACTGAAATTATTGAAGTGAATGGGTTCTATTTCTCATTTCCTGCTTCCTGTCGAGACTCCATTGTGTTCTCCCAGTTTCTCTGTCTTTCCCACTTTTCACCTCCAATGTGACCGTTTTCCTTAGCCATCCATTTTCACTTCCATCGTGTTTGTCAGGATCTTTCAAAGTGTCCAAACTATGTCCCGCATTTCTGCCCTGATTCCTTCCCCTCCTTCCTGGAACAATGTGGTTTCCTTGAGTTTGTGTATCTTGTACCAACTAGACTAGATTAGATTACTTACAGTGAGGAAACAGGCCCTTCGGCCCAACAAGTCCACACTGACCCGCCGAAGCGCAACCCACCCAGACCCATACCTCCGACATTTACCCCTTCATCTAACACTGTGGGCAATACAATTTAGCATGGCCAGTTCATCTAACCTGCATGTTTTTGGGATGTGGGAGGATACCCACGCAGACATGGGGAGAATGTGCAAACTCCACACAGACAATTGCCTGAGGCAGGAATTGAACCCAGGTCTCCGACACTGTGAGGCAGCAGTGCTAACCACTGTGCCACCGTCCTGCCCACTGCCACCGTGCCGCCCACTGAATATATGGTCTTTGTCTCACATCACGACCAGGCAGCAATAGAGGCTTGAATGGACCATGAGCATTAATTGAGTTGCGATTCATTTTTTGGTTGAACCAAACTTGGTCTGGCTTTGCCAAAATTGTCTGTGTCGTGCTCATCAGGCGCTTTGCACAAACACCAATTCTTATGTTGCATGAGAAGTCCGTGCCTGATGGTTGTCAAATCAACTCTGATTGGTAGACTATTATAAACCCATCCGTTGACCGCGCTCCGAGAACACAAACCAGACCACCCCATAATCGCCCTATAGTCTGTGGAAAGTGTGGCAACCTTCTTTCAGCAACTTCTTGTGGTTAAATAAAATAAAGCTCTGACACTCACTTTAAAATCAACAAGTAACCATTTATTTTTCTAGCCATAACAGTGACCACTCTAACTAAACTATTAGCAAACCGAATAAATCCCGTCTAACTACTAACTATTCCTGAATAAAACAAGATTCTAATGGTAAGCTGTTCCAATAAATACAAGCCCCATTCATATCACAAAAAAAAGTTTCTTGACATGGCTGTGAGGTTACCTGACCTCCAGAATGTTCTGTGCGTCCTCTGCTGTTACGCTTCCAGGAATGTCTTCTCCGAATCTTCTGTTAGACATTTAGATGGTGCGTTATTTTAATACACAGATGAATGTGAGAGCCAACTTCCCTCTCTTGAGCTAAGGACTCTTGGCTCTGGTGAAGGGGAGTTAACTCCAGGCCTCTGGTCAACTGCCCCCTTCTTTCAAACCGTTGATGACGTATCGATTTCTTACACTAGGACCCATCCTATGTTGTCAAGACCATTAGATTTAAATTTTGCAAGTTTTGGGTAGCTAGTCCCTGATTTTAATTGATTGGTTAAATTGAAAATCTCTTGTCTCAGCTTGCGAACTGAACGACCTTTCATGATCTTATGACCCTCAATAAGGTCACGTCTCAGCCTCTGATGCTGCAGGGAAGGAAGTCCCAGCCTATCCAGCCTCTCCTTAAAACCCGAATGCTCCGGTCCTGGCAAGACCATTGTAAATGTTTTCTTCAGTTTAACAACATATTTCCTGTAGCATGGTGAGCTGAATTGTATGCTCTATTCTAAAGGTGGCCTCACCAAAGCCCTGTACAGTCACAACATGACATCCCACCTCCTATCGTAAATGCTTTGACCAGTGACAGCAAGCGTGCCACACACTGCTTTTCTACCTGCAACACCTCATGTTAAAATTAAATTAATTTTAAATTAAATTCCATCTGCTAATCCTCAGCCCATAGGTCCATCTGATCAAAGTCCCATTCTACTGTTAGGTGACATGATGACTCAGTGGTTAACAGTTCTGCCTGAATACACCAGTGACGCAGGTTCGATTCCACTCTTGGTGACTGTCAGTGTGGCCTGTGCACATTTTCCCTGGTCTGTGCAGGTTGGCTCCTGGTGCTCCAGTTTCCTCCCATAGTCTGAAGATGTGTAAGTTAGGTTTATTAGCCATGCTAAAACCAAACCAGGATTGTGCAGATTAGATGGATTAGTCATGTGAAGTAGGGGGTCTATTTAGGATACTGTTTGGGGTTTATACTTGATGGGCCGAATGGCCTGCTTCCACACTGTAGGGAATCTCATTTGTGAACTATATATCCTATACCACAGTCCAGTATCCCACCAATTTTTGTGCCATCTGCAAACGTACTAACCATGTCTCCTGTATTCTCATTTATACAATGATTTGTATAAATTTTGACAAAAAAATTTGACAACACCAATCCTCACGCCACATCATGAATCACAAGCCTCCAGCAGGAATAACAAACCTCTCCCACCATCCTCTCTCTCCTACAGTGATATCAATTTCATATCCTATCGGCAAGCTCTCCCTGCATCCTGTCTGATTTAACCTTGTGTTGCCTGAAGGAACAAGCAATATCAACATCTTTGAGAGAGACCTCGACCAACCTTTTCCAGAGTCTGGCCCCTCTCCTTTGATTCACTCCCTTTCCCTCCAGCTCCTGTACATGAACAGTTTAACCCCAGGATGGGAACAGAGAGTGTTGTGCTCACAGATGTTGGGCCAGATGAGGAAGTCTCAGGGAGTGTGAGGTTACAATGAAACCCTGGGCTTTGTGTGAACACGTGCCTTGGAGGACAATGAAGGGAAGGGATTTGTTGTAAAGTGCCCTCCCCTCCTCCAGCTCCCTCAGCACGAGGGGCAGCGCGTGGCCCTTTTTCCGGAACAGGCGCGGCTCCTATTGGCTGGCTCCCGACTGCTCGGAATAAGGATTGTCCAATAGACAGCGCTGGAGGACCGGAGGCGCACTGGTCCTCCAGCCAATCAGAGCAGCCCTATTGTCTGAATGCGGAAGTTATTGCTGCTGCTGCTGCAATAACATTCCTCCAGGAGACACCATCAAGGGGTTCTGTGTGTGTGGGGCACTTCAGGCTCCAGTTCATCATCCAACCTGGAGGGACACAAGGACAACAGCACCGTGGAGAAGCCATGGCAGTGCGGGGACTGTGGGAAACGGTACAGGTCTCCGTCTGAGCTGGAGATTCATCGACGTGTTCACACCGGGGAGAGGCCGTTCACCTGCACAGACTGTGGGAAGCGTTTCACTCATTCCTCCGACCTGCAGAGACACCGGAGAGTGCACACCGGGGAGAGGCCGTTCACTTGCTTGGAGTGCGGGCAGGGATTTACTCAGTCTTCTTCACTGCTCTCACACCAGCGAGTGCACACCGGGGAGAGGCCGTTCACTTGCTCCGACTGTGGGAAGGGATTCACTCAGTCCTCTTTGCTGGTGGCGCACAAGCGAGTGCACACCGGGGAGAGGCCCTTCATCTGCTTCAAGTGTGGTAAAGGGTTCAGTCGGTCCTCTAGCCTTCTAAAACACGAGCGAATTCACACCAGGCAATGGCCTTTCACCTGCTCCGAGTGCGGGAAGGGATTCAGTGCTTCGTCCAGACTGCTGGCGCACCAGCGGGTTCACACCGGGGAGAGGCCGTTCACCTGCTCCGAGTGTGGGATGGGATTCACTGATTCATCCCTCGTACTGTCACACCAGCGAGTGCACACCGGGGAGAGGCCGTTCACCTGCTCTGACTGCGGGAAGGGATTCACCAGATCCTCCTCACTGGTGGCACACAAGCGGGTTCACACCGGGGAGAAGCCGTTCATCTGCTCAGACTGTGGGAAGGGTTTCATTGATTGCTCTTCCCTCCTGTCACACCAGCGCATTCACACCGGGGAGAGGCCATTCACCTGCTCGGATTGTGGGAAGGGATTCACTCTGCCTTCTTCCCTGGTAGCACACAAGCGTGTTCACACCGGGGAGAGGCCATTCACCTGCTTGGATTGTGGGAAGGGTTTCACTGACTGTTCTTCCCTACTGACACACCGGCGGGTTCACACCGGGGAGAGGCCGTTCACCTGCTCTGACTGTGGGAAGGGATTCAATATTTCCTCTGACCTGCAGAGGCACCAGAGAATTCACACCGGGGAGAGGCCGTTCACCTGCACGGATTGTGGGAAGGGTTTCACTTGGTCCTCTTCGCTGCTGGCACACAAGCGGGTTCACACGGGGGAGAGGCTGTTCACCTGCTCCGAGTGCGGGAAGGGATACTGTTCATCGTCCCGACTGCAGGCACATCAGCGAGTGCACACCGGGGAGAGGCCGTCCACCTGCTCTGAGTTCGGGAAGGGATTCACTCAATCGGCCTGACTGTTAATCAACCAGCGGATTCACACCGGGGAGAAGCCTTTCACCTGCTCTGTGTGTGGGAGAGGGTTTCTCCAGTAATACAAGCTGCAGAGACATCAGAGAGGTCATCCGTGAAGACAGCAATTGGACTCTCCTGTTCCTGCTACTGAGAATCACATCCGGGACTGAACCGTGTTCATTTGGACAGTGGGTGAAGTGGGAGGGTCACAGGGGTTATATATCCCGGAGGGGCTGATGCTCTCTCAGCCTGGGAGTGCACATTTCCTCTGAAATGATCCACAGACGCTGATGAACAACATTTACTTTCTCCTGGTTAGGAAACAGAGGTTGCCTCCCACTGCAGGTAGATCTAAAGTTGACCCAGTGAGACCATGACATCGGGGAGCAAGAGTACACCATTCAGCCTATCGAGCCTGTTCCACTATTTTAATACCATCGAGGCCGATCACATCTCGGCTTCAACTCCCCTTTCCTGCCTCCTCTCCATAACCCTTCAACCCGGTACTGATTAAACATCTGTCTATCTCCTCCTTAAATGTACTCCATGTCCTGTCATCCACAGCACTCTGGGGGAGTGAAGACAAGGCAGTGAGACTCATTTGTTGACTGTATCGAAAGTTTGTTAAGGTAATAGAGTCATTCATTAGTTCACATGTACCTAACGTAGATTAAGGTAATAAATTTGCTTTGTATATTGGAGTGCACATTTCTTCTTGTGTTCATTGTGATCATACCTTGAAGACCCCATTGGGTCCTTCCAGCCCGACACTGCCAGTGCAATCCTTCCTGGAAAGACATCCCACCCGTAGCAGGGATCAGTCTGCTCTTCCTCAGAATTTGAAAACTTAGTCAGTTTTGCTTCCGATTTCTGTCCTGCTGGCACTACCACCATCACTGAGTTCTCAACTCCTTTCCTCGACACCTCTGTATCCACTCCTGATGATGGGCAGGCCACCAACATCCGGTACAGGTCCATCGACTCCCACGGTTACCTGGACTGGACCTGCTCACTGCCTGCTTCCTGTAGAGACTCCATCGTGTTCTCCCAGTCTCTCCATCCCTTACCACTTTTTACCGGAGCACCTCCAACATGACCACTTTCCTCAGCTGTGCAGTGTGGGGAGTATCTGTATTTCATTCGGTTAATCGAATGCTGGTGACATAGTTTGGCCAAGTGTCGGATCCTTGCAATCCTGCCAGATAATGCAAAATTCAGATCATCGCATGCTGGATAATTGAGGCTTCTCTGTTTATAACAATCCAACCCCGATTTTGGGTTTCACCCCACAGACTAACTACCCTCTGACAGAATACATTGTCTGAAATGAGAGACCAAACATTTGTAATCCGTATCTCCTATTTCCAGACTTTCCCAAGAAAACAGACCCTTCGGTCCAACCCGTCCATGCCGAGCAGATATCCCAACCCAATCTAGTCCCACCTGCCAGCAACCGGCCCATATCCCTCCAAACCCTTCCTATTCATACACGTACATCTCTATGACCCTAAAAGAAACATCCATCTGTGTGAGACACTGCACTTTGGAAAGGCAAATCAGGGTAGGAGTTATGTACTTAATGGTTAGGATCCAGGAGGTGTTGCTGAACAAAGAGACTTTGGAGTGTAGGTTCATAGTTCCTTGAAAGTGGTGTCACAGTTGGAGAGGATCTTGGAGAATGCGGTTGGGTGAGCTTTCCTTTATTAGTCAGAGCATTGAGTATAGGAGTTGGGAGGTCATGTTGTGGCTGTACAGGATGTTGGTTAGGCCACTGTTAGAATATTGCGTGCAATTCTGATCTCCTTCCTATCAGAAAGATGTTGTGAAACTTTTCGCAGCAGAGAGCGGCGGGAGCTGGGCGGAAGTTCAGACGGAGCGCAAAGCTGGTCGGGTAGGTAAGTGATTGTTATTAGAGTGGGTGTGTTCTAAACCCCAGATCCTACAAAGTAGGGTCTCCCTCCCTCCCTCCTCCTCTAACCTTAATTAAGAGTCCACAGAGTTGCCATAGGAAGACGGTCTAAGGAAGTTTAGATCGAAGAGTGAGGCTTCAGCTCAGGAATCTTGATAAAGAGGTTGAGTAAAGAGATTACACCACAGTTGAAGAGGGTGAAGACATGACTGCTCAGCTGGTTCAGTGCGCTACGTGTTTGATGTGGCAAGTCAATGACTCTGGTGTGTCTGGCTCGTATATGTGTGGAAAGTGTGCGCACATTCAGCAATTGACCGAGCATATTGCAGCACTGACGAAAGAACTCGAAGACCTTAGGCTCATCCGAGAGAACGAGATCTTTCTGGACAAGACCTTCAGTGATGTTATTACACCAATCATGCCAGAAGAGAGCAGAAGAGTGCAGACGATGAGGAAGGCAGAGAGGAGACAGGTGCAAGAGACGCCGGGAGAAGTACCTGTCAGGAACAAGTTGAAGCTTTTGGAAACAGTAGAGTCTGATGACACTACCAGTTCGCAAGGCGGCCATGTTTGTCAATCAAAAGTTGCCGCAGAAGCAGAGCGGAAGAGTCGGACATCACATAGAGCCGTGGTAATAGGGGACTCCATCGTGAGAGGAACTGACCGGGGTTTTTGTGGCAGCAGACGGGATTTAAGGATGGTGTGTTGCTTTCCTGGTGCTAGAGTGAAAGACATCGCGGACAGAGTGCAGGACATCCTCAAGGACGAGGGTGAAGAGCCCGAGGTGGTGGTACACGTCGGCACAAATGATGTCGGGAAGAAGAGGAGGAACATATTACAGCGAGACTTCGCAGAACTAGGAAGAAGGCTAAAAAGCAGGACGTCCAAGGTGGTTATCTCCAGTTTGCTTCCAGTTCCTCGGGCTAGTGTGGCCAGAAACCGGGAGATAATGGACTTGAACGTGTGGTTGGGGAACTGGTGCAGGAAGCAAGGTTTCAAGTTCTTGGATCACTGGGGTATATTTTATGGTAACCATAAATTCTACAAGAGAGATGGCTTGCACCTTAATAGAACAGGGATCGGCATTCTGGCAGGCAGGTTTTCTGCTGCAACACCGCTACATTTAAACTAAGTAGCGGGGGGGAGGGGACAAGCTGGATGTTTAAAAAGGAAATTGAAGGGGTAGTTAGAACAAGAGAAGTCAAGAAAGACAACTGTATCAAGGAGGCAGAAAACTGGAAAAGGCATCATGCTGTAAAGTTGAGTGAAATAAGGGTTGAGGGGAAGGGTGAGAGCAGTAACAAATTAAAAATTCTATATATGAATGCACGAAGCATTAGACACAAGGTGGATGAGCTTGAGGCTCTTTTGGAAATTGGCAGATACGATATTGTGGGGATAACTGAGACGTGGCTTCATGGGGACAGGGCCTGGGAAATGAATATTCAAGGCTACATGTGTTATCGTAAGGATAGACTGACGGGCAGAGGGGGTGGGGTGGCCTTGTTGGTAAGGGAGGATATTCAGTCCCTTGCGCGGGCGGACCTAGAGTCAGGGGATGTAGAGTCAGTGTGGATAGAGCTTCGAAACACTAAGGGTAAAAAGACCCTCATGGGAGTCATCTACAGGCCCCCAAACAGTAGTCTGGATGTTGGAGGTAAGTTGAATCAGGAGCTGAAATTGGCTTGTCGCAAAGATGTTACTACAGTTGTTATGGGGGATTTTAACATGCAGGTAGACTGGGAGAATCAGGATGGTATCGGGCCTCAAGAAAGAGACTTTGTGGAGTGCCTCAGAGATGGATTTTTAGTGCAGCTGGTGCTGGAGCCGACCAGGGATAAGGCGATTCTGGATCTGGTATTGTGTAACGAACCAGAATTGGTCAGTGACCTCGAAGTGAAGGAGCCATTGGGAAGTAGTGACCATAATACAATAAGCTTCAATCTGCAATTTGAGAGGGAGTGGGTACAATCTGAAGTGACAATATTTCAGTTGAATAAAGGGAAATATGGAGCTATGAGGGAGCAACTGGCCAAAGTTCAATGGTTTAATACCTTAACAGGGAAGACCGTGGAGGAACAATGGCAGATATTTCTGTGTATAATGCAGAAGATGCAGGATCAGTTCATTCCTAAAAGGAAGAAAGATCCCAGGAGGAGACATGGGCGGCCGTGGCTGACAAGGGAAGTAAAGAAACATATAAGGTTAAAAGAGAAAAAGTATAACTTAGCGAAGATAAGCGGGAAAACGGAGGACTGGGAAGCTTTTAAAGAACAACAGAGGATTAGTAAGAAGGAAATACGCAGAGAAAAAATGAGGTACGAAGGTAAACTGGCCAAGAATATAAAGGAGGATAGTAAAAGCTTTTTTAGGTATGTCCAAGGCAAAAAAATGGTTAGGACAAAAATTGGGCCCTTGAAGACAGAAGCAGGGGAATATATTACTGGGAACGAAGAAATGGCAGAGGAATTAAATGGGTACTTCAGATCTGTGTTCACTGGGGAAGACACAAGCAATCTCCCTGAGGTAACAGTGGCTGAAGGACCTGAACTTAAGGGAATTTCTATTTGCCAGGATTTGGTGTTGGAGAGACTGTTAGGTCTGAAGGTTGATAAGTCTCCGGGACCTGATGGCCTGCATCCCAGGGTACTGAAGGAGGTGGCTCGGGAAATCGTGGATGCGCTGGTGATTATTTTCCAGAGTTCAATAGAATCGGGGTTGGTTCCTGAGGATTGGAGGGCGGCTAATGTTGTGCCACTTTTTAAGAAGGGTGGGCGGGAGAAAGCAGGAAATTATAGACCAGTTAGTCTGACCTCAGTGGTGGGAAAGATGCTGGAGTCTATTATAAAGGATGAAATTACGGCACATCTGGATAATAGTAACAGGATAGGACAGAGTCAGCATGGATTTATGAAGGGGAAATCATGCTTGACTAATCTTCTTGAATTTTTTGAGGATGTAACTCGGAAGATGGACGAGGGAGATCCAGTGGATGTAGTGTACCTGGACTTTCAGAAAGCTTTTGATAAAGTCCCACACAAGAGGTTAGTGAGTAAAATTAGGGCGCACGGGATTGGGGGCAAAGTACTAGATTGGATAGAGAATTGGTTGGCTAACAGGAAACAAAGGGTAGTGATTAACGGCTCCATTTCGAAATGGCAGGCAGTGACCAGTGGGGTACCGCAGGGATCCGTGCTGGGACCGCAGCTTTTTACAGTATATGTAAATGATATAGAAGATGGTATCAGCAATAACATTAGCAAATTTGCTGATGACACAAAGCTAGGTGGTAGGGTGAAATGTGATGAGGATGTTAGGGGATTACAGGGTGACCTGGACAAGTTAGGTGAGTGGGCAGATGCATGGCAGATGCAGTTTAATGTGGATAAATGTCTGGTTATCCACTTTGGTGGCAAGAACAGGAAGGCAGATTACTACCTCAATGGTATCAATTAGGTAAAGGGGCTGTTCAGAGAGATCTGGGTGTTCTTGTCCACCAGTCAATGAAGGCAAGCATGCAGGTACAGCAGGTCGTGAAGAAGGCTAATAGCATGCTGGCCTTCATAACAAGAGGGATTGAGTATAGAAGCAAAGAGGTGCTTCTGCAGCTGTACAGGGCCCTGGTGAGACCACACCTGGAGTACTGTGTACAGTTCTGGTCTCCAAATTTGAGGAAAGACATTCTGGCTATTGAGGGAGTGCAGCGTAGGTTCACGAGGTCAATTCCTGGAATGGCAGGATTGCCTTACACGGAAAGACTGAAGCGACTGGGCTTGTATACCCTTGAGTTTAGAAGACTGAGAGGGGATCTGATTGAAACGTATAGGCTTATGAAAGGACTGGACACTCTGGCAGGAGGGAACATATTTCCGTTGATGGGGGAGTGCCGAACCAGAGGACACAACTTAAAAATACGGGGTAGACCATTTAGGACAGAGATGAGGAGAAACTACTTCACACAGAGAGTGGTGGCTGTGTGGAATGCTCTGCCCCAGAGGGCAGTGGAGGCCCAGTCTCTGGATTCTTTTAAGAAAGAATTGGATAGAGCTCTTAAAGATAGTGGAGTCAAGGGGTATGGAGATAAGGCTGGAACAGGATACTGATTAGGAATGATCAGCCATGATCATATTGAATGGCGGTGCAGGCTCGAAGGGCAGAATGGCCTACTCCTGCATCTATTGTCTATTGTCTATTGTCTATTGAAACTTGAAAGGGTTCAGAAAAGATTTACAAGGATGTTGCCAGAGTTGGAGAATTTCAGCTACAGGGAGAAGTCTGTGAGAAGATTTGTAGCTCGGGTGCTCGTTGTTGTGGTTCTGTTCGCCGAGCTGGGAATTTGTGTTGCAGACGTTTTGTCCCCTGTCTAGGGGACATCCTCAGTGTTTGGGAGCCTCCTGTGAAGCGCTTCTGTGATCTTTCCTCCGGCATTTATAGTGGTTTGTCTCTGTCGCTTCCGGTTGTCAGTTCCAGCTGTCCGCTTATTGATTGAATTCGTGGATGAAGCACATCGACCTGGACCCAATATACCGACCCACTGCAGCGGACAGCTGGAACTGACAACCGGAAGTGGCAGAGACAAACCACTATAAATGCCGGAGGAAACATCACAGAAGCGCTTCACAGGAGGCTCCCAAACACTGAGGATGTCACCTAGACAGGGGACAAAACGTCTGCAACACAAATTCCCAGCTCGGCGAACAGAACCACAACAACAGGGAGAAGCTGAATAAGCTGGGGCTGTTTTCCCTGGAGCATTGTAGGCTGAGGGGTGACCTTATTGTGGCTTATAAAATCATGAGGGGGCATGATAAATAAACATGGTCTTTTCCTTGGGGTGGGGGAGTCCAGAACTAGAGGGCAGAGGTTTAGGGTGGGAGGGGAAAGATTTAAACGGGAGCTAAGGGGCAACTTTTTCACACAGAGGATGGCATGTATCGATTAGATTATCTACAGCGTGGAAAGAGGCCTTTCGGTCCAACCCGCCGAAGAGCAACTCACAGACCCATTTCCCTCTGACTAATGCACCTAACACAGTGGGCAATTTAGTATGACCAATTCACCTAAACTGCACATCTTTGTATTGTGGGAGGAAACCGCGCACACCCATGCAGACACGGGGAGAATATGCAAACTCCACACAGACAGTCACCTGAGTTAGGATTTGAACCCAGATCCCTGGCGCTGTGAGGCAGCAGTGCTAACAACTGGGCCACCGTGCCACGTAGGGAATGATGTACCAGAGGAGGTGGTGGAGGCTGGTACAATTACAACATTTAAAAGTTATCTGGATGGGCACATGAATAGGAAAGGGTTTGGAGGGATATGAGCCAAGTGCTGGCAAATGGGACTAGATTAGGTTGGGATATCCGGGTCGGCTTGGACGGGTTGGACAGAAGGGTCTGTTTCCGTGCTGTACATCTCTATGACTCTATAAAGCTTCTCAATCTTCAAAACTCCAACAGGCATAAATTGATTATACAAATGTCATGCTGGGTCACACACCACAGAAACAATCCCTTTGGTACAACCCGTCCATGCCGACCGGGAATCCTAGACTGAACTAATCCTTCTCGCCTGGGTAAACCCTTTCGAGTCATGTATTTTCCAAATGTCTGTTAAGTCTTGAAAGTGCATCCTCCTCAACCATGTCCTCTGGCAGCTTGTTCCTCATATGCATCACCCGCTGTGTGAATATGTTGTCCCTCAGTTCCCTTTTAACTCTTTCCCCTCTAAACTTAAACCTATGCCCTCTAAGTTTTGGACTCTTCCACCCCCAAGGAACAGACTTTGCCTATTTACCCTATCCATGCCCCTCATGATTTGATGACCCTTGATAAGATCACGTCTCAGCCTCTGATGCTGCAGGGAAGGAAGTCCCAGCCTATCCAGCCTCTCCTTAAAACCCGAACACTTCAGTCCTGGTAAGATCATCTTAAACTTCTTCTCCACCTTTTTTCAGTTTAACATCATATTTCCTGGAGCATGGTGACCTGAATTTTATGCACTATTCTAAAGGTAGCCTCACCAAAGCCCTGTACAGCCACAACATGACATTCCCAACTCCTGTAGTAAACAGTGGTTAGCAGTGCTTGCCTGATAGTGCCAGGGACACAGGTTGAAGTCCACTCTTGGTGACTGTCAGTGTGACCTGTGCACATTTTCCCTGGTCTGTGCAGGTTGGCTCCTGGTGCTCCAGTTTCCTCCCATAGTCTGAAGGTGTGTAAGTTAGGTTTGTTAGCCATGCTAAAACCAAACCAGGATTGTGCAGATTGGGTGGATTAGTCATGTGAAGTAGGGGGTCTGAGTGGGACACTGTTCGGAGGGTCGGTATGGACTCGATGTGCTGACTGGCCTGTTTCCACACTGTGGGGAGTCTCATTTGTGAACTATATACCCTACATCACACTCCATTAACACATTTTTTTGTGCAAACTTACTAACCATGCATCCTGTATTCTCATCCAAGTGATTTATATAAATTTTGACAAAAAGTGGATCCAACACCAATCATCACGCCACACCATGAGTCACAAGCCTCCAGCAGGAATAACAAACCTCTCCCACCATCCTCTCTCTCCTACAGTGATATCAATTTCATATTCTATCGGCAAGCTCTTCCTGCAATCTTTATTATTTAACCTTGTGTTGCCTGAAGGAGCAAGCAATATCAACATCTTTGAGAGAGACCTCGACCAACCTTTCCAGAGTCTGGCCCCCTCTCCTTGGATTCACTCCCTTTCCCTCAAGCTCCTGTACATGAACAGTTTAACCCCAGGATGGGAACAGAGAGTGTTGTGCTCACAGATGTTGGGCCAGATGAGGAAGTCTCAGGGAGTGTGAGGTTACAATGAAACCCTGGGCTTTGTGTGAACACGTGCCTTGGAGGACAATGAAGGGAAGGGATTTGTTGTAAAGTGCCCTCCCCTCCTCCAGCTCCCTCAGCACGAGGGGCAGCGCGTGGCCCTTTGTCCGGAACAGGCGCGGCTCCTATTGGCTGGCTCCCGACAGCTCGGCATTCGGATTGTCCAATAGACAGCGCTGGAGGACCGGAAGCGCTCTGGTCCTCCAGCCAATCAGAGCACTCCTATTGTGTGAATGCGGAAGTTATTGCTGCTGCTGCTGTTGCTGCAATAACATTCCTCCAGGAGACACCATCAAGGGGTTCTGTGTGTGGGGGCACTTCAGGCTCCAGTTCATCATCCAACCTGGAGGGACACAAGGACAACAGCACCGTGGAGAAGCCATGGCAGTGTGGGGACTGTGGGAAACGGTACCGGTTTCCGTCTGGGCTGAAGCGTCATCGACGTGTTCACACCGGGGAGAGGCCGTTCACCTGCTCTGACTGTGGGGAGGGTTTTGCTCACCTTTCTTCGCTCGTGGTGCACAATCGGGTTCACACCGGGGAGAAGCCGTTCACCTGCCTCCGGTGTGGGAAGTGCTTCGCTCGGTCATCCAGCCTTCGAAGACACGAGCGAATTCACACCGGGGAGAGGCCGTTCACTTGCACGGAGTGCGGGAAGGGATTCAGTCTGTCATCCCGGCTTCAAGAACACAAGCGAATTCACACCGGGGAGTGGCCCTTCACCTGCTCAGAGTGTGGGAAGGGATTGAGTTCCATGTCCAAACTGCAGGCACACCAGCGTGTACACAGCGGAGAGAGGCCCTTCACCTGCTCAGACTGTGGGAAGGAATTCGCCCTCGCCTCTTCCCTCCTGGCACACAAGCGGGTTCACACCGGGGAGAAGCCATTCACCTGCTCCAAGTGTGAGAAGCGATTCAGTCAGTTATCTGGTCTTCAGAAACACAAGCGGATTCACACCGGGGAATGGCCGTTCACCTGCTCCGAGTGTGGGAAGGGATTCAGTACATTACCGAGTCTGCTGATCCACCAGCGGGCTCACACCGGGGAGAGGCCATTCTCCTGCGCTGAGTGTGGAGAAACCTTCAGAGATCCGTTTGTGCTGCGGAGACACCAGCGGGTGCACACCCGGGAGAAGCCGTTCAGCTGCTCTGTGTGCGGGAAGGGATTCACTCAATCCGGCAGCCTCCGCGTACACCAGCAACATCACACCGGGGAGAGGCCGTTCACCTGCTCTGAGTGTGGGAAGGAATTCACTCAGTCGTCCCAGCTGTTGATCCACCAGCGCATTCACACGGGGGAGAGACCATTCCTCTGCACTGAGTGTGGGAAAGGATTCCGGGATTCATCGGCTGCACTGAAACACCAGCGAATTCACACCGGGGAGAAGCCTTTCACCTGCTCTGTGTGTGGGAGGGGGTTTATCCAGTCATATAAACTGCGGAGTCACCAGAGAGTTCATCAGTGAAGACAGCAATTGGACTCTGTTGTTCATTGCTGCTGGGAATCACATCCAGGACTGAACCGAGTACATTCGGACAGTGGATGAAAGGGGAGGGTCAGAGGGGTTTTATATCCCCGTGGGGCTGATGCTCTCTCAGCCTGGGAGTGCACATTTCCTCTGAAATGATCCCCAGAAGCTGATGAACAACATTTACTTTCTCCTGGTTAGGAAGCAGAGTTTGCCTCCCACTGCAGGTAGATCTAAACTTAAAAATGTGTTGCTGGAAAAGCCCAGCAGGTCAGGCAGCATCAAAGGAGCAGGAGAATCGATGTTTCGGGCATAAGCCCTTCTTCAGGAAAGGGCTTTTCTGAAAGGGATTTCCTGAAGAAGGGTTTATGCCTGAAACGTCGATTCTCCTTCTCCTTTGATGCTGCCTGACCTGCTGGGCTTTTCCAGCAACACATTTTTAAGCTCTGATCTCCAGCATCTGCAGTCCTCACTTTCTCCAGGTAGATCTGAAGTCAACCCAGTGAGACCATGACATTGAGGAGCAGGAGTACACCATTCAGCCCATCGAGCCTGCCCCACCATTTAATACCATCGAGGCTAATCGCATCGCGGCTTCAGCTCCCCTTTCCTGCCTCCTCTCCATAACCCTCCAACCTGTTACTGATTAAACATCTATCTATCTCCCTGCTAAGTTTACTCCATGTCCTGCAATCCACAGCAGTTTGCAGGAGTGAAGACAAGGCAGTGAGATTCATTTGTTGACTGCATTAAACATTGGTTAAGCTGAGTCAGTCATCAGTTTGTATGTATCTAAAGTAGATGAAGGTAATAAATTTGGTTTGAACAGTGGAGCACAGTTTCTTCATGTATTCATGTTGATCAGACCCTAAAGAAGCTATTGCAGATAATCCCCTGCTATGGGAAAGTATTGCGTTCCTATGAAACCTTTCCTAAGCCAAAATGGTATAAAGTGAAGAAGCATTAATATACACGGGAAAATTTTACTTTTTCTCATAAAAGCAAGAATCATTTTCAGATTTCTTTGAGTGAGTGAGTGAAAACAGGTCCTAATGTAGGTCTTACATAAAAGCAAAACGTTTGACAATCGGGGGATACCTGTAGGTCCTTTCAGCCCAACACTGCCAGTGGCCGGTGCAATCCTTCCCGGAACGACATCCCACCCATTCCAGGGATCAGCCTGCTTCCTGCTGTCCTTCAGAATTTGAAGTTATTCAGTTTTGCATCCAATTTCTGTCCTGCTATCACTATCACCTGGCCCATCACTGACTTCTCAATTTCCTTCCTCAGCTTTTGGTTTCCATTCCTGAAGAGGGGCTGGCCACCAACATCCATCAAGGACACATTGACTTCCCATGGTTACCTGGACTGTGCATCCTCACTCCCTACTTCCTGTAGAGAATCCATTGCGTTTTCCCAGTTTCTCTGTCAAAGTGTTCCAACTATGTCCCGCATTTCTGCCCTGGTCCCTTTCCCACTTGCTGGATTCTGGATTAGTGGTGCTGGAAAAGCACAGAGTTCAGACAGCATCCGAGGAGCAGTAAAATCGACGTTTCGGGCAAAAGCCCTTCATCATCCTCCTTCATGGAACAATGTGGTTTCCTTGAGTTTGTGTATCTTGTACCAACTGAGTATATTCAGTACAGGTCTTGGTATCACAACATGACCAAGCAGCAATAGAGGGTTGAATGGACGATGAGCCTTAATGGAGTTGAGTTTTGTTTTTTTGGTCAAACCAAACTTAGTCCAACTGTGACAAAATTGTCTGTGTCGTGCTCATCAGGAGCTTTGCACAAACACCAATTCTTATATTGCATGAGAGGTCAGTGAATGATGGTTGTCAAATCAACTCTGGTAGAGTATTATAAACCCATCCGTTAACTGCGCTCCGAGAACACAAACCAGACCACCCTATAATCACACTATAGTCTGTGAAAAGTGTGGCAACCTTCTTTCAGCAACTTCTTGTGGTTAAATAAAATAAAGCACTGACACTCACTTTAAAATCAACAAGTTACCATTTATTTGTGTAGCTCTAACAGTGAACACACTACAAGCAAACCCAATAAATCCCATCTAACAACGAACTAATCCTCAATAAAACCAGATTCGAATGGTATGCTGTCCCAATAAATACAAGTCCCATTCATATCACAAAAAAAAGTTTCTTGACATGGCTGTGAGGTTACCTGACCTCCAGAATGTTCTGTGCATCCTCTGCTGTTACGCTTCCAGGAATGTCTTCTCCGAATCTTCTGTTAGACATTTAGATGGTGCGTTATTTTAATACACAGATGAATGTGAGAGCCAACTTCCCTTTCTTGAACTGAGCACTCTTGGCTCTGGTGAAGGGGAGTTAACTCCAGGCCTCTGGTCAATTGCCCCATTCTTTCAAACCGTTGATGACGTATCGATTTCTTACACTAGGACCCATCCTATGTTGTCAAGACCATTAGATTTAAATTTTGCAAGTTTTGGGTAGCTAGTCCCTGATTTTAATTGATTGGTTAAATTGAAAATCTCTTGTCTCAGCTTGCGAACTGAACGACCTTTCATGATCTTATGACCCTCAATAAGGTCACGTCTCAGCCTCTGATGCTGCAGGGAAGAAAGTCCCAGCCTATCCAGCCTCTCCTTAAAACCCGAATGCTCCAGTCCTGGCAAGACCATTGTAAATGTTTTCTCCACCTTTCTTCAGTTTAACAACATATTTCCTGTAGCATGGTGAGCTGAATTGTATGCTCTATTCTAAAGGTGGCCTCACCAAAGCCCTGTACAGTCACAACATGACATGACATTCCCAACTCCTATCCTAAATGCTTTGACCAGTGACAGCAAGCGTGCCACACACTGCTTTTCTACCTGCAACACCTCATGTTAAAATTAAATTAATTTTAATTTAAATTAAATTCCATCTGCTACTCCTCAGCCCATTGGTCCATCTGATCAAAGTCCCATTCTACTGTTCGGTGGCATGATGGCTCAGTGGTTAACAGTGTTGCCTGAATACACCAGGGATGCAGGTTCGATTCCACTCTTGGTGACTGTCAGTGTGACCTGTGCACATTTTCCATGGTCTGTGCAGGTTGGCTCCTGGTGCTCCAGTTTCCTCCCATAGTCTGAAGATGTGTAAGTTAGGTTTGTTAGCCATGCTAAAACCAAACCAGGATTGTGCAGATTAGTCATGTGAAGTCGGGGGTCTAAGTAGGACACTGTTCGGGGGGTCAGTTTGGACTTGATGGGCTGAATGGCCTGCTTCCACACTGTAGGGAATCTCATTTGTGAACTATATATCCTATACCGCAGTCCAGTATCCCACCAATTTCTGTGCCATCTGCAAACTTACTAACCATGCCTCCTGTATTCTCATCCAAATGATTTGTTTAAAGTTTGACACCAATCCTCACGCCACACCATGAGTCACAAGCCTCCAGCAGGAATAACAAACCTCTTCCATCATCCTCTCTCTCATACAGTGATATCAATTTCATATCCTATCGGCAAGCTCTCCCTGCATCCTGTCTGATTTAACCTTGTGTTGCCTGAAGGAGCAAGCAATATCAACATCTTTGAGAGAGACCTCGACCAACCTTTCCAGAGTCTGGCCCCTCTCCATGGATTCACTCCCTTTCCCTCAAGCTCCAGTTTAACCCCAGGATGGGAACAGAGAGTGTTGTGCTCACAGATGTTGGGCCAGATGAGGAAGTCTCAGGGAGTGTGAGGTTACAATGAAACCCTGGGCTTTGTGTGAACACGTGCCTTGGAGGAAAATGAAGGGAAGGGATTTGTTGTAAAGTGCCCTCCCCTCCTCCAGCTCCCTCAGCACGAGGGGCAGCGCGTGGCCCTTTGTCCGGAACAGGCGCGGCTCCTATTGGCTGGCTCCCGACAGCTCGGCATTCGGACCGTCCAATAGACAGCGCTGGAAGACCGGAAGCGCTCTGGTCCTCCAGCCAATCAGAGCAGCCCTATTGTCTGAATGCGGAAGTTATTGCTGCTGCTGCTGTTGCTGCAATAACATTCCTCCAGGAGACACCATCAAGGGGTTCTGTGTGTGGGGGCACTTCAGGCTCCAGTTCATCATCCAACCTGGAGGGACACAAGGACAACAGCACCGTGGAGAAGCCATGGCAGTGTGGGGACTGTGGGAAACGGTACCGGTTTCCGTCTGAGCTGGAGATTCATCGACGAGGTCACACCGGGGAGAGGCCGTTCACCTGCTCTGACTGTGGGGAGGGATTCACTGACTCCTTTTCCCGCCTTAGACACCGGCGGGTTCACACCGGGGAGAGGTCGTTCACCTGCTCCGATTGCGGGAAGCGATTTGCTCACGCCTCCTCGCTCCAGTCACACCAACGGGTTCACACCGGGGAGAGGCCATTCAGCTGCTCCGAGTGTGGGAAAGGTTTCACTCATTCCTCTTCCCTCGTGACACACCGGCGAGTCCACACCGGAGAGAGACCGTTCTCTTGCTCAGACTGTGGGAAGGGATTCACTCGGTCTTCTTCGCTGGTGGCGCACAAGCGAGGTCACGTTGGGGAGAGGCCCTTCACCTGCTTCAGGTGTGGAAAGGGATTCATCCGGTCATCCAGCCTTATACAGCACGAGCGAATTCACACTGGGAAATGGCCTTTCACCTGCTCCGAGTGCGGGAAGGGATTTAATTCATCGTCCAAACTGTTGGCACACCAGCGGGTTCACACCGGGGAGAGGCCGTTCACCTGCTCCGAGTGTGGGATGGGATTCACTGATTCATCCCTCTTACTGTCACACCAGCGAGTGCACACCGGGGAGAGGCCCTTCACTTGCTTTCGGTGTGAGAAAGGATTCAGTCGGTTGTCCTGCCTTCGAAAACACGAGCGACTTCACAGCGGGGACAGGCCGTTCGCCTGCTCGGAGTGTGGGAAGGGATTTGCTCACTCCTCTGCCCTGCTGTTACACCAGCGATCTCACACCGGGGAGCGGCCATTCACCTGCTCTGCGTGCGGGAAGCGATTCAGTCGGCTAAGCAGCCTTCAGCAACACGAGCGGGTTCACACCGGGCAATGGCCGTTCACCTGCTCGGAGTGCGGGAAGGGATGCAGTACGGTATCCAGGCTGCTGACACACCAGCGGGCTCACACCGGGGAGAGGCCGTTCTCCTGCTCCGAGTGCGGGAAGAGATTCGCTCAGTCCAGTCGCCTCAAAAAACACCAGCAACTTCACACCGGGGAGAGGCATTTCACCTGCTCTGAGTGTGGGAAGGGATTCACTCAGTTGGCCCCACTGTTGGTCCACCAGCGCATTCACACCGGGGAGAGACCATTCCCCTGCACCGTGTGTGGGAAAGCATTCAGGGATTCATCGAATCTGCTGAAACACCAGCGAATTCACACCGGGGAGAAGCCATTCACCTGCACTGTGTGTGGGAGGGGATTTATCCAGTCATACACGTTACGGAGACACCAGAGAGTTCATCAGTGAAGACTGCATTTTGATTCTGCTGTCCCTTGCTGCTGAGAATCACATCCAGGACTGAACCGTGTTCATTCGGACAGTGGGTGAAGTGGGAGGGTCAGTGGGGTTTTATATCCCCGTGGGGCTGGTGCTCTCTCAGCCTGGGAGTGCATATTTCCTCTGAAATGATCCACAGAAGCTGATGAGCAACATTTACTTTCTCCTGGTTAGGAAACAGAGTTTGCCTCTCACTGCAGGTAGATCTAAAGTTGACCCAGTGAGACCATGACATCGGGGAGCAGGAGTACACCATTCAGCCCATTGAGCCTGTCCCACCATGCTGCTTGCCTCTTGGCTTCAACTCTGCTTTCCTGCCTACTCTCCATAACGCTTCAATCCGTTATTAGAGTCACAGGTACATGCAATCTGACAGCATGGCCCAAACTGGTTCATGCCGACCAAAATCTCTGATCACTTGCCCCATACCCTTTGAATACTTTCCTCTCCATGTATTTGTCCAAATGCCTTTTAAATGTTCTTAATGTACCCACCTCGACCATTTCTGCTGACGGCTCATTCCATATGCGTACCACCCTGTGTGTAAAAAGGTTGCCCCTCAGGTTCCCTTTATTTTTTTTCTCCTGTAACTGTAAACAGATGCCCACTAGTCCTTGATTCCCTAATCCTGGGAAGGAGACTGAGTGCATTCACCCTATCCATGCCTCTTATGATCTTATACACCTCTATAAGGTCCCCCTCCCCTCTCAGTCTCTGACACGCTAAAGAAAAATATCCTAGCTTGTCCAATCTCTCCCTGTAGTTCAGACCGTTGAGTCCTGGCAACATCCTTGTAACTTTCATCTGCACTCTTTACAGTTTAATAACATCCTTCCTATAACAAGGAAATCAAAACTGAACACAGTACTCCCAAATGCGGCCTCACCAACGTCCTGTATAACTGCAACAGAACTTCCCAACTTCTATACTCAGTGCCCTGACTGATGAAGGCCAGTTTGCCAAAAGCCTTCTTCACTGCCCTGTCTACCTGGGACTCCACTTTCAGAGAACCATACACCTGAACCCTAAGGTCGCTCTGTTCCACTATTGACCATCGTTTCAGAGAACACCTCTGGGACACCCGGACCAACCAACCCAACCACCCTGTGGCTCAACACTTCAACTCCCCCTCCCACTCCACCAAGGACATGCACCTTGGTCCATAGCAACACGACGGCTGGAGGAAGAGCACCTCATCTTCCACCTAGGAACCCTCCAACCACAAGGGATGAACTCAGATTTCTCCAGTTTCCTCATTTCCCCTCCCCCCATCTTGTCCCAGTCAAATCCCTCGAACTCAGCACCGCCTTCCTAACCTGCAATCTTCTTCCCAACCTCTCCGCCCCCACCCCCACTCCGGCCTATCACCCTCACCTTAACCTCCTTCCTCTATCGCATTTCCAATGCCCCTCCCCCAAGTCCCTCCTCCCTACCTTTTATCTTAGCCCGCTTGGCACACTCTCCTCATTCCTGAAGAAGGGCTCATGCCCGAAAAGTCGATTCTCCTGCTCCTTGGATGCTGCCTGACCTGCTGCGCTTTTCCAGCAACACATTTTCCGCTCTGATTTCCAGCATCTGCAGTCCGCACTTTCTCCCATAAAACTCTTACCTTGATTTGACTTTTCAAAATGTAAGACCTCGCACTTATCGATATTAAACTCCATTTGCCATTTCTCGGGCCATTTACCCAGCAGATCAAGGTCCTGCTGAAATTTCTGATAACCTTCCTCACTGTCCACGATACTGCTTATTTTGTTAATTTACAAATTAACTACGTTAGCAAATTGCCGTATTTTACTAATTAAAAATCTGACTATCTCCTCCTTACCGGAAGAAAGTGAGGATTGCAGATGCTGGAGATCGGAGCTGAAAATGTGTTGCTGGAAAAGTTCAGGAAAATGTGATTCCTGAAGAAGGGCTCATGCCCGAAACGTCGATTCTCCAGTTCCTTGGATGCTGCCTGACCTGCTGTGCTTTTCCAGCAACACATTTTCAGCTCTGATCTCCAGCATCTGCAGTCCTCACTTTCTCCTCGAAGATTTTAACTTACTGCGAATCCTCTTACAAGGATGCCTTCCTTGAAGAAGCTCTCCTCCTCCCTCTACAAGGATTTCAGTGAGTCCCTCTCTCACTGCACACCCCAGGTCATCTCCTCTGCCCAGAAGCTCTTCAGCCACGTTCTCAAACAGACTCGCTACCACAGCCACATCTCCTTCCTCAGCACCTGCCTATGGAACCGACTGACCCCGCACAGACTCCGGACTACATTCAGACCAACAAAATTTGGACCCAACCAGTACCTACAACAAATCCGAAGCCTCCAACAACAGGCCTCCCTCCGGATCCTCCACTCCACGCTCGCAGCCATGCGCCGCTACCTACATTCCCTACAGTCAGCCCTACCCCAGCTCAGGACAACACTCTCCCAGACCTGTAAAGGACCTCTACTGTTCTTCATCCACAGAAGAATCCATACATTAAACAAACAGTTCTTCCGAACCATATCGGAAATTAAAGACAGTAAGTACCAAAATCTTTCATGTACTTACCCCCCACACTCTGGGTTCCTCAACGAATCCTGAAGAAGGGCTCATGCCCGAAACCTCGATTCTCCTGTTCCTTGAATATCTCCTCCTTTACATTTACTTCATGTCCTGTCATCCGAAGCACTCCGGGGAGTGAAGTCAAGGCAGTGAGACTCACTGTTGACTGTATCAAAAGTTTTATTAACCAGGAGAAAGTAAGGACTGCAGATGCTGGAGATCAGAATCAAAAAGTGTGGTGCTTGGAAAGCACAGCAGATCAGGGAGCATCCAAGGAGCAAGAGAGTCGACGTTTTGAGCATAATCTCTCAATGGGAAACACGGAGCAGGTCATGGTGACACTAGGACAGAAATTGAATTTAACTTTTCAAATTCAGAGGGAGAGCAGGAAGCAGTAACGTCTCTGTTTCTGCTCCTGATGAAGGGCTTTTGCTCGAAACATCGACTCTCCTGCTCCCTGGATGCTGCCTGACCAGCTGTGCTTTTCCAGCACCACACTTTTTGACACTGTATCCAAAGTTTGTCAGACTAATAGAGCCATTTGCATGTACCTCAAGCAGGTTAAGTGAATAAATTTGCTTTAGATTCGCGTGCACATTTCTTAATGTCTTCATTTTGATCAGACCTTAAAGAACCCATTAAGTTCTTTCAGCCGAACACTGGCTGTGGCCCACGCAATCCTGACTGGAAATTAATCCGACCTATTCCGAGAGTCAGTCTAGTTGCTGCTTCCTGCTCTCCCTCTGAATTTGAAACGTTAAAAAGTTTCTGATTTCCGTCCTGCTGTCAACTTCACCTGGTCCATCACTGACTTCTCAATTCCCTTCCTCGACATCTCTGGGCTGGCCGTTGAAATCTGCTGTGAATCTATCAGCTCCCACAGTTACCTGGACTGTGCATCCTCACGCCCTGCTTCCTGTAGAAACTCCATTGCATTTTCCCAGTCCCACCATCTCTCCCGCTTTTCACCAGAAATGTTAATTTTGCTGTCCCCTAAATGTCAGCTGTTCTTGGCTGCACCTCTGAAGTGACCGGTTTTCTCATCCATGCATTTCCTCTTGCGATGTGTTTGACAGGACCTTTGGACTATGTCTGACCTACCTCCCACACTTCAGCCCTGATTCCATCCCTTCCCTCCTGGAAAGGTGTGGTTTCCTCAGCCTGTCCACCTTGAACTTGTGTAAATAGGCTAACTGAATATATTCAGTCAAAGTCTTTGCATCGCCTCACGACCAGGCGGCAATAAAGGCTTGAGTGAATCCAGAGCCTTAATTAGAGTCGTAGAGATGTACAGCACGGAAACAGACCCTTTGGTCCAACCCGTCCGTGCCGACCCAGATATCCCAACCCAATCTAGTCCCACCTGCCAATACCCGACCCATATCCCTCCAAACCCTTCCTATTCATATACCCATCCAAATGCCTCTTAAATGTTGCAATGGTACCAGCCTCCACCACTTCTTCTGGCAGCTCATTCCATACACGTACCATCCTCTGTTGCCCCTTAGGTCTCTTTTATATCTTTCCCCTCTCACCCTAAACCTATTCAGCTCTTTGGTCGGACCAAGCATTGACAAAATTGTGTAGTTCTCATCAGGACCTTTGCAAGAACACCAATTTTTGTGCTGCATGAGAAGTCTGTGCTGATTGGTTGGCAAATACGCTCTGAGCGGTGGAGGCATTGGCATGGACAATGATGACTGATGACTGACAGTTAACTGCCAAACTTTGTTTCAATCTAAACCGGGCACTTTCACACTGGAATAGCCCGCAGGAATGATAGCCTCAGAGAATGGTCACCGTCTGTTCTGTTAAGTTGAAATTCGCTCATGGGAAACTTACTAAAGGTCCTTCGACTGTCCTATCCAGATTCACGTGTGTGACCATCGAGATGGACAATGACAGCAAATTATATTTAGGGAACAGCAAATTAACACAGGACAGAAATGTCTCCTGCTGTTCTGTAGTGCATCCTCAGTATAGTATTCCTCATTACTTTCTGTAATGTTGTATCTGTATATGACACCTGACTACAAACGGTGATGTGAGTCATATCGACTCTATACACAGCAATCCATTTGCCCTTCCTCCCTCTATATCCCCAGGGTCCTGCAAGTTTATTTCCTTCAAGTGCCCACCAAATGCTGAAATCATGGATTATCTCCATTTCCACCCTCCCTATCGGCAGGAGGTTCTGGGTAATGACCTCTTGCTGCCAGAATAACATTTATCCTGACCTATTTCCTGAGATCAGGGAGGTGAAGGCGTCACAGTATTATCAATGGACTGTTAATCCAGAGACCCAGGTAACATTCTGGGCACCTGGATTTGTATCTCCCAATGGCTGATGGTGGAATATGGATTAAGAATCTGTCATGGATTGCCAGAAAGACTCTGAAATAACCTTTTCCACGGTCCACTGTATCACCAATTATCCTGTCATCCATAAACTTACTAAACGTACTTCCTATATTGGTAAAAACAATAACTGCAGATGCTGGAAACCAGAATTCCTGATGAAGGGCTTTTGCCCGAAACGTCAATTTCGCTGCTTGTTGGATGCTGCCTGAACTGCTGTGCTCTTCCAGCACCACTAATCCCATACTTCCTATATTCTCCACAACCACCTGATGAAGGAACGTCGCTCCAAAAGCTAGTGCTTCGAATTAAATCTGTTGGACTATAACCTGGTGTTGTGTGATTTTTAACTTTGTACACCCCAGTCCAACACTGGCATCTCCAAATCAGTCCAATATTCTCATCCAACAATCCTCTACAACCATCCTTTCTCTCCCCTATCATAATGTGTCAATTTCATATCCGATCAGCCAGCTCTCTCTGGGTCCTGTCTGTTTAACCTTGTGTCAACTGAAGGAGCACACAATGTCAATATCTGAGAGACAGCTAGGCCAACCTTTCCAGAGTCTGTCCCCCTTTCCTTGGATTCACTCCCTTTCCCTCCAGCTCCTGTACATGAACAGTTTAACCCCAGGTTGGGAACAGAGAGTGTTGTGCTCACAGATGTTGGGCCAGATGAGGAAGTCTCAGGGAGTGTGAGGTTACAATGAAACCCTGGGCTTTGTGTGAACACGTGCCTTGGAGGACAATGAAGGGAAGGGATTTGTTGTAAAGTGCCCTCCCCTCCTCCAGCTCCCTCAGCACGAGGGGCAGCGCGTGGCCCTTTGTCCGGAACAGGCGCGGCTCCTATTGGCTGGCTCCCGACTGCTCGGCATTCGGACCGTCCAATAGACAGCGCTGGAAGACCGGAAGCGCTCTGGTCCTCCAGCCAATCAGAGCACTCCTATTGTCTGAATGCGGAAGTTATTGCTGCTGCTGCTGCAATAACATTCCTCCAGGAGACACCATCAAGGGGTTCTGTGTGTGGGGGCACTTCAGGCTCCAGTTCATCATCCAACCTGGAGGGACACAAGGACAACAGCACCGTGGAGAAGCCATGGCAGTGTGGGGACTGTGGGAAACGGTACCGGTTTCCCTCTGAGCTGGAGATTCATCGGCGACTTCACACCGGGGAGAGGCCGTTCACCTGCTTGGACTGTGGGAAGGGTTTCACTGACTCCGTGAGCCTCCACAGACACCAGCGGGTTCATACCGGGGAGAGGCCGTTCACCTGTCTCAGGTGTGGGATGGGATTCAGTTGGTCATCTAAACTTCTGAACCACGAGCGAGTACACACCGGGGAACGGCCTTTCACCTGCTCCGAGTGCGGGAAGGCATTCGCTTACTCCGGCAGCCTCAGGAAACACCAGCAAGTTCACACCCGGGAGTGGCAGTTCACCTGCTCTGAGTGTGGGAAGGGATTCACTGAATCGACCGGACTGGTAATCCACCAGCGCGTTCACACCGGGGAGAGACCGTTCCCCTGCGCTGTGTGTGGGAAAGCATTCAGGGATTCATCGACTCTGCTGAAACACCAGCGAATTCACACCGGGGAGAAGCCATTCATCTGCTCTGTGTGTGGGTGGGGTTTTGTCCAGGCGTGCCAGCTGCAGAAACACCACAGAGTTCATCAGACACAGTTGGATTCTGCTGTTCATTGCTGCTGAGAATCCAGGACTGAACCGTGTCCATTCAAACAGTGGGTGAAGTGGGAGGGTCAGAGGGGTTATATATCCCAGAGGGGCTGATGCTCTCTCAGCCTGGGAGTGCACATTTCCTCTGAAATGATCCACAGAAGCTGATGAACAACATTTACTTTCTCCTGGTTAGGAAACAGAGTTTGCCTCTCACTGCAGGTAGATCTAAAGTCAACCTAGTGAGACCATGACATCGGGGAGCAGGAGTACACCATTCAGCCCATCGAGCCTGCCCCATTATTTAATACCATCAAGGCTGATCGCATCTCGGCTTCAACTCCCCTTTCCTGCCTCCTCTCCATAACCCTTCAACCCGGTACTGATTAAACATCTGTCTATCTCCTCCTTAAATGTACTCCATGTCCTGGCATCCACAGCACTCTGGGGGAGTGAACACAAGGCAGTGAAATTGACTTGTTGATTGTATCGAAAGTTTGTTAAGGTATAATAGAGTCAATCATTAGTTTCTAGATTCGAGTGGTGCTGGAAAAGCACAGCAGGTCAGGCAGCATCCATGGAGCAGGAAAATCCTTGCTCATTAGTTTGCATGTACCTACATTAGATGAAGTGAATAAATTTGTTTTGTGTTGTAGAGCACATTTCTTCATGTATTCATTTTGATCAGACCTCATGAGGTCCTTTCAGCCCAACGCTGCCAGTGGCCCATGTAGTCCTTCTGAAAAATTCACTCCACCCATTCCTGGAATCAGTCCAGTTACTGCTTCCTGCTTTTCCTCCGAATTTGAAAAGTTAATCAGCTTTGGTTCGGATTTCCATTCCACTGTCACCTTCATCGAGTCCATCACAGACATCGCAGTTCCCTTCCTCGACATCTTGGCTTCCATTTCTGACGATGGGTTGGTTGCTGATATCCCCTACGAATCCATCGATTCCCATGGTTACCTGGACTGTGCATCCTCACTCTCTGCTTCCTGTAGGGACTCCATTGCATTCTCCCACTTTCTCCATCTCGACCACTTTTCACCAGAGCACCTCCGACAGGACCATATTCCTCAGGCGTGCATTTTCCCCTTCCGTTGTGTTTGACAGGATCTTGTGCTGTGTCTGACCTATTTCCCACACTTCTGCCCTGATCCCATCCCCTCCCTCTCTGAAATATATTGACATCCTTTGTTCCATCACAGCCTGTCCTCCTTGAATTTGTGTATAATGTACTAACTGAATATACTCAGTAAAAATTTTTGTTTCACATCACAACCAGGCAGTAATAGAGGGTTGAATGAACCATGAGCCTTAATTGAGTTTCATTTAGTCCTTTGGCTGAACCAAACTTCCCTTCTTAGCCACGCACCGGGCTGACTTTGAAACATATTAACACTTGCTGAGTTAAAATCCTGGAATTCTCTGCTCAGACTGGGGTTTATTTGTTGATTTGAAGGAGCTAATTGGACAGGAAGTGAATTTCGAGAAGGTGAGATTAGAGTGGTGTTGGAAAAATGCAGCAGTTCAGGCAGCATCCGAGGAGCAGGAAAATCGACGGTTCAGGCAAAACATCGATTTTCCTGCTCCTCGGATGCTGCCTGACCTGCTGTGCTTTTCCAGCTCCACTCTAATCTTGACTCTAACCTCCAGCATCTGGAGTCCTCACTTTCACCTAATCCAGAGAAGGTGCAGAGTCTGGAAAAGTTTGCTCTTGGAGCTCCCTCTCTGAAATATATTGACATCCTTTGTTCCATCATTTATTTGTCTGGCTCAAAGGAATGGCCTGTTTCCTCATGATCGCAATTACAAAATAATGGTTTGGAGATTCCGGTGTTGCACTGGGGTATACAAAGTTAAAAATCCCACAACACCAGGTTATGACCTTGGAGCCCTTCACTTTGTCCCTTAGCTTTATGGTAAGCACTTTCTTTCCATCATCTTAATGGATGTTAATGGAAGTTATCCATAAAGTTGTCCATAAAGCTAAGGGACAAAGTGAAGGGCTCCAAGGTCTGTCACACACACACTACTTATTACAAACACTCGCTATAGCAAGTAACTGCATCTGGCAAAAGTTTAAGACCTGATTATCCAAACTTTGGGGATGCCGGTGTTGGACTGAGGTGTACAAAGTTAAAAAAAGGTTTTGTGATTTACACATGAAAGAAGTGAAACTATCACTGTATTCTAACAGGTGAAAGGCTTAACAGGCAATCAATTTCTCAATGTATAATTTCAGTTACATCACACTGTAAATTTTTGCTATAAATTCTGTGTTAGGATCGAGCCCTCCACTACCACCTGATGAAGGAGCGATGCTCCGAAAGCTAGTGTGCTTCCAATTAAACCTGTTGGACTATAACCTGGTGTCGTATGATTTTTTAAATTTGTACACCCCACTGGCATCCCCAAATCATGACTTTCAAAGAACTACGTACCTGCACGCCAAACACTCTCTGTTTGACAACACGCCCAATTTGTTTTAAGTCCTGCCCCTCGGTTTGTCTCAGCAAGATGCAATACATTGCGCTTATCTAAATGAAACTCTATTTGGCTCAGCTCATCAAGATCCCATTGTACTCTCAGATAACCTTCTCCAGCCACTGGCCCACTGGCCAGCTCTCCCTGGATTCCACGAGATCAAAACTTGCGTCAGTTGAAGGAGCAAAATATCCCCAGCTCAGATTGTTAACAGTTAATTGTGCATTGCAATCAGCAATTGAAGGGGAAATACGTGAGAAACAGACTTCAGGTAAACACAGGCCATTCTGGTTGGAAGGTAACTGCAGTGACCTTGGCTGGTCTTGGGAACAGACTCGGTAAAAACAATGACTGCAGATGCTGGAAACCAGATTCTGGATTAGTGGTGCTGGAAGAGCACAGCAGTTCAGGCAGCATCCAAGGAGCTTCGAAATCGACGTTTCGGGCAAAAGTCCTTCATCAGGAATCCATAGAGTACAATAGGTGAGTGGGGGAGGGGATGAAGGTGATAGGTCGGGGGCGGGAGGAGGGTGGAGTGGATAGGTGGAAAAGAAGATAGGCAGGTTGGACAAGTCATGGGGACAGTGCTGAGCTGGAAGTTTAGAACTAGGGTGAGCTGGAGGAAGGGGAAATGAGGAAACTGTTGAAGTCCACATTGATGCCCTGGGGTTGAAGTGTTCCGAGGCAGAAGATGAGGTGTTCTTCCTCCAGGCGTCTGGTGGTGAGGGAGCGGTGGTGAAGGAGGCCCAGGATCTCCATGTCCTCGGCAGAGTGGGAGGGGGAGTTGAAATGTTGTGCCACAGGGCGGTTTGGTTGATTGGTGCGGGTGTCCCGGAGATGTTCCCTAAAGCGCTCTGCTCGGAGGCGCCCAGTCTCCCCAATGTAGAGGAGACCGCATCGGGAGCAACGGATACAATAAATGATATTAGTGGATGTGCAGGTAAAACTTTGATGGATGTGGAAGGCTCCTTTAGGGCCTTGGATAGAGGTGAGGGAGGAGGTGTGGGCGCAGGTTTTGCGGTTCCTGCGGTGACAGGGGAAGGTGCCAGGATGGGAGGGTGGGTTGGAGGGGGGGGGCGCGGACCTGACCAGGTAGTCACGGAGGGAACGGTCTTTGCGGAAGGTGGAAAGGGGTGGGGAAGGAAATCTATCCCTGGTGGTGAGGTCTTTTTGGAGGTGGTGGAAATGTCGGCGGATGATTTGGTTAATGCGAAGGTTGGTAGGGGGTGGGGGATGTGGATGAGATGCGTTGGAGGGCATCTTTAACCATGTGGGAAAATACAGGCTTTTGGAGCGCTGCTTCTTCGTCAGGTAGCTAGTGGGGCAGGATCATAGGGCACAGAATTTACTGCAAAAGATTAGTGTACTTAGAATGGGGATGCAGGTTTCGACTATTATGTAAATCCCAGAATTTATTTCAAGTCACAGTCCTGGTCTAACATAAGGTTTTATCAGTGTAAAGATAAATCAGCTCAGTAAATGCATTAAAGATGTAAGGTTAGAGTCTGTCTATACCCCAATCTTGAGTCAGGTCAGCAATCTAGGCTTATTCAATACATCGCATCAGTTGTATGACACTTTGATATTTTACAATACACTCTGTGTCCTGTGATCCTGCCCCTCCAATTACTTGACGAAGGAGCAGCGCTCAAAAAAGCTTGTGCTGTATTTCCAAATCAACCTGTTGGACGATAGCCTGGTGTTTTAAACTTTCAGCAGGGATGCTGCCTGACCCGTTCAGAACAGAGAGTGTGGTGCTCACAGATGTTGGGCCAGATGAGGAAGTCTCAGGGAGTGTGAGGTTACAATGAAACCCTGGGCTTTGAGTGAACACATCCCTTGGAGGACAATGAAGGGAAGGGATTTGTTGTAAAGTGCCCTCCCCTCCTCCAGCTCCCTCAGCACGAGGGGCAGCGCGTGGCCCTTTGTCCGGAACAGGCGCGGCTCCTATTGGCTGGCCCCCGGCAGCTCGGCATGCGGACTGTCCAATAGATAGCGCTGGAGGACCGGAAGCGCTCTGGTCCTCCAGCCAATCAGAGCACTCCTATTGTCTGAATGCGGAAGTTATTGATGCTGCTGCTGCTGCAATAACATTCCTCCAGGAGACACCATCAAGGGGTTCTGTGTGTGGGGGCACTTCAGGCTCCAGTTCATCATCCAACCTGGAGGGACACAAGGACAACAGCACCGTGGAGAAGCCATGGCAGTGTGGGGACTGTGGGAAACGGTACAGGTCTCCGTCCCGACTGGAGGTCCACCGGGGAGAGGCCATTCTCCTGCTCTGACTGTGGGGAGGGATTCGCTAATTCCTCTTCATTGCTGAGACGCTGGCGAATTCACCTGCTTCACGTCTGGGATGGGTTCAGTCAGTTTATGCAGCCTTCAAAAACACGAGCGAATTCACACTGGAGAGAAGCCGTTCACTTGCTTGGATTGCGGGAAGGGATTCAATCAGTCTTCTTCGCTGGTGGCACACAAACGAGTTCACACCGGGGAGAGGACGTCTACCTGCTGCGAGTGCGGAAAAGCATTCACTCGGTCATCCTGCCTTGTACACCTTCACATCAGGGAATGGCCTTTCTCCTGGTCTGAGTATGGGAAGGGATTCAGTTTCTCGTCCAAACTGCTGGCACGCCAGCGGGTACACACCCGGGAGAGGCCACTAACCCGCTCAGACTGTGGGAAGGGTTTCACTGCCTCCTCTTCCCTGCTGACACACCGGCAAGTTCACAATGGGGAGAAGCCATTCACCTGCCTTAGGTGCGATAAGTGATCTAGTCGGTTATCCTGCCTTGTAAAACACAAACGATTTCACTCCAGGGAGAGGCCGTTCACCCGCTCTGAGTGCGGGAAGGGATTCACATTCTCCTGTTCCCTACTGTCACATCAGCGGGTTCATACCAGAGAGAGGCCATTCACCTGCTCCGAGTGTACAGAATGATTCAGCAATCCGTCTAGCATGCGCAGACAACGGTGGGTACACACCGGGGAGAGGCTGTTCACCTGCTCTGAGTGAGGGAAGAGCTTCACTCAGTTCAGTAGCCTCCAGGTACACCAGCAACATCACACTGGGGAGAGACCGTTCACTTGCTCTGAGTGTGGGAAGGGATTCACTCAGTTGTGCCAGTTGTTGGTCCACCAGTGCGTTCACACTGGGGAGTGACCATTCCTCTGCACCGTGTGTGGAAAAGGATTCAGGGATCCATCTGCTGTGCTGAAACACCAGCGAATTCACACTGGGGAGAAACCATTCACCTGCTCTGCGTGTGGGAGGGGATTTATCCAGTCATGAACGATGCGGAGACACAAGAAAGTTTATCAACCTCAACTACGTTTAGATTCTGCTGTTCTTGCTGCTGAAAATCATATCCAGGACTGAACCGTGTTCATTCAGACAGTGAGTGAAGTGGGAGGGTCAGTGGGGTTTTATATCCCGTGGGGCTGATGCTCTCTCAGCCTGGGAGTGCACATTTCCTCTGAAATGATCCACAGAAGCTGATGAGCAACATTTACTTTCTCCTGGTTAGGGAACAGAGTTTGCCTCTCATTGCAGGTAGAACTAAAGTTGACCCAGTGAGACCATGACATCGGGGAGCAGGAGTACACCATTCAGCCCATCGAGCCTGTCCCACCATTTAATACCATCGAGGCTGATCGCATCTCGGCTTCAACCCTCCTTTCCTGCCTCCTCTCCATAACCCTTCAACCTGTTACTGATTAAACATCATCTGTCAATCTCCTCAAGTTTACTCCATGTTCTGGCATCCTCAGCGCTCTGGGGGAATGCATTCCACAGATTAATGACCCTATTGATAGAAGTAATTTTTCCACGTCTCTGTTTGAAATTACTACCCCATATCGAATGACCTCTCACTCTAAATTGCCCCTTCCAATCCTGTGTGAATGAGTAAACTTGACGGGTAAAGTGGTGCAGTCCCATTTGTCAGCATTTGGCCCATATACTAACAAACCGTTCCAATCCACTTACCTGTCCACATGTCTTTTTAATGTTGTAATTGTACTCTCCTCTACAATTTCCTCTGGCAGCTCGTTCCATATGCGTGAAAATGCTGCCTTTCGGGCCCCCTTTCAAATCTTACCCCTGTCACCTTAAACCTATGCCATCAAGTTTTGCTCTCCCCTACCCTGGGGAGAGCAAATCTATTCACCTCCAACATGGGGGTGGGGTGGTGGTTCAGTGGTTAGCACTGCTGTCTCACAGCACCACTGACTCGGGTTCGATTCCCACCTCGGGTGACTGACTGTGTGGAGTTTGCACGTCCTCCCCGTGTCTGCGTGGGTTTCCTCTGGGCACTCCGGTTTCCTCCCACAGTCCAAAGATGTGGAGGTCAGGTGAAATGATAAATTGCCCATAGTGACAGGTGCATTAGTCAGGAGTAAATGTAGGTTAGGTGAATGGGTCTGGGTGGGTTACTCTTTGGAGGGGTCGATGTGAAACTTGTTGGGTGGAAGGGCCTGTTTCCATACTGTAGTGAATCTAATCCTGCCCTTGTGATTTTATAAACCTCCATAAGGCCACCCCTCAGCCTCTTACACTTCATGGAAAGAAGTCTCAGTTTGTCCAGCCTGTCCTTAGAACACAAACCCTGCAAACTCAGTAACCTCCTTGTAAATCTTTATTGCACACTTTGCAGTTTGATAATAGCCTTCCTACAGCAGTGTGACCAGAACTGTCTGTTGTACTCCAACTGTGGCCTTACCAATGTTTTGTGCAGCCGTTGCATGACGTCCCAACTCCAATACTCAATGCTCTGACTGATGACAGCAAGTGTACCAAACACTGCCTTCATCAACTTTCTTCCTGTGATGTGATTTTCATGGAACTGTGTACCTGCGCCCCCTATTCTCTGTTTGACGACAGTCCCTACCTGTGTAAGGTCTGCCTTGGTTTGTCTTAACAAAAATGCAACACCTTGCATTTATCTAAACTAAATGGGCATAGTGGGCTCAGTGGTTAGCACTGCTGCCTCAAAGCACCAGGGACCCAGGTTTGATTCCAGTCTCGGGCGACTATCTGTGTGGAGTTTGCACGTTCTCCCATGGGTTTCCTCTGGGTACTCCGGTTTCCTCCCACAATCCGAAAAAGGATGTGCAGGTTAGATGAATTGGCCTTGCTAAATTGCCCATAGTGTTCAAGGATGAATTGAATTTATTGTCACGTGTACCGAGGCACAGTGAAAAGCTTTGTCTTGCTAGCAATACAGGCAGATCACAGAGTTAAACTAGCATAGACAAATAAATAACAGGTAAATAGCAGCAAAAACAAAAGCACAGGTACAGGTGAATGCTAAGAGTTTGAGTCCATTCAGTATTCTAACAACAGCAGGGTAGAAACTGTTTGGAAACCGGCTGGTGCGTGTGTTCAAGCTTCTCTCTGATGGGAGAGGTTGTAGAAAAACATTGCCAGGGTGGGATGGATCTTTGAGAATGCTGGTGGCCTTTCCTTGACAGCGGGCCTGGTAGATTGGATTCTGGTAGATGTGTGTAGGTATGGATGTGTAGGTTAATTGCATTAGTCAGGGGTAACGGGTCTGGGTGGGTTACGCTTCGGAGGGTCAGTGTGGACATGGATTCTAATTCTAATTCTAAACTCCATTTGCCATTCTTCAGCCCAGCTGATCAATATCTCAGTGTATTCGGAGATAACCTTCTTCACCAATTTTGGTGTCATGCATAAACTTACTAAACATGCCTGCTGTAGTCTCATCCAAATTGTTTTTATAAATGACGAATGATTGTGTCACGGTACACTATCATTGCTGTCACAGGCCTTCAGTCTGAATACCAATCCTCTACCACCACTGTCCGTCTTCTACTGTCAGGCCAAATCGTATACCATTGGCTAGTTCTTTCTGGATTCCTTGTGTCAATGTAGAACATAGAACATAGAATATTCCAGGGCAGGACAGGCCCTTCAGCCCTCGATATTGTTCCAACCTGTGAAACCAACCCAAAGCCCATCTAACCTATACTATCCCATTCTGACCCATATGTGTATCCAATGACCATTTAAATGCCCTTAAAGTTGGCGAGTCTACTACTGTTGCAGACTGTGCATTCCACGCTCCTGCTACTCTGAGTAAAGAAACTACTTCTGATATCTGTTCTATATCTATCACCCCTCAATTTAAAGTTGTGTCCCCTCATGCTTGCCATCGCAATCCGAGGAAAAGGGCTCTCACTGTCCAACTTAACCCTCTGATTATCTTACATGTCTCAATTAAGTTGCCTCTCAACCTTCTTCTCTCTAACAAAAACAGCCTCCAGTCTCTCAGCCTTTCCTCATCAGACCTTCCCTCCGTACCAGGCAACATCCTGGTAAATCTCCTCTGCACCCTTTCCAAAGCTTCCACATCCCTCCTATAATGTGGTGTACACAATACTCCAAATGTTTTGTACAGCTGCAGCATGACCTCATGTCTCCGAAATTCCATCCCTCTACCAATAAAAGCTAACACACAGTATGCCTTCTTAACAACCCTATCAACTTGGATGGCATGGTGGCTCAGTGGTTAGCACTGCGGCCTCACAGCACCAGGGACCTGGGTTCATTTCCCGCCTCGGGCAACTAGTCTGTGTGGAGACAGTTCTCCCCGTGTCTGTGTGGGTTTCCTCCGGGTGCTCCGGTTTCCTCCCACAATCCAAAGATGTGCAGGTTAGGTGAATTGGCCATGTTAAATTGCCCATAGTGTTCGGTGTAGGGGAATGGGTCTTGGTGGGTTGCTCTTCGGAGGGTCGATGTGGACTTGTTGGGCCAAAGGGCCTGTTTCCACACTGTAGGGAATCTAATCCAATCTAAAAAACCTGGGTGGCAACTTTGAGGGATCTATGTACATGGACACCGAGGTCTCTCTGCTCATCTACGCTACCGAGAATCTTATTATTAGCTCAGTACTCTGCATTCCTGTTACTCCTTCCAAAGTGAATCACCTCACACTTTTTTCCGCATTAAACTCCATTTGCCACCTCTCAACCCAGCTGTGCAGCTTATCTATGTCTCTCTGTAACCTACAACATCCTTCATCACTATCCACAACTCCACCGACCTTAGTGTCATCCGCAAATTTACTAATCCCTCATTCAGGTCATTGATATAAATGACAAACAACAGTGGACCCAAAACAGATCCTTGCAGTACCCTGCTAGTAACTGAACTCCAGGATGAACATTTCCCATCATTCACCACCCTCTGTCTTCTTTCAGCTAGCATTTTCTGATCCAAACCGCTAAATCACCCTCAATCCCCCCGCCTCCGTATTTTGTGTCAATTCATGTGTCAAAGGAAGGAGCAAAATGTCTCCAACTCAGATTGCGAAGGTTTCATTGGGCACGACAATAACCAATTGGAGGAGAATAAGTGAAAAATAGGCTTCAGGTAAACACCTGATGAAGGGCTTTTGCCTGAAACGTCGATTTCGCTGCTCGTTGGATGCTGCCTGAACTGCTGTGCTCTTCCAGCACCACTAATCCAGTATTCAGGTAAACACAGGCTGTTCTGGCTAGAAGGTAATTGCAATGACTTTGGTTGGTCTTGGGAACAGACTGTCATACGAAGGCACAGAGACACCTGGACCTGTTATTTTTTTTTTGCATAGAGAAATAAGTGGGAAAAGTACTCAGAGACTGAAATGCAGCCCGTCATATCCGATTCAGAATAGTATTAACATTGGGTATTTTTCTCAGCTCGACAGACATTCACCATCGGCCTGGGGTTCGAGAGACCAGATCACGGGAACAGAAATCGAGTTCCAAGTGTGAGCCGTCACCCAAAAGACCCCGATATGAAGCCAACGCAGTGAGACTCACTTGATGACGGTCTCAAAAATATTTTAAGCGAATAGGGTCACTCATTACTTTGCATGTACCTAAAAGCAAATTAAGTGAATAAAGTTGCATTGTGTGGAAGCGCACATTTCTGCCTGTATTCATTTTGATCAGGGAGCACGCATTGTCACTGTCTTTCCAGAGAGACCGAGACCAACCCTTCCAGAGTCAGCTCCCTCCCTGGATTCACTTCCGTTTCCTCCAGTTCCTGAATATTTTAATCCCAGAATGGCAACATCAGATGTTGGGCCAGATGAGGAAGTCTCAGGGAGTGTGAGGTTACAATGAAACCCTGGGCTTTGTGTGAACACGTGCCTTGGAGGACAATGAAGGGAAGGGATTTGTTGTAAAGTGCCCTCCCCTCCTCCAGCTCCCTCAGCACGAGGGGCAGAGCGTGGCCCTTTGTCCGGAACAGGCGCAGCTTCCTATTGGCTGGCCCCCGGCAGCTCGGCATGCGGACCATCCAATAGACAGCGCTGGAGGACCGGAAGCGCTCTGGTCCTCCAGCCAATCGGAGCACTCCTATTGTCTGAATGCGGAAGTTATTGCTGCTGTTGCTGCTGCTGCAATAACATTCCTCCAGGAGACACCATCAAGGGGTTCTGTGTGTGTGGGCACTTCAGGCTCCAGTTCATCATCCAACCTGGAGGGACACAAGGACAACAGCACCGTGGAGAAGCCATGGCAGTGTGGGGACTGTGGGAAACGGTACAGGTATCCGTCTGACCTGGAAATTCATCGACGCACTCACAGTGGGGAGAGGCCGTTCACCTGCACAGACTGTGGGAAGCGTTTCACTCATTTCTCCGACCTGCAGAGACACCGGAGAGTCCACACCGGGGAGAGGCCGTTCACTTGCTCCGATTGTGGGAAGGGATTCACTCAGTCTTCTTTGCTGGTGGCGCACAAGCGAGTGCACACCGGGGAGAGGCCCTTCATCTGCTTCAAGTGTGGTAAAGGGTTCAGTCGGTCATCCAGCCTCCTAAACCATGAGCGAATTCACACCGGGGAGTGGCCTTTCACCTGCTCCGAGTGCGGGAAGGGATTCAGTGCTTCGTCCAGGCTGCTGGCGCACCAGCATGTTCACACCGGGGAGAGGCCGTTCACCTGCTCCGAGTGTGGGAAGGGATTCACTGAGTCATTCCACCTGCTGTCACACCAGCGAGTGCACACCGGGGAGAGGCCGTTCACCTGCTCTGACTGCGGGAAGGGATTTGTGCACTCCTCTTCCCTACTGGCACACAAGCTAGTTCACACCGGGGAGAAGCCATTCACCTGCTTTGGGTGTGATAAGCGATTCAGCCGGTTATCCTGCCTTCGTAAACATGAGCGAATTCACACCGGGGAGCGGCCATTCACCTGCTCTGAGTGCGGGAAGGGATTTGCTCACTCTGCATCACTACTGTCACATCAGAGAGTTCACACCGGGGAGCGGCCATTCACCTGCTCTGCGTGCGGGAAGCGATTCACTCGGTTATGCAGCCTTCAGCAACACGAGCAGACCCACACCGGGCAATGGCCGTTCGCCTGCTCGGAGTGCGGGAAGGGATGCAGTACGTTATCCAGGCTGCTGACACACCAGCGGGTTCACACCGGGGAGAGGCCGTTCTCCTGCTCCGAGTGTGGAGAAACCTTCAGCGATCCCTGCAGCATGCGGCGACACCGGCGGGTTCACACCCGGGAGAGGCCGTTCACCTGCTCGGAGTGCGGGAAGGGATTCGCTCACTCCTGCAGCCTCAAGAAACACCAGCAACTTCACACCGGGGAGAGGCAGTTTACTTGCTCTGAGTGTGGGAAGGGATTCACTCAGTCGGTCAGACTGTTGATCCACCAGCGCATCCACACGGGGGAGCGTCCATTCCCCTGTACCGTGTGTGGGAAAGCTTTCCGGGATTCATCTGCTGTGCTCAAACACCAGCGAATTCACACCGGGGAGAAGCCATTCACCTGCTCTGTGTGTGGGAGGGGATTTATCCAGTCATGCAAGCTGCGGCGACACCAGAAAGTTCATCAGTGAAGACAGCATTTGGACTCTTCTATTCTTGCTGCTGGGAATTACATCCAGGACTGAACCATGTTCATTCGGACAGTGGGTGAAGTGGGAGGGTCGGTGTGATTTTTAAAAAAAAATTCCCGTGGGGCTGATGCTCTCTCAACCTGGGATTGCACGTTTCCTCTGAAATGATCCACAGAAGCTGATGAACAACATTTATTTTATCCTGGTTTGGAAACAGAGTGTGCCTCCCACTGCAGGTAGATCAGAAGTCAACCCAGTTAGACCATGACAGCGGGGAGCAGGAATACACCATTCAGCCCATTGAGCCAATTCCACCATTTAATACCATCGAGGCTGATCGCATCTCGGCTTCAACTCCCCTTTCCTGCCTGCTCTCCCTAACCCTTCAACCCTATATCTGTCTATCTCCTCCTTTAAATGTACTCCATGTTCTATCATCCAGACCAGTCTGGGGAGTGAATTTCAAGAAATAATTACCTGTTGAGGGAAGTAATTTCTCCACATCTGTTTGAAATCTGCTACTCCTTATCCAATGACCTGTCATTCCAAATTTCCCCACAAGGTTAAATATCCTTCCCATGCTGAGTAAACGGCTAAAGATGATGAGTCAACGGATGTATTCTTATTTGCCAGCATTTGACCCATATCCCTCTAAACTTTTCCAATCTACATATCTGTCCTGATGTCTTTTAAATGGTCTAACTGTATCCATCTCTACCACTGCCTTCATTGGTCTGTCCTTTGAATACAGGAGTTGAGAAGTTATGTTGAGGTTGTACAGGGCATTGGTGAGGCTTCGTCTGGAGTACTGTGTCCAGTTCTGGTCACCTGGCGTTTGGAAGGATTTTGTCAAGCTGGAGATGGGCTCAGAAGAGATTTACCAGGATGTTGCTTGATTTTGAAGTTATGAGTTACAAAGGGTGGCTGGACAGGCTGGAACGTTTTTCACTGGAGTGTACGAGTGCTTGAGAGGCGATCTGACAGAAGTTGATAAAATAATGAGAGGTATAGATAGAGTCGGTTGTTCTTGTGTTTTCCCGAGAATGGGGGAATTTCAGTTTGGGAGAGCGCTTTTAAGGTGAGAGATTTAAATAAGATCGGAGTGGCAAATGTTTTTTGCTCAGAGGATGGTTCGCGAGTGAGAAAGTGGTGGATGTGGGTACAATTACAACATTTTTGTAACGTTGGATTACAATGTTTGGATAGATACATGAATCGGAAAGATTAGATTAGATTAGATTCCCTACAGTGTGGAAACAAGCCCTTCAGCCCACCAAGTCCACACCGGCCCTCCAAAGAGCAACCCACCAGACCCATTCCCCTACATTTACCCCTGCCCCTAACACTACGGGCAATTTAACGTGGCCAGTTCACCTAACCTGCACATCTTTGGACTGTGGGAGGAAACTGGAGCTCCCGGAGGAAACCCACACAGACACGGGGAGAATGTCCTGTACAACCTCAATATGACTTCTCAACTCCAGTATATATGGGCTAGGAGCAGGCAGGTGGGACTAGTTTAGTTTGAAATTATGTTCAGCGTGGACTGGTTGGACCGAAGGGTCTGTTTCTGTGCGGTATGACTTTATGACTTCCTTGGCAGCTCATTCCATATATGAACCACCCTCTCCATGAAAACGCTGCTCCCCAGGCCCCCTTTTAAATCTTTCCTATCTCACTTTAAACCTATGCCCTCTACTTTTGGACTCCCCTGCCCTTGGCTATTCACCCTTCCTATGCACGTCATGATTTTTGAAACCTTTATAAGTTTACCCCAGGCAAAGAAGTCCCAGTCTGTGCAGCCTGTCCTTATAACTCCAACACTCCAGCCTCAGTAGCGTCTTTCAAATCTTTATTGTATACTTTGCAGTTGAATAATAGCCTTTCTATAACATTGCGACCAGATTTATATGCGGTGCTCCAACTGTGGCTTTACCAATGTCTTGCGCAGCCATAGCACAATGTCCCAACTCTATACCCAATGCTCGGACCGATGAGGGAAAGTGTACCAAACGCCTTCTGCAGCACCTTGTCTACCTGTGACGCTACTTTCAATGACCTATGTGCCTGCACCCCATCGTCTCTCTGTTTGACAACACTCCCCACTTGTGTAAGTCCTCCCTTGGTTTGTCTTAGAAAAATGCAACACCTTGCCTTTATTTGCAAGTTCCCCTCCAAGCTGCTCACCACCCTGACTTGGAAGTATACTGCTGTTCCTTCACAGTCGTTGGGTCAAAATCCTGGAATGCCTTGGAATTCCCTCCCTACCGGCATTGTGGGTCAACCCAGAGCAAGTGGACTGCAGCGATTCAAGAAGGCAGCTCACCCCCCCTGGGGCAAATAGGGATGGGCTATCAATGCTGGCCAGCCAGTGATGCCCAAGTCCCACAAATGAATTTTAAAAATCTAAATTAAACTCTATAGAGATGTACAGCACAGAAACAAGACCCTTTGGTCCATCTTGTCCATGCCAACCAGATATCCCAATCCAACTCCTGTACTCAATACTCTGAACAATAAATGAAAGCATACCAAATGTCTCCTGTGCTGTCCTATCTATTTGCAACTCTATTTTCAAGGAGCTATAAACCTACACTCCAAGGTCTCTTTGTTCAGCAATACTCCATCTGCCATTCCTTTGCCCAGCTTATCAAGATTCCACTGTACTCTCAGATAACCTCCTTCCTCTTAAAACTATGCCAGCAAATTTGGTGTCATCTGCAAACTTTATAACCGACTAGTCCCATCCAAATAATTTATGTGCTTGTTGAAATACAGTGGATCTAGAACCGAAGCATGTGGCACACCACTGGTCACAGGCCTTCAATCTGAGTCGGAAAGTGCGGGGCTGGAAAAGCACTTACAGGTCCGGCAGCCTCTGAGGAGCAGGAGAGCCGGCATTTCGGGCATGAGCCCTTCATCACATTCCTGATGGAGGGCTTATGCCTGAAACCTCGACTCTCCTGCTCCTCGGATGCTGCCGGACCTGTAAGTGCTTTTCCAGCCCCGCACTTTCCGACTCTGATCTCCAGCATCCCGCTGTCCTCAGGTTCTCTCAGCCCGAGTACCAGTCGTCCACCGCCATCCTCGGTCTCCTAACGTCCAGGCTAATTTTGTGTCCCATTGGCGAGCTCTCCCTGGATTCCACGCGATCGAGCCTTGTGTCAATGAGGGAGGAAAATGTCTCCAGCCCAGATTGTTAAGGGTTAATCGTGCATGGCAATCAGCAATTGAAGGGGGAATACGTGAGGAACAGGTTTTGGGTAAACACGGGCCGTTCTGGTTGGAAGGTAACTGCAGTGACCTTGGCTGGTCTTGGGAACAGACTGTCGAGCAAAGGCACAGAGACCCACCCACCTGTTTGTGGAATGAGTGGGAAAGGTACTCAGGGACTGCAGTACAGCACGTCATATCCGAGTCAGAACAGTATTAACACTGGGGACTTCTCCCAGCTCGAGAGCCTTCACTATCAGACTGGGGTTTGAGAGACCAGATCGTGGGAACGGAGATAGAGCTGAAAGTGACAGCCATCACCCAGGAGACCCCGATGTGACGACAAGGCGGTGAGACTCACTTGTTGACTGTATCAAAAGTCTTTTAAGCTGATACAGTTTGCGTGTACCTAAAGTAGATTCAGTGAGTAAAGTTGCTTTGTTTTGGAGCACACATTTCTGTTTGTAATCGTTCTGATCAGGCCTTCAAGTACCCTTTCAGTCTAACACGACTAGTGGCTCATGCAGTCTTTCTTGGGAAGACATCTCACTCACTCTAGTGATTAGAGTCGAGATCAGAGTGGTGTTGGAAAAGCACAGCAAGTCGGGCAGCATCCAAGGAGCAGGAAAATCGACATTTCGGGCAAAAGCCCTGCTTCCTGCTGTCCCTTAGAATCTGAAAACTTAAGACAGTTTTTGATTTCTGCCTTGTTGTAACCTTCACCTGGTCCATCACTGACTCATCAATTCCCTTCCTCGACATCCCAGCTTCCATTTCTGATGATGGGCTGGCCATCGAAATCTGCTACGTACCCACTGAGTCTGGCAGTTACTTGGACTGTGCATCCTCACTCCCTGCTTCCTGTAGAGACCCGGTTGCATTCTCCCAATCTTTATTTTTTTTTAGAGTGAACAGAACCTCTGACACTCCTGTTTATTTATTTTTCCTTTTTTTACCCCCACACTAGCAAGACAAATTCCCAGCTCGGCGAACAGAACCACAACAACCCACACTACCGCCTCACTGCGGTAGTGCTGATTTTTCTCCCCTCACCCTTGTGTGTTTGCGGGTATGAGACACAGTGAAAGACACAAGGTGCACAAATCTTGATTGAATTCCCACCTCCAGGAAGAAAAGAAACACCCGAGTGGCCCGTGACAAGCAGTGCCCTTGACATCAAAGGGCAATGCTGTGTGATCAAAACAGTGAAGGGGAGGGCAGGGATTAAATCAAAATAGAGGTTTTTTTAGATTCCCTACAGTGTGGAAACAGGCCCTTCGGCCCAACAAGTCCACACCGACCCTCCAAAGAGAAACCCACCCCCTTATATTTACCCCTGACGAATCTACCTAACACTACGGGCAATTTAGCACGGCCAATCCGCCCTGACCTGCATATCTTTGGAGTGTGGGAGGAAACCGGAGCACCCGGAGGAAACCCACGCAGACACGGGGAGAATGTGCAAACTTCACACAGAGAGTCACCCGAGGCGGGAACTGAACCCAGGTCCCTGGCGCTGTGAGGCAGCAGTGCTAACCACTGTGCTGCCCGGGGGAATTGGAGGGGGAAATAATGCACTCCACTCCCCGCGGTGTCCATCTCTCCCTGAACAGCTCCAGGGTGTTGGTGGACACCACGTGCTCCTTCTCCAGAGACACCCGGGCTATCACTTTATTTATTTATTTTTTCCTCTTTTTTTTCTTTTTTTTCTTTTTTTCTTATTTTTTTTCTTTTTTCTCTTTTTTGTCTTTTTTTTTCTTTTTTTTTTCTTTTTTTTTTAACCCCCACACTACCGCCTAACTGCGGTAGTGCTTATTTTTTCCCCAGCACCATGGTGTGTGTGTGTGCAGGTGTGAGACACAGTGAAAAGACACAAAGTGCGCGAATCTTTATTCAATTGCCACCACCAGGAAGATAGGAAAAACACCCGAGTGGCCAGTGACAAGCACTGCCCTTCACATCAAAGGGCAATGCTGTGTGATCAAAACAGTGAAGGGGAGGGTAGGGACTAAATCAAAATAGAGTTGGACGGGGCAATAATACACTCCACTCCCTGCGGCGCCCACCTCTCCCTGAACGACTCCAGGGTGTTGGTGGACACCGCGTGCTCCTTCTCCAGAGACACCTGGGCTATCACTTTACACCACAGCACCACTTAAACAATCAATACACGGTTAAACAATCAATATGTTATGTACACCTATCAGCGTCGTAGTTTCACTTCTCAATCATGGTCTGAGACTATGTCAAGCAATGACAAGTAAAAGCTGAAGCCAATTGTAGCAAACTAGAACGTACAAAGGATGTGTAAAAGTATCTTAAGGAATGCTAAGCCTTCTTTGTTGGTCTTGTGTGTCCCCTAAGGTTATGCTGCACCATATCAACGGTGAAAAACTTATATGGGAGGAGGGATAAGGCAAATTATTGACCTGAGGACATACAGAAATGCAGCAATTAGCGTGTGATAGTGATTGAAGTTAAAACAAAATCAAGATTTTGGCGGAGAACTAGACTACTGGGCCAACAGAGCTTCATTAGAGTTTATATTCCAAACAAACAAGTCTCCCTGCTTCACCAAATTCTGCAGCACGTAATCCTCCTGCCTTTGTTTCTCATGTCTGTGCCTAGCTTCCTATTTAATGCATCCATGTCACTTGACTCAATTACGTGATGCTTGGGAGTTCCGCATACTAACCATTCCGAGTGAAGGAGTTTCTCTTGAACCCCAGACTGGATTTGTTTGTTACTCCATTCTCCAGTCCCCGGTTTCAGGTTGAGCCAGAACTGGAAACGTTTTCTTTTGACTTTGAGGTGAGTTCAGCGAAACAGCTCTTTGACGTCGGTGAGCATTGAACTTGGTGCGGTATCAAAGAACCCTGAGTGAAGTTGAAGCCAATGGGAGTTGTTCGAAAACTGCCCGCTGGCTGGAGTCATACCCAGCACAGAGGAAGATGGCTGCAAGATGGTTGGGGGTGCAATCATCTCAGTTCTGGGACATTGCTGCAGGAGTTCCTTCAGGTGGAGTCCAAGATTGCGAATACCACACGTAGCTTGTCTCTTGACTTCCCTGACCTTATCTGCCATCGACAAGGCACAAGTCAGAGAATGCTCTCCAGTCACTTGGATGATTGCGGTTTCAACAACGTCCAAGCGGGCTCAATGCCATCCCAGATCAAAGAAGCTCGTTCTGATTAGTGGCCCACCCGCCAATCCCAAACAATCATTCTCTCCACCACTGATGCCTGTTACGGGAGGGCCACCAAGGCTGCTTTGGAACTGCCTTGCAATCCATACCTGATGAGGGCAACGTTTGGGAACACTGCCACCTGAAAGTTCCTTTGCAAGCCACTCATCATCCTGAACATGTACAAGTGTGGAATCAGGCCACTTGGCCCAACAGGTCCACACCGACCCATTCCCCTACCTATTATGATTCATTTCCCCTGACTAATACACCCAACCCACACAGTCCTGAACACTGTGGGTAATTTAGAATGGCCAATCCACCCTGACCTGTACATCCCTGGGCACTATGGGTAATTTAGAATGGCCAATCCACCCTAACCTGCACATCCCTGGGCTCTATGGGTAATTTAGAATGGCCAATCCACCCTAACCTGCACATCCCTGGGCACTATGGATAATTTAGCACAGCCAGTCCATCCTAACCTACACATCCCTGGGCACTATGGATAATTTAGCACGGCCAATCCACCCTAACCTACACATCCCTGGGAACTATGGGTAATTTAGCACGGCCAATCCACCCTAACCTACACATCCCTGGGAACTATGGGTAATTTAGCACGGCCAATCCACCCTAACCTACACATCCCTGGGCACTATGGATAATTTAGCACAGCCAATTCACCCTAACCTGCACATCCCTGGGCACTATGGGTAATTTAGCACAGCCAGTCCATCCTAACCTGCACATCCCTGGGCACTATGGATAATTTAGGACAGCCAATCCACCCTAACCTACACATCCCTGGGCACTATGGGTAATTTAGCACAGCCAAGTCCATCCTAACCTACACATCCCCGGGCACTATGGGTAATTTAGCACGGCCAATCCATCCTAATCTACACATCCCTGGACACTATGGGTAATTTAGCACAGCCAATCCATCTTAACCTGCACATCCCTGGACACTATGGGTAATTTAGCACGGCTAATCCACACTAAACTACACATCCCTGGGCACCTTGGGACAATTTAGCATGACCAATCCACTCAACCTACACATCTTTGGACTGTGTGAGGAATCCTGAGCAACCAGAGGAAACACCCGCGGACATAGGGAGAATGTGCTAACTCCACACAGTTGTGTTATGAAGGTGTAAAGTGTACTGTACTACTGTACTGTGAATAAACCTTTGTCTGTTTTAAAACCTAGGTAGTCAACCTAGCTAACTTACTCTAGGTAATTTTCACTGTGCACTTTACCGAAACAAATTGCAAAGTTACAGTCTGGGCTGCCTGCTTAGGAACGTTTTGAGTGGTCTGGCCTAGTCCATAACAGCAGCTTACACGTAATATGAAGTTCAGGATGGGAATGCATCAACTCCCAAGTGCCTTTGAACTGGTTATACTGTATTCTTATTCATTGTCGGGGTCAGAACCTCCGAAAATAAAGACAGCAGCATCATTGGGGCATCTCTGCAATAGTTGTACTATTGTCTTCTTAGGGCAAGTAATCCTTGCATTTCCTCAGGATAGTGAAGAAGGGTTTTGGATTCTTGGATAAGTGGGGCTCTTTCTGGGGTAGGTGGGACCTCTACAAGCAGGATAGTCTTTATCTGAACCAGAGGCGTACCAATATCCTGGGGGGGGGGGGATATTCGCTAAGGCTATTGGGGTGGGTTGAAACTAATCCAGCAGGGGGATGGGAACCAAAATTGTAGTTTGAGTATAGAAAAGGTTGAGAGTAGGGAGGTCCGAAATCAAGTTTCAGGGACGCAAGATGGCACCGGCAAGCAAGAAGTTGGTTTGAAGTGTGTCTACTTCAACGCCAGGAGCATCTGGAATAAGGTGGGTGAACTAGGAGCATGGGTTGGTACCTGGGACTTCGATGTTGTGGCCATTTCGGAGACATGGATATAGCAGGGACGGGAATGGTTGTTGCAGATTCCAGGATTTAGATGTTTCAGTAAGAACAGAGAAGATGGTAAAAGAGGGGGAGATGTGGCATTGTTGGTCAAGGACAGCATTACAGTTGTAAAAAGGATGCTTGGGGACTCATCAACTGAGGTAGTATGGGCTGAGGTTAGAAACAGGAAAGGAGAGGTCACCCTGTTGGGAGTTTTCTATAGGCCTCCGAATAGTTCCAGAGATGTAGAGGAAAAGATAGCAAAGATGATTCTCGGTAGGAGAGAGAGAGAGAGACAGGGTAGTTGTCATGGGGGACTTCAACTTTCCAAATATTGACTGGGGACACTATAGTGCGAGTGTATGCAGGAGGGCTTCCTGACACAGTATGTAGACAGGCCAACAAGGGGCGAAGCCACATTAGATTTGGTACTGGGTAATGAGCCCGGCCAGGTGTTAGACTTGGAAGTAGGTGAGCACTTTGGTGATAGTGATCACAATTCTGTTACGTTTACTTTAGTGATAGAAAGGGATAGGTGTCTACCACTGGGCAAGAGTTACAGCTGGGGGAAAGGCAAATACAATGCAATTAGGCAAGATTTAGGAAGCATAGGATGGGGAAGAAAACTGCAGGGGATGGGCACATTAGAAATGTGGAGCTTATTCAAGGAAAAGCTCCTGTGTGTCCTAAATAGGTATGTACCTGTCAGGCGGGGAGGAAGCTGTAGAGCCCAGGAGCCATGGTTTACGAAGGAAGTGGAATCTCTGGTCAAGAGGAAGAAGAAGGCTTATGTTAGAATGAGATGTGAAGGCTCAGTTAGGGCGCTTGAGGGTTACAAGGTAGCCAGGAAAGATCTAAAGAGAGAGCTCAGAAGAGCCAGGAGGAGACATGAGAAGTTGTTGGCGGATAGGATCAGGGTAAACCCTAAGGTGTTTAAGGAATAAAAGAATGATGAGAGTAAGATTAGGGTCAATCAAGGATAGCAGTGAGAAGTTGTGTGTGGAGTTAGAGGAGATAGGGGAAGCACTAAATGAATATTTTTTGACAGTATTCACTCTAGAAAACGACAATGTTGTTAAGGAGATTACTGAGATACAGGCTACTAGACTAGGTGGGATTGAGGTTCACAAGGAAGAGGTATAAGAAATCCTGCAGAGTGTGAAAGTAGATAGGTCCCCTGGGCTGGATGAGATTTATCCTAGGATCCTCTGGGAAGCCAGGGAGGAGATTGCCGAGCCTTTGGCATTGATCTTTAAATCGTCATTGTCCACAGGAATAGTGTCAGAAGACTGAAGGATAGCAAATGTGGTTCCCCTGTTCAAGAAGGGGAGTAGAGACAACCCTGGTAATTACAGACCAGTGAGCCTTACTTTGGTTGTTGGTAAAGTGTTGGAAAAGGTTATAAGAGATAGGATTTATAATCATCTAGAAAAGAATAATTTGATTAGGGATAGTCAGCACGGTTTTGTGAAGGGTAGGTCATGCCTCACAAACCTTATTGAGTTCTTTGAGAAGGTGACCAAACAGGTAGATGAGAGTAAACCGGTTGATGTGGTGTATATGGATTTCAGCAAGGCGTTCGATAAGGTTCCCCACAGTAGGCTATTGTACAAAATGCTGAGAAATGGGATTGTGGGAGATTTAGCAGTTTGGATCAATAATTGGCTTGCTAAAAGAAGACAGAGGGTGGTGGTTGATGGGAAATGTTCATCCTGGAGTCCAGTTATTAGTGGTGTACCGCAAGGGTCGGTGTTGGGTCATTTTTACAAACGACCTGGACAAGGGCGTAGAAGGATGGGTTGGTAAATTCGCTGATGACACTAAGGTCGGTGGTTTTGTGGAGAGTGACGAAGGATGTTGTAGGTTACAGAGAAACATAGGTAAGCTGCAGAGCTGGGCTGAGAGGTGGCAAATGGAGTTTAATGCGGACAAGTGTGAGGTGATTCACTTTGGTCGGAATAACCGGAATGCAAAGTACTGGGCTAATGGTAAGATTCTTGGTAGTGTAGATGAGCAGAGGGATCTCGGTGTACATGTATACAGATCCTTGAAAGTTGCCACCCAGGTTGACAGGGTTGTTAAAAAGGCATACATTGTTTTCGCTTTTATTAATAGAGGGATTGAGTTCCGGAACCATGAGGTTATGCCAGAGCTGTACAAAACTCTGGTGCGGCCGCACTTGGAGTATTTGTACAGTTCTGGTCACTGCATTATAGGAAGGATATGGAAGCTTTGGAAAGGGTGCAGAGGAGATTTACTAGGATGTTGCCTGGTATGGAGGGAAGGTCTTTCGAGGAAAGGCTGAGGGACTTGAGGCTGTTTTCATTAGAGAGAAGAAGGTTGAGAGGTGACTTAATAGAGACATATAAGATAATCAGAGGGTTAGATAGGGTGGACAGGGAGAGCCCTTTTCCAAGTATGGTGACGGCGAGCACGAGGGGGTATAGCTTTAAATTGAGGGGTGACAGATATAGGACAGATGTCCGAGGTAGTTTCTTTACTCAGAGAGTAGTAAAGGTATGGAATGCTTTGCCTGCAATGGTAGTAGATTCGCCAACTTTAAGTACATTTAAGTCGTCATTGGACAAGACTATGGACATACATAGAATAGTGTAGGTTAGGTGCGCTTCAGATTGGTATGACAGGTCGGTGCAACATCGAGGGCCTGTACTGCGCTAGAATGTTCTATGTTCTAAGACCGTTTGGTACACTTGCCTTTATTGGTCAGCGCATTGGGTATGGGAGCTAGGAGATCATGTTGCAGCTGTACTGGACATTGGTTAGGCGACTTTTGGAATATTGCGTTCAATTCTGGTCTCCTTCCTATCGGAAAGACGTTGTGAAACTTGAAAGGTTTCAGAGAAGATTTACAAGGATGATGCCAGGGTGGGAGGGTTTGGGCTATAGGGAGAGGCTGAATAGGCTGGGGCTGTTTCCTTGGAGTTTTATAGAAGTTTACTAAATCATGAGGGGCATGGGTGAGGTGAATAGTCAAGGTCTTTTCCCTAGGGTGGGGGAGTCCAAAAGTAGAGGGCATAGGTTTAGGATGAGAGGGGAAAGATTTAAAAGGGACCTAAGAGACATCTTTTTCATGCAGAGGGTGGTGTGTGAATGGAATGAGCTGCCAGGGGAAGTGGTGGGAGCTGGTACAACTACAATAATTAAAAAGCATCTGGATGGATTTATGAATAGGAAGGGTTTGAAGGGATATGGGGCAAATGCTGCTGGCAAATGGGATTAAATTAATTTAGGAAATCTGGTCAGCATGGGCGAGTTGGATTGAAGGGTCTGTTTCCGTGCTGTAGAACACTTTGACTCCATGATCTAAAACCTGGATAACTGCTGGGTCCACTGTTTTTTTTGTAATTTATATAAATGATAGAATGTATATATAGGAGGTGTGGTTAATAAGTTTGCAGATGACACCAACATTTGAGGTCTGATGACAAGCGAAGAAGATTACTTCAGAATACAACAGGATCTTGACCAGATGGGCCAATGGGCTGAGGAGTGGCAGATGGAGTTTAATTCAGATAAATGTGAGGTGCTGAATTTTGGAAAGGCAAATCAGGCCAGGACTTATACACTTAATGGTAAGGTCCTGGGGAGTGTTGCTGAACAGGGAGACCTTGACGTGCAGGTTCATAGCTCCTTGAAAGTAGAGTCGCAGGTAGATAGGATAGTGAAGAAGGCATTTGGTATGCTTGCCTTTATTGGTCAGAGAATTGAGTACAGGATTTGAGAAGTCATGTTGCAGCTTTACAGAATATTGGTTTGGCCACTTTTGGAACACTGTATTCAATTCTGGCCTCCCTGCTCCTGGAAACATGTAGTGAAACTTGAAAAGGATCAGATAAGATTTACAAGGATGTTGCCAGGGTTGGAGGGTTTGAGCTACAGGGAGAGGCTGGATAGGTTGGGGCTGTTTTCCCTGGAGCGTCGGAGGCTGAGGGGTGACCTTAGAGAAGTTTATAAAATCCATGAGGGGCATTGATAGGGTATATAGACGAGGTCTTTTCCCTGAGGTAGAGGAGTCAAAAACAGAGGCAGAAGTTTAAGATGAATGGGGAAAAATTTTAAAGGAATCTCAGAGGGAACACTTTCATGCAGAGGGTGGTGCTTGTATGAAATGAGCTGCCAGAGGAAGTCATAGAGGTGGGTACAATTACAACATTTAAAATGCATCCGTATGGGAATATGAATAGGAAGGGTTTAGGGGGATATGGGTCAAACACTGGCAAATAGGATTAGATTAATTGAGTTAAAAGTCACACAACACCAGGTTATAGTCCAACAGGTTTAATTGGAAGCACACTAGCTTTCGGAGCGCTGCTCCTTCATCAGGTGATAGTGAAGGACACATTGTAAGGCACAGAATTTATTGCAAAAGATTGCAGTGTGATGTAACTGAAATTATACATTGAAAAATACCTTGAATGTTTGTTGAGTCTTTCATCTGTTAAAATACCATGATAGTTTCACTTCTTTCATATGTAAATGACAAAACGTTTTTTTACAAGTTACATTCTCAGGTTAACTGTAATAATCGGTGTCAGCCAGACAATGTGTTGATGGTGTGTTCCCTGGGTTCCCTGTCTGTGCCATAATGTTTAGCCTGATTCTAATCTAAAAAGTGAGTTAACAAAAGTCTTACATGGATTCATGCAATTTTTGAACAAAGTACAATGTAACTCTGCAAGTACAAATTCACCCCACAAACGTATATGTGTATGTGTGCATGTGTGTGTGTGTCTGTGTGTGTGTGTGTGTCTGTCTGTCTGGGTGGGGTGGTTGTGAGAGTGAGAGAGAGTATATGTGTGTGTATGTGAGTGTAGAGTGTCTAAGTCTGTGAGAGGGTGCCTGTGGGAGTGTGTGTGTGTGTGCGCGCGTGTGTGTCTGGGGTGGGGGTTGTGAGTGTCTGTGGGAAAGAGTGTATATGAGTGTGTATGTGTGAGCGTAAAGTAGTCTAAGTCTGTGAGAGGATGCATGTGTGAGTGTGAAGTCCGCCTTAGAGGACAGGCTGCAGCGAAAAGTGGCCGAGCAGAGGCTGATAGCTCAGTTCCGTATCCATAGGGAGGGCCTCAACCAGGACCTTGGGTTCATGTCATACTACAGGTGACCACCATTGCACTATACACACACACAGGCACTCCTATATACAACTCACACACACACAGGCACTCCTATATACACACATACACACGTATACACAGACACTCACACACACTCCTACAGACACACACACTCTCACACTCACACATGCATCCTCTCACAGACTTAGACTACTTTACGCTCACACATACACACTCATATACACTCTTTCCCACAGACACTCACAATCCCCCACCCCAGACACACACGCGCACACACACACACACACTCCTACAGACACACACACTCCCACAGGCACCCTCTCACAGACTTAAGACACTCTACACTCACACACACACACACACATACACACTCTCTCACACTCACAACCCCCGAACCCAGACAGACGCACAAAAATCCACATGCACACATATACATATATTTTGTGGGGTGAATTTGTACTTGCAGAGTTACATTGTACTTTGTTCAAAAACTGCATGAATCCATGTAAGACTTTGTTAACTCACTTTTTAGATTAGAATCAGTCTAAACATTATGGCACAGACAGGGAACACAGGGGGCTAACACCTTCAACATATTATCTGGCCTGACAGTGCCGTATTTGCTCCCAGGAGGACCAGTTCCACCACAGAACACACCAGATGGCCTCCTTCTTTACAGGCCACAATTTCCCTTCCCATGTGGTTAAAGATACCCTCCAACTAATCTTGTCCACATCCCGCACCTCCGCCCTCAAACCCCACCCCTCCAACCGTAACAAGGACAGAACCCCCCGGTGCTTACCTTCCACCATACCAACCTTTGCATAAATCACATCATCCAAAGACATATCCGCCACCTCCAACCAGACCCCACCACCAGGGATATATTTCCCTCCCCACCCATTTCCGCTTTCCGCAAAGACCGTTCCCTCCGTGACTACCCGGTCAGGTCCACGCCCCACAACAATCCACCCTCCTGTCCTGGCACCTTTCCCTGCCACCACAGGAATTGCAAAACCTGCGTCCACACCTCCCTCCTCACCTCCATCCAAGGCCCCAAATGAGCCTTCCACATCCATCAAAGTTTTACCAATATCATTTATTGTATTTGTTGCTCCCGATGCAGTCTCACCCCTGCTCCAACCTTCCAGCTCAACACCACCCTCATGACCTGTCCTACCTGCCTATCATCCTTTCCACCTATCCACCCCACCCTCCTCTCTGACCTATCACCTTCATCCCCACCCCCATTCACCTATTTTACTCTATGCTACTTTCCCCCCACCTCCACCCCCCTTCTCATTTATCGCTCCACCCTGCAGGCACCCTGCCTTTATTCCTGATGAAGTGCTTTTGCCCGAAATGTCGATTTTCCTGCTCCTCGGATGCTGCCTGACCTGCTGTGCTTTTCCAGCACTACTCGAATCTAGACTCTGGTTTCCAGCATCTGCAGTCCTTGTTTTAACCAATTGTTACAGTTAACCTGAGAATGTAACTTGTAAAACAAAGTTACACATGAAAGAAGTGAAACTATCATGGTTTTCTAACAGATGAAAGACTCAACAGACGATCAAGGTATTTTCAATGTATAATTTCAGTTACACCACACTGTAAACTTTTGCTATAAATTCTGTGTCTTACAGTTGTGTCCTCCACAATCACCTGATGAAGGAGCAGCGCTCCGAAAGCTACTGTGCTTCCAATTAAACCTGTTGGACTATAACCTGGTGTTGTGTGATTTTTAACTTTGTACACCCCAGTCCAACACTGGCTCCTCCAAATCTAGATTAATTGAGGATATCTGGTCAGAATGGACCAGTTAATCTGATGGGTCTGTTTCAGTGTTGTACATCTCTATGACTCTATGTTGGGCCAGATGAGGAAGTCTCAGGGAGTGTGAGGTTACAATGAAACCCTGGGCTTTGTGTGAACACGTGCCTTGGAGGACAATGAAGGGAAGGGATTTGTTGTAAAGTGCCCTCCCCTCCTCCAGCTCCCTCAGCACGAGGGGCAGCGCGTGGCCCTTTGTCCGGAACAGGCGCGGCTTCCTATTGGCTGGCTCCCGACAGCTCGGAACGCGGACTGGCCAATAGACAGCGCTGGAGGACCGGAAGCGCTCTGGTCCTCCAGCCAATCAGAGCACTCCTATTGTCTGAATGCGGAAGTTATTGTTGCTGCTGCTGTTGCTGCAATAACATTCCTCCAGGAGACACCATCAAGGGGTTCTGTGTGTGTGGGGCACTTCAGGCTCCAGTTCATCATCCAACCTGGAGGGACACAAGGACAACAGCACCGTGGAGAAGCCATGGCAGTGTGGGGACTGTGGGAAATGGTACAGGTTTCCATCTGAGCTGGAGATTCATCGACGAGGTCACACCGGGGAGAGGCCATTCACCTGCTTGGATTGTGGGAAGGGTTTCACTGACTGCTCTTCCCTACTGACACATCGGCGTGTTCACACCGGGGAGAGGCCGTTCACTTGCTCTGATTGTGGGAAGGGATTCACTCAGTCCTCTTCGTTGGTGGCGCACAAGCGGGTTCACACCGGGGAGAGGCCGTTCACCTGCTTCAAGTGTGAGAAGCGATTCAGTCGGTTATCCAGCCTCCTAAAGCACGAGCGAATTCACACCAGGCAATGGCCTTTCACCTGCTCCGAGTGCGGGAGGGGGTTCAGTGCTTCGTCCAGGCTGCTGGCGCACCAGCGGGTTCACACCGGGGAGAGGCCGTTCACCTGCTTAGTGTGCGGGAAGGGATTCACTCAGTCTTTCCACCTGCTGAAGCACCAGCGAGTTCACTCTGGCGAGAAGCCATTCACCTGCTTCACGTGTGGGAAGCGATTCGGTCAGTTATGCAGCCTTCAAAAACACGAGCGGGTTCACACCGGGCAATGGCCGTTCACCTGCGCGGAGTGCGGGAAGGGATGCAGTACGTTATCCAGGCTTTTGGCACACCAGCGGGTTCACACCGGGGAGAGGCCGTTCTCCTGCTCCGAGTGTGGAGAACGATTCAGCGATCCATCCAGCATGCGGAGACACCAACGGGTGCACACCCGGGAGAGGCCGTTCACCTGCTCGGAGTGCGGGAAGGGATTCGCTCACTCCTGTAGCCTCAGGAAACACCAGCAACTTCACACCGGGGAGAGGCAGTTCACCTGCATTGAGTGTGGGAAGGGATTCACTGAATCGACCAGACTGTTAATCCACCAGCGCATCCACACCAGGGAGAGACCATTCCCCTGCACTGTGTGTGGGAAAACATTCCGGGATTCATCTGCTGTGCTGAAACATCAGCGAATTCACACCGGGGAGAAACCATTCACCTGCTCTGTGTGTGGGAGGGGATTTATCCAGTCATGCAAGCTGCGGAGACACCAGAGAGTTCATCAGCCACAGTTGGATTCTGCTGTCCTTGCTGCTGAGGATCATATCCAGGACTGAATCATATTCTGTCTAACAGTGGGTGACATGGGAGGGTCAGAGGGCTTATTTCTGCTGCATTGACCACTGTCACCACCTTGCTCCCACTGAGGCTGTTTGATCCTAGGAGTGCACACCTCCCTGAAATAATCACGGAAGCTGATGAACAACACTTATTTCATCCTGGTTAAGAAGTAGAGTGTGTGTACCATTCTACACATTTAAGACATGACATCTCGGAGTAGTAGGAGGCCATTCAGCCCCCTCGAGCTTGCTCCACCGTTTAATATAATCATGGCTGATCTCATCTTGGCTTCAACTCCACTTGCCTGTCGACTCTCCGTAACCCTTCAGCCCATTACTAATTAAAAATCTGTCTATCTCCTCCTTAAATTTGCTCCATATCCTGTCATCTGCAGCGCTGTGGGGGGGAAGGAATTTTACAGATTATTGACCCATTAAGGCAAGTAATTTCTAGGGAGTGTTGCTGAACAAAGAGACCCTGCTGTGTAGGTTCGTAGCTTCTTGAAAGTGGAGTAACAGGTAGATCAGATAGTGAAGAAGGCGTTTGGTAAGCTTTCCTTTTGGTCAGTGCACTGAGTACAGGGGTTGGGAGGTCATGTTGCAGCTGTACAGGACATTGGTTAGGCCACTGTTGGAATATTGTGTGCAATTCTGGTCTCCTCCCTATATGTTGTGAAAATTGAAAGGGTTCAGAAAAGATTTACAAGGATATTGCCAGGGCTGGAGGACTTGAGCTACAGGGAGAGGCTGAATACATTAGGGCTGTTTTCCCAGAGCGTCGGAGGCTGAGGGGTGACCTTATAGAAGTTTATGAAATCATGAGGGGCACGGATAGGGTAAATAGGCAAAGTCTTTTCCCTGGGGTGGGGGAGTCCAGAACTAGAGGGGCATAGGTTTAGGGTGAGAGGGGAAAGATATAAAAGAGACTTAAGGGGCAACTTTTTCACGCAGAGGGTGGTACAAGTATGGAATGAGCTGCCAGAGGAAGTGATGGAGGCTGGTACAATTGCAACATTTAAAAGGCATTTGGATGGGTATATGAACAGGAAGGGTTTGGAGGGATATGGGTCGGGTGCTGGCAGGTGGAACTAGATTGGGTTGGGATATCTGGTCAGCATGGACATGTTGGACCAAAGGGTCTGTTTCCATGCTATACATCTCTGTTTGAAATCTGTCAGCCCTTAACCTATGACCTCTCACTCTAACTTACCCCACATGGGCAAATATCCTTCCAATGCTGAGTCAATAGAGCTCTAACTGCTAGCTGTCACCCTGACGTGAGGACAAGGTGGTGAGGTTCACTTCTTGTCTGTATCGAAAGTCCGTTCAGCCAAGAGTGTCACTCGTTAGTTTGCATTGTACCTAAAGTGGATTAAGTTAATAAATTTGCTTTGTATTGGAGCGGGCATTTCTTCGTGTTCATTTTGGTCAGACCTCAAGCATCCCGTTTGGTACTTTCACCCTAACAATGCGATTAGCCCCGTGCAAGCCTTTCCGGAGAGAGACATCCCACCCATTCCAGGGATCGGTGTGGTTGCGCTCCGTTCCCCCGGCTTTGTCCCCGACTTGGTTATCAAGCCCCCCGACAAGGGTGATGCTGTCTTTCCTATGAAGTTGAATTTAGCCATCTGTTTAAAATTATGCCCCAAGATAATACAACCCAATCGAATTTGAATTTTACTATTTTGACAACGTCAAACCAATGAGATGGTCTGATGTTTTCGGGTCAGTGAGCCAGGGAAAGAGCACCATCTGCCATTTGAACGACCGCCTGCAAACCCTTTTCTCTGAAAGGTACCTTTTTTCACATCAAACATTTTTGCAGCACCAGACCCAGGGAGATATACAGAGGAGGATCGACGCTGCTGTCTGGTTGTGAAAACTGATTGATTTTGCTGTAAATTTAATAGGGGCTTTATCGGTTCAGTATGTTGTTATTATTATAGAATGAGAGGTAGATAACAAATTTATAAGAGGGAGGAAGCTTAGAGTTGTAAATAGTTGTTGTTTAGTGGTCTCTTTTGGAATTAAAGAATAAATGTTATTTTTTTTCTCTTTAAATAGTGGAATTTGGGAGTTCTCTGTCACTCATACTTTAACAGATTATGAAACGAGGTGAGCTATTCTGGGCGTTTGGTTCAATTAGCAGCAGGGTTTACCGTCATGTCGTAACATCATCCAACAAGCTGCTGCTCCTCTGTCTCTGAATGAACATTGAGCTTCACCCCAGATTGTAACTTCCTTCCTCTGTCCAACATTAGTGAGTACAACACCCCCTTTTCTCATCCTGGAGTTTAAACTGTTGGTTTGCAGGAGCTGAAGGGAAAGGAAGTCAATCCAGGGGAAGGGGCAGACTGTGGAACAGGTTGGTTTACATCTCTGTCTCTCTCTCTCTTTAAATAGGCTTGACATCCTTTGCTCCCTCGGTTTGATGCATTTACTTGTCTGGCTCAAAGGATGGCCTCTTTCCTCGTGACCACAATTAAAGAGGGTGTCTTCCAGAATGGCCCACAGCTCGAGGATAGTAAGGCGATAGAGGACAGAGATAAGCTTATTGTTGTTCTGTGGCAGGTTTTCAATTGACCTTTCTTGTGCATTTGTATGACACCTAATTTCGATTGGTAATTCCTAATTCCCGTTACATAGACCGAATTGAGAATGCTCCAGTGAACTGACTGTGGAAAGAGCTTTAACCAGTTACATGGACTGCCAGTAACCTTTCTCCAGGAGACACCTGCACGTGTGTGCACGTCAGCCTTTAGTTCATCCTTCAAACTGGAGGAAAGCAAGGAGAGCGATGCTCTGGAGAAGCCGTGGCAGTGTGGGGACGGTGGGAAGGGATACCGATTTCCGTCTGAGGCTGGAGATCCATCGACGAGGTCACACCGGGGAAGAGGCCGTTCACCTGCACAGACTGTGGGAAGGGACTCACTCCCTCCTCCCACCTGCTGAGACACAAGCGGGTTCACACCGGCGAGAGGCCGTTCACTTGACCTGTTCGCCGAGGTGGGAATTTATGTTGCAGGCGTTTCGTCCCCTGTCTAGGTGACATCCTCAGTGCTTGGGATCCTCCTGTGAAGCGCTTCTGTGCCGTTTCCTCCGGCATTTATAGTGGTTTGTCTCTGCTGCTTCCGGTTGTCAGTTCGAGCTGTCCGCTGCAGTGGCCGGTATATTGGGTCCAGATCGATGTGTTTGTTAATTGAATCTGTGGATGAGTGCCATGCCTCTAGGAATTCCCTGGCTGTCCTCTGTTTGGCTTGTCCTATAATAGTAGAATCCATGAACGCCAACTAGCCACGAAACGACACCACCAGCTATCCTTAGTAGCCACACACGCAGATGACAAGCAACATGAGTTCAACTGGGACAACACTACAATTATAGGACAAGCCAAACAGAGAACAGCCAGGGAATTCCTAGAGGCATGGCACTCATCCACAGACTCTATCAACAAACACATCGACCTGAACCCAATATACCGACCACTGCAGCTGGAACTGACAACCGGAAGCGGCAGAGACAAACCACTATAAATGCCGGAGGAAACATCACAGAAGCGCTTCACAGGAGGCTCCCAAGCACTGAGGATGTCCCCTAGACAGGGGACGAAACGTCTGCAACACAAATTCCCAGCTCGGCGAACAGGACCACAACAACGAGCACCCGAGCTACAAATTTTCTCACAAACTTTTGAGGGGATTCAGGTAAAAACAATGACTGCAGATGCTGGAAACCAGATTCTGGATTAGTGGTGCTGGGAGAGCACACGAAGCTCCTCGGATGCTGCCCGAACTGCTGTGCTCTTCCAGCACCACTAATCCAGAATCCGAAGGGGTTCACTCTGTCGTATTCGCTGGTGGTGCACCAGCGGGCTCACTCCGGGGAGAGGCCGGACATCGGCTCGGTGTGCGGGAAGGGAATCTATCCAGGCTTCTCAGCTGCGGGTACACCAGCGGCGGATGGATTCTGCTGCCGTGAGTCACATCCAGGACTGAACCGCGTTAATTCAGACAGTGGGGGGAACTGGGAGGGTCGGAGGGCGTTTTCTTTTTCCCTGTTGGACCCACCCCACTTTGATTCCAGTGGGGCAAATAATATTTGATCCTGGGACCGCCCACGGCCACTGAAACGTTTCGTAGAAGCTCGTGAAGTATGTGTACTCTGAGTGGCAAACGGAGATTGTCTGCCACTGCTGGTATATCTAAAGCCAACATGTTTCGCACCAGATCTGGCCGTGAAGGGATGATTTGCATTAGATTGTTTCTGAAGGTGAGCTGGTCACTTCACTGCATTGTGTCTTGAGTGGCCTGTGACTGTGAGGGAGTGGCTGGGGGTGGTCTTCTGGGCATTGCTGACTGTAATGTAAAGATTTTGTATAAAGGAAGGACTGTTTTCTTTGTTCAGAGAGAGTTTTTTTTGCCATGATCTCGTAAGCCCTGCAAGATACGTGTTAAAGGTTCCTCCAGCGAGAGAGAGAGAGAGAGACACCCGTGGACACGGCTCGCAATCATGGCGCAGAGTGTTCAGGGGTTCTCTGAAGCTTGTATTGTACTGTGCTTAATACATTTGGTTGCTTGTTCACAGACATTGGTGTGTTGCAGTTGCGTCAAATGTATAAGGAGCTCCGGAAAAAGAACCTAACAAAGTGGGAGGGTCAGAAGGCTTTTATAATCCCGTGGGACCGATGCTCTCTCAGCCTGGGAGTGCACATTTCCTCTGAAAGGATCCATAGAGGCTGATGAACAACACTTATTTTAACCTGGGAACAGAGTTTGCCTCCCGCTGCAGGGAGATCTAAATTTGACCCAGTGAGACCATGACATCGGGGAGCAGGAGTACACCATTCAGCCCATCGAGCCCGCTCCACTATTTTAATACCATCGAGGCCGATCGCATCTCGGCTTCAACTCCCCTTTCCTGCCTCCTCTCCATATCCCTTCAACCCGGTACTGATTAAACATCTGTCTATCTCCTCCTTAAATGTACTCCATGTCCTGTCATCCACGGCACTCTGGGAAAGAGTGAATTTAACAGATTAATGACCCTTTTGAGGGAAGTAACTTCTCATCTCAGTTTAAACTATGACCTCTCCTTCTGGAGTGTCCCACAAGTGGAGATAAATGCTTTCTACATCACTTTATCACCTGATACACCTCTGTTAGGTCTCGCCATTCTAAATTCCAGGGAGTATAACCCAAAACTGCTCAGTCTCTCTTCAAAAGACAAACCCCTCAACTCTGGAATCAATCTAATAATGCTTCTCTGGACAGCCTCCAATGTGGTTATGTCCCTCCTCCAGTTCGGGGACCAACACTGTGTGCAGTACTCCAGATGCAGTCTCAGTAACACTCAAAGATAGAAGACAGAGGGTGGTGGTGGAGGGTTGTTTTTCAGACTGGAGGCCTGTGACCTGTGACCAAGGATCGGTGCTGGGTCCTCTACTTTTTGTCATTTACATAAATGATTTGGATGTGAGCATAAGAGGTACAGTTAGTAAGTTTGCAGATGACCCCAAAATTGGAGGTGTAGTGGACAGCGAAGAGGGTTACCTCAGATTACAACAGGATCTGGACCAGATGGGCCAATGGGCTGAGAAGTGGCAGATGGAGTTTAATTCAGATAAATGTGTGGTGCTGCATTTTGGGAAAGCGAATCTTAGCAGGACTTATACACTTAATGGTAAGGTCCTAGGGACTGTTGCTGAACAAAGAGACCTTGGAGTGCAGGTTCGTAGCTCCTTGAAAGTGGAGTCGTGGGTAGATAGGATAGTGAAGAAGGTGTTTGGTATGCTTTCCTTTATTGGTCAGAGTATTGAGTTGGGAGGTCATGTTGTGGCTGTACAGAACATTGGTTAGGCCACTGTTGGAATATTGCGTGCAATTCTGGTCTCCTTCCTATTGGAAAGATATTGTGAAACTTGAAAGGGTTGAGAAAAGATTTACAAGGATGTTGCCAGGGTTTGAGGATCTGAGCTACAGGGAGAGGCTGAACAGGCTGGGGCTGTTTTCCCTGGAGCATCGGAGGCTGAGGGGTGACCTTATAGAGGTTTACAAAATCATGAGGGACATGGATAGGATAAATAGACAAGGTCTTTTCCCTGGGGTTGGGGAGTCCAGAACTAGAGGGTATAGATTTAGGGTGAGAGGGGAAAGATATAAAAGAGACCTAAGGGGCAACTTTTTCACACAGAGGATATGGAATGAGCTGCCAGAGGAAGTGGTGGAGGCTGGTACAATTGCACCATTTAAGAGGCATTTGGATGGGTATATGAATAGGAAGGGGTTGGAGGGATATGGGCCGGGTGCTGGCAGGTGGGACTAGATTGGGTTGAGATATCTGGTTGGTATGGACGGGTTGGACTGAAGGGTCTGTTTCCGTGCTGTACATCTCTATGAACTTGTATGTCTGCAACAACACTTCCCTAGTTTTATATTTTATTCGTTTAGCAATAAATGCCAAAATTCCCTTTGCCTTTTTTATTACCCACTGCACACTAATCTTCTGAACAGAATTGAATGAATTGAATTTATTGTCCCATGTACCAGGACACAGTGAAATGCTTTGTCTTGTGAGCAATACAGGCAGATCACAGAGTTAAGTCACATTGATTAGTAAATAATAGGTAAACAGCAGCAAAAAACACAGGTTCAGGTGAACGTTAAGAGTTTGTGAGTCCAGTAGAAACTGTATTGAAACTGGCTGGTGCGTTTGTTAAGGCTTCTGTACCTTCACTGCCCTCTGGACCTGCCCATCACTTCCCCCCCACTGACCTATCACCTTCTACCTCACCTGGGTGTACACACACAAAAAACCCAACTCCCTCCTGTTTACCTCTCATCCCCTGGCCCACAAGCTCATTCCTGCTCCTCGGATGCTGCCTGACCTGCTGTGCTTTTCCAGCACCACTCGAATCTAGACTCTAATCTCCAGCATCTGCAGTCCTCACTTTTTTGCTTATATTTAACGGGTGGTCACCCAGTGCTCTAGCTCTTATGGTACCCAGTTAGAGTAATTTTGCCAATTGTCTGTTGCTTGTTTTTATTCGCCTGTATAATGACTTGTCAACTTTGACACGTATAATCAGCTTGCAACTATTGAACAACAGGTATGTGAGGACTGCAGAGGCTGGAGATTGATTGCCTGTTTTGAAGATATCAAGAACAGAATTTTTAAAAAACCTGATATCTCCAAACCAGATCATTACAGGCCAACTGGACATGGCAATAAGCAGTTGATGGAGAGTGGGAAAAAGACACGAGTACGGACTGCTTTGTAAGAAGCTGGACGTGGCCTGGGAACGGGTTGTTTTGCAGTGACGCGTGGACTTGTTGCTGACCACCAAGCGCAGAGGGTGGCTTGGGAAAAGTGCTCGAGGTAATTCGGCACGTAATAGCAAATCCAGTATACTATTCACTTTGGGGACTTTGCCCAGATATTGGACTTCACCATTGGACTGAGCTTTGATTGGCAGCCGTTGCTGAGGGGTACCCAGTGAGAACAAAAGGACAAGACATTCACTTGTTTGAATATATCCAAGTAGTTGAAACTAATAACTTTGCTTAAATTTATCTAAAGTGGCGAAAGGAAATAATTAGTTCCAATATGCAAGTAATTTATGTTAACAAATTTGTATTATATTGAAGCGCACATTTGTCTTGTATTCATTTTGATCTTAAAGAACAGTTAAGGCGTTTCAGCCTTATGTTACAACCCGCTACAATCTTATTAAATGAAGATATGAATGCGAGGGGCTGCATTTAGGAAAAACAAATCTTAGCAGGACTTATACACTTAATGGTAAGGTCCTGGGGAGTGTGGCTGAACAAAGAGACCTTGGAGTGCAGGTTCATAGCTCCTTGAAAGTGGAGGCGTAGGTAGATAGGATAGTGAAGGAGGTGTTTGGTATGCTCTCCTTTCTTGGTCAGAGTATTGAGTACAGGAGTTGGGAGGTCATGTTGCGGCTGTACAGGATATTGGTTAGGCCACAGTTGGAATATTGCGTGCAATTCTGGTCTCCTTCCTATCAGAAAGATGTTGTGAAACTTGAAAAGGTTCAGAAAAGATTTACAAGGATGTTGTCAGGGTTGGAGGGTTTGAGCTATAGGGAGAAGTTGCATAGGCTGGGGCTGTTTTCCCTGGAGTGTCGGAGGCTGAAGGGTGACCTTATAGAGGTTTATAAAATCATGAGGGGCATAGATAGGATAAATCTACAAGGTCTTTTCCCTGGCGTCGGGGTGTCCAGAACTAGAGGGCATAGGTTTAGGGTGAGGGTAAAACTTTTATAAGGGATCTACGGGGTAACTTGCAGAGGGTGGTGCGTGTATGGAATGAGCTGCCAGAGGGAGTGTTGGAGGCTAATAAAATGACAGCATTTAAAAGGCATCTGGATGGATGTGTGAACAGGAGGGGTTTAGAGGGATGGCAAGGTGAGTTGAGATTAATTTCGGATATCTGGTCAGCATGGACGAGTTGCACTGAAGGATCTGTTTCCATGCCATTATAACTCTATGATTCCAAATAACGAGGGGCTGAATAGCCACATTCCTCTCTGAATTTGTAGGCGAATCAAAGGATACATTTTCACCTTTTTAGGAAAAAACACCAAATCTTTTGACTGTAACAATGAACTAATTTCAACAGAAATAATGCATTGATGAAAATAGAATCTGAACAGGCAGGATTGATTGATTGCACTTGAAATAGTTCATGAAATGCAAACAGTTTCCACTAAAGGACCAGCATCTCTTCACTGCCGCTCCTCCCACAGCGGACTTGGCACTAATTCCAGCTCTCTACTCTTATTCCCAGTGAGGAGGAGGGTGTTTGGCTGAGAGGTGTCGGACACAGGAGGAAGTTTCAGGGAGTGTGAAGCTAAAATTAAACCCTGTGTTTTGCTTGATCTCAAACTGAGTCACTTGAGGAAAATAACCCCCGACAATGGGCAGGCGCGCTCCCTCTCGACCGTCTCACTGCACGGTGTGATATGCAGAGAATGGCCAATAGGAAGGCTTGGAGGACCGGAAGGAGCCCGGTCCTCCCGCCAATCAGAGCCCCCCTATTGTCTGAATGCGGAAGTGGGACTGTGCGCTCCTGAAGGTGCTGTTCCTCCTCTCTGTCTCTCTCTGAATGAAGATTTGAGCTTCACCCCAGACAGCAATTTCCTTCCTCTGTCCAAACATTGGTGAGTACAACACATTCCACCCCCCCCCCCCCCCCCAATGGGATGTTAAATTGTTGACTTGCAGGAACTGAAAGGAAAGGAAGTGAACCTTCAGGGAGGGGGCATACTCTGGAAAGTGTGGTCCATCTCTCTCTCTCTCTAAATGGATGACCTCTTACATAATGTTCGTAATCCATGGGGTGATTTCCTCAAGGGGTGGCTGGTGCTGAAATATTTTGCCACCCAGATGCGCTTTTGCCTGCGGGGACTTAACAGACTTTACGTCCAATATAATTCTGAGTCTGAACTGAAGGGGACTAGAAAAGCGTTGAGTTTAATAACGTGGAAGAGACAGGGGTGGACGGAGGGGCAAGTGGAACAGATGGCGAGGTTGACCAGAGTAAAACGCAAAAAGGGAGTGTTAATAGTGGTAGATGAAGAGACTTAGATGATGAAGTGTTCAGAATGGAAAAAGGTTTGTTTTACAGAGTGGAGAAAGTGAGGACTGCAGATGCTGGAGATCAGAGTCAAGATCAGAGTGGTGCTGGAAAAGCACAGCAGGTCAGGCAGCATCCGAGGAGCAGGAAAATCGACGTTTCGGGCAAAAGCTTCAGGAATGGATGATGAAGAGCTTTTACCCGAAACGTCGATTTTCCTGCTCCTCGGATGCTGCCTGGCCTGTTGTGCTTTTGCATCACCACTCTAATCTTGTTTTACAGAACGCAAAGCCATATAGACAAGATGTGTGCGTCTGCCCGTGCGCTCATTGTGAAAACGGGGTTTGACTTACTTACCTGGAGACAGGAAGCATGGTTAATAAGTTTGTGGATGACACTAAAATTGTTGGTACAGTGGACAGTGCAGAAGGTTATGTAAGAGTAGTTGTAGTTATCTGAGAAGGCAAAGAGGGGATATGAGATAGCCTTGGCAGATAAGAACAACAAAGAACAAAGAAAATTTACAGCCCAGGAACAGGCCCTTCGGCCCTCCAAGCCTGAGGCGATCCAAATGTACTGTCTAAACCTGTCAGTCAATTCCTAAGCATCTGTATCCCTCTGCTCCCCACCTATTTATGTCTCTGTCCAGACGCACCTATAAATGAATCTACCGTGCCTGCCTCTACCACCTCTGCTGGCAACATGTTCTAAACGCCCACCACCCTCAGTGTGAAGTAAGGTTAACAGTAATCCAAAGAGATTCCACAAATACATTGATAGAAAGGGAGCAACTAGAGAGAGATAGAGTAGGACCCCTTAAAGATTGGCGAGGTCATCTTTATGTTGAACCCCAAGAGAAGGGAGAGTTGTTAATTGAATATTTTGTGTCAGTTTTTACTGTTGAGAAAGAAATGTAGGCTAAAGAACTCAGAAATAAATACTGATGTTTTGAAAACAGTTCACATTACAGATGAGGAAGTACTGGAGGTCTTAGAAAACATCAAGGTAGATAAATCTTTATGACCTGATCATGCGTATCCCATGACATTGTGGGAAGTTAGGGAGGAAATTACAGGGCCCCTTGAAGAAATATTTGTATCATCTAAAGACTTAGGGATCGTCAACATGGTTTTGTGCGTGGGAAATCATGTCTCACAAACTTGATTGAGATTTTTGAAGAAGTAACAAAGAGGATTGATGAGGGCAGAGCGGTGGATGTGATCTATATGGACTTCAGTAAGGCGTTCGACAAGGTTCCTCATGGGAGACTGGTTAGCAAGGTTAGATCTCAAGGAATACAGGGAGAACTATCCATTTGGATACAGAACTGGCTCAAAGGTAGAAGACAGAGGGTGGTGGTGGAGGGTTGTTTTTCAGATTGGAGGCCTGTGACCAGTGGAGTGCCACAAGGATCGGTGCTGGGTCCTCTACTTTTCATCATTTATATAAATGATTTGGATGTGAGCATAAGAGGTACAGTTAGTAAGTTTGCAGATGACACCAAAATTGGAGGTGTAGTCGACAGCGAAGAGGGTTACCTCAGACTACAACAGGATCTGGACCAGATGGGCCAATGGGCTGAGAAGTGGCAGATGGAGTTTAATTCAGATAAATGTAAGGTGCTGCATTTTGGGAAAGCAAATCTTAGCAGGACTTATACACTTAAGGGTAAGGTCCTAGGGAGTGTTGCTGAATAAAGAGATCTTGGAGTGCAGGTTCATAGCTCCTTGAAAGTGGAGTCGCAGGTAGATAGGATAGTGAAGGAGGTGTTTGGTATGCTTTCCTTTATTGGTCAGAGTATTGAGTACAGGAGTTGGGAGGTCATGTTGCGACTATACAGGACATTGGTTACGCCACTGTTGGAATATTGCGTGCAATTCTGGTCTCCCTCCTACTGGAAAGATGTTATGAAACTTGAAAGGGTTCAGAAATGATTTATAAGGATGTTGCCAGGGTTGGAGGATTTGAGCTATAGGGAGAGGCTGAACAGGCTGGGGCTGTTTTCCTTGAAGCTTCGGAGGCTGAGGGGTGACCTTATATAGAGGTTTACAAAATTATGAGGGGCATGGATAGGATAAATAGTCTACAACTAGAGGGCATAAGTTTAGGGTGAGAGGGGAAATATAAAAAAGAAACCTAAGGGGCAACCTTTTCACGCAAAGGGTGGTACATATGGCCAGAGGAGGAAGTGGTGGAGGCTGGTACAATTGCAACATTTAAGAGGCATTTGGATGGGTATATGAATAGGAAGGGTTTGGAGGGATATGGGCCGGGTGTTGGCAGGTGGGACTAGATTGGGTTGGGATATCTGGGTCGGCACGGACGGGTTGGACCGAAGGACCTGTTTCCATGCTGAACATCTCTATGACCTGGGTGCAGTACAGGATGACTGGAGGGTGGCTCCTGTTGTGTCATTGTTGAAGAAAGGCTGTAAGGAGAAGCCTGGAAAGTGTAGACCTGTGAGTCTGACATCGGTGGTCGATAAGTTGTTGGAGGTGATTCCGGAAGATAGGATCTAAATGCATTTGGAGAGGCAAGGATCGATCAAGGATAGTCATGAATTTTTGTGAGGAAATAAAGTACTTTTTAAAATAAAGTTAACAAGAAGATTGACGAGGGCAGAGCAGTAGGCATTGTCTATATGGTAAAACCTTTGACGGTTCAAAATGGTAGACGAATTAGTAAAGTTAGGTCATATGGGATTCAGGGTGAGCTAGCCAACTGGGTTCAAAATTGGCTTCATGGTAGGACACAGAGGGTGACTGGAGGCCTGTGACCAGTGGTGTTCCACAAGGACTAGGAAGTGGGTCCACTTCTGGTGCGGCATGGTGGCTGAGTGGTTAGCGCTGCTGCCTCACAGCACCAGGGACCCGGGTTCGATTCCAGCCTCGGACGACTGACTGTGTGGAGTTTGCACATTCCCCCCCCCCCCCCCCGTGTCTGCGTGGGTTTCCTCCGGGTGCTCTGGTTTCCTCCCACAGTCCAAAGATGTGCGGGTCGGTTCAATTGGCCATACTAAATTTCCCATAGTGTTTGGTGCATTAGCCAGTGTTAAATATAGGGTAGGGGAAATGGGTCTGGGTGGGTTGCTGTTCGGAGGGTTGGTGTGGACTTGTTGGACCAAAGGGCCTGTTTCCGTACTTTAGGGGATCTAACCTAATCTAATCTTTTGTTTATCATTTATATAAATGACTAGGATGAGAGTATATGAGACATGTTTAGTGAATTTGCAGATGATGCTAAAATTGGTGATTGTAGTAGACAGTGAAGAGGTTTATCTGCGACCTTAATGAATTGGGTCAATGGGCTGAGCAGTGGCGGATCGAGTTTAATTTGGATCAATGTTGGGTATTGTATTTTGGAAAAACTAACAAAGGCAGGACCTATACGATTAATAATAGGGCCCTGGGTGGTGTTGTAGAACAGAGAGACCTCTGGGATCAGGTACATAATTCTTTTTGAAATTTGTGTCACAGGGCGGTTAAGAAGGTGTTTAGCACGCTTACCTTCATTGCTCAGTCTTTTGAGTACAGGAGTTGAGATGTGATGTTGAGGTCGCCTAGGACATTGATGAAGCCTGTTAGGGAGCACTGTGAGATCCAGCTCTGGTCGCCTTGTTACAAGAAGGATATTATTAAACTGGAAAGAGTTCAGAAAAGATTAACCAGGATGTTGCCGGGAATGGAGGGTTTGAGATGTAAAAATAGACCAGAAAGGCTGGGACCACACAAGCACGGGAGACGAGGGGTGATGACCTTGTAGAGGTTTATAAAATCATGAGGGGCAGCGATAAGGTGAAGAGCAGGTATCTCTTCGGCTAGGATGGAGGATTTCAAGACTAGGGGGCGTATTTTTAAGGTGAGAGGAGAGAAATCTGAAAAGGATATAGAGTCATGGAGGTGTACAGCATGGAAACAGACCCTTCAGTCCAACCTGTCCGTGCCGACCAGATACCCCAACCCAATTTAGTCCCACCTGCCAGCACCCGGCCCATATCCCTCCAAACCCCTGTTTCCATATCCCCATCCAAATGCCTCTTAAACGTTGCAGCCTCCACCACATCCTCTGGCAGCTCATTCCATACACGCACCACCCTCTGCATGAAAAAGTTGCCCCTTAGGTCCCTTTTATATCTTTCCCCTCTCACCCTAAACCTACGCCCCTCTAGTTCTGGACTCCCCCACCCCAGGGAAAAGACTTTGCCTATTTACCCTATCCATGCCCCTCATGATTTTATAAACCTCGATAAGGTCACCCCTCAGCCTCTGATGCTCCAGGGAAAACAGCCCCAGCCTGTTCAGCCTCTCCCTGTAGCTCAAATCCTCCAACCCTGGCAACATCCTTGTAAATCTTTTCTGAACCCTTCCAAGTTTTACAACGTCTTTCTGATAGGGGGGAGACCAGAACTGCACACAATAGCCCAATAGTGGCCTAACCAATGTCTTGGACCTTTTTTTTTTATATACAGAGAGTGATTTGTGTGTGGAATCAACTGCCAGGGAAAATGGTGGGTGCAGTTACAGGTACAATGTTTGAAAGACATTTGGATAAGTTCATGAATAGGAAAGATTTGGAGGGGCATGGACCAGGTGCTGGCAAGTGGGACTAGTTCAGTTTGGGTAGATGGTTGGCATGGACTGGTTGGACCGAAGGATTTGTTTCCATGCTGTGTTATTCTACGACTACGCCCCGAAGTTCTGAAGAAGATAGATGAGATTGTAGAGGCATTGGCGGTGGTCTTTCAGGATTCAATGAAGTCAGGAGGGTCCCAGAGGACTGAAAAGTGACTTGTGTAACACCCCTGTTTAAGAATGGAGGGAGGGAGGGAGGCAGAAGACAGGAAACTATAGGACCATATCCTTGTTCACTAGTAAGATTTCAGAGTCCATTATTAGGGATGAGATTGCAAAGGACGTGGTAAAATGGGGCTGGGTCAGCATGGTTTTGTCAAGAGGAGGTCATGTCTGATATATCTTTTTTTTTGACAAAGTAATGAGCAAGTTAGATAATGGACAGCCAGTGGACATGATCTATTTGGATTTCCAGAAAGCCTTTGACAAGGTGCCACACAATAGACTGCGAAATAAGACAAGAGCCCAAGGTGTTGGGGGCAAGGTTCTAGCATGGATAGAGGATTGGCTGACTGGTAGATGGCAGAGTATAGAGATAAAGGGGTCTTTTTCAGGATAGCAACCGGTGGCTAGTGGAGTTCCGCAGGGGTCAGTGTTGGGACCACAACTAATCACTCTATGCATCAATGACAGCCTTGTTGCCAAGTTTGCAGATGACACAAAGATAGCTGGGGGGACGGGTAAAGTTGAGGAAGTGGGGAGGCTGCAGAAGGACTTGGGCAGGCTGGGAGAGAGGAAGGAAGTGGCTGTCTGAATACAGAGTGCAAAATGTGAGGTTACAATGTTTTGGTCAGGGGAAAAAGAGGGGTGGACTATTCCCTAAACTAGGAAAGGCTTTGGAAATCTGAAGCACAAAGGGACTTGGGAGTCTTCGTTCAGGTTTCGCTTAAAGTCAACATGCAGGTTCAGTTGGCAGTCAGGAAGGCAAATGCAGCGTTAGCCTTCATTACAATAGGGTGAAAATACAAGAGCAGAGATGTACGGCTGAGGCCGTATGTGGCCCTAGTCAGGCCGCATTTAGAATATTGCGAGCAGCTTCAGACCCTGTATCTAAGGAACGATGCCCTGGCGTTGGAGGGGGTCAATAGGTGGTTTAAAAGAACAATCCGGGCTTTTCTTTGGGGAGTCGAGGACTCTGGGTGTGTGCTTGGAATTTAGGTGGACGGGCGGGTTCCTGATTGAATTCTGAGAAACCTAGGTACAGCGGATGTGGAGAAGATGTTTCCACTAGTAGCAGAGACTAGGAGGCAGGGGTATGACCTCAGAGTAAAGGACCCTTTGGATCTGAGACGAGGGGGGAATTTCGTCGGCCAGAAGGTGGTGAATCTGTGGAACTCGTTGCCACAGAGGGCTTTGGGAGCCAAGTCATTGCGTGTATTTAAGACTGGGATAGACAGGTTCTTGATTAGTGAGGGGATCAAGGGTCACAGGGAGAAGGAAGGACCATGGCGTTGAGAAACACATCAGCCATGAACAAACAGTGGAGCAGACTTAATGGGTCGAATGGGTTAATGGCAGGCGTTTGTTGGTATGCTTTCCTTTATCGGTCAGAGTATTGAGTACAGGAGTCGGGAGGTCAGGTTGCGGCTGTACAGGGCATTGGTTAGGGCCACTGTTGGAATATTGCGTGCAATTCTGGTCTCCTTCCTATCGGACAGATGTTGTGAAACTTGAAAGGGTTCAGAAAAGATTTACAAGGATGTTGCTGGGGTTGGAGGGTTTGAGCTACAGGGAGAGGTTGAACAGGCTGGGGCTATTTTCCCTGGAGCGTCGGAGGCTGAGGGGTGACCTTATAGAGGTTTACAAAATTATGAGGGGCGTGGATAGGGTAAATAGACAAAGTCTTTTCCCTGGGGTCGGGGGAGTCCAGAACTAGAGGGGAATAGGTTTAGGGTGAAAGGGGAAAGATATAAAAGAGACTTAAGGGGCAACGTTTTCATGCAGAGGGTGGTACGTGTCTGTTATGAGCTGCCAGAGGATGTGGTGGAGGCTGGTAAAATTGCAACATTTAAAAGGCATTTGGATGGGTATATGAATAGGAAGGGTTTGAAGGGATATGGGCCGGGCGCTGGCAGGTGGGACTAGATTGGGTTGGGATATCTGGCTGGCATGGACGGGTTGGACCGAAGGATATGTTTCCATGCTGTACATCTCTATGACTCTGTGAATGGCTTAATTCTGCTCCCATATCTTACCTTGCATAATATCTGACTAGCATTAAGCCAGCAAGTTACAGAAATCAGATTGGATAATGTGCACGGGCTCAGAAGCTAAGCTAGCGTGATATCTTATCATACAGAGAACTATCAGAGTGACTTACAAAGGCTGTTACAGTTTGTAAAGCAATTGTGAATGATAAAATAAATGTCTTTGGCTGTTTGTGATAATATAAGGGATGTGTAACCTATCCAAAGAATTAGCTCCAATGTGGGAAGAGAAGAAAGTCATCACTAGCGATGACATAACCGGTAGCATCTCTTGCTTCAAGTAAGTCTAGGGCAAGATGGCGTACGTGACCTTTACACTGTACCCTCGGGTCACAAGCTGCAATACAATGATGGTGTACTGACATTCTGACTGTAACAGGCAACATTTCGTGGGACAGTGTCATAAAATCTTGTCACTTCACTTAATACCACTACATGTCATAGTTCGTGGACTAAAGCGGTTCAAGATGGCAGCTCACCACCAACTACTCAAGGGCAATAAAGGTTGGACTCAGCCAACATTGCTCACACCCCACAAGTGAATAAAGAAACAAACTCTCCCTGCTCCGAAAACAATGTGGTTTTACCCAGCTTTAATTTAAAAAAAAAGCACCTTCTTTTTCCAATTTGCAAAACTGCCCTGATATATATCGCAGGAGGAGAAAGTGAGGACTGCAGATGCTGGAGATCAGAGTTGAGAATGTGGTGCTGGAAAAGCGCAGCAGGTCAGGCAGCATCCGAGGAGCAGGAGAATCGACGTTTCGGGCATTTGATGAAGGGCTTATGCCTGAAACATCGATGCTGCTCGGATGCTGCCTGACCTGCTGTGCTTTTCCTGCAACCACATTCTCGACTCTGTTATATCAGCTATACGACAGCACCCAACATCCATTCCCAGTTACAGTAAAGAGATCCTTTTGCACTTCTGAAATCAAAACTAAAATCTAGGTCGAATCTGGAGAAATTGCCCCTCCACAGCTTCAGGCACAACTTGAGCAGATTCACCCCAGGGTCTTCCTGTGAAGTCTGTTCACACGAGCGCTCTGAAAACTGAAAGCTTCAGCGTTCTCGGCTTTTAACGACCAACGGATGTCAAAGTAAAAGCTCCCGGTTCGGAAGCCTCACAGGCTAAACCTTTCTGTCGCGGTCATTGTGCAGAGTGAGAATGGAGGGAGAAATGTGTGGGGTGGAGATTTACAGCCTTTGGAAACGTGGAAACAAAGCCTGTTCCACGGTAAACCAGAAGACACACGAGCTGAAATAGGCCATTCAGCCTGTTGAATCTGCCCCACTGTTCAATGAGATCTGATCGTCCTCGACTCCCAATCTCCTGCCTTTTCCCCCCATTATCCTTGATTCCTTTACCGATTCAAACTCTCTCTCCACCTCAGCCTTGAATATACTCAATCACCCGGCCTCGACACCCTCCTGCAGTAAAGTATTCCACAGATTCACTCACCCACCCCACCTCGGAGAGAGAAGAAACTCCTCCCCAGCCCTGTCTTCAATGGGTGACCCCCTTCGCTCTGAGATGACATCCTGTCCCCCTCTCATCTTAGATCTCCCACACAAGTTGGGGGAACAACCTCTCCACATCTTCCCCCCCCCCCAACCCCCGTAAAGTCCTTCCCAAGAATCCTGTCTGTTTGAATTAGGTCGCCTCTCATTCTTCTAAACCACGATGAGTACAGGCCCGACCTACTCAACCTGTCCTCATGAGGCAGTCCCTCCAGCCCTCGGACTAGCCGAATGAACCTTCTCCGGACTGCCTTGGATAAGGGGCCTGAAATCGTTTACCCTAATCCAGCTGTGGGTCTGACTAGGGTCCTGTACAGTTTTAGCAAAAGCTCCCGACATTTATACCACAAACTAAAATTGTATTTTCTGAATGACTTTCCCGTGCCGATGTCGCTGACATTTGTAATCTTCTTTTCCAGTACGTTGGACGGGGAGGATTCAAAATCTCAAATCAAGCATCACGCCAAAGCCTCGATTCACTGGGACCTAAATATCAACATTTTAATCTTGTTCTGTCTGCTTCAGAAGCTTTCAAACACCGGTGTGACTGGGAGTGTACTCAGACACACACACACACCCCTGGGTGAGTGTGTGTTCCATTGAACTGACTGTGGAGATGGCTTTAACTGGTTAGACAGACTGGGGATGTCTCTCGCTGTTCGTGGTGTGGAGATACCGCCTGTGTGGTTGTCTGTGAATTAGGCTTCATCTGATCCTCGGACCCGGGGGGAAGAGACGAGGATATCCGCACCATGGAGAAACGGTGGAAATGCGGGGACTGCGGGAAAGGATTTTGTTCCCCGTCTGCCCTCGAGACCCATCGGCGCATTCACACCGGCGAGCGGCCGTTCACCTGCTCCGTGTGTGGCAAGGGCTTCGCTCACTCGTCTGCCCTGCTGACCCACCAGCGGGTCCACACCAGGGAGAAGCCGTACACCTGCCGGGACTGTGGGAAGGGATTCACTGATTCCTCCGCCCTGCTGACGCACCAGCGCATTCACACCGGCGAGCGGCCGTTCACCTGCTCCGTGTGCGGCAAGGGCTTCAGCCAGTCCTCCAACCTGCAGATGCACCGGCGGGTCCACACCAGGGAGAGGCCGTTCGTCTGCTCCGAGTGCGGCAAGGGGTTCACCCACTCGTCCGCCCTGCTGACCCACCAGCGGGTCCACACCGGGGAGAGGCCCTTCAGCTGCCCGGTGTGCGGGAAGGGCTTCAGCGACTCGTCGGCGCTGCTGACCCACAGGCGGGTCCACACCGGGGAGAGGCCGTTCACCTGCTCGGTGTGCGGCAAGGGCTTCACCCAGTCGTCCAACCTGCTGACCCACCGGCGGGTCCACACCGGGGAGAGGCAGTTCACCTGCTCGGTGTGCGGGAAGGGGTTCGGTGACTCGTCCAACCTGCTGAGACACCAGCGTGTCCACACCGGGGAGAGGCCGTTCACCTGCTCCGAGTGCGGGAAGCGTTTCACCCACTCGTCCAGCCTGCGCACGCACCAGCGAGTGCACACCAGGGAGAAGCCGTTCAACTGCCTCGAGTGTGGGAGGGGGTTCACTCAGATATCCAACCTACTGAGGCACCAACGTCTCCACAAGTGAACCTGCACTCGGTTCTGCAGGAGTTACACCCAGGACCTGGACTGTGTTCATCCTGACAGTGGGTCATAGAGATGTACAGCACGGAAACAGACCCTTCGGTCCAACTCATGCATGCTGATCAGATACCCGAACCCAATCTAGTCCCGTTTGCGAGCAGATGGCCTATATCCCTCTAAACCCTTCCTATTCATGTCCCCGTCCAGATGCTCTTTAAATGCTGTCATTGTACCAGCCTCCACCACTTCCTCTGGCAGCTCATTCCATACCCGTACCACCCTCTGTGTGAAACAGTTGCCCCTTGGGTGTCTCAGATCTTTTCCCCTCTCACCCTAAACCCATGTCCTCTAGTTCTGGACTCCCCTACCCCAGGAAAAAGACCTTGTCTATTTACCCTGTCCATGCCCCTCATAATTTTATAAACCTCTATAAGGTCCCCCCTCAGCCTCCGATGCTCCAGGGAAAACAGCCCCAGCCTGTTCAGCCTCTCCCTGTAGCTCAAACCCTCCAATCCTTGTAAATCTTTTCTGAACCCTTTCAAGTTTCACAATCGGTCTCTGTCAGTGTTTACGCTCCTCCCGCCCCTCTTCATCTTACCGCCACCCCCCCCCTCCCCACAACTGCATGTCCTTCTATTCCCTTTCTCCCTCATGACTGTATCTGGCTTCGCCTGAAATGTATCCCCACAGTTCCCCCCCAACCACCCGATGTGGGAGCGAGTCCCACTTTCTCACAGTTGGCTGGGTAAAGATGGTTCTCATGAACTCCTTGTTACGTACAAACTAACAGGTGAAAAAAAAAAGATACTAGGTGCGAGGTGCTGCATTTTGGGAAAGCAAATCAGAGCAGGGCTTATACACTTAATGGTTCGGTCCTGTGGAATGTTGCTGAACAAGGAGATCTTGGGGTGCAGGTTCATAGCTCTTTGAAAGTGGAGTCACAGGTAGATAGGACAGTGAAGAAAGCATTTGGTATGCTTTCCTTTATTGGTCAGAGTATTGAGTACAGGAGTTGGGAGGTCAGGTTGCGGCTGTACAGGACATTGGTTAGGCCACTGTTGGAATATTGCATGCAATTCTGCTCTACTTCCTATTGGAAAGATGTTGTGAAACGTGAAAGGGTTCAGAAAAGATTTACAAGGATGTTGCCAGGGTTGGAGGGTTTGAGCTGAACAGGCTGGGGCTGTTTTCCCTGGAGCGTCGGAGGCTGAGGGGTGACCTTATAGAGGTTTACAAAATCATGAGGGGCATGGATAGGGTAAATAAACAAGGTATTCTCCTTGGGGTCAGGGAGTCCAGAACTAGAGGGGCATAGGTTTGGGGTGAGAGGGGGAAAATATAAAAGGGAACTAAGGGGCAATTTTTTCACACAGAGGGTGGTGCATGTATGGAATGTGCTGCCAGAGGAAGTGGTGGAGGCTGGTACAATTGCAACATTTAAAAGGCATCTGGATGGGGACATGAATAGGAAGGGTTTAGACAGATATGGGCTAAGTGCTGGCACATGGGATTAGATTAGGTTAGTGATATCTGGGTCGGCATGGACGAGTTGGACTGAAGGGTCTGTTTCCGTGCTGTACATCTCTATGACTCTGAGGAGGAGGAGCGTGCCATTCAGTCCCATGAGCCCATTCTGCCATCCGATGAGAGCTCTGATTGTGCCCGTGCCCGCAGTCCTGCCCACTGCTGCTAACACAGGTTTGATGCCCGCGTTCGTTGAGAATCCATCCTCATCAGCCTTAAAAATACCTGACGTCTGGACTTCTCAAGGTCACATAGTCCTCTGAGGGATAAGAAGTCGCCTCACCCCTGTCTCCTTGTTCTCAGAAAAGGAAACTTTCTTTCACTATTGAGTTCCATTCTGATTTGGAAGTAAAAAGAATGCCTACAGTGTGGAAACAGGCCCTTCGGCCCAACAGGTTCACACTCACCCTCTGAAGAGCATCCGAGCCCACTACTCCACATTCACCCCTGACTAATGCACCTAACCTGCACATCCCTGGGCACTATGGGTAATTTAGCACGGCCAATCCACCCTAACCTGCACATCCCTGGGCACTATGGATAATTTAGCACTGCCAATCCACCCTAACCTGCACATCCCTGGGCACTATGGGTAATTTAGCATGGCCAATCCACCCTAACCTGCACATCTTTGGACTGTGGGAGGAAACCCACGCAGATGTTGGGGGGGGGGGGGGGAGAATGTGTAAACTCCACTCAGACATTCCCCCTGAGTCTGGAATTGAACCCATGTCCCTGGCGCCGTGAGGCAGTGACGCTAACCACAGAGCCACCATTCTGCTTCATCCGATTCTTGTATGCCTCAAGGAGATCACCTTTTACACGCCTAGTCTCCAGTGGATACCGGCCCAGCCTGACCAACCTTTCCTCATAAGATCCCGCAAGTGAATCACATTCTTCAGTTCGGGGATGTAGTACCACAGCCGCTGCGTTTGTGCAGAGCCCAAATCTGAATCCTGCTTGTGTGAGAGACTCATGCAGGGCTCAACGAGAATATTCCCAGTAGCAGAAGGCCAGGACCGAAACAGAAGCCTCTTGGTAACTTATTTGCTATTATTCAACTTCTGAATAAAATTACAACGTTTGAAAGACATTTGGATGGATACATGAATAGTAAAGGTTTGGAGAGATGTGGGCCAGGAGCAGGCCTGGAGGGACTAGTTTAGTTCGGGGATTATGTTCGGCATGGACTGGTTGGACCGAAGGCTCTGTTACCATGCTGTGTTACTATGACTGTAAGTGAACGAAAAGGAAAACCTCCCCTATTCCCAGTTGAGTGACCCTTCTCTTGACACCTCCTAATGCACGATGGCTCAGTGGTTAGCCCTGCTGCCCTCACAACGCTTGGGAATTGGGTTCGATTCCACCCTCAGGGTGACAGTCTGTGTGGAATTTGCACATTCATTCCCCCCCCCCCCTCAACCACGTCTTGGTGGGTTTACTCCAGGTGCTCTGGTTTCCTCCCACAATCCAAAGATGTGCAGGTTAGGGTGGATTGGCTGTGCTAAATTACCCCATAGCGTTAGGTAGATTAGTCGGCAGGAAATGGGATCTGGGTGGGTTACTCTTTGGACGGTCGGCGTGGACTTGTTAGGCCAAATGGCCTGTTTCCACACTTTGGGGAATCTAATCCTTGCCCCCGAGGTGGAGGTGCCAGTTTTGGGCTGAGGCGGACGAAGTCAGAAGTCACACGACACCGGGTTACGGTCAGACAGGTTCATTTGAAACCGCGAGCTCTGGGGAGCACTGCTCCTTCTCTGTCCCACTTCACCTGATGAAGCAGCGACGTTCCGGGAGCTTGTGGTTTCAAACAAACCTGTCGGACCGTAAGCAAGTGCCGTGTACCTTGTGAATCTTCCTAATGCAGTTATTTCCTTTCCTAAATGAGGAACAAAAAAGCATACGCCGTGCTCCAGGTGTGGCACCGTCAACGTCCCGTGTACAGCTACAGCGAGACACTGGAGGTGAAAGGCAGGAGGTTTACAGGGCATTGGAGGACAGGCATTTTCACCCAGAGGATGGTAGTGGGTCTGGGATGCATTGCCTGGGAGGTAGTTGAGGCGGGAAACCTCGCAACTTTCAAAAAGTGCTTTGGATGAGCATGTGAAGTGTCCAAACATTCAAAGGCTAGTGTGGGCAAGTGTAGACTCAGTGCAGATTTGCCAGTCCAGTCCGGTGTATGATTCTATGATTCTATGATTCCTACTTTTATATTCCAACATCCACCACCACCACCACCCCCCACCCCAACCTTTGCCATAAACAACAATATTCAGCTTGCCACCTTAATTACTTGCTGCGACCACGTGCTAACTTTAGTGATTCAGGTTCCAGGTCCCCCAGATCCCTCTGCCCCTCAGGATTCTGCAGTTTGCCTGTACAAATAGGATGCAGCTTTTGCATCCTTCGTGCCGAGCTGTGAGCAAGTTCACTTTCTCCCAAGTTTAGAAGCTGCCCCCGTTTTGCCCATTGAGCCACACTTTATACCTCACGTTCTCTTTCACAGCTTACCTTCCACCCTGTCGTTGTGTCATCAGCAAACTTGGTAATCAATCATTCGGTTTTTCTCTTCATCCAGGTCATTGAAAAAATTGTAAATCGCTGAAGCCCCTACGCTGATCCCTGTGGCATTTCGCTCATCACATCTTGCCTTACCCATTCGTGCCGACTCTGCTTCCTGGTAGCTTACTAACTCTCTATCCACGCTGTTCCTTCACTCTCACGAGCTTGGGGTTGTACGGGATGTTGGTGTGGCTCCTTCTGGAGTACTCTGTCCCGTTCTGGCCTCCCTGCCATAGGAATGGTATTATTCAGCTGGAGAGGGTTCAGAAGAGATTTATCAGGATGCTGCTGGGAAGGGAGGGTTTGAGTTATGGGATAGGCTGGGAAATTTTTCACCGGAGGGTAGGAGGTTTATAAAATGGATGTAGGTTTGCTCGCTGAGCTGGGAGGTTCATTTCCAGATGTTTCGTCACCCTACGAGGTAACATCTTCAGTGGGCCTGAGGCGAAGCACTGTACGTGATTCTTGCTTTCTATTTATATACTTGGGTTTCTTTGGGTTGGTGATGTCATTTCCTGTGGTGATGTCATTTCCTAACACATCGAGTTAGACCCCATCTACCAACCCCTGAGAAGAACATGAATAGACATCACCACAGGAAATGGCATCACCAACCCAAATATATAAATAGAAAGCAGGAATCATGTACAGTGCTTCGCCTGAGGCCCACTGAAGATGTTACCTAGTAGGGTGACGAAACGTCTGGAAAAGAACCTCCTAGCTCAGCGAGCAAACCTACATCCAGAACCTCAACCTGAGCTACAAATCTCAGAACTCGCTAAGGTTTATAAAATAGTGAGGAGTATAGATAATGTGAACGGCAGGTGTCTTTTCCTTAGGGTGGGGGATTTCGGGAGCATATTTGTAAGGTGAGAGGAGAAAGCTTTTAAAAAAGGCAGTTTTGTTTTACATACAGAGTGGTTCACGTGTAGAATGAACTTCCAGAGGAAGTAGTGGATGTGGGTGCAGTTACAACATTTAAGAGATACTTGGATAAATGCGTGAACAGGAAAGATTTGGAGGGATATGGGCCAGGAGCAGGCAGGTGGCACTAGTTTAGTTTGGGATTATGGTTGGCATGGACTGGTCGGACCGAAGGGTTGGTTTCTATGTTGTATGAGTCTGAGCTGTGTTTGTTTTTGCATAGTGCACATCCAAGGTCATTATTACATTATATTACTTATAGTGTGGAAACAGGCCCTTCGGCCCAACAAGTCCACACGGACCCGCCAAAGCGCAACCCACCCAGACCCATTCCCCTACAGTTACCCCTTCACCTAACACTACGGGCAATTTAGCATGGCCAGTTCAACTGACCTGCACATCTTTGGACTGTGGGAGGAAACCGGAGCACCCGGAGGAAACCCACGCAGACACGGGGAGAATTGTGTAAACTCCACATAGTCAGTCGCCTGAGGCGGGAATTGAACCCGGGTCTCTGGCGCTGTGAGGCAGCAGTGCCACCGTGCCGCCCATTATGTCAAACAGCTTTTGGAATCTCAGTACAGTACATTTTTGGGTGCCTCTTGAACCACACAGCTTGCTTTATTGTTTAAAAAATCTCCAGTAAGTTGGTTAAACATAATTCCCTTTCACAAAACCATGCTGACTCTGCCTGTTTGCATTAAAGTTTTCTAAATATCCAGATAGGTCTCCCTTGGTAAATGAGCACGTGCATTTTCACGACAATAGATGTGAAGATAGCCAGTCTGTAGATTGCCAGCTTCCTGTCTCTGCACTTTCTTGAACAGTCATAATGTGGAGGTGCCAGTGTTGGACTGGGGTGGACAAAGGTAAAAAAATCACCCAACACCAGGTTATAGTCGCGACAGGTTTATTCGGAAGCACAAGCTTTCGGAGCACTGCTCCTTCATGGGGTAGTTGTGGAGAAGGATCATCAGACACAGAATTACTGCAACAGGGTTACAGTGTCATGGACTGTAATATTAAACAAATTTAGCTCACGTCTTTCACCTTTCAGAATGATCATGTTAGTTTTGGTTCCTTCATGTGTAAATCCCAGAACTTTTTTAAAGTTACATTCTCAAGATAGCTTTTAAGAAGAGATGCCATCTCAGCTCAGATAGTGCATTGAAGGAGTGAGGTTAAAGACAGTCCATGACACTGCAACCCTGTTGCTATAAAGTCTGTGTCTTATGATTCTGCTCCACAACCACCCGATGAGGGAGCAGCGCTCCGAAAGTCAGTGCCTCCAAATAAACCTGTCGGACCATAACCTAGCGTTGTGTGATTTTTAACTTCTTTGAACAGAGGAGTCACGTTCACTGTTCTGCAATCTGATGGGTCCATTGCCAAGCCCAGACACGTTTGGAAAGTTAAAACTCACGCAGCCACTGTTTGAGCAGGGACCCTGTGAAGACACTCCGATGAATATTTTGGATAATCGCGTAGGTCCAAGATAGATCTCATCACATTCCACTACAAAGACTTTTAACTCACGTCCAGTACTGTCAGTGCAATGGGGGGTCAGTGCAGCTGCTTGTCATGTTACAGACATGTACATAGAACATAGAACATAGAACATAGAACAATACAGCACAGAACAGGCCCTTCAGCCCACGATGTTGTGCCGAACTTCTAACCTAGATTAAGCACCCATCCATGTACCTATCCAAATGCCGCTTAAAGGTACTTTCCCCATACTATCGGTAAGCGTGGAACCCAGACTGTATGCAAGTCTAAGGTGTTAAAGCTTGTGTGACTAAACCTCAATACATCTGTTCTCACCAAGAGGTCAGCTTTCGCATATATTTGTGACAAGAGCTAATACAGAGGGACCATCATAAGAGCTGTGAGGTTCGACCCAAGAAACCACACTGTGATGGCTTGCAAGCATGTCAACGAGACCAAAGAGGTCTCTGCAAGCGCACAACTTTACACACCCAGGCAGCTCGCCACCACCACAACTAGGACGGGGCAACAGGAACAGGAGTAGGCCATTCAGCCCCTCGAACCTGTTCTGTCACTCAATGAGATCATGGCTGATCTGTGGCCTTTACACCTTTACTTAGCAAAAATCTATCTCTCTCTCAGATTTAAAACTAACAACTGATCCAGTATCCACTGTCATTTGTGGAAGAGAGTTCCACACCTCCACCAGCTGTAGAAGTGCTATACTCTCCTGAATTCTCAGACTATGCCCCTAATTCTACAATCTCCAATCGCATAAATAGTTGATCTTTATCTAGCCTGTCTTCTCCTGTTGACATAGAGTTACAGAGTCATAGAAATACACAGCCGGGAACCAGACCCTTCGGTCCAACCCGTCCATGCTGACCAGATATCCCAACCCAATCTAGTCCCACCTGCCAGCACTTGGCCCATATCCCTCCCAACCCTTCCTATTCATATACCCATCCAGATGCCTTTTAAATGTTGCAATTGTACCAGCCTCCACCACTTCCTCTGGCAGCTCATTCCATACATGTACCACCCTCTGTGTGAAAAAGTTGCCCCTTAGGTCCCTTTTATATCTTTCCCCTCTCACCTTCTAGTTCTGGACTTCCCCCACCCCACGGAAAAGACCTTGTCTATTTATCCTATCCATGCCCCTCCTGATTTTATAAACCTCTGTAAGGTCACTCCTCCGCCTCCGCTCCAGGGAAAACAGTCCCAGCCCGTTCAGCCTCTCCACATTCAAATCCTCCAATCCTGGCAATGTCCTTGTAAACCTTTTCTGGACCTTTTCAAGTTTCACGACACCCTTCCGACAGGAAGGTGACCAGAATTTGCACGCGATATTCCGAAACCTTGAAAACTTTGATCAGATCACTCCTTGTCCTCGTAAATTCCAAGACAGAACAGGCCTAATTTGTGTGCAGGTCACTCTGGTACAACGTGTGTTTCGCCAGCACGAATTGGCGATCGCCTGGTTGACGAAATGTGGACCACGTTTTGGATCGCACCAACTTTCACTGAAGGGGTAAAGTGATTTTTTTTTTGTAGCGATCTTCCACAGCAATATTTTCTATTCTGCGTGGTCGCAGAGGAACATAGCTGTCGGGTTATTGCAGAACAATCTGTAATCTCTCCTCATAGCTTAACTTCCCCCCCCTCCCCGCCCCCGACATTTAGCAAATGCTGGGCCAAGCCGGTGATGCCAAATCACCCCGCGAGTGAATAGGTTAAAAATCCTGACAGACCATGCTTCCAAGAAGTAATTTCGTGGCTAAAAAGCAGTTTGGGGTGCCCTGAGGTTGTGCACGGTGCTAGGTAAATGCAAATGTCTCTTGACCCTGAGAGGTTTTGAAAGCAGAATTGACGGCGGAATTGTTTCAATACACCACACTCGCGTACCGTCAGAAAAGCTGAATCCTTTTCCTCCATCCATGTCATGTACCCAAATGGAATGGCCAACATGCACTGTATTCCAAAGCTGACAGTGGTGCATCTGCAGTTTTCGTACTTTCGTGCATATCACATGTCAAGTAGTAAGGAAACTGGCAGAATGTGGTGTAATCTCCACACAACAGGTAACCAGACTGCTTAAAACAGGCCTTGATACTATCTATAGAAATCCCTACAGTGCAGGTTAGGGTGGATTGGCCATGCTAAATTACCCATAGTGCCCAGGGATGTGCAGGGTAGGGTGGATTGGCCGTGCTAAATTACCCATAGTGCCCAGGGATGTGTAGGTTAGGGTGGATTGGCTGTGCTAAATTACCCATAGTGCCCAGGGATGTGTAGGTTAGGGTGGATTGGCCATGCTAAATTACCCATAGTGCTCAGGGATGTGTAGGTTAGGGTGGATTGGCCATGGGAAATGTGAGGCAACAGGAATAGGACAGGGGAGTGGGTCTGGGTGAGATACTTTTTGGAGGGACTGCGTGGCCTCAATAGGCCAAACACACCTCTGGAGTAGATGCGACTTGAACCTGGGTCCACTATCCCAGAGGAAGGAACACTACCAGTAAATCACAGAATTACACCCTCCCCCCCCCCCCCCCCAAACCTTGTATACATACTAGTAGGCAGCGATCTACATATTATTATGATCCACGAGGTGGCAAACACGTCGATTTGAACATCAAAGATCCCAAAAGTTGTTCCTGATGAGTTGACTGACCTTGGTCCAGGCAGGTTTGATGGCAACATCAAAGGCTGAAGGACGGTGCCCTTCCAGGTGTTGATGCTTCTTGTTAACGTGGCACCCACCTTCCAGGATGGGCTGCTCCTGGAACCACGCTGCAACGTGGTCTGCTCTTCCCCAGAATCGACAAGGAGCCGGCGCGTTTTGCATCGCCTTTCCGTCGGTAGGGGTAATGTCTCCGAGGGACCACGTCCGGCTCAACCATCAAGCCAGGGTGCAATCCAACGGCGTGTGGACGGGTCCACCAGCTTGTCTCGCCGTCAAGGGAGAGGCTTTGGAGAAGCAGAACATGAGAATGACACGTACCTCTGGTCAAAACGGTGTAAAAACAATGACTGCAGATGCTGGAAACCAGATTCTGGATTAGTGGTGCTGGAAGAGCACAGCAGTTCAGGCAGCATCCAAGGATCAGGAAAATCGAAGTCTCGGGCAAAAGTCCTTCATCAGGAATAGAGGGGGGCGGAGGAGATGACCTGGGGGTTGCAGAGAGAGACTCACTGAGATTCTTGTAGAGAGAGGAGGAAAACCTCTTCAAGGCAGGCATCCTTGCAAGAGGATTCGCAGTAGGGTTAAAATCAACAAGGACTGCAGATGCTGGAAACCAGAGTCTGGATCAAGAGCGGTGCTGGAAAAGCACAGCAGGTCAGGCAGCATCCGAGGGGCAGGAAAACCGAAGTTTCGGGTGAAAGCCCTTCATCAGGCATAGAGCAGTTCTTTGATTAGTCAGTTTGGTTTTCGACCTGATCTGCCTCAAAAAACAAACGTACAGAAGATGCCGACTCCAAGTGACAAAAGATGAATTACAAAGGAGTCTCGGTTTCTCCACTTTTTAATCCCCACGTGTTCTAAATTTTGTGATCAAAGGCGTCTCCTCTTCAGGATCTTCCCTACGCGGACACACCAGCAAGTGCATCCATGTACTTCAATACTTTGAAGATTCCAGACTTGCCACCTTGGATGCAGACACGTGGGTGTGTGTGTTGTTATAGGATACCAAATCTTATTCCAGTGGGAACGTCTGACAACAGGGGCAAGACAGCGTGACTCTGCAGTGATTCCGTGGTTCTTGAGCGGGAAAGGAAAGAACAGCACCCATTTTTTATATATATAAAGGGTACGATTTCCGAATGGGTTGACTTCTCACAGTTCCTTCCATTTCCTGTCAATGTGATCTTTATTCCTCACTGTCACAGAATGATGGAAAATCTTCAGACCCTGTTACGGATTCAGTCAAGTCTTCTGTTACAGTCACGTCGGGTAGCTGCAAAATCAATAAATGTGAAAATTTGACGGGCTTTGTGAAAATAGCAGGTCTTGTAACAGTAGTTAATAAACTTCAAGACAGCATTCTCAATAAAAAAATCCAGTCTTTGCGGCATATCATTTAACACGCAGAGAATTACTCAGACCAGAGAATGCTGGCATTGAAACACGAAAAGCATATCAAAGTCCATCAGGGCCTGATAATTTTCCAGTTTTTATGTTAGTATGAGTTGTTTTCTTATTGTTTCCCGTGAGTGAAGCTCGTTCCTGATGAGGGGCTTAGTCAAGCTTCCTACTCCACGGACGCTGCCTGACCTGCTGTGCTTTTCCGGCACCACACTCTCGACTCTGATCTCCAGCATCTGCAGTCCTCACTTTCTCCTTGATATGTTCCTAACCGATCTGTTCAGAGATATCAACACACTCTTCTGGAACAAATGGAACTTGAAATGTGAGTCCCATGGGTCACATTACCATTAAACCACCCAAGCTCCCCCTTCCCCCATGGTAATAGTGATTCTGGACAGTGAGCTGCTCTCACCTGTTATGGGTCAGATGATTTCTCCGCCTATTTAACTAAAAAGTAAACAGTAGCTTCTTCATAAACTTAATACAGGATCTTAAAATCATTGATGAATTCTCAACTCCCTATTTTGGATAACTGCTTACTCTTGAGCCGCTCCTATCTTACACTCTCTCAGTTCTTCTGAGAATGTTCAGTTTGCGTTTCCTGTCTGCAAATCCTCCCCTGAAGGTCAAGGCCAGAAATCCAGGGTTCAACTCGTTCTCCTCCTCCTCAAACGACAATTCCCTGCCTCCCACGTCCTCCCTATTGATTGCAACCTAATTCACCCACCGCCTGCTTTTCCCTTAATTCTGCGCCCCTGAAGATGTTGGTCGATGGGCTCAGGTTTCTCAGCGGTCCTTCCCAAATGTGTCACCCAAATGTCTTAAGTCCTTGACTAAAGTAGGTTCACGTTGGACGCGAAATGTTAACTGTCTCTTCCTCCACGAACGATGCCAGAACATCTGAGACTCTCGAATATTCCTGCTTTAATTTCAAAATGGTTCTAAGGTCTGAAGGCAATGCTCAGGTTGGTAAAGGGCTGTCCCAACCAAATGCGATGAGTACCCACATGTATTGTTAGGTCGCCCTCCCCTTGCTACAAACACTTTTCATGGCAGCTTGACTTCCCAAAAGACCCCGCGGTGGGTACACCGCTCTATTGACCTTCTAGGCGAGCGGTCTACGCACGTGCACGGACCAAATGTCGTTCCCATTGGTCAAACTCTCCCCACATTGTTCTCCCCACCGGTGACTGACCAATGATAGACCCTGGAGGACCGGAAGGAGCCTGGTCCTCCTACCAATCAAGTCCCCTCTATTGGCTGAATGTGGAAGTTGGACCATGAGCATCTGGAGTTGCTGTTTCTCTCTCTCTCTCTCTGAATGAAGATTGAACTTCACCCCAGATGCAACTTCCTTCCTCTGTCCAGACGTCTGTGAGCACAGCACTCTCTTTTTTTCATTCTGGGGTGGACTTACAGAAACAGAAGGGAGGGGAAGTGAATCTTCGGGGAGGGACAGACTCTGGAAAGGTTGATCCAGGTCTCTCTCCTCCAAGCTGGACAGATTTATCTACCTGGCTCAAAGGATGGCCTCTCTCCAAAGATTCTCGATTAAAGGGTTGGCCTTTCCAAGAAATGGCCGACATTTAGGGGGAAAACAAGTGAATATAAGAGAGAATCTTGTGCTGTTCTGTGGTACATAAGACTTTACATTATCTTTATTTCCCTGAGAAAAGTGCATTGTTATTATTGCTAGCCATGTAACATTGTGCTATAGCTACCTTATGTATTTCCAACAATAGAGTCATTGCAGGACAGAAGGTGTCCATTTGCTAACTGGACTGCATGCTGACTCTCCGTGCAATAAACTCGTTAGGAGAAAGTGAGGACTGCAGATGCTGGAGATCACAGCTGAAAAATGTGTTGCTGGAAAAGCGCAGCAGGTCAGGCAGCATCCAAGGAGCAGGAGAATCGACGTTTCGGGCATAAGCCCTTCTTCAGGAATAAGCCCTTCTCCGTGCAATAAACTCGTTAGTCCCGAACCCCTCTATATCCCTGAAGTCTTGAAAATTCATTTCCCTCATGTGCCTATCTACAATGTTCACAATGAAGGAGTGGGATCTCCAGGAAGTATCCTGTGTTTAAGGGAACTTAAATTTAACAGAGGACAAAGATATGTCAAGATTTGTCATAATGGTACTTAATTTATTTATTATTTGTGGTTCTCTGATGTACATTTACTATTTCAGGTATTGTACTAGAGTACCGTAGCTATGCTATATATTTTCAGTCCTTACTGCACCAGAGGAGTCAATTTAGCAAATCAATTTTTCCTGGAGGGACGGAAGCTGAGAGGTGACCATATAGAGGTTTTTAAAATCATGAGGGGCATGGATAGGCTAAACAGACAATGTATTTTCCCTGGGGTGAGGAAGTCCAGAACTAGAGGGCATTGGTTTGGGGTGAGCGGGGATAGATTTAAAAGAGACGAAGGGGCAACTTGCTCATGTAGAGGGTGGTGCGTGTATGCAATGAGCTGCCAGAGGAAATGGTGGAGGCTGGTACAATTACTACATTTAATAGGCATCTGGATGAATATATAAATGGGAAAGGTTAAGAGGGATATGGACCAAGTCCTGGACTAGATTAATTTAGGATTTCTGGTCAGTATGGATGAGTTGTATTGGAGGGTCTGTTTCTATGTTGTGCATCTCTATGACTCTAAGTGTGGGTGGGGTGCCAGAAAACTGGAGGATGGCTAATGTTGTACCATTATTTAAGAAAGGCTAGTGACTCACAGACTGATGAGCCTAACATCAGTGGTAGATAAGTTGTTGGAAGGGAGTGGAGAGACAGGATTTGCGTGCATTTGGAAAGACAAGGACTGATTAGGGGTAGTCAGTATGGCTATGTGCAATGGGAATCATATGTCACAAATTTGATAGTTTTTTTGAAGAGGTGATCAAGAAGCTAGATGATGGCTCTGTGGTAGACATTGTCTACATGGATTTTAGGAAGGCTTCGACAAGGTACCCACATGGTAGACTGTGTCAGGAAGATTCAATCACACAGGATTCAGGGACAGCTAGCCAATTGGATGCAAAATTGGCTTACAGTCATAGAGATATACAGAATGGAAACAGACCCTTTGGTCCAACTTGTCCATGCTGACCAGATATCTTAAAATAATCTAGTTCCAGTTGGTATCGTTTGGCTCATATCCCACAAAACCCTTCCTATATTCATGTCCCCATCCTGATGCCTTTTAAATGTTGTAATTGTACCAGCCTCTACCACTTCCTCTGGCAGCTCATTCTATACTCACACCACCTTCTGCATGAAAAAGTCGCCTCTTGGTCCTTTTTAATCCTTTCCCCTCTCACCTCAAACTTACGCCCTCTAGCTCTGGACCCAGCACCAATCCTTGTGGTCACAGGCCTCCAGTCAGAAAAACATCCCTCCACCACCACCTTCTTCGACCTTCGAGCCAGTTCTGTATCCAAATGGTTAGTTCTCTCTCTGTTCCATGTAATCTAACCTTGCTAACCAGTTGAAAGCCTTATTGAATCCATTTGGACCACGTCCACTCCTCTAGGGATTCACTTGGTCTTTGCTGTCTCCAACTGACGTATGCTTCCTTCTTCTTGACCAAACCCTCAATTTCTTTAGTCACCCAGCATTCCCTGTACCTCCCAGCCTTGCCCTTCGCCCTAACAGGAACACACTGTCTCTGGTCCCTCATTATCTCATTTTTCAAGACTTCCTAATTTCCTAATCCTCTTCATTACCTCTCCAAACAACTTAAAAGTTTGTGACATGATTTCCCACACACAAAGCCATGTTGACTATCCCTAATCAGTCCTTGCCTTTCCAAATACATGTACATCCTGTCCCTCAGGATTCCCTCCAATAACTTGCCCACCACTGAGGTCAGGCTCACTGGTCTATAGTTCCCTGGCTTGTACTTATCACCCTTCTTAAACAGTGGCACCATATTAGCCAACTTCCAGTCTTCCGGCACCTCACCTGTGACTATCGATGATACAAATATCTCAGCAAGGGGCCCAGCAGTCACTTCCCTAGCTTCCCACAGTGATCCAGGGTGCACCTGATCAGGTACCAGGGATTTATCTACCTTTATGCATTTCAAGACATCCAGTACCACCCCTCTGTAATACAGACATTTTTCTAGGTGTCGCTATTTAATTCCCCACATTCTCTATCTTCCATGCCCTTCTCCACAGTAAACACTGATGCAAAATACTTGTGTAGTATCTCCCCCATCTCCTCTGGTTCCACATACAGGTGATCTTGCTGATCTTTCAGGGGCCCTATTCTCTCCCAGGTTAACCCTTTTGTCCTTAATGTATTTGCAGAATCCCTTTGGATTCTCCTTAACCCAGTTTGCCAAAGCTATCTCATATCCCCTTTTTGCCCCCCTGATTTCCTACTTAAGTATACTCCTACTATCCTTATACTCCTCTAGGGATTCACTTGGTCTTTGCTGTCTCCAACTGACGTATATGCTTCCTTCTTCTTGACCAAACCCTCAATTTCTTTAGTCACCCAGCATTCCCTGCACCTACCAGCCTTGCCCTTCGCCCTAACAGGAACACACTGTCTCTGGTCCCTCGTTATCTCATTTTTCAAGACTTCTTAATTTCCAGCCATCCTTTTACCACTTGACTGTGGCAGACAGAGGATGGTGGTTCCCAGGCTGGAGACTTGTCACCAGCGGTGTGCCACAAGGATCAGTGCTGGGTTCACTGCTCATCATTTATGTAAATGATTTGGAATGAGAATATAGGAGGCATGGTTAGTAGGTTTGTGGATGACACCAAGTTTTTTTTTTGGCGGGGGGGGGGGGTGGACAGCGCACTGTGAAGAAGGTTGTCTCGGAGTACAACGGGATCTTGATCAACTCGGTTGGTGGGCCGAGGAATGGCAGATGGAGTTTAATTTAGATAAACATGAGGTGCTGCATCTCGTAAAACAAACCAAGATAGGACTCACACAGTTAATGGTAGGGCCCTGGGGAGTGTTGCCAAACCAAGACCGAGGTACATAGTTCCTTGGTATTACAGGTTTTTTTTAATGCTGGCCCAGCATTTATTGCCCATCCCTAATTGCCCAGAGGCCATTGAGAGTCAGCCATATTGCTGAGGGTCTGGAGTCACATGTAGGCCAGACCAAGTAAGGAAGGCAGTTTCCTTCCCTAAAGGACATTAGTGAACCAGATGGGTTTTTACAACAATCGACACAGGGTTGTCATTAGACTCTTAATTCCAAATTGTTTTGTTTAGTTTGAACTCAAATTCCACCATCTGCCATGGTGGGATTTGAACCCGGGTCCCCAGAATATTACCTGGGTCTTTGGATTAACAGTCCAGTAATAATACCACTAGGCCATTGCCTCCCCGCAAGTAACTTGGATGACTGGACCAAAGATACAGTCGCTAGATTTGCTCATGACACAAAAATCAGTCAGGAAGTAAGTTTGACGAAGAGATAGCAAAGCTGCGAAAAGGATGGGTTAGATGAGTGGTGAAGATGTGGCAAATTGAGTATGATATGGGGATATATGTAATTGTCCATTTTGGTTGGAACAATTAAAAGAAATTAAGCACAATACCTCAACTTGAGAGATTGCGGAGCTATGGGACACAGAGATCCAGACATCCGAGTGTATGAATTGATATGGAGGCACAATAAGTAATCAGGAAAGCTAATAGAATGTTATATCATTAATCACAAGGGGGGTTGAATACAAAAGGAGAGAGGTTATGCTTTAGTTATGCTGAGCACTGGTGAGACCACATTTGGAGTACCATGCACAATATTCATAGAATCCCTTGTGGTGTGGATAAAGGCCAAAGAAGATTCAAGCAGACCCAGTTGTCTACCATATTCCTGTAACCCTGCGTTTTCCATGGCTAATCCCTGGACACTATGGTGCATTTAGCATGGCCAGTCCATCTAACTTATACATAGAGTCATAGAGATGTACAGCACGAAAACAGACCCTTCGGTCCAACTTGTCCATGCCAACTAGACATCCTAACCTAATCTAGTCCCATTTTAGCACTTGGCCCATATCCCTCTAAACCCTTCCTATTCATGTCCCCATCCAGATGCCTTTTAAATGGACAGTTACATTTGCACCACCCTCTGTGTGAAAAAGTTGCCCCTTAGGTTCCTTTTTAAATCTTTCCCCTCTCATCCTAAACCTATGCCCTTCTAGTTCTGGACTCCCCCACCCTAGGGAAAAGACTTTGTCTATTTATCCTATCCATGCCCCTCATGAATTTCTAAACCTCTTTTAGGTCACCCCTCAGCCTCCAATGCTCCAGCCTGTTCAGCCTCTCCCCGCTGCTCAAACCCTCCAACCCTGGCCACGTCCTTGTAAATCTTTTCTGAACCCTTTCAAGTTTCACAACATCCCCCTGGCACATCTTCGGATTGTGGGGAGAAACTGGAGCGCCCGGAGGAAATCCACGCGGAGACAGGGAGAACGTGCAAACTCCAAATACACAATCGCCCAAGGGTGGAATCGAACCCGGGTCCCTTGCGCCGTGAGGCAGCGGTGCTAACTGCTGAGCCATGTAGGTCTCGTTATGTAAGAATGATGTAAATGCATTGGAAAAAGTTCAGAGGGATTATCAGACTAATAGCTGGAAAGGGTGTGTTGTATTATGAGGGGAGGTTAGACAGTATCCACTGGGGTTTAGAAGATTGAGGGGTGACTTGACTGACGCATCCAAGATCCTGAGGCACCCTGTCCAGAGGGTGCGCAAATCTAGAATGAAGGATCACTCTTTAAAAATAAGGGGTCCGTTTAAGACGGGCATGAGGGGAATTTTGTTTTCTTTCTGAGGATCACGAGTCCTCAGACTGACCTTCCATAAAAGATGATGGAAGCAGAGTATTATTTCAGGTCGGTGTCGATAAATTGTTGATGGGCGCAAGGGTGAGCGGTTATCAGAGGTAGGCAGGAACGTCGAGTTAAAGTTAAAATCAGGTGAGCCATGATTTTACCAAATGGCAGTGCAGGCTGTGAGGGTTGAGATGTTCTTGTTCGTACGTTTGGATGTACAGCCTGGTGAGAATGGAGCGAGAGTGTGCACGATGGAGATTCACAGCTTTTGGGGAAGGAGCGAGGAAAGAATGTTCCTATTCTGAGTTCTGATGATCTATTCCGAGTTCCTAACTTGCATTCTCGGTGATGAATGTTGTCGCTAACCTGTTTTGCAGACCGTTAGAAGAGGTGGACTTCCAGACCGGAATCTCAAATCGAGAATAATCTCTCGAGGGTTGCTTCACTCGTGGGGATCTGATGATCATCGGCGTTTTGAATCCAGACAGAGAAATGTTTGTTCGGTCAGCATGAGAGTCGCATCCAGGACTGAATCCTGTTTATTCTGACCATGGGACAGGGCGGAGGGTTCCTTTCTGCTGGACTGACTACTCTCGCCCACTAGTTATTCAACTATCTATTCCCCCTTTCTTTATTCATTTGTGGGACTTGGGCATCACTGGCCAGCATTGATAGCCCATCACTATTTGCCCCTGAGAAGGTGGGGGTGAGCTGCCTTCTTGAACCACACCAGTCCACTTGCCGTGGGTAATCCGACAATGCAGATCGGAAAGGATTTTGACCCAATGACTGTGAAGGAACCATAGTATATTTCCAAGTCAGGGGGGGTGAGTGGCTTGGAGGGGAACTTGCAGGTGGTGGTGTTCCAAAATTAACTGCTGCCCTTGTCCTTCTAGATGGAAGTGGTCATGGGTTTGGAAGATGCTATCTAAGGATCTTTGGTGGATTTCTGCAGTGTATCTTGTAGATAGTACACACTGCTGCTCCTGAGGGCCAGTGGTGGAGGGATTGAATGTTTGTAGATAGGGTGCCAATTAAGTGGGTTGCTTTGTCCTGGATGGTGTCAAGCTTCTTGAGTGTTGTTGGAGCTGCACACCCGTCCAGGCAAGTGGGGAGCATTCCATCACACTCCTGACTTGTGCCTTGTAGATGGTGGATAGACTTTGGCATGTTGGGGTGTGAGTTACTCACCACAGTATCCCTAGTCTCTGACCTGCTGTTGTAGTCACTGTGTTTATGTAGTGAGTCCAGTTGAGTTTCTGGTCAATGGTAACCCCAAGGATGTTGACAGTGAGGGGATTCAGTGATGGTAATACCGTTGAATGTCAAGGAGTGGTGGTTAGAGTGTCTCTTATCGGTGACTGTCATTGTCTGGCATTTGTGTGGTGCAAATGTTACTGTCCATTTGTCTGCCCAAGCCTGGATATTGTCCAGATCTTGTTGCATTTGAGCATGGACTGCTTCAGTATCTGAGGTGCTGAACACTGTGCAATCGGCGAACATCCCCACTTCTGACCTTCTGACAGAGGGAAGGTCATTGATGGAGCAGCTGAAGATTGTTGGGTCTAGGACACTACCCTGAGGGACTCCTGCTGAAATGTCCTAGAGTTGAGATGACTGACCCTCCACAACCACAAACCATCTTCCTTTGCGCCAGGTATGACTCTAACCAGCGGAGTGTTTCCCCACGATACCCACTGATTCCAGTTTTGCCAGGGCTCCTTGATGCCATACACGGTCAAATGCAGCCTTGATGTCAAGGGCTGTCACTCTCACCTCCCCCCTGGAATTCAGCTCTTTTGTCCACATTTGAACCAAGGCTGTAATGAGGTCAGGAGCTGAATGACCCTGGAAAAACCTAAACTGGGCGTCACCGAGCAAGTTGCTGAGTAGGTGCTGCTTGATAGCACTTTTGGTGACTCCTTCCATCACTTTACTGATAGTAGAGAGCAGACACATTGGGCGGTAATTGGCTGGGTTGGATTTGTCCTGCTTTTTGCGTACAGGACATACGTGGGCGATTTTCCACATTGTCGGGTAGATGCCAGTGTAGTACCTGAACTGGAAGAGCTTGGCTAGGGGAGCAGCAAGTTCTGGAGCACACATCGTCAGTACTATTGTCAGACTGTTATCAGGGCCCAGTGCCTTTGCAGTATCCAGTGCCTCCAGCTGTTTCTTGATATCACGTGGAGTGAAGCGAATTTGCTGGAGACTGGTATCTGTGATGCTGGGGACCACTGGAGGAGCCCAAGATGGATCATCAACTCGGCACTTCTGACTGAAGATTGTTGCGAATGCATCAGCCTGATCTTTTGCACTGATGTGCTGGGCTCCTTCATCATGGAGGGTGGGGATATCTGTGGAACCACCTCCTCCAGTGAGTTGTTTCATTCTCCACCACCATTCACGACTGGACATGGAAGGACTGCAGAGTTTCGATCTGATCTGTTGATTGTGGGATTGCTTAGCTCCGTCTATCACTTGCAGTTTATGCCAATTGGCGCGCAGGTAGACCTGTCTGGTAGCTTCACCTGGTTGGCACCCCATTTTTAGGTACACCTAATGCTGATCCTGGCATGTCCTCCTCCACTTCTCCATTGAACCAGGGTTGATCCCCTGGCTTGCTGTTGAGTGGGGGATATGCCGGGCCACGAGGTTGCAGATTGGACGGGAGTACAGTTCCGCTGCTGCTGATGGCTACACGGATGCCCCGTCTTGGAGCTGCTAGATCATGTTCAAAGTCTGTCCCACTTAGCACCGTGATAGCGTCACACAACACGACAGTCGCTATTCTCAATGTGAAGGTGGGACTTCGTCCCCACAAGGACAAGTGTGGTGGGCTCTTTTACCAATGCTGTCGTGGGCAGATGCTACTGCAGCCGGCAGATTAGTAAGGATGAGGCCGAGTGTTTCCCCCCCCCCCCCCCTTGTTGGTTCCTTCACCGCCTGCCACAGACCCAGGTATGACTTGAACCAGCGGAGCGTTTCCCCACGATACCCACTGACTCCAGTTTTGCCAGGGCTCCTTGATGCCATACTCTGTCAAATGCAGTCTTGGTGTCAAGGGCTGTCACTCTCGCCTCCCCCCCTGGAATTCAGCTCTTTTGTCCACGTTTGAACCGAGGCTCTAGTGAGATCAGAAGCTGGGTGTCCCTGGCGAAACTCAATCTGGGCTTCACTGAGCAGGTGCTGCGTGACAGCCTCAAACCCTTTAGGGCCCGACCAGCTCGATCAGCAAGGCTGCTGCCGTGGCGGGCACTGGAATCCGCCACCCAAGGTACGTTTTGCACCCTTGCCTCCTCAGTGCTTCCTCCACGTGTTGCCCAACAGGTGAAGGAGGATGGCACGCGGTAACCGGTGAGACGTTACCTTGCCCACGTTTAACACGAAGCCACAAGACTTCATGGGGACTGGAGTCGATGTCAAGGACTTCCAGGGCACGTCCCTCCCTGATTGTATCCCACTGAGCCGGTGGGACAGGACATATCCAGAGATGGTGGTGGTAGTGGTGGGGTCTGAGGTGTTATCTGTAAGGTATGATTCCGTAGGAATGACTATCTCAGGCTATTGCTTTAGTCTGTGAGACAGCTCTCCCAATTTTGGCACTCGCCCCCCCCAGGTGTTGGTAAGGAGGACTTTGCACGGTCGACAGGGCTGTTTGAGCTTTTGCCGTTGTCTTTTCCAGGTCTGAGCTCGAAGCTCGAAGGTGGGGGTCCGTCTGGTTTCATTTCTTCGTTGTGACTTTCTAGTGATTGATACAGTCTGAGTGGTTTGCCAGGCCACGTCAGAGGGCAGTTCAGAGTCAACCACATTGCTGTGGCTCTGGAGTCACATGTAGGTCAGACCAGGTCAGGTTGGCCAATTTCCATCCCTGTAGAGCATGAGGGAACCAGATGGGTTTTGCCGACAATTGACAATGGTCTCATGGTCAGCATTAGATTAGATTAGATCACTTACAGTGTGGAAACAGGCCCTTCGGCCCAACGAGTCCACACCGCCCCGCCGAAGCACAACCCACCCATACCCCTACATCTACCCCTTACCAAACACTACAGGCAATTTAGCATGGCCAATTCACCTGACCTGCACATCCTTGGACTGTGGGAGGAAACCGGAGCACCCGGAGGAAACCCACGCAGACACAGGGAGAACGTGCAAACTCCACACAGTCAGTCACCTGAGGCGGTCGACTCTTAATTCCCACTTTTTTATTGAACTCAAATTCCACCACGTGCCAAGGCGGGATTTGAATCCAGGTCCCCAGGACAGTATTCTGGGTGTCTGGATTAACAGTCGAGTGATAATACCACTGGGCCATTGCCTCCCCTCATGATTTTAGTCTGTCTCTGCGAGAGAGCAGCCTTATGGTATTCAGAGACTATGGTATTCCTTTTATTGTTTGCTCTGACATTATTTATTAAAACTGCCTCATTTTTGGATCATTGGAATCTCTTTTGGGGTAGAAGTGACCTGTACAAGAAGGACGGGTTGCACCTAAATTGGAAGGGGACTAATATACTGGCAGGGAGATTTGCTGGAGATGCTCGGGAGGATTTAAACTAGTAAGGGGAGGGGGGTGGGACCCAGGGAGATAGTGAGGAAAGAGGTCAATCTGGGATGGGTACAGTTGAGAACAGAAGCGAGGCAAGCGAGTCAGGGCAGGCAGGGACAAGGTAGGACTAATAAATTAAACTGCATTTATTTCAATGCAAGGGGCCTAACAGGGAAGGCAGATGAACTCGGGGCATGGTTAGGAACATGGGACTGGGATATCATCGCAATTACAGAAACATGGCTCAGGGATGGGCAGGACTGGCAGCTTAATGTTCCAGGATACAAGTGCTATAGGAAGGGAGGCAAGAGAGGAGGGAGAATGGCCTTTTTGATCAGGGATAGCATCACAGCTGTGCTGAGGGAGGATACTCCCGGAAATACATCCAGGCAAGTTATTTGGGTGGAACTGAGAAATAAGAAAGGGATGATCACCTTATTGGGATTGTATTATATACCCCTAATAGTCAGAGGGAAATTGAGAAACAAACTTGTAAGGAGATCTCAGCTATCTGTGTAAGAAAAATAGGGTGGTTATGGTAGGGGATTTTAACTTTCCAAACATAGACTGGGACTGCCATAGTGTTAAGGGTTTAGATGGAGAGGAATTTGTTAAGTGTGTACAAGACAATTTTCTGATTCAGTATGTGGATGTACCTACTAGAGAAGGTGCAAAACTTGACCTACTCTTGGGAAATAAGGCAGGGCAGGTGACTGAGGTGTCAGTGGGGGAGCACTTTGGGGACCAGTGATCATAATTCTATTAGATTTAATATAGTGATGGAAAAGGATAGACCAGATCTAAAAGTTGAAGTTCTAAATTGGAGAAAGGCCAATTTTGACGATATTAGGCAAGAATTTTCAAAAGCTGACTGGGGGTAGATGTTGCAGATAAAGGGACGGCTGGAAAATGGGAAGCCTTCAGAAATGAGATAATGAGAGTCCAGAGAAAGTATATTCCTGTTAGGGTGAAAGGAAAAGCTGGTAGGTATAGAGAATGCTGGATGACTAAAGAAATTGAGGGTTTGGTTAAGAAAAAGAAGGAAGCATATGTCAGGTACAGACAGGATAGATCGAGTGAATCCTTAGAAGAGTATAAAGGAAGTAGGAGTATACTTAAGAGGGAAATCAGGAGGGCAAAAAGGGGACATGAGATAGCTTTGGCAAATAGAATTAAGGAGAATCCAAAGGGTTTTTACAAATATATTAAGGACAAAAGGGTTACTTGGGAGAAAATAGGGTCCCTCAAAGATCCCCTTTGTGTGGAGCTGCAGAAAATGGGAGAGATATTAAAGGAGTAGTTTGGATCAGTATTTACTGTGGAAAAGGACATGGAAGATATAGAATGTAAGGAAATAGATGGTGACATCTTGAAAAATGTCCATATTACAGAGGAGGAAGTGCTGGATGTCTTGAAACGCATAAAAGTGGATAAATCCCCAGAACCTGATCAGGTGTACCCGAGAACTCTGTGGGAAGCTAGAGAAGTGATTGCTGGGCCTCTTGCTGAGATATTTGTATCATCGATAGACACAGGTGAGGTGTCGGAAGACTGGAGATTGGATAATGTGGTGCTACTGTTTAAGAAGGGTGGTAAAGACAAGCCAGGGAACTATAGACCAGTGAGCCTGACATCGGTGGTGGGCAAGTGGTTGGAGGGAATCCTGAGGGACAGGATGTACATGTATTTGGGTAGGGATAGTCAACATGTGGGAAATCATGTCTCACAAACTTGATTGAGTTTTTTGAAGAAGTAACAAACAGAATTGATATGGGAAGCGTGGTAGATGTGATCTATATGGACTTCAGTAAGGCATTTGGCAAGGTTCCCCATGGGAGACTGGTTTGCAAGGTTAGATCTCACAGAATACAGGGAGAACTAGCCATTTGGGTACAGAACTGGCTCAAAGGTAGAAGACAGAGGGTGGTGTTGGTGTAGAAGACAGAGGTGGTTGTTTTCTAGACTGGAGGCCTGTGACCAGTGGAGTGCCATAAGGATCGGTCCACTACTTTTTGTCATTTACATAAATGATTCGGATGCGAGCATAAGAGGTACAGTTAGTAAGTTTGCAGATGACACCAAAATTGGAAGTGTAGTGGACAGCGAAGTGGGTTATCTCAGACTACAACAGGATCTGGACCAGATGGGCCAATGGGTTGAGAAGTGGCAGATGGAGTTTAATTCAGATAAATGTGAGGTGCTGCATTTTGGAAAATCAAATCTTAGCAGAACTTATACATTTAATGGAAAGGTCCTAGGGAGTGTTGCTGAACATAGAGACCTTGGAGTGCAGGTTCATAGCTCTTTGAAAGTGGAGTCGCAGGTAGATAGGATAGTGAAGGAGGCGTGTGGTATGCTTTCCTTTATTGGTCAGAGTATTGAGTACAGGAGTTGGGAGGTCATGTTGCACCTGTACAGGACATTGGTTAGGCCACTGTTGGAATATTACATGCAATTCTGGTCTCCTTCCTATGGGAGAGATGTTGTGCAACTTGAAATGGTCCAGAAAAGATTAACAAGGATGTTGCCAGGGTTGGAGGGTTTGAGCTATAGGGAGAGGCTGAACAGGCTGGGGCTGTTTTCCCTGGAGCGTCTGAGGCTGAGGGGTGACCTTATAGAGGTTTACAAAATTATGAGGGGCGTTGATAGGATAAATAGACAAAGTCTTTTCCCTGGGGTGGGGGAATCCAGAACTAGAGGGTGAGAGGGGAAAGATATAAAAGAGACCTAAGGGCAACCGTTTCACGCAGAGGGTGGTACGTGTATGAAATAAGCTGCCAGAGGAAGTGGTGGAGGCTGGTACAATTGCAAATTTGAAAGGCATTTGGATGGGTATATGCATAGGAAGGGTTTGGAGGGATATGGGCTGGGTGCTGGCAGGTGGGACGAGATTGGGTTGGGATATCTGGTCAGCATGGACGGGTTGGACCAAAGGGTCTGTTTCTGTGCTGTACATCTCTATGACTCTATTACACATGATGAGATTCAAAATAACCTATTTGGATCCACAACTGCAAACCATTCCAAAAACAGTCCAACCTCTTCCTTCTAGCTACATCTACCTGTTGTTTCCAATCTACGTGAAGGTTAAGTCAGTTCTGATTAACGTAGTGCCTTTGTTACATACCCTCATTGTCTCCTGTTCTGTTCCCTCTTTCGATGTGTAGCTACTGGTAGAGAGGATCTATCCACCATTCCCACCCGTGTGCTCCTCCCCTATTCGTTTCTTGCCTCTGCCCTTGTGGATTCCGCATCTTATGATCCAGAACCAAGGGTTCACTGTCTAAAGGTACGTGGCAGGCCATCTTGGATTGAGGTCAGGAGTTCGCCCAGGGAGCCAGTGCAACAGAAATCGGTGGAGGTCGAAATATTTGAGTGCTTTCGGTTGGACGACCAGCGCGAACATATCGAAGGGCTGAGCAAACTCAAAGGGCTGAATGGCATTTCTGTGGAAGGGGATGCTTGAGGAAGACTGTTGGGCTGTAATGGCTCCTTCTTATTACAGTGATGAAACTTGGGAAATTGTGACTGAGGGAGGAAGTTGACCCCCCCCCACCCCCAAAAGGCCAAGGCACCAATCCTTTTGATTCAAGCGTCAACAATCCCGCTGCACCTCCTGTCAGACACCGCCACCGATTTTGGTCTTGGGTTTCACATTTACCTGCTCTCTCTCTCTCTCTGTCTGTTCAGTACAGCTGAGAGAATGTCATGGTTTGACCTCAGGGGAAGTGAGTGCAAGAGCAGGGAGAGGCTGTGCTTCACACGGGGGCATTGGGTGAGACATCAGCTGGACTGCTGCAATATTAGTCACTGGACTAGGATAGTGGGTTAGTGCAGGTTAGGTGGGCTTTGATCGGCGCAACATCGAGGGCCAAAGGGCCTGTACTGCGCTGTATTCTTCTATGTTCTATGTTCTATGACTCGCGGAAGGGCATTAATGGATTGAAGGTAGCTCAGAGAGAGCGAAGTTTTACTGCACTAATGCCTGGACTGAGCGGGTTGGCCTTTGAGTGGAAAGGCTGGACAGGGCTAGGCCTGGAGTTCAGAAGAATCAGAGGCGACTGAATTGAAGCAAATGAGATCCTGAGGAGACTTGACCGGGTGGATGTGGAGAGGATGTTTCCTGTCGGATCGGGAACCGTAGTTTCAAAACAAGGGGTTGCCTGTTTAAGAACACTGAACTCGGGGCAGGAAGAGCCCCTGGAGCCTGCCTCACCATTGAACACGATCACAACTGTAACATTGCTGTTAAAATCAGATCAGCCACAAGCCTAGTGACTGGTGACGCAGGCTTGAGGGGCTGAATGGCTGACTTTTGTCCTACGTTTGCACGAACGCATTTCTGAAGTCAGATTCAATTCACGATTGGCACGGTGGCTAGCACCGCTGCCTCTCAGCGCCAGGGACCCGGGTTCGATTCCACCCTCAGTCTGTGTGGCGTTTGCAAGTTCTTCCCCCTGTCTCTGCGTGGGTTTCCTCCCGCAGTCCAAAGTTGTGTGGGTTAAGTGCTAAATTGCCTATCGTGGCCAAAAAAAAAACTGCAGATGCTGGAATCCAAAGTACACAAGCAGGAGGCTGGAAGAACACAACAACACTGGGCGGCACGGTGGCACAGTGGTTAGCACTGCTGCCTCACAGCGCCAGAGACCCGGGTTCAATTCCCGCCTCAGGCGACTGAGTGTGTGGAGTTTGCACATTCTCCCCATGTATGCGTGGGTTTCCTCCGGGTGCTCCGGTTTCCTCCCACAGTCCAAAGATGTGCAGGTCAGGTGAATTGGCCATGCTAAATTGCCCGTAGTGTTAGGTAAGGGGTAGATGTAGGGGTATGGGTGGGTTGCGCTTCGGCGGGGCGGTGTGGACTTGTTGGGCCGAAGGGCCTGTTTCCACACTGTAAGTAATCTAATCTAATCTAACCCACGTGCACACATACACATATAAATTTGTGGGGTGAATTCGCACTTGCAGAATTACATTTTACTTCGCTCAAAAACTGCATGAATCCATGTAAATCCGTTTTTTTTAGATTAGCATCAGCCTGACCATTGTGGCACAGACAGTCTCACACCTTCGGTACCTTATCTGGGCCGACATGACACCAATTGTTAAAGTTCACTTGAGAATGTAACTTTTAAAAAAACGTTTTGCGATTTACATATGAAAGAAGTGAAACCAACAAGGTCATTCGAAAAGATCTGGGGAGTTGCCGGTGTTGGACTGGGGTGTACAAAGTTAAAAATCACACAACATCAGGTTATAGTCCAACAGGTTTATTTGGAAGCACATTAGCTTTTGGAACGCTGCTGCTAACCACCTGATGGAGCAGCGCTCCAAAAGGGAATGCTTCCAAATAAGGGGCGGCATGGTGGCTCAGTGGTTAGCACTGCTGCCTCACAGCACCAGGGTCCCAGGTTTGATTCCAGCCTTGGGTAACTGTCTGTGTGGAGTTTGCACATTCTCCCCTCGTGTCTGCGTGGGTTTCCTCCGGTTTCCTCCCACAGTCCAAAGATGTGCGGGTTAGGGTGAATTGGCCATGCTAAATTACCCATAGTGTTAGGTACATTAGTCAGAGGGAAATGGATCTGGGTGGGTTACTCTTCGGAGGGTTGGTTTGGACTAGTTGGGCCGAAGGGCCTGTTTTCACATTGTAGGGAATCTTTAAAAAAAAATCTAAAGGACTATAACTTGGTGTTGTGTGATTTTTAACATTCTAAAAGATGAGAGACTTAACAAACAATCCAGGTCTTTTTCAATATATAATTCCAGTTATATCCACACTGTAAACTTTTGCTATAAATTCTGTATCTTACAGTTTTATTCTCCACAATCACCTGATGAAGGAGCGATGCTCTGAAAGCTAATGCTTCTAATCAAACCTGTTGGACTATAACCTGGTGTTGTGTGTGATTATTAACTTTGTACACCCCAGTGCAACACCGGCATCTCCAAATCACAACAAACCAGGCAGCATCAGGAGGTGGAGAAGTCGACGTTTCGGGTGTAATCTTTCTTCAGCACTGGGGGGTGGGTGTAGAGAGAGCTGCAGAAAAAATGGGGTGACAGGGGCAGGGCAGGGTGGGGACAGGTAGAGGGTGTGACCTGGTTGGTCAACGGGAGGAATGAATCCGGTTGGTGGCAGGGAGCGGTGGCAGGGAGCAGTGGAAGGGAGGGGGCTGGGGCTGGGGCGGGAGACTATTTGAAATTGGAGAACTCAACGCTGAGTCCTCCAGGCTGTAGGCTGCCCCAGGCAGAAGATGAGGTGTTGTTTCCCCCAGTTTGTGATGTGGTTTGTGGCAGTGGAGGAAGCCAAGGACGGTCATGTCAGAAAGAGAGTGGGATGGGAAATTAAAATGGGAGATTACTGGGAGGTCTGGTTGTCCCTGGCTGATAAGCTCGGCGAACCGTTCCCCAAGTTTACGTTCGGTCTCCCCAATGTAGAGAAGACCACGTCGGGAGCGCCTGGTGCCTATAGTGTGCAGGGATGTGCAGGCAAAGTGAGTTAGCCGTGGGGGAAATGCAGGGCGTTCCACATTGTAGGGAATCTTAAAAAAAATCTAAACTTGGTGTTGTGTGATGGGTGATGGGGTGGGTCTGGGTGGGAGTGTCGATACAGTCTGTCGATACAGCTTCCACGCTGTAGGGATTCTATGAGTATCCAACACAAACTGAATTGCAAACTTAATGGATGAAGAATGGGTGGCTCGGTGGTTAGCACTGCTGCCTCACAACGCCAAGGACCTGGGTTCGATTCCAGCCTCGGGCGAGTGTTTGTGTGGAGTTTGCACATTCTCCCCCCCCCCCAGTGTCTGCGTGGGTTTCCTCCGCGTGCTCCGGTTTCCTCCCACAACCCAAAGATGTGCAGGTCAGGGCGAATTGCCCATCGTGTTTGGTGCATTAGTCAGAGGTAAGTGCAGGGGAATGGGTCTGGGTGGGTTGCTCTTCAGAGGGTCGGTGTGGACTTGTTGGGCCGAAGGGCCTGTTTCCACACTGTGGGGAATCTAATCATTTTTTTTTAAAAAAAAAGGTCACTCACCAACACAAGTCACTTGCTGCTCCTATTTGTACCCTCAGCTACCAGATTTTCTGCGACGTGTGCTCGAGACTTTCACACAGTGAGCGGAGACCGAGCGAATATGCGATTGGAAATTCGGTTCAGGGTAGAAAATCAGCTGGGTGTCCCCTTCCCAGTTTCTGTTTCAGGGTTCGATTGGGTCTGCAGTGAGTTTAAAAAGAGCATCGTTAAAAAAAGCTGGCAGTCTTAATTCCGTCGGTCAGCTGTTTTATCCATAGGACTGAGGCCTTGCTGCCTGGGGCCAGTATTTATTGCCCATTCCCAAGAGTTAAAACTCAACCATGTTCCCATGGGTCTGGAGTCACACGTACCCCAGACCAGGAAATGATTGCAGTTTCCTTGCCTATAGGACATGACCAAAATGGATGTCCTTTTTTCCATAAATCCACAACGGTTTACTGGCCATCGTTAGATTTTTAATTCCAGGTTCTTTTTGAATTCAAATTCCGCCATCTGCCCTGGCGGGAGTGAAACCCGGTCACCAGATAATCATCGCCCTCACCCTGTTCCTTTGGTGATTTATCCCCCAGTCCCTGACCCCATTTCTCTGGTGATTTAACCCCCAGACCCTGTTTCTCTGGTGATTTATTCCTCCAGACCCTGACCCCTGTTTTTCTGGTAATTTATCCCCCATGCATTGACCCTATTCCTCTGGCCATTTAACCACCAGACCCTAATCCTGTTTCTCTTGTGATCTATCCCCCAGATCCTTACCCTGTTTCTCTGGAGATTTTGCCCCAGACCCTGTTTTTCTGGAGACTTATCCCCCAGGCACTGACACTGTTTCTCTGGTCAGTTAACCCCCTGACACTATTTCTCTGGAGATTTTTCCCCCAGGCACTGACACTGACCCTGTTTCTCTGGTCAGTTAACCCCCTGACCCTGTTTCTCTGGAGATTTATCCCTCAGGCACTGACACTGACCCTGTTTCTCTGGTCAGTTAACCCCCTGACCCTGTTTCTCTGGTCATTTAACCCCCTGACCCTGTTTCTCTGGTCATTTAACCCCCTGACCCTGTTTCTCTGGAGATTTATCCCCCAGGCACTGACACTGACCCTGTTTCTCTGGTCAGTTAACCCCCTGACACTGTTTCTCTGGTCATTTAACCCCCTGACCCTGTTTCTCTGGAGATTTATCCCCCAGGCACTGACACTGACCCTGTTTCTCTGGTCAGTTAACCCCCTGACACTGTTTCTCTGGAGATTTATCCCCCAGGCACTGACACTGACCCTGTTTCTCTGGAGATTTATCCCTGAGGCACTGACACTGACACTGACCCTGTTTCTCTGGAGATTTATCCCCCAGACACTGACCCTGTTTCTCTGGTCAGTTAACCCCCTGACACTGTTTCTCTGGAGATTTATCCCCCAGGCACTATCCCTGACCCTGTTTCTCTGGAGATTTATCCCCGAGGCACTGACACTGACCCTGTTTCTCTGGAGATTTATCCCCGAGGCACTGACACTGACCCTGTTTCTCTGGAGATTTATCCCCCAGGCACTGACACTGACCCTGTTTCTCTGGAGATTTATCCCCCAGGCACTGACACTGACCCTGTTTCTCTGGAGATTTATCCCCGAGGCACTGACACTGACCCTGTTTCTCTGGAGATTTATCCCCCAGGCACTGACACTGACCCTGTTTCTCTGGAGATTTATCCCCCAGGCACTGACACTGACCCTGTTTCTCTGGTCAATTAACACCCTGACCCTGTTTCTCTGGAGATTTATCCCCCAGGCACTGACACTGACCCTGTGTCTCTGGTCATTTAACCCCCTGACCTTGTTTCTCTGGAGATTTATCCCCCAGGCACTGACACTGACCCTGTTTCTCTGGTCAATTAACACCCTGACCCTGTTTCTCTGGAGATTTATCCCCCAGGCACTGACACTGACCCTGTGTCTCTGGTCATTTAACCCCCTGACCCTGTTTCTCTGGAGATTTATCCCCCAGGCACTGACACTGACCCTGTGTCTCTGGTCAGTTAACCCCCTGACCCTGTTTTTCTGGAGATTTATCCCTCAGGCACTGACACTGACCCTGTTTCTCTGGAGATTTATCCCCGAGGCACTGACATTGACCCTGTTTCTCTGGAGATTTATCCCCGAGGCACTGATACTGACACTGACACTGACCCTGTTTCTCTGGAGATTTATCCCCGAGGCACTGACACTGACCCTGTTTCTCTGGAGATTTATCCCCGAGGCACTGACACTGACCCTGTTTCTCTGGAGATTTATCCCTCAGGCACTGGCACTGACCCTGTTTCTCTGGAGATTTATCCCCCAGGCACTGACACTGACCCTGTTTCTCTGGTCAATTAACACCCTGACCCTGTTTCTCTGGAGATTTATCCCCCAGGCACTGACCCTGACCCTATTTCTCTGGAGATTTATCCCCCAGGCACTGACCCTGTTTCTCTGGTCAGTTAACCCCCTGACCCTGTTTCTCTGGAGATTTATCCCCCAGACACTGACCCTGTTTCTCTGGTCAGTTAACCCCCTGACCCTGTTTCTCTGGAGATTTATCCCCCAGACACTGACCCTGTTTCTCTGGTCAGTTAACCCCCTGACCCTGTTTCTCTGGAGATTTATCCCCCAGGCACTGACCCTGTTTCTCTGAAGATTTATCCCCCAGGCACTGACCCTGTTTCTCTGGTCAGTTAACCCCCTGACCGTGTTTCTCTGGAGATTTATCCCCCAGGCACTGACCCTGTTTCTCTGGTCAGTTAACCCCCTGACCCTATTTCTCTGGAGATTTATCCCCCAGGCACTGACCCTGTTTCTCTGGTCAGTTAACCCCCTGACCCTATTTCTCTGGAGATTTATCCCCCAGGCACTGACCCTGTTTCTCTGGTCAGTTAACCCCCTGACCCTATTTCTCTGGAGATTTATCCCCCAGGCACTGACCCTGTTTCTCTGGTCAGTTAACCCCCTGACCCTGTTTCTCTGGAGATTTATCCCCCAGACACTGACCCTGTTTCTCTGGTCAGTTAACCCCCTGACCGTGTTTCTCTGGAGATTTATCCCCCAGACACTGACCCTGTTTCTCTGGTCAGTTAACCCCCTGACCCTATTTCTCTGGAGATTTATCCCCCAGGCACTGACACTGACCCTGTTTCTCTGGAGATTTATCCCCCAGGCACTGACACTGACCCTGTTTCTCTGGTCAGTTAACCCCCTGACCCTGTTTCTCTGGAGATTTATCCCCCAGGCACTGACACTGACCCTGTTTCTCTGGTCAGTTAACCCCCTGACCCTGTTTCTCTGGAGATTTATCCCCCAGGCACTGACACTGACCCTGACCCTGTTTCTCTGGAGATTTATCCCCCAGACACTGACCCTGACCCTGTTTCTCTGGAGATTTATCCCCCAGGCACTGACCCTGACCCTGTTTCTCTGGAGATTTATCCCCCAGGCACTGACACTGACCCTGACCCTATTTCTCTGGAGATTTATCCCCCTGACCCTGACACTGACCCTGTTTCTCTGGTCAGTTAACCCCCTGACCCTGTTTCTCTGGGGATTTATCCCCCAGGCACTGATCCTGACCCTATTTCTCTGGAGATTTATCCCCCAGGCACTGACCCTGACCCTGACCCTATTTCTCTGGAGATTTATCCCCCAGACACTGACCCTGACCCTGACCCTGTTTCTCTGGTCAGTTAACCCCCTGACCCTGTTTCTCTGGGGATTTATCCCCCAGGCACTGACACTGACCCTGACCCTGTTTCTCTGGAGATTTATCCCCCAGGCACTGACCCTGACCCTATTTCTCAGGAGATTTATCCCCCAGGTACTGACACTGACCCTGTTTCTCTGGTCAGTTAACCCCCTGACCCTGTTTCTCTGGAGATTTATCCCCCAGGGACTGACCCTGTTTCTCTGGTCAGTTAACCCCCTGACCCTGTTTCTCTGGGGATTTATCCCCCAGGCACTGACCCTGACCCTGACCCTGACCCTGACTGTTTTGGCGGGAAGCTCCTCTCCAGCTGTGTTTCCAAGTGGACCCTCGAAGCCTGATTGGTGGAGCCCGCAGTTGCCGGGCCCGGTGATTGTGCGGGAGCCCGCTCCCTATTGGCTGCCTGATGTATCCTCCCGCGCTGCCGAGGATCGCATCCTGATTGGTCACTCGTGCTTTGGCCCTTCCCCCGATTCCCATTGTCTGCCTGTCCAATCAGCGGCTGGGTCTCTGACAGCTCGCAGCTGATTGGCGGGAGCTGCGGGCCGTGGGAGAATATCGTGAAAGTGCCCCGTTCCGAGGGATCCCGGAGAGGGGGAGAGGGAGAGGGGGAGAGGGA